>NC_133541.1:104611911-105236911 GCF_048773025.1 Camelus bactrianus | reverse complement strand
TTCACACTATCTGAAGTTGTCTGGTTTCTATATCTGTTAATTTGTTTACTGTTTGCCTTCTACCATTAGAACACAAGTTCCTCAAGGGCAGAGGAAGGGCCATCTTGTTTCTTCTTCTGTCCCTCAGCCTAGCAGAGTGACAGGCTCAGAGCAGGTGGTGCTCCCTTCCTACTTCTGCCTCGCAGCGGTGTGTGTAAATGGACTCAGAGCCCCGCCCCTGGGAAGTGCAGGCACACTGCTGTGCCCAGCTCGTCTCTCTGAGGGCGCTGCTGTGGGCTCATCTCACTGGGCTGGGAGGCTGGACAGCAAAAAGTGGACACCTAGAGTGTTAGGAAAGACCCGCTTGCTTCTTAAGCCTAACTCCACCTCTGGCTTTCCCAGGTCCCTTAAAGGTACTTATGAAGTGGTAACTTATTTCCCATTTGCCATAATCCCTTGGGGCAGCTTCCTCAGGGACTCCATGAGAACCAGGGTTGGCTGGATTAATGAAGATTTGGACATCTCTCTGTTTTCTCATCATCATGCTATTCGAAGACTGTAAAATGACACATGTCCCTAGCAAGTGACAAGCAAGAGGCTGGCCTCTCTTTCCTACTCTGTTCTCTGAGGACCAGCTTCATGCACAA
This sequence comes from Camelus bactrianus, assembly GCF_048773025.1. Taxonomy (NCBI): domain Eukaryota; kingdom Metazoa; phylum Chordata; class Mammalia; order Artiodactyla; family Camelidae; genus Camelus; species Camelus bactrianus. Next base: position 105,236,285 of record NC_133541.1, on the reverse strand, counting down.
CATTAGTTCTGAATCCATAGGCAACAAAGTGAACCAAGCAAATGAAATCTAAGCCTTCTTGTCTTCCCATTATAGAGATGGAAAATTCAAGGAACATCACTGGTCTCTAGATCCTTGACTTTACAACTTGATAAAGCAAAGCAAGGCAACAGATATAAGAGTGGGGAAAAGTTTTCTTAAGATCGTTTTCAAACTCTATAATTTCTATGCAATATTTTGTATAGGCAATAATGAGGCACCTTTAAATTGATAGTGAGTAGCTGGGAAAAAGGGATCTTGATCGATCAGATATTTTTTTTTAAAGAGTCCAACCAAAGACTCAAAAACTAAGATCATAGCAGACTTCTATTTGCCCCCCAAGCCACAGCAAATAGCTAATTCTCTCCTTCTTTTGTAAGAAAACAGAACTCCTTATTTAGAAGGTTCATGGCCACACAAGGTAACTAAGTAAATTTCCTAGTCTCCTTTGTAACTTGATACTGCATGTGAACGAAGGTGACAAGCAACAGGCAGATCATGTGCTTAAAAGGAGGGGGCTCAGTCTCCCCTTTCTTCCCCCTCCCACTGGCTGGAATTTGGATGTGGTGGGGAGCCATCCAGAGGCAAGGGTGACAGCAGCACTCGAGGATGGGAAGAGAAGGAAAGAAGCTCACTTGTCAGAGCCAGAGTCCCCAGCCCTTCAAAGCCACATATCACCTGCATTACTTATACCGAAATTGTTACGTAAGAAAGGAAAACATGACCATCTTCCTAAAGCCACTGTTATTTGTAGTTTCTGTTTCACCCAGCTTTCCTTTGATGTTTCAGATGGTGCTTTAGAATTTTTGCAAAGTGGCTTTAGGAGCTCACAATGATAAAACTTTTGAGTTGAACAAGACCTTCAAGGTTAGTACCCTATCCTCCCACTTTACTGATGAGGAAATTGAAAACAGAGTCAATCAGCTTTTTAAGCCTCACAGGTAGCTGGTAGTAGGGCTGGTGCCCAGATCTCCTGAATTTCAGCTTGTTGTTCTTCTCTTTTGTGGTCAATTAGCAGAACTCCCTGGAAATGACTCAACGGGCTCCCTCTGGGGGGCCTGAACAACTTATTAGCTGGGAGGCAGGTTGTTTTCCAAGAAAGCCCATAAACAGCATATACATACAAGGCTGCTCACACTTCTGCTCTAGGAAGGAAAAGGGTCACGGGGAGGCCCATGCCCGGTTCTGGCAGGCCTCGCTCTGGGATGACAGGTGGGTCAGGAGGACCCAGGCCTGCACTTCTTTTCTTGCTGAACCCGGTCTGGAAAGTTTCCCTTTCCTCCGGTAAACCTGATTCCCTTTCCTGTGAACTTAGCATTGTGGAATTTGTCTAGGACCCTGAAGCATGCCAGTCAGAAGCTCAGAAGGCACCAACTTGCATGACTCCACTCGATAATACTGAGACTATCGATTACTGTTCACGTGCAAGTTGATAATATAAGAAAAATTTTTGTAACAACTAGCAGTAGGGGTAACTTCACCTGTCAAGAAAACAGCTCAAAGAACAAACAAATCATGTAATTTCAAGGTGTTGTATCCACCAGGTGTCCAACCACAGTTCCCTTTGGACAAAGGGCACTGGTACAGTTGTGATTATGAAAGCTGTCCAGGGTCCTGTTAAAGTGTAAGATAAATCCAGCTCTTAGCATACAAGGTCCTCAGGCTGACCCCTGGAGTTCTACCTTTTTAAAGATCTTACTTTGCAATTTACTTACGAAGCTAGGAGCTTCTATTTGAATTCTGGAAATTCTACATTTATACACAATTATCACGTTTCTCACCATCCTCGTTTTCGTCAAACACCGGTGGTTTGCTTGAAGTGTTTGCTCCCATGGTCAAGTCTGCCTAGACCTCTTGGATCCTCCAGTTACATTTTCTAGGCAGAAACAGTCATCTTCACTCAAAAAAGGTCCAGAAACCTTAGCTGGATATCTAGGAGAGAAAAAGAAATGGTATCCTTATGATACACTGTATTCTACATACCCTGATTACAGACGGTGGCCAAAAATTAACCTAATATATACCACTGCAGTGGAATTCCTTTTTCTTGAAAACGGTAATTTCAGAAATAACAGAACATCAAGCATCTGGGAGAACGCACTGCATGGCCTCATCAGATGTGGACCTGGACTTACAAAGAAGGGGGAAAGCAAAATATCTTTCTAAGTATGAAGACAAGTTTAAAATGAGGTCAGCAATGCCTTATTTAACTATAAAATAAAAATAATATTTTATTGTGATGCTCCATATTTTTGAGATAATATGTAAATTTTAAACATCTTTTTAATGTGATATCAATAACTTAATTTTTTTCAATCATAAAAAGACATCTCTTCCCTCCTGCCCGGGAACAAGGTATGATGTTTGGGCTTCACCGCACCAGCAGGCTACTGAATTTCACAGAACATGTTTCTTTTTTTCCTTCCCCTGAACTCGAAGATCATAATGGTTGTTACCTCCAAGGCAATTAAATGTGATTTCATGAGACAAAATGTAAGATATATTCACAGCATAAGTGCTCAGTACTTGTTGGCCACTCGGAAGCTCAAATTAAATGATGTATGTGAGAGCTAAAAAGCCCTGAAAATGTACATTGATGGCTTTGTCCATTTTTCAACATAATTATAAAGAATTTCACTTTCCCAGAAATTGATAAAGAGCAGTAGTATCCAGAGTTCTAGTTCTAAAACTGACAGTGATAATGGCTTTGGGCCAATTACTCCACCTCTTGTCTCTTAAATGGGAGAAACAACTCAGATGCCTGCAAGAGCCAGACAAAAATGCAAATCAGTGAGCTGGATCGGGGGAAGCCATTACTGCCTGGTGGGGACACTGGTGACCTGGTGGATCCAGCCTCCACCTAAAAGACATCACCGCTCTGGGATCTAAAAGATAGTTGCTAAGTGGAAACATGGTTCCAGGGGCTAGATCTTCAGATCTACCTCAAAAAGAGTAAAGATTCAGGTTTTATACAAAACAGTGTTTCAAAATTCGTTTTAGCTATAAGGCTTGAGCAAGTCATATGCATGAGAGAAATACAGCTCATGGCATATAGTTAATGAGACAGTCTGCATGAGGCAACTAGCACAATGCCTGGCACATAATTTGCAAAGAGTAAGTATTAGTTACTGCTGTTTTTAATAGTGACAGCATTTCCTTAGCATGTATTGTTATTATTATTTTAATTTGATACCTGTTGATTTTCTCTTGGACTCTTTGCACATGAAAGAAATACAGATTAGAGTCAGAATTGAAAAAAATTCCCAAGCGAATCTGGATTAAGGATGAGTTACTGAAAAGGAATTTGACGAGCCCCTGAGCAAATCTAGAAGAAAACCTCCTCTTCCTTATTAGGGAAAACGTAAGTGAAGCCTTCATTTGGGAGGCAGACTCATTAAGGAAATGCGACTTTTCCTAATGAAAGCCAACTGCTGGCAAAGTGCCTTCTGGACTTGCAAAAAAGAATCATTAAATGGAGAACAAAGACAGAGTCAGCAATTAGGAAGCAAGAGATTAAACGGTATGGGAGAAGGGAGGGAGCGGGGAGGGGCAGGTGGTAACAGGTGGCTGGAGGAAGCTGGAGGGGATGATGATGGAGATCATGACAGAAAGAACTCAATTGTATCTCTGAGCTAAAAAACGAAGGGCTTTTAATTCCCACTCCTCAGAGGAGTGAGGAAGAAGCAGGTGGGATGCCCTCAGTGTTCCATTGTGGGCGAGGGAGAAGCAAATGGAGGTGCCCTGTGTGTTTCCTTACTGCATTTAGAGTCCAGAATAAGCAGGGACTAGCGTAAGGGCTGAACCGTGGATGACATCGGATAGGCTTGGTCCTAAAGAGAATATCAGTTTTAAGGAGCTGTCATTGTTAATACTGCATTCTCTAAATTTTGCGCCTAAAGCCTCAGTACATGTATTTTTCACACCACACCCCAATGCTGTCATTCTTACATTTTTCTTCACACCTCAGGCTTTTCTCAAGTAGCCCATCTTCCTGCAACACAAGATGTACCAAGCACTGACCTTGCAAGTTGTCAAGTCAGAAAGAGAAAGAAGAATATTGTCACAATTTGCCATATTTCCGAGTTCCCTTCTGATGCAGATAGTTTTGTTCACCAAACATCCAGTGATTTTTTTTGGCGCAAAGAAAATGTGTAAATAGGGAACCACTTTTGTGCGTTTAGAGGAGGAGCAGGAGGAGTGGGCCATTGGGTGGTGGCTTTTCCAATGCACCTAATAAACCCAAAACAGTGTAGAATTGTCTTTTTTTTCCCCTCCCCTTATGGGTAACTAAATGGTAACTCATATCCAGAAAGAAATCAACCTTTTTCTGGCAGCAAAATGGAGACACACCTTTTCCATGCCACTGAATAGGGCCCAGAAGGGCTATAGGACCCCAGAGGGGCCATATCCTTTCCTGACCTCCTGATGTTAAGTCTGCAGTGCATCATTTTGAGATGTCAAGAGGACAGTCACCACCCATGGAAATGGACATCCTAAACAGAAAATAGAAGAGAAACAGCAGTGTGTCTTATAGGAACATAGGGCTTTTTAGATTCTACCCTGATCTGGCCACACACTGGATTATTCACTGCAGACAACAGTTGACCTTTGGCCTATACTTTTCGGGGCTGTCAGTACTTGAGATTCTCCAGGCTGCTGAGGTGCCCTAGGTAAAGAGGTGTCTTCTGCAGGAACTGAAGAATCTATGCTGTGATGAAAGAAAGCTGTGACTTCTGACAGAGCTGTCTAGTTGTATTGCCACAGCATATGCACAGACATAACTTGTTTTGTTTATATTTGAAAACCATAACTACTCAAGCTGAGACAAATTTAGAAACCCGGGGGGAAAAAAAACAAAGATCCTGAAAAGCACCCAAGTCAACACCCCTTGCAGTTAACTATTGTTTATATTTCTTCAGCTTTTGCTTCATCATTTTTATATACTAAAAACTGTAGGTAAATATAATTTCCACCTCAGTCCTCATGCCAAGTTAACTCCCCTTTCATACTTACCCCAAACAGCCACAATCATGAATCTGGTATACATTTTACATTCCACTTTGGACAGTTTTACATATACAACATGTGTTTTAAGATAAGCCACCTAAATGATACCATATTTTTCATACTACTGTGAACGTTTCTCATTATACTTATGTGGTCTAGGCACGCTGATCTCTTACTGCTTTTTAAGTGCTGCATAGCAGTCCATTGTGTGAACCCACGGCAACTTTATTTGTGTAAACATGTTCAAATCCTTCAGCTTTGCTGGGGGGAAGGGAATCCTGGTGGAGATGAAGCCAGCCATCAAAGGCAGCCTGGACTTGTTTAGAAGCTGGATAAGAGAAACAAGCAGAAACACCTCCCGCGCTCATCTCCCCCCAGCAAATATTTGTTGAAGTCTGCGTGTGGACCTGAGTCAGAGGCTAGGGTGACAAAGTGAGGTACAAAATAGCGAAGAAGCTCGGAGTGGCCCAGCCCTATCAGGTCGTGGTGGGTTATCCTGATCGCTTGCCTTCGTTTATTTCTCTTCCCTTTTAACTTCCTAGCTTCCCAACGGTGCCCTTAGAATGCACGGTTACTTAAAAGGAAGAGAATCTAGACCATCACTCACCTAGATCTTGGCGGTCCCTCCACGCCTTCCGAGAATGCTTCCACCCGGGGAGCAGGGGCTAACTGAGAAACTCCGAGAAAGGAGGAGCGAGCAGGGAAAGGCACCTGCCTGGCAGGGCGCACTGCGATCGCGAGCCCTGGGCTGGGCTCGGCGGGGCGGGGCGGGGGCGGGCGGGCACCTGCGGCTGCCGTGGGTTCCTAGCGCCGGCCGAGCGCGCGCAGCTACTCCGGGAGGGGCGGATCCCGGGCCGGGGCGGGGAGCAGGTCGCTTGCCGGCGTTCTCGGGCGCCCGGCTTCGCACAATCGGCCAGGCAGCCGCCTGGGCTCCGCACTCAGCCAGGGGAGGGCGAAGCCGGAGGACTGCTCTGCGAGCTTGCAGTGGGATCCCGCGACGGTTTGGCACGAGTCGGGGCCGCCAGGACGCAGTGCGCGCCCCAACTTCCCGGGCCGAGGCCTGGTTCCCCTTAAGTGACCCCCTCCCCCCACCCCCTCAAGATACCCAGGCGACACTGCTGCGGAGGATGGTGGCTTTGAAGGTGGCGGATACGAGCCTGCGGATCTTAGATAGGGAAAGGCGCAATTTCCTTGAAGACTTTTCTGAGGGTGTTGGCGGAGATCCAGTACAGGGCTGAGAATTTTATAGGTCCCGACATGAAGAATCATTTAACGGTTATGATTTTATAGATTCCCTCGTTTTACGGCTGGGGAAATTGAGACAGAGAAGAAGTATATCTGCCCAGCATAACATCATTAATGAAGAGAACGATTTCTCGACCCGGGTCTCCTGGCTCCCAGCCCCATCTTTAACATCAATCCCACTGGAAGTTTCTTTGTTCTCTCCCACGGCAGCTCCCTTGTACTTCCCTTTGTAATAATACTCCGTACGATTGAAATAACTTATTATGCTTTCCTTCTAACTTAAGAGTCACACACACCTAAGCCATCGGAGAGTAGGTACATAGGCTGCTTACTGAAATGGTGAAGGTGTGTAATCTTGGGCAGTTGTGAGGCAGGGGAACTGAAGGGTGTATGTCTAGTTTGGGAGTGGGGTAGGGACAGCTTCTACTCAACTCCAGCATTCCCCTGCGGCGTGGAAATGCCAGCTCCGCGTTCCAAATATTCAGATTTTAAGAGAAGCTAGAAATGAGAACTTCTGCGTGAAATCTCCCATTATTTAGAAACACTGGCAAGTTTTTAAAATGTTAAAAACTGTATTGATCCAACAAAATGCGTCTGTGGCAGACACGTCTTTTTCAGATTCCCACTTTTTTTTTAATTGAAGTATAGTCAGTTACAATATGTCAATTTCTCGTGCGCAGCATAATGTCCCAGTCATGCGTGTATATACATATATTTGTTTTCATAAAGGGATATTACAAAATATTGAATATAGTTCCCTATGCTATTAAGAAGAAATTTGTTTTAATCTATTTATATATATAGTGGTTAACATTTGCAAATCTCAAACTTACAAATTTATCCTTTCCCACCCCCTTTGCCCTAGTAACCATAAGATTGTTTATTGTATATTTGAGTCTACTTCTGTTTTGTAAATGAGTTCATTAGTAGTGTTCTCGTCCCCCCCCCCTTTTTTTTTAAGATTCCACATGTGGGTGATATATGGTATTTTTTCTTTCTCTTTCTGGCTTACTTCACATAGAATGACAATCTCCAGATACATCCATGTTGCTGCAAATGGCATTATTTTATTCTTTTTTTAAATCCCTGAATAGTATTACATTGTATAAATATAAAACAACTTCTTTATCCAGTCATCCATCAAGGGACATGTAGGTTGCTTCCATGTCTTGGCTATTGTAAATAGTGCTGCGATGAACATTTGGGTGCATGTATCTTTTTGAATTAAGGTTCCCTCTGGATATATGCCCAGGAGTGGGATTGCTGGATCATATGATAAGTATTTTTAGTCTTTTGCGGAATCTCCACACTGTTTTCCATAGTGGCTGCACCAAACTACATTCCCACCAACAGTGTAGGAGGGTTCCCTTTTCTCCACACCCTCTCCGGTATTTTATCGTTTGTGAACTTCTGAATGATGGCAATTCTGACTGGTGTGAGGTGATACCCCACTGTAGTTTTGATTTGCATTTCTCTGATAATTAGCGATATTGAGCTTTTTTTCATGTGCCTATTGTTCATTTGTATGTCTTCATTGGAGAATTGCTTATTTAGGTCTTCTGCCCATTTTTGGACTGGGTTGTTTGTGTTTTTTTGTTAAGTTGTATGAGCTGTTTATATATTCTGGAAATTAACTTTGTCAGTTGCATCATTTGCAGATATTTTCTCCCAATCCATAGCTTGTCGAACTTCCACTTTTTGATCTCTCTAGATAAGAAGTTGCACAGAATGCTGGAACCATTTTGGCTTTGGTCACCAGTTTTAGTATCAGCTTATAGGATGGTGTCTGATGCATCTTAAATATCTACTGTTATTATTGAAGGTGTCAGTGGTCACCTGATAGGCAAGAACCCCGTAATTTGCTAATTAAACAATTATTTCAGAGAACTTATCTTCTTTTATTATGACCTAGCCCCTTTCCTCTTCTTTCTATTACTTCAGCCATGGGCTATCACTAGCTATGGGCTAGTGGTGTGAAACTTGGAGTAACCTTGAATTTCAACTAATTCTCTCTTTCCTTTGGCACTTGGGGTCCTGAGGAAGGGATTTACTGAAAGCCACAGAGTGAGCTGGAGGCAGAACTCTGTAGAAACTTACCTTATGTTGCAGCTCCTTATGAAGAACTGTCTGAGAGAGGATCAGATGATATAAACGAACATTCAAAGAGGAATTTGGGTCAAGTTCCGAAAGAAGGCAACCAAATTAAAAAAAAAGAGCAAGAGAATTTTTAAGGCATTCCTTTTGGGGGAGAGGATGTTATTTTTAAGGTACAAATCAGGCAGCTGGCTGAAAATACATTATTTTTATAGAACATCTGGTAGTTTATAAAACTCTTTGTCTTCATGGCACTGGAGATGCACTACAAAATCACTGGGCTTGTATTATTATCTCCTCTCCCCTAGGAGATAATGATATCCATTTAACACTAAGAAAACTGAAATTGCAAGTAAGTGGGCTGTGACTAGAATTAAAGTCTCCAGAAGCCTCCTTTTGGTCCCGGTTTGCATAAAGGGCTTTGGAATCAGGCAGCCTTTCACCCAAATGCCAGCTCCACCACTTAATATCTCTGAGATGTTGGCCAAGTCACTTAAAGGTCCTGAGCCTCAACTTTCCAGTTTAGTAAAGGGGATAGTGGTCATTCCTATCAGCTCTGATGAATGGAGGATTAAATGAAATAACGTATATAATAATGCATTTGGCACGGTGCTAGGCAGCACAGAGTAAGTGCTCAGAAACTGGCAATCGTTAAGATAGTCATTTTAATTAGCAGGCTGCCAGGTTCTGTCCCAGTGCTTCTCAGATATCTTCTACAAATCTTCTGTCAGTACAGTCACTTTTGCTTAAAATGAAACTAATCTGTCCTAATGTAAAGATTTGGCATACCATGGGTTTTATAGAACAAATAGTGATTCTAATTCCAGTATCATGTGTAGTCTATCAAATGCAGACCTATTTCAAAGAGCTGTTTGTTTTAACCTCCTATTTATTCATACTGTTGTTTATACTGTCCTGCTAGTATTTATGTCTTAAACACAGCTGTTTAAGGAGACCGCCATAAAGCAGTCACTTGGGAGACTAACCAGGCTGGATACTTAATGACAATCTCTGGAGCCCCCCAGCGGCGAGGAGAATGAAGTGACCGGTAAACCAGCGAGGAAGTTTTGCCCAGATAGATATCTAGAGTTTTAAAACATTTTGTTTTTATAAGTAATGGCTTGCAGCAGAAACATTAATACCACACCAATCCAACCATGCCATTCTTTGCTTGATGCTGTATACTGGGTTCCACCACGTTGAGAATAAAGTGACGCTCTTTTCTGCAGTAGACAAAGCCTTATACTGTCCATTCCCTGCCAGATGGTCCAACTGCATCCAGGACCAGTGTTCCTCTGCCCACTCCACTCCAGCCACCATAGCTTTCTAAAGATCATGCCGAACTTGTCCCCACCCCAGGATATTTGAACAGCTCTTGTTTATGCATGGACATGGTTCTAGACTTCTCATCATTCAGCTATCAGCTCATATTCCTCTAGTTCAGAAAGAGCTTTCCTCAGTTCCTTAGCTGAAGATGTTTCCCTGCTACTTCCTCCATTCTCCACTACACACATTAATTTCTTCTCTTATTATTCATCATGAGCTGTAATTAATTGGCTTATGTAGGTTCTTTGCTTTCCCCCACTGAATGCAGGCTCCATGGGGGAAGGAATAATCTCTGTCTTGTCCACCATTAATATATCCAGTGCTGAACCAGTGTTTGGTAAATAGAAAGTGTTTCGTCAAATAAGTAAATGATTGTATATTTCCATCATTCTTTTCTTTCTTATTTCAGGAGGAAAATACAAAAAGACATATTATACTTCAAAGCAGTAACCATTCCCATGATGTAAGTGGACATTTAGTGGGCGAAATTCAAAACATACAAAGACAAATAAGATATGCTCGCTGGACATGAGGGTTTTATGGTTTGATGGAGGTGGGACTACAGCCTAAGATTGATAGATGCCCAGTGGAAGCCCCCTGGGAGCACTGGCTGAATCAGTTTCCTCTGCCTAAAGATGCCAGAAGTTTCAGTAATGTGTATTCATTGTCTTGAAGGATGAATGAGGGGGTCACTAAACAGAGAGCAAGGCCTCCCAGATCTGGAGACTGGAGTCATACAAAAACACAATATTTGGGGAGAAGTATAAAATATTTACTGTGACTTGAGAATAAGGAGTACAGTGGGAGTGAGAGAGGATGGAAGAAAGAGCTGAAGAACCAAATATACTATGGAAAAGAGCTTGAAGTTTAGACATAATGGCAGTGGGAGGCCCTCAGATGCATTAAGCAGGAAATGGACCTCCTTAGAGTCAAGTTTCAGTAACATTCCTCTGCCCTCTCCACATAAGACAAAGCTTTATTTTCTGTTGGCCTGGTATGCAAATTATTCTCACTTACTAGGAAGACGCATTCTCTCTTACAGCAGTAAGAAAATTCTCCTCACTTATAAAATAAATTGTTAGAACCCAGCACAATGTCTCAGATTCCGTAAGTTCTCAAGTATGTGTTGAAATTCAGTTTCATGTTCAGGTTTACCTGGTTTGTCCACTTCGATCAATTTAATCAGTTTGGAACTGTGTATGAAAACCTGAAGTTTTCTTTTAGCTATTATCTTGACAAAAACACCCCATTTTGTTCTTACTTTCATTAAATGACTGACATTTGCAATTTCTAAACTGCCGTTACAAATACTGTAACTTCAAGTTCACGATTTTTTTAACAACCCATTCCTGCAGGGTTTATCACTTGTCTATAGTAGGGGCAGCACCAGCCAGGAGCTGGAGACACGAAGATTAATAAACCAACCCCTGTTCTCGAAGAAGCAAGCATTCTAGTGAGTGCACAATGCGTATCACTCTGTCTTCACCACTCAGCCCTGTGATGTGACATAATTTAATTGCGAGGGAAGGAAACAAGACGTAATGGGAACATTTGATATCTTGTGTCCAAAATAAAAAGATAGACATAGTATCAAATTGTTCCCTCATCTATGCTTACTGGAAAATAATTAACTGAGAAAGAGAAATAGAGGAAAAATGGGTTAAGTGGAAGCACATAAGAAATGAGCAGTCGTGGTGCCGACTGTATATATATATACATCCATGTGCTTATTTATTCCAGAGCATTCACTGAGGCGTGAGTAATTTAATTGTTCTCCAGAAAACTTGCCCAGTAGAGCATCATTGGTGAGGAAAAATTTTCTTAGGATCACGCAGACCTGGGTTTGTTTCCTGATTTCACCACCTAAAGCTTCATGCCCTTGTGAAGTCGTTTAGACTCAGAGTCTTGTTTCTTGTTCTGTACAGTACAGATGCTTGTGGTACGTATTCCCAACCAGTATTGCGATGATTAAATGAGATAATACATGAAAACACTTATCACAATGCTTGATGCAGAGAGATACCTAATAATTGCATTATTATTATTATTGTCATTATTATTTTATTATTATACTGAATGTCTCTCTTTCGTACAAAAGGTATGAAAGAATGCCCATCTCACTGTACCATTGTCAGTACTGACCTAAGCTTAAGAGAAACCATTGTTGGGAGGCATGGTTACAACACTGAATGAAATAAGTACGTATGTTAAGGAGTTCATCATCTACTGAAAATTCAGGCAAACTAGCTGGCAATTTCAGTCCAGTGTAATAGGGCTGTGATAACAGAAGTTAGGGTGCTCTGTGAGCACATAAATGAAATGCATAAACTAGTCTAGAGGTGTCAGCAAAGGTGTCACAGGAGAATAGCATCCAAGCTCAGTCCTGGGTTAGATGTGCAAAGGGAAAGGGCAGAGAGTGCTCCAGCCCAAGGGAACAGCACGGGCAAAGCCGTGTAGACAAGAGAGAGCAGGTTGTGTTCAAGGAAACCAAGGAGGTTCAGTGTGGCCACGTATGATGGAGGAAAACATTGTCCACAGAGGAAACAGCAAGTGCAGTATCCTGGATGTGACAGAGGCGATGTGTACGCCCATCCCTTTGTCTCATCTGCATGGCAAACCCATAAACTCTAGGTTGCTCTTTTCTGTTTTCAGAACAGAAAATAGAAACTCAAGTGTTTTCAGTAAGTTTCCTAAACTCCCGGCTCTGGTTTACTGCAAAGTCAATATCCTTCTCACTGTATTACAGGCTTCCTCTCTGAATGGTATGTGTGCCTGGGTGGATAAGTGTGTGTGTGTGTGTGATACAATTTTGATCCCTCCTTCCATAGCAAAAATATAACAATCACTTAAAGAGTCAGCTTTCCCATAAAGTTATTTTAAAGCCAGAAGATTTCAACCTGGTTTATCTGATGTCAGCCCCTCAAATTATTTAACGAAATGATCTGTGAATGACAGCTCATAGTATAAAAAGGATTTAATTTCTTCAACCATTTCTGTATATTACAAGGAAAGAAATCAGGAATTCACATCTTGACTTTGTTTTCTACTTTGGTAGTTTATACCTTTCCTATGAGAGATTGGAAAAGTTGTGAACATGAGGGAATGGAGGGAACTTATTCACCTACAAATAGTTTCATTTGACTCTTTAGGACCAGTTCCCTCCTCAGTCTTTTACTCAACACACACACGACACACACACACACACACACACCCTACAGAGTCACATATTAGAATATCCAGGAGCATGTGGGGAACAGGCAGTAGACTTGGTGTTTGCCTTGATAACAGCAAACTAGTAAGTGGTCACCTCCCGTCTCCCCTCTCCTCCCTTTCTCTTGGTGTTTTCCTATTAAGAGTGTCTTTGCAATGAGCTGTCCTTACATTTGACACAGAAGTCACAGAAATACCATGGAGCTGTGCTCTGACCGTGGAAAATACATCTGATGAAATTATATATCTCTTTTTAATGGCCTAGGGAGATTTTTAAAAATCTACAAGTGTATAAATATGTATTTTTCATGTTTAGGATGAATGTTACGTTTCACTGGAATAATGTATGTGTATTATCTTGGGATCTTTTCCCGAAATTTGTAGAGTTCTGGGGATAGTGTTTCCCCTCCCCCCAAAATTGCCCTCTTTAAACACCAGTGTTTCTCAGTCTAACCTACCTGTCCTGTAATTAGAGATATTTTGACCCAGAGTTGTTGGGAATTTCTTGATTTTTGGAGACTATTTCTATAAAAAGTTTAGAAAAGAGAAAAAGGAAAAAATCCAGGGTTTCATTCAGACCAGGAAATAATGAAATATCTTCAGGTGTCTCTGAAATTAGAGCTAAAATGCAGTCCTTTATTTTCCCAAAGCACAGCCCCATTCAGTGCACATCCACAAAAACATGCTGTGGTCCTCAGAGGCACTGTCTTGGTTTTCTGTAATTCTGTTTAATTCATCATTTTGTACATTTTTAGATATGGAAGTGATTTACATTTGAACAAGTTGCGATACTAAACTACAAAAGAGGGATAGAAGAAAGAGAAATTGTGCATTTTGCTTTTTTTGTATCCCAAAGTAGGCCAGACTTCTGAATACAAGTTGTATTCATGAAGCACATTACTTCTGAGTCAAAATTGTGCTGTATCACTGGTCTATGTAATCATTTCAAAGATACTTCATCTTCATCTTAGGATGGATAGCCATCCTTTGGTGCGTGCTGTTAATAGTTTGGTTTCTATAGAGAATGGCTCAGGACCTAGGGAACGGTGGTAAAGATTCAGCATTTTGAAAGGAGGCTGTTAAGAGAACTACATGGAGTACCTTGAAGGTAAATTACTAAAGCAATTTCAGTGTATTTCTCATAGTCAAAAATGCATCCTTTCCAAACGTGTCTGTAAATTGTTCAGATCAGCATGACACAAGTTCACAATGACTTATTTCAAGAAAATTCTAAGTGTGAAACACTGTCCTTTGGTGTACTTTAGCAAAAGTCCAAGAAAGGGTCTTACTGTCCTTTGTTGTGTTTCCCCTGTTCTAAGTAGCAAATAATAATAATAATTAATAATAATAAATAATAATAATAATAATAATAATAATAATAATGAAGGAAAAGAGAAATAGATTAAAACTACCACTACTGATAAATATTTATTAGCATTTTTAATATATCAGGCACTGAGGCCAACACTTTATTTGCACCCTGTCATTCAGTGCTAAAAATACCGATTTTCAGTCAAGAGGACTGGGGCTTAAAAGGGTCAGGGAGTTTGCCCAGAGTCACAGGATAGAAGCCCAGGTAGTCTGACTTCAAGGTCCGGGCCTTTCACCGCAATAGATTTTTCCTTCTGTATGACACTCGCAAATCTGCAGTTAGCATACTGGAGGTCCCCTGTCATCTGAAACACCCCTTGGGGTTAGCTCTGCACCTGTGGAGACATCACTGACCCCAACCTGGGATTGGACTTTCCATCTGTTAAACAAAGTGGTTGGACTGGGTGGTTTTTATGGTCTGTTCTAGTGCTGCTATGCTGCGACCAGGGAGCATGTCCTGTGACCTATGGTTAGAGCAACGTACTAACTCTATTCGCCGGGTAGAAAGGGATTGAAAGGGCCACTGAGATGTGTGACATCCAGTGCTGCCGTCAGGACAGTCTGGGGGCAGTCCTGGGCTGTGGGTCACCTACTGCAATGCCTGCTACTTTTACCTCAGTATTCTGGGCACAGCCGTTTATTGGAGAGTTCTTTGAACTCCTTTTACTGGGACTTCCTGTTTCGTAGATTAAACCTTTGAAAAACTGGAGCATAGAGTAGATTACTTGAAGGGACTTGGGCCTGATTTTTCCTCCCATGCATGCTACGCTTGAGTTGTTGGGATAGATTCAGCTTCCTTTCCTTTTACTTCAAAATAGTGGGCTGGTTTATTTTGCAGATTAGCCTTTGCACAGTTACTTGAGGAATGCGTGTTGACAAGATTACAGCAGTAGCATTCCATTTGAAATGATAGCCACTGATGAAAGGGAATGGTTTTATAATAATGTTAACTTTGTTTTATTAAACACCTACTCCTCCAAAGGCACTTTGTGTGCACTAAATGAATTTTGACAACAGTGATCCCCGGTAGCTGTTATTATCCACAGTTTAAGGACAAAGAACTTGAGAAGTTGAGCGACTAATTAAAATAAACCATGAAATCTAAACTGAGATTTGAACCCTGGCACACGCAAATTCAGAGTCTCTATTTTTCCCATACAAATGGTGACTTTGCTGTTCAGAGCAGTTATTTCTAGTTTATTTGAATATGAATGCCATTATGTTCTTCAAGATTTCCCAGTGAAATACATTTACGTGTTCTTCTTGCTTCTTGCTTTCAAATCCTGACTTTCTTCCCATGCAGAATCGTGGGATCATTTCTCCAACAGATTAGAAGTAAATGTCTTATGCACTGCTTTGTGAGTTCCCGGCTTTATTAGAACCGAGTTGTATTTCCAATTCTTGTGAGAGT
The DNA here is from genome assembly GCF_048773025.1 of Camelus bactrianus. NCBI lineage: Eukaryota > Metazoa > Chordata > Mammalia > Artiodactyla > Camelidae > Camelus > Camelus bactrianus. Next base: position 105,220,603 of record NC_133541.1, on the reverse strand, counting down.
AAACAAAGATGTATTTTTATCATTAGAATAAACAGACAACAGTAAAAAGTAAAAAGTAAAAACAAAAAAACCCTATTTCCATGGATGTAGGTAGTTTAGGCAACAAGAAAAAACGTTTTAATGAATCCCAGCATTAAGCAGAATGTACATATTAAACTACAATAATATGAACTACAAAATGTGTCTGTTTAAATCCAGTGTATGAGTCTAGAAAATCCTTAGCTCTGTAAGTATAAAAAATAGAGGAAAATCTACTTCTTGAAATTTAATCGTTAATTAGCATTAACACTCTTTTTGCAGTGTCTACGTAAATAAAACTCCAAAATTATGGGATTATCACAATCATTCTATGCTTACTATGTGAGCGTAGTGCTCAAAAGAAAATCTATGAATGAATAATTTCTCCTATTATACTAATGCAGAATCTCAAGTTTAGCCAGATTAAATTCTGTGACCAGGAAATATGAGAGAAAGTATTAAGGCCATATTGGAACCTGAATCAATCTGATATCACTCAGATATATTATCCCAGAATTATTCTAGAAATTTCTTTATTTTTGAGTTATTTCTCTGGGATGTTATATTATACATCATAATAAGCCTAATTAACAAAGACAAGTTACTATTTATGGCCATATTTAAATTATTCAACACATTTTAATGCATCCATTGTTAATCTAGAGTCCATAATATACGTGTGTAGTAATTGCAAACACCCACTCTCCTCTTAGGCAACTAATTAAGAGTTTGAAAAAGTGTCAATTATTAATTTAATTTTCCTACCTTTATTTGATGATTATGGTAAATATGATTTCTTTTCCCAACTTCTTGCCTTTATTGAAAAGCCATCTTTCTTCCAACCATGATGAGTTAGGTTGAACTTTCCTGCAAAGGACAGTTTTCTTCTTAATTAATTAGGTAACTTCAACATTTTACTCTCACTAGACACTTAGTGTGTTTCCTCTACTGCCCAGTTATTTTCTTTCTTCATCTTTGTTAGTTGTTCTTTTCCAGTAATAGGAACTGAATCTTATCCAAATACCAATGAGAGTTGAAGAGACTGAAAATTAAATTTGAGCTAATGAAATGTTTCTTTTCACATATATGGAGTAATTAACAGCTCCAAAATCCTTTAAAACAAGAAAAACATCATTTGTAAAGATTACGGAAAGCAATTAGGTTCCAAACTAATCAAATGTTAACTTATATCGATAGTCAATATTAAACAGTTTTCATTTGGCCTAAGCCAAAATTTAATCAGAAGCAAAATTCTAGTTAAATTTGCATAATTTATTGCAGACTCGAAAACCTATAAAAGCATGTGTAAGCATATAATTAACCGATTTAAAAGGATTATCATACTAACATGAAATATAAGTATCAGAAATCATACTTTTATTTAGAGTAGTTTTCCTAATGATTCCTTCCTCCTGTCCTATAAGGGAAGAAGGGACTTATTTTAGTTTCTGAAATAAAAGGTTAGAGAAGTTGTTACTTGTTTTTTATAACTTGAACCATGTAATTAGTAAATAGTGAACAATTTGAAAAATACAATAGAATGCATTTTACCAGGTTGCCCAGAGCATTCACTGAGCTTACTTCTTAGCTGGACTATGAAATTCTGACAAATTTTGTATTAAATTTACATTTCAGTGATCTCTGTCACAGAGCCCCTAATTTCAGGTCAAATTCCTCTCTGTAGTCCCCCCTAAATTCCTGGTTCTTTTTTACTTTTATGTTTGGCATTCCTTTCTTATAACGAATTTTAAATGACAAATAATGAAAGGAATATAAAGTTCATAATAAAATTCACCTTTTAAAAGTGTCAGAAGATGAGTTTTCAACAAATACATATATTCATGTTATGCTACTTGCCCTTATTACATAGATACCAATTCTCTTGACTTGGCGTTCGATCCACAATTTCCTCATCCCACTTTAGTTTGTGCTTTCTCTGTAAAGGATCAATTAGTAAATATTTTAGACTTTGTGAGGAGTACATTTTCTGACACAACTCTGTATAGTGTGATAACAGCCATAGACAATAGGCTATTTTCCAGTGAAACTTTATTTATGGACACAAATTTTAATTACATGATTTTTACATATTATAGAATATTATTATTATTTTATTTCTTTCCAATGATTAAAAAAATGTATGATCTATTTTTAGCTCATAGGCCATACAAAAACGTAATGCGGTGGGTTTGATCCGTGGGCCTTAATTGGCTGACCTCTACTACCATCTAAAGGAACATAAAATCATAGAATTCAGTGTAAGGTCTAGAAAGCAGCTCATCTAATGCTTTATTTAGTTATTTTAATCATATACAGAAATGAAGCTCAAAAATAGTAAAGGAAACTAAGTGGTTAAAAAAATTGTGTGGAATATTAGTGATCTGCATTGGTCAGTGGGTAGTGGCTGCCTGGAGTCTTGTGTTGGGAAGGACTCAGGTCCAGTCTGTGCCTCATGGGAGGAAAATCATGTTGTGATTGATGGGTGATGTCTGCCTTGAGTGCTACAGTGGAATCACATCAAAGGAATATTTAATGTATGCAAATTCGCCTATTTGTGCTCTGCTAAAGAAGAGGGAGGAGAAGAGGGTGGGCCAAAGGGACAGAAGTCAAGATTGTGTGAATGAATGGTAACTTGAGAATGAGGATGAGAACAAATGAATGAACACTTGACATACCGCAGACTCTTCTGATTACCTTCCACTCAGTGAGTATATTCCTTGATGTGGTAGTAGGTGGATAGGAATTCCTTGTTCCCTCAGTCAGGAACATTACTCCATACAGAGATTCCAGGCTGTAAAATACTTTCTTTAAAAATTGCAACATGTTCCAGATGCAAGCCACCTACCTAATCTGGTGTTCAGTTAGAAGAAAAAAGAAGCAATATGTTTCAATAAGAGAGAAAATTTTGGCCGTGGTGGATGTTTTGCAGCATGTTACGTTGAGTTCCAACATGGAGTTTTCCCTAATGCAATTTTGACGTGATGCATTTTTTTGCCTTATGTGATGTACTTTAGAACTCATCCCTGTAGAAAGATGTGTCTCTACCGTAGGTCACAAATTTGAATTTCCCTACCAAGCCCAACATAACACTGGGCATTAAAAACTCAACTTTACTTAGTGCTCTCACCCACAGAGGTACAAGTGATTGGAGATGATTTCAAATGCTTAAGGAAGGATGCTGCATTGTCACATATAGGAAAAACTGAATCAATGTATCCTATTCTTTTGAAGTTAAGAATGACTTTCTAGAATGGTGTCTTTACTCATTCCTTCTTCTCAGGCTTTTATATCTGGAGTAAAGAAATAGCAGGGTCAGAGTTTTTTCTTTACCTTTCTCATAACTTTAGTGGGAGATCAAACTATGAGTTTACCTTAGTCTTTCAAGTGTCTGTTCTGACTGTTTACCCTTGCTGCCACCCTACAGGAGAAATGGGCTCAGAGAAACAGAAGTTCGTGCAGTGATCCTGACCTCCAGCAATAAAAGCTCAGGTCCTTGCCCAGGGTCACCCTTGGTCTATGCCTGGTCGGCCGCCCATGAGCATACTGACCACAATTTACATAATCATGAGTTACATCTGCTGTTTTCCCTTGCTCAGCACTGCTTCTGTTATGGGGAAGTTGGTTACCAGGCAGAAAGGGGATGTATGTACACAAAGGCAAATAAGAATTCTAAATATCATTTCTTTCTTGGTTCCCAATTTATAGGTATTTCTGTAAATCCTTTGAAAAGTAGGGAAGTGGCATATTCTAAGTGCAAACTGGAGTATTAATCAGGGATTAAAGCTACCTCGTTTCTATTCAGGCTCTGCCCTGTATGCTGGTTACATCCAACATCTCTTGTCTGTGCCATAAAGAGAGTACTGTATCTGCCTCTTTTGGCACAAGGGAGCTGTGAGGATAAATGATACACTGTGCTTCGGTGTAATTCCTTAGTTAATTGCATTGCTATGTAAAAATTATGATAATAAACATTATCGCTCAGACCATTATTTGTGGTTTATGACAGATAGGCTTATTTTCCCCCAATTAGTTCTAATTTTCCAGCAGATACCGTTTTTTTCTTACAGCCTATAACTGTTTGCTAAGTATACTCTTCCAAATTACTGGTTGGGCAAGAACAAAACATCCATTGCCCTTGCTGTATATTAACTAGATAATTGGCACAAATAATCTTTGTGTTATAAATACTTCCCTTTCATCCCAGATGCAACTAGAAAGTCAAAGAAAATAATGTTATAGATGAAGAGAAGCATTCTTTCCATTTTCTGGAGTGAACACAGTGCTCCCAATGTTCATTTTTTCTCCTTTCATGATTTCCACTGACACTGCCTAATTGTGCAGCCCTGATCATTTTCCAAGAAGGCTTGCTAACATGTGAAGGATCATATTTTCTGGTGATAAAGAGACATGACAGCTCTCTGTTACCAACCTAAAAATTAAATTATTTCTAATTTTGTTTTCTGGAAAGTTAATGCTATATAAGTCCAGGCAAATGTCTTTCTAAAATCTTGGGGCTTGTCTGTCTGTCTGTCTGTCTTTGTTTCTTTTGTCTGTCTGTCTTTTATTTTTTGTTGAATTATAGTCAGTTTACAATGTTGTGTCATTTTCTGGCATACAGCGTAATGTTTCAGTCATACACATACAAACACACACACACATATTCCTTTTCATATTCTTTTTCATTATAGGTTACTACAGATATTGAATACAGTTCCCTATGCTATACATACTGTTGGTGGGAATGTAGTTTGGTGTAGCCATTGTGGAAAACAGTATGGAGATTCTTCAAAAAACTAAAAATAAAGGAGTTACCATATGATCTAGCAGTCCTACTCCTGGGCATATATCTGGAAGGAACCTTTATTCAAAAAGATACATGTACCCCAATGTTCATAACAGCACTACCTGTAACAGCTAATAAGACATAGAAACAACCTTAATGTCCATCAACAGACTGAATAAAAAAGTTGTGCTATATTTATGCAATAGAACACTACTCAGCCATAAAAAAGAATAAAATAATGCCAGTTTCAGCAACATGGATGGACATGGAGTTCATCATTCTAAGTGAAGTAAGCCAGGAAGAGAAATACAAATACCATATACTATCACTCATATATGGAATCTAAAAAAATCTACACAAACGAACTTACTTACAAAACAGAAACAGACTCACAGACATAGAAAACAAACTTTTTGTTACCGGGGGAAAGGGAGTGGGAAGGGATAAATTGGGAGTTTGAGATTTGCAGATACTAACTACTATATATAAAATAGATAAACAACAAGTTTTAAATCTTAGTTTTAAGTTAGTTCTCATTTTTATTGTGGTAAATAATACATAACATGAGATCCACCCTCTTAACAAGTTTTAAGTGTATGGTACAGTATTAATAGCTGTAAGCATATGTCATACAGTGGATCTCTGGAACTCTCATCTTGCATGACTGAAACTGTACACATTGTACAGCAGCTCCCCATTTTCCCCTCTCAGCATTTGACAACCATCATTTTACTGCCTGTTTCTATGAGTTTAGCTTCTGTACCTTATATTAGTGAAATCATGCACTATTTGTCCTGTCTTTATTTCACTTATCATAATGTTCTCGAAGTTCACCTATTTTTTTTTAGTATATAACAGGGTTTCCTTTTTATGGCTGAATAATATGCCATTGTATGCATAAACTGCTTTTTAAAAAATCCATTCATCTGTCAGTGGACATTAGGTTCCATGTGTGTCTTGCCTATTGTGAATAACACTGCCATGAACATGAGAGTGCAAATATCTCTTCAAGATCCTGATTTTAACTCTTTTGCATAAATACCCAGAATCGGAATTGTTGAACTATATGGTAGTTCTTTTTTTAATTTTTTGAGGAAACACCATACCGTTTTCCTCAGTGGATGCGCTATTTCACATTCCTACCAATAATGGAATTCCAATTTTTCCACATCCTTGCCAAAACATGTTGTTTCCTGGATTCTTTTGATAATGGCCATCCCAGCAGGTATGAAGTGATACCTCATTGTGGTTTTAATTTGCATTTTCCTGATGGTTAGTGATGTTGAGAGTCTTTTCATACACCTGCTGGCTATTTGTATGTCTTCTTTTGAGAAATATCTATTCAAGTCCTTTGACCATTTAAAAAATCAGGTTATTTGCTTTTTTGCTATTAAATTGGAAGAGTTCCTTCTATACTTTGTGTATTAACCGCTTATCAAACATATGGCCTGTAAATATTTTCTCCCATTCCATAGGTTGCCTTTCACTCTATTAATTGTTTCCTTCTGTATACAGAAGCTTTATAGTTTGATGTAGTCCCACTTGCCTGTATTTTGCTTTTGTAGCTTGTGCTTTTGGTGTCATCAGTGAGAAATCATTTCCAAAACCAATTTCATTAAGCTTTTATACTATGTTTTTTTCTAGGAGTTTTATAGTTTAAAATCTTACATTTAAGTTATTAATCTATTTTGAGTTGATTTTTGTATGTGATGTAGGGTAGTGGTACAGTTTTATTTTTTTGCATGCAAATATCCACTTTACTCAGTACCATTTGTTGAAGAGACCGTATTTCCCCCATTACATAGTCTTGGCACCATTGTTGAAAATAGTTTGACTGTATATGCATGGATTTGTTTCTAGATTGTCTATTCTGTACCATCAATCTATGTATCTGCCTTTATGCTAGTACCACACTCTTTGGATTACTGTAGCGTTGTAATATGTTTTGAAATGAGGACGTGTGAGGCCTCCAGCTTTGTTTTTTCTCATTGTTTTGGCTACTCAGGAACTTTGGGGTGACTTTTAGGATTGTTTTTTATATTTTTGTAAAAAATAGCATTGGAATTTTGATAGAGATTGCATTGAATCTGTAGGTAACTTTGGATAGTATGTCCATTTTAGCAATATTAAGTTTTCCAGTCCATGTCAACATGAGATATCTTTCCATTTGTGTAGTCTTTCATTTCTTTCAGCAATGCGTTGTAGTTTTCAGTGTAAAGTTTTGCCACTGTGGTTAGTTTATTCCCAAGTATTTTATTCTTTCTGATGTTATTATAAATAGGATTATTTTCCTTAACGTCCTTTTCAGATTGTTTGGTGGTGTTGTATAGAAGTGCAGCTGATTTTTGTATATTGTTTTTGTATCCTACAACTCTTCTTTTTTTTAAATTCTAACAACTTTTTTTTAGTATATATAGAATTTTAGGGTTTTCTGCATATAAGATCATATCATCTGTGAACAGAGATAATTTTACTTCTTCATTTATGATTTGCATGCCTTTTGTTTTTCTTGACTAATTGCTCTGGTTAGTACTTCCAGTACTATGTTGAATAGAGGCAAGAGTGGGCATCCTTGTCTTCTTCCTGATCTTAAAGGAAAACTTCCAGTTTTTCATCATTGAATGTGATAGCTGTGGACTTTTCATGTGTGGACTTTATTATGTTGAGGTAATTTAATTCTATTTCTAGTGTCCTGAAATTTTTTTAAATTATGAAAGGGTGTTGAATTCTGTGGAATGCTTTTTCTGTATCCACTGAGATGATCATGTGATTTTTGTCCTTCCTTCTATTAATGTGGTGTTTCCTGTTGATTGCCTTGCATATGTTGAACCATTGTTTCATCCCAAGGATAAATTTCATTTGGTCATGGTGTAGGATTCTTTTAATGTACTGTTGTATTCTGTTTGCTAGGATTTTGTTGAGGATTTTTGCATCTATATTCCTCAGGAATATTGACCTGTAACTTTCTTTTCTTATAGTATATTCTTTTCTGGTTTGGCATCAAGGTAATGTTGACCTCATGAAACGAATTTGGAAGTGCTGAGAAGGATTGTCATTAGTTCTTTTTCAGTTTTTGAAAGAGTTGAGGATTGTTAATTCTTTAAATGTTTGATAGAATTTCCCCAGTGAAGTCATTTGGTCCTGGACTTTTCTTTGTTGGGAGAGTTTTGATTACTGATTCAGTATCCTTACTAGTTATAGGTGTGTTCACATTTTCTCTTTGTGATTCAGTCTTCATAGGTTGTATGTTTTTAGAAATTTATCCATTTCTTCTAGGCTTTCCAATTTGTTGGTATATAATTGTTCACAGTTGTCTTTTAATTTCTGTGGCATCTGTTGTAATGTCTCCTTTCTTATTTCTGATATTATTTTTTGAGTCTTGTTCCTTTTTTTCTTAGTCCAGCTAAGGATTTGTCAATTTTGTTGATATTAAAAAAAAAAAAAAAACTCTTAGTTTTGCCGACTTCTTTTGTTGTTTTCCCATTCTCTGTTTCTCCTTTAATCTGTAATATTTTCTTTCTTCTGCTAGCTTTGGGCTACTGTTTTCTTCTTTTTCTCATTCCTTGAGGCATAAAGTTGGATAATTTATTTGAGATCTTTCTCCTTTTTTTAATTTAGGCATTTATTGTTATAAAATTCACTCTTGGTTCTGTTTTTGCAGCATCCCTTAAGTTTGGCATATTGAGTTTTTATTTTCATTTGCTTAAGATATCTTCTAGTTTCTCTGTTGATTTCACTGGGAGACAACCACTGACAGGGGTTCTCTTTACCCTCTCACATTAGGAAAGGGATCCTGATTGTTTTCTGACAGGTGTGTGATCCAGCTCTAGAATCTCACCTGAGAATCTGATTTCTTGGGCCAGTTCCAAGACCAACAGCTTAGCCTAGATTCCCCCCAAAATCGGAACACAAGACAAAGGCTTGCTTGCAGGCAGTTTATTTTGGGAAGTGATCTCAGGGGATAGGAAAAGGGGAGAGGAACACTTTGAAGACTAAAGCAGGGAAAAAAGAAAAGATAACAGAAGAGGGAATTATTAAATTGGTCTTACTGTAGCCAACTGAGGTTGGACCTTGTAGGAACCCTCTCGGGAACCTATAGAATATTCCTTAGATAGTTTACTCATGGACAGAGGAGAAAAGTATTTACTGTTACATGTTGCTTCAAGATATTATAATCCCTAGTAATTTAAACTCCCCTTAAGATCATTCATTAAGAGTAGAGTCCTTTTTATTTTTTACATCCCCAATGTCTACCTCAGTGCTTTGAACATAGAGGCTGTTACTAAATACTTCTTGAATTCATCAGTGAATGTGCTCTCCTCAGTAGTTATTCTGAGCAGCGAAGGGAGCTACTGAAATCTGCTGTGTACGCTGAGACTTTTCCTTGAGCAAAAACTATGGCTACCAATTCTCTGAGTCCATTTAGATTGCTAAAATAAAATACCACAAACTGGGTGGCTTACAAACAATAGAAATTTATTGTTCATAGTCCTGGGGGCTGAGAAGTCCAAGATCAAGGTGCCAGCACGCTCACCTTCTGGTGAGGGTCCTCTTTGTTGTTCACAGCCAGTGTCTTCTCCCTGTGTCCTCATATGGTGGGAGGGGATCGAGAGCTCTCTGGAACCTCTTTTATAAGGGATTAATCCCATTCATGAAGTTCCACCCTCATGACTTAAAGACCCCTAAAAGGCCTTTCCTTCTAATACCATCATGCTGGACACTGGAATTTCAACATACTGATTTTGTAGGGGACACAAACATTCAGACCATAGCATTAACCTGTGTCTCCAAAAAAAGTGTCCAGCTTATTCTTTACTTCCTGACCAAGGTTACCGCTGGTGGTATGGAAGTTTCAATGTCTTTCATACTTTTTAAAATCTGTGAATATGTATCATTGTCTACAGTTCCTTGTTTGCCTCAAACACACACACACACACACACACACACACACACACACACACACACACACACACACACAGAGTTTGCTCTAGAATTAGACTGCCTGGGTTTGATATATCTATATATATAGCTAATATTCTCTGTGTGGCTTTGGTCAAGTTGCTTAACCTCTCTGTTCCTCTGATTCTACACCTATAAAATGACAATAATTCTAATACCTGCCTCACAGGACTGTTGGGAGAATTATAGGTGATAAACCATGTAACCTATTTTATAAATAGGTATCACCTCTGCAAATGAGGCATTTTGTTGATAATATCTACAAATAAAAGCACTATTTGGGCAAGGGAAATATCTTCTGTGAATCTCACAGCTCCTGGCATCATCTCAGTAAACATTATCAGGAACAATGTTGAAAGTCTTTTAACAATTGTCTGGCATGGGCATTGACCAGAGTGTCACTGGTCATTAACCATCATTATGGCCCTACTGGTAGGTACAGGCTGAACAGAAGCATGAAGCTCCCTCAGAACCCTCCCAAAATAGAGCACTCCTTTGGTACTCTCCTGAGTCCAATCCCCATCTGCTAGTCTCCTGCATCCTAGGGTGGTCCAGGATTGCATGCAACTCTGTTCAGGCAGATGCAGATGGGAGGTAGGCTGCTGAGAGGTTAGTAACAGGTGAGGGGTAGTTGCTTCTGGGCAATAGTATGACTATGGTGAGGAGGGGCCCCCATGCCACTCTTTGACATTCTTCCTGTGGTTTTAGAGAATTGGGTGTGCTCTGCTGTTGAGATAACCTGCATCTCTTTGCCCACACCCATCACCAAAGCCACCTGGATTCTACTCTCCTCTCAGCTAACTGTGGGGCCCCAGCAAGCACAGGACCTTCCACATCCCGGTTGTGTAAGCGCCAAGTCTTATAGCACCAAGCTGTCAAACTCCTGCCATCAGTCTGCCTTTGCATGGCTGTCAGCTGAAGAGGAAAAGTTTCTTTCTTTTTTTTTTTTTAAACTATTTGGAAGATGTTATAGTTTATTGTGGTATAGCTGATATATGGAAATGTGCCTATAGCAAACATTATTTCAAAAATGAAGCAGTAATGAGAATTATCTTGTTAAAGAGGCCACTGCATGAGAATAATGTATTTCTTAAATTCAAAATGATAAATATGCTGTTATAAAAACCCTCTCGGTATATTTTAGGCATAAAAATAGGAAATGTTTCTTTTGATTATTCAAAACAATGACTACAATGGAAAGCTTGTAGCTGCCTGGTTTCTGAAGAGCGGAGAACTTTTATCCACTGCCTCAGTTTATAAAACCAAATGGTTAAAGTATAATTAATTCCCACTCCATCACTGTGGGATAAATGGATGCTTTTGAAAAGAAAAAAGGCAAACTGTTTTACATGATCTTTTTGCATAACATAACCTTACAGGTTCTCATTCAACAAGTAAAAGTTGGAAATGTGACCTTATAAATGTGAATCCCCAAAGACTACTTGGGATCTGTGCTGCTGTATTTTTAAAAGCTTACTGCCTCGTGAGAGAATGAGACAAAGTGGAAAGAATGTGCAGTTTTAAGAGCTGATTTTGTCTCTGGACTGTGGCAAAGTCAGAAAAGCAGAGTCACCATTCTGAGACCATCTGCTCCTTCCTCTGTGTCAAGATCTTCCTTGTATACTGTGTAGCCTCATGTACTGTGACACTCTTGAACATAGCGATGAAGGGGTTAGGGGCACATCAAAATGTATTCCCATCCCCGCTCCCACTCCTCAAATCATCTGAGTCAGCTCTGGAGTGGAAAAAATTCACCATTTTTTAATCTCTGGCTGATTTCTAGGCTCTGTTAGCTCTGTCTTTTTAGGCACAACTTCCCATTGTGGACCAAGAGCAAATGGAGCTACCAGAGGTGTTTGCAGTCCAGTTGTTTAAAGAGCATATCACAAAGCCCAAAATGTAGCCATTAGGGATTGGGGGAATGGAAAGCTGGATAGGGGACCTGGGAGATGCAGTCACAATTGGATACCCACATCTCTTTGTCCCATATATGGAGTATGTCAATCCTTCTGCAGTAGAATGTGGCCCTTAGTAAAGTTACCCAGACTGGCTTCACAGTCTCTCTGACCAAGCCTGTGAGTTCTACAAATGAAAATTCCATCACTCTTTTGAAACATTTAATAAGAAAAAAGTGATAAGGTTAAAAACCTTATTTTCATTATCACGTTTGTCAACAAAAGAAAGAGAAACTATTAGCACCTTTATACAAAATCAATTTTTACAAATATTGGAACAATGAAAATTATATTTTTATCACATACTTGAGCAAATAGGTATTTTATTTTATTTTGAAAATTCAGATTAGACATCATCAAAAAGTCTTGATCAAGAATTGGGTCAGGCTGTTGTTTGGAAGTCTACAAATTGAATATTTACAATAATCTCTAATACTTTGTATTTTATTTTTATAATGATATACATAATGTGTAATAAAATTTCCCAAGCACATAATCTCTTACATCTTTCAGTTAACTTCTACATTCTGTATAAATGTCTTGGATTAGCAGATGCAAACTGCTATATATAAAGTAGATAAACAACAAGGTCCTACAGCATAGCACAGGGAACTACATTCAATACCTTGTAATAGCCTATAATGGAAAAGAATATGAAAAAGAATCTGTATGTGTGTGTGTGTGGATGGATATATATATCCATATATATATATGACTGGATAACTGTGCTGTACTAACACAACAGTGTGAATCAACTATACTTAAGGAGAAAAAAATCTTCCTTTTCTGTGTTCTGCCTTATAGGGTGGATTTGAGACTTTTTGGAGAAAATTTGTAAGAATATGCTTTGTGAATCACATTTTCTTGGTACACCTAGGGTGTATTATCTCCTCTTGTGTTACATTCCAAGGAGTTCTTTCCCTTTCCAACAGGCTAGTTCAGGCTCCAGATACTTCATCGATATTTTGCCGTATTGATTTCTCTCTCTCTCTCTCTCTCTCTCTCTCTCTCTCTCACACACACACACTTCTTATTCAAGATACCAAGGAAGCTGGAATATTTCAGAATTAAGTAAACAGAAGGCGGTTTCTATCCCCTGCACCAAAAGACACAGTCCCCAAATTCCAGTCCCAAATCCTGAACGAATACAACTGCTCCATTGGTTAATAGCCCTTTTAAAACTTTATGTGGCCAACTTACTCATTGAATTTTTTCTTCCTGTGACCATGCTTTGTTTTAGCATATAAGATCCTGGAGAGAGGAAGCATGTTTCAGAACCCTGGACAGATGTGTGCACTTGTTGGACGATGTAGATTTTAGCACTCCACCCCAACAGAGTCAGACAATTTACTATAGCTCTTCTGGGTCTTGACAAAGTAGGCAAGGACAGCAGGGCATCATAATCCTGATTTCCATTCAAAATATGGGCATTAAAGACACTGAAGAGACAACATTTCATAATGGTTCTGTCCATTCTACTTCTAAAATGTGTACTAAATCCATCCACTTCCCTCTGATTTCATTCTCTCCATCCTCTCTTGTGTAACCTCTGTCTAAGCCATCATCATCTGTCACCTGGACTATGAAGCAGTTACCTAACTAGTCTCCCTCTCTTGATTCATTACAATGTATTTCCCACCTAGCAGCCTGATCCTATCACTTCCCTGATTAGAGTTCGTCAATAATTTCCTATCTCACTTGGATTGGAATCCAAACTCCTAACCATGGCTTACTGGGTCTGATGTGATCTGGCTCACTGATGTCATCTCCTGCCTGCTCCTCTGGGCTTACTGTGCTTCAGCCACCCTCTTACTGATCCCTGGGTCTGCCCAAGCTCCTCTATCCCAGCTTCTGTATTTGTGGTTTCTTCTGCCTAGGATCTCTTTCCTCAGATCTTCACATAGCCAGCTGCTTCTCACTCCTCAGCCCTCGACTCCCCTGGTTTGAAAGAACGTCCATGGCCATCGTGATTAAAGGAGCCTCCAGCAAAGACCCCATCAGTATCTATGGACTGGCTTTATTGCCGTCATAGCACCATGTTTAGCATTTGTTCAGGTTTGAAACTATCTTGCTTAATTATTTGTTTCTGTATGTATTTTCTGACTTTTCCAATGAAAGATGAACTCCTTCAGAACAGGCAACTTGTCTCCTTTTCCTGCCACCGAATCCCGGTAGGTATTAGAATACATGGCAAAGAGTAGTCAATCAGTAAGTGTTTGCTGAATGAAGGAATACGTGAATGAATGCAATGGACTATGTCAAGCCCTCTGAAATGGTCACAACAGGTTACTGGGTCAGAAGATCCTGCTGGGAAGGTAGAAAGTAAAGGAGTAGAAATTGCTAAAATTTAGGCTATCAAGAGAAAAGGAGGTAAAGAAACATTTTCAGGTTTCCTTTACTAAGAGTCAAGCTAGGATTCAGATCTAAAACTGCCTGAGTCTAAAATGCATGGCCATTTTACTGCACAGCACTGGCTGTAACTGGCCAGGTTTCTTTCACTTAAGACATTCTCCAATGGCATAATGGTTAGTATTATGTAATTAAAAAAAAAAGTCATCAAGTCTCAACTGACTATTCTTGGTGTTTGAGAATCACATTCTTTCTTATAAATATTACTTTTCTTTCTCTGAAATGATTCCAAGTGACTTGCCAGACCGTGGGTCAGCAGGATGCTGACTCCCTAATGAAATAAAGTTATACCTGCAGTAAATTTCCTCTCTTCTGGACCTCAAAGACATGCAAAGAGAAGATGGGTTTAAAAAAAATGTTGGTTGGAAATAAGAAACGAATTCTGGGAAACCCATCTAATTGCCTCATTGGAAACAGTCCCAGACTTTTGAAAGTTACTCTTTAAAATAAGAGGAAGATGCTCTAAGAAATTAAGTGGCTGCATTTGAACCATGTGATTTCACTGCTCATCTCAGGAACGACAGGCTGTGTTTTATAAGAGGTAAATTCTCTCCCTCCATCTAGTAAGTTCTCCACTCACCATCACAGTCAGGCAAGCCATGTATCAAAGCCTGCAAGTGAATCCACTTATTCTGTGGGCAAGGAATGTCTCCATGTGTTTTATTGTTCATGTTATGAGCTGTAGACGGTTCTGTCGTGCCAAATACAACTACTTCTTATATCATTTTATGAAATGAATTTCATTTCTCCTTGCTCCATGTCTCCAACCTTATTTCTCCTATCTAATCAATTATGAAACTGAATCTTAGAGAGAAGTGACTTGCCCAAGATCCCATAGCTAACAGGTGTTAGAGCTGAGACTCAGTCCCATGTGGTGTGACTTTAGAACTCAAACTCTGAACCATTCCTTTATACTCCCTACTTTTAAGGAGCACTGGATTATGATGCCATGTTCTCACAATTGAAAAATATGCTAACTCTTTTTAAATGAGAAAAAAAATCTTACAGTCAGCTGTTTTACTTAATTTGTTTTTCATTATAATGTTACTGTAAGTGAAAACATAAATTGGGGTATATGTTTCTTATGCTTAGAGCTCATATTAAACTATAAAACCAAAATATATTTGGAAGTTAAACATAAAAAAAGGAATGAAGCTAACACTACTCAAGTTAACGCACTTTTATAGGGGATGTGAATCTTGCTTTACTGAAACTAAGCTGCCAGTCCCAGCGGGGAGATGGTAGTGATTCCATGGAGGGAATTTTTTTTGATGTGGCTTGCCTCCAGTGCTGTGGGCCGAGATGGTTCAATTCTGCCACCACTTTTCTCCACGAAAAATACCAAGACACCTTTGTTTGTGATGAGCATTTGGCTGGCACGTGGCTTGAGCTGGACGTTGACATATTGGCTCTTCCTCAGTTCTTTCCTGATTAGCCTGTGACAGTCACAGTAGTGCCACCAAGTACCAATGTGAACATAAGCACAGGGATGAATGCAGGCACGGAAATCACGCAGCAGTGCTTGCTTAGAAAGTGGCCAACTGGATATTCAAGAAGTGCTGGTAGTCCATGTTTTAGAATATCAAAATAAACGCAAAGTTAAAAAAAAATTGAGTTGAATGTGAAAACCTAAAATTATGTCCCTGAACACCCCCAAGGGTCCGCAGATCCCAGTTTGAGTAATCATGTTTGCATTTCATCTGTTTGAGTTCAAATGATGACAGTGCCAACTCACTAGCTGTGTAAACCAGGTACACGTTACATGATAGTCGAGCTCAGTTTCTCTATCTAGATCATGGGAATAGAAAGTGTGGTGCTGTTCTGCAGGTCTCATGAGTGTTAATGAGTACAATGCACATAGATTTCTCAACTCATAAGATAAAGGATAAGATCAAAGCTCTGTACACATTTCCTAGTGTTGCTAATATGATTAGGTGATCCTGGTATATTGAGGAAAGCAGGTATGTATACAAGTAACATGACCCAGAGAAAAATTGCTTTGTGTCTTTATAAGATACAAAGAGTACAAAAAGCACAGAGATTAAAGAGTACAAAAAAAAATACTCTCTTAGCATAGATAAGGCAGTGACCCTAGCAAATTCACACAGTTGGTAAGTGACTAGGCTGGGATTCCAACCTGGATAGTCTGGCTCCGTGGGCTGTGCTTTTGAGTTCTTGAGAGAATTAAAATGAACAAGTTAAAGAGAGAGGAACACTGGCCATCAGCAGAGCCAGTCCATCTGACTCTAAAATCCCCACACTTAACCCTGTGATCTCCTGCCTCCTGTAGCAAATGCCACAAAAGGCCGAACTTTAAAAAGGTCCATTCAGCCTTGGGGGCACTTCCCCCTTCTCCCCGGCAAATACATCTGTTGCTCTGGGGTTCCTCCCACTTTGTATAGCATACATTTTAAGTTTTTTTTTTCTATTGAATGAAAGATTCTTTAAAATCTATAGTGCTTTTCAATTTTCAAGTTTTGCACACACGATTTCATATAATCCCGTAAGAACCCTTTTTCCCCCACCCCTAGAGAGCCCCTTTCCTCTTCCCTCTCCTGACAGGTAACCACTAGTTTGTTCTTTACATCTGTGAGTTTGTTTCTTTTTGTTATATTCTCTGGTTTGTTGTATTTTTTTTTAGATTCCACATGCAAGTGCTGTCATATGTAGTATTTATCTTTCTCTGACTTATTTCACTTAGCATAATGCCTTCCTAGTTCATCCATGGTGCTGCAAGTGGCAAAATTTTGTTCGTTTTTATGGCTGAGTAGAATTCTATTTTACATATACAACACATCTTCTTCATCTGTTCATCTGTTGATGGACACTTAGGCTTTTTTTTCCCTCTCATTTCTTAAATTTAATCTAATGGTTTCAAGTTCGCTTTACATTTATCAGCATGAGAGCCGAGCAGAGACATTTTTACTACAATCCACCAGAGGGCAGTATGAGGCAGAGTTTGCTTCTGAAGACAAGTTTGTCTTTTGAGAACCCTAGCCACCTTACCTGGGGGCCTGGGATTCTGTTCTCCACCTTCATTTCTGTTTGGTTTTTGTATTGTTGGCTGTTTTTTTTGTTTTTTTGTTTTTTCATTGTAAAATGCTTAGAGATGCCCTAGGTGTTCAGAGCACTCCTTTTTTCAACTAGGTAGCATGGGGCTGTGGAAACAGTGCTGCATAAAATACCCCAGTGTTCTTTACTTGTGGTCCTGCTTTTGTGGTTCTCCGATCTTTGGAAATCACTTGGCTTCCTGGATCAGGTTCATTTACATAATGAGATGATGAAGTTGGATGAATTTTAAGGATCACTCCAACTCTCACATTCTACAATTTTTAATGAAGGTGCTACGAATCTTAACTTGTGCAAACAAGGGTATGTAAGAAATGTCACATTTGTTGTTGTCATTGTTATTAATAAATAGAATGTAATATGTTGAGTCTCCACCTTACTAGACTGATGAAAAATGCAATCTGTCATTACTAGGGCTCCCCACAACTCTTACCAACCCCAACTGTCTAACAGTCCATGAGTGTTACAGAGCGTCCAAGGGTCGGGGGGACCCTGCTCTTGGGGCTTCTGTTTACACTGGTCTCCTGGGGTCCAGCAACTGCTGCTTGTGTTTCTTGCTTGCAGGACCCTGGTCTAGGCTGGCAGCCTAGTGCCCCACTTCTCTGGGTAGTCTCAGAGTCAGGAAGGCTCTGACCCCCAGTGGAAAAGATGTGTTAGACGTTGAAGCCTTTCTTTGGCTGCCCACAAAGGTACTTCCTTGCTCCTTTCTCCTGATCATCATTGCTTTTGTGAGCTCACATTTTCAATCCCAGGAGAGAGAAAGAGGAAGAGAGAGTGAGGAGGGACGGAGAAAAGGGGAGCTGTCCTGTGACCATCTCTGCTGGATCCCTGCAAAAATCCTAGGAAACAGAAGTGCAAAGGGCTCTACTATCTTTATGGAGAGGAAGAGAGAAACCCTAGAACAAAACATGTGAATGTTTCACTAAATACTATTCTTCTACCCATAGGACCAGAGCCTTGAGGGTAGGAGGGGTAGTGTCTTGGGCTAGATTGTATTCTCAACAGTGCCAGAACTAAGCTTCTCAATAAATATTGGGCGGTTAATTTTCTTCAGTTGGAAAGAGTAAAGGAAGAATGGGCAGGATTAGGTTTTGAACCAAAATGGCAGGTATTTAAACCAGTAGCAAGGCATGGCTGTGAATCCTGGATCCACGGCTCCCTGGCTGTGGGACCTTGAAGAATGCAGACTCCTCCTCCAACACAGAGGTGTACAAATTTTGCACCCAATTTAAAGGAATTGGTTGATTGCTTGAAACTGGCTTAATACCCCTGCCCTTGGGAGTGTCTGCAGATCCTTTCATGGGGTCCTGTAGCCACACTGGAGAAAGACCCGGGAATTCTATCCTCCTTGCTTGGGAAACTTCAGTTCTGTCCCTCTGTCTACCTGTTCAGATGTCTTGGCCTATTATCTGGTCCTCAGCTTGCTATAGGGCCCTGTGGATTGATACTCTACTGCACACTCTTCTTCCTGAAATCTCTCTTTTCTGTAGTCTTTTTCATCTCACATGTTGCTCACTCTATAAACTGAGATCTTGTTCCAGGTTCAAAACCCTAAGCCAGATTCACAGCCCTAGACCCCAGACATGGTCCATTAAGTGTAACAAAGTTCTCTGGTACCCAAGTAGCTGGACCACATGCCTTCCATCAGCAGGGCACAGGGTTACTGCTGCCCCATCGGCATCAGCATTCTGTCTCTACAGATTTCTCTTACTTGCCCTTCTTTTCTGCTGTTTTTCATTGTTTATTGTGTCATATGTTAATTTTGATAAAAATTCATGATGTGAAGTCTACCCTCAGCAAATTTTAAACGTATAGAACATTTTCTTGTGTTTTTATTGTGTATATCCTGACTTTAGCATTTTAAAACAGGTTGATTCGGTTGCCTCTTCTGTGAGTGGCCTTTTGAAAAACTTTTGCCCACATTTGTTTTTTTTCCTCTTTTTATTAATTTGTAAGGTCTCGTTATATATCCTAGATATTAGCCCTATGTCAAATATACATGTGACAAACGTGTATTTCTAGTCTGCAGCTAAACTTTTCATTTTGTTTATAGGACCTGTTGATAAAGTTTAAGGTGTTGAATCTGTCAATTTTTTTTCTTTTTGTGTTGTGCTTTTTGTATCTCATTCAAGAAATCCTTTCTAAGCTGAAAAACAGGGTGGGGTCAAATTTTAAAGAGCTCTTGCTTACCTACCCCCCCCCCCCAAATGTCTAAGATCGCTTTTAAAATTTCAAAAATTGGCAGTGTCCAACTTAAGGATATCAGTTGGTTAAAAGCCAGTGACATTGACTAGTTGCTCATATGAAAGACAATAATGACAGATTCCTACCTTACATTATCCACAAATATCAATGCTAGGGACTTAAAAACACCATATGTTGAAAGAAAAACATTTGGAAAAATATATAGGAAAAAGAACTTCTTAAAAAGTGTTTCTTTCAAAATGCAGCCCCCAAGATTGCACCTGCAGTAAGCAAGATGTAGTGCGGCCGAGACAGGTGGCGGGAGTTGGCAGACACGTGGCTGTCTGTGCATCAGGGCCAGATGACAAAAGGTCTTGACACTAGACCATGAAGTTGGATTTTACCCGGAAGATAACAGACAGCTGTTGAGAGGTTTTTACAGAGGAGAGTCAAGTGTTCATCAGATTTGCCATTTAGAAAGACAGGTCTGGCAGGAAAAAGGTGTAGAAACTGGAAGAGGGAGAAAGAGGATGAAGGGGAAATGGTGAGAAGGCTGTAATCTAGGTGAGAACGATGGGGCCTTAAAATGGGGCAACAGCTGCTGTGTAGGTAAAATAAAGGGTGGATTTAAGAGTATTTAAGTAGATGTATTTGTTGGGAGTTCATTCCTATAAACTAGCTTTTTCCTGACTACGAGGAATTGGCCACCTGGAAATACAAAATTGCTGGGGGTGGGGGCAGGCCACATATGGAGAAACCCAAGACCAGATATGAGGGCCAGTCCTGGGGTGAAGAAAACCCATTCATTTCCTACCCTTTTAAGGAGATGGAAGAAATGCCTTTCTTTTGTGGGTGCACACTTCTTTGACAACAGCTTTCTAGTACTAAAAAGCAAGTTATTCGCTTTTGTAATATTTCTTATTCCAAGGACAAGAAATGGAGGCTTCTACGGGGGCATTTCCCAGTGAAGGGAAAAATACTTCAAATTCAACAAAGCAAGATGAAACTTAGAACAAACCAAGTTGAAGGAATTATGCTTAACAAATGTTAAACTGTGAAACGCACTTTAGCTGTTCACCTGCAGTTCGTGACTTTCCTGAGTGGAAACAGAACCGAGTGCTCATTATCTGTGCTAGGAAATACCTCCCTATCCTTGCACTGCCCACAAAAGGCATGAAAGGTTAGTGCTTCAGGAAAGGTAACAGTGACAGGGTCAGGAGCACGAGAGGAGGTTGTGTTTTCATGCACATTAGTTCGATGAAATAACATCAGTGACTTCTGTAGCATGGATGAATTGCGAACTGTATGTGCTAATTTGAATGACGATGTCCTAGAAATACTTACCCATGGGAAGGGTACAGGGCTGTCAAACTTTTCACAGAAACTATCAGAAACTTTAGGGGAATAACATAAATAATACTTACGAAGTTCTCAGCACTTTCGATGGTGTCTATATTGCTCATTGACCAAACTCCCCTATGGCTACTGTGGTTTCTAGCTTCATGTCCACATACCATGTCATCAGTATATACCTCATTGAACTAAATTTAGTTAAATTCTCTAGTCAGGGGAATGCATGTACTGCTTGCTTTAAGCTAAAGTTAACTGAAGGAATCACTGTGCCCGTGGCAACAGAGATTACTTTGATTTTGGCCGTCAGAGTCCACTCTGGAACCTGGAGATAAAGTCAGCTTAGCTTCCAAATACAGGACTACCTGGGGAAGGGTTGTAATGGAATCATCATCTGAGTTCCGCTGTGAGCAGAGAATAGAGAGTATGTTATTACTCATCGCATTATAAACACAACAGGGAGAGGTTTGGCATTTTCTAAAAGTTGCGATAAGGATGACTTAGCTGAAATATAAGTGCAAATTTGAATCCCCTTTGCTTTATCCTTTTCTTTTTTTTAACATTTTTTATTGATTTATAATCATTTTACAATGTTGTGTCAAATTCCAGTGTTCAGCACAATTTTTCAGTCATTCATAGACATATACACACTCATTGTCACATTTTTTTCTTTGTGAGTTATCATAACATTTTGTGTATATTTCCCTGTGCTATACAGTGTAATCTTGTTTATCTATTCTACAATTTTGAAATCCCAGTCTATCCCTTCCCACCCTCCACCCCTCTGGCAACCACAAGTCTGTATTCTCTGTCTATGAGTCTATTTCTGTCCCTTATTTACACTTTGTTTTTGTTTGTTTTTGTTTTTGTTTTTTAGATTCCACATACGAGCGATCTCATATGGTATTTTTCTTTCTCTTTCTGGCTTACTTCACTTAGAATGACATTCTCCAGGAGCATCCATGTTGCTGCAAATGGCATTATGTTGTCGGTTTTTATGGCTGAGTAGTATTCCATTTTATAAATATACCACCTCTTCTTTATCCAGTCATCCGTTGATGGACATTTAGGCTGTCTCCATGTCTTGGCTATTGTAAATAGTGCTGCTATGAACATTGGGGTGAGGGTGTCATCCTGAAGTAGGGTTCCTTCTGGATACAAGCCCCGGAGTGGGATTCCTGGGTCATATGGTAAGTCTATTCCTAGTCTTTTGAGGACTCTCCACACTGTTTTCCATAGTGGCTGCACCAAACTGCATTCCCACCAGCAGTGTAGGAGGGTTCCCCTTTCTCCACAGCCTCTCCAGCATTTGTCATTTGTGGATTTTTGAATGACGGCCATTCTGACTGGTGTGAGGTGATACCTCATTGTAGTTTTGATTTGCATTTCTCTGATAATTAGTGATACTGAGCATTTTTTCATGTGCCTTTTGATCATTTGTATGTCTTCCTTGGAGAATTGCTTGTTTAGGTCTTCTGCCCATTTTTGGATTGGGATGTTTATTTTTTTTCTTATTGAGTCGTATGAGCTGCTTATATATTCTGGAGATCAAGCCTTTGTCGGTTTCATTTGCAAAAGTTTTCTCCCATTCCATAGGTTGTCTTCTTGTTTTACTTCTGGTTTCCTTTGCTGTGCAGAAGCTTGTAAGTTTCATTAGGTCCCATTTGTTTATTCTTGCTTTTATTTCTTCTAGGAGAAAATTTTTGAAATGTATGTCAAATAATGTTTTGCCTCTGTTTTCCTCTAGGAGGTTTATTGTATCTTGTCTTATGTTTAAGTCTTTAATCCATTTTGAGTTGATTTTTGTATATGGTGTAAGGGAGTGTTCTAGCTTCATTGTTTTACATGCTGCTGTCCAGTTTTCCCAACACCATTTGCTGAAGAGACTGTCTTTATTCCATTGTATATTCTTGCCTCCTTTGTCGAAGATGAGTTGACCCAAAGTTTGTGGGTTCATTTCTGGGCTCTCTACTCTGTTCCATTGGTCTATATGTCTGTTTTTGTACCAATACCATGTTATCTTGATGACTGTAGCTCTATAGTATTGTCTGAAGTCTGGGAGAGTTATTCCTCCAGCCTCTTTCTTTCTCTTCAGTAATGTTTTGGCAATTCTAGGTCTTTGATGGTTCCATATGAATTTTATTATGATTTTTTCTAGTTCTGTGAAATATGTCCTGGGTAATTGGATAGAGATTGCATTAAATCTGTAGATTGCCTTGGGCAGTGTGACCATTTTAACAATATTGATTCTTCCAATCCAAGAGCATGGAATATCTTTCCATTTTTTAAAGTCTTCTTTAACTTCCTTCATCAATGGTTTATAGTTTTCTGTGTATAATTCTTTCACCTCCTTGGTTAGATTTATTCCCAGATATTTTATTACTTTGGGTGCTATTTTAAAGAGGATTGTTTCTTTACTTTCTTTTTCTGTTGATTCATCGTTAGTGTAAAGAAATGCAACTGATTTTTGAACGTTAATTTTGTAACCTGCTACCTTGCTGAATCCTTCAATCAGCTCTAGTAGCTTTTGTGTGGACCTTTTAGGGTTTTCTATATATATTAACATGTTGTCAGCATATAGTGACACTTTTACCTCTTCTTTTCCAATTTGGATCCCTTCTATTTCTTTCTCTTGCCTGATTGCTGTGGCTAGGACTTCCAGGACTGTGTTGAATAGGAGTGGTGATAGTGGGCGTCCTTGTCTTGTCCCAGATTTTAGTGGGAAGCCTTTGAGTTTTTCACTGTTGAGTACTATGCTGGCTGTAGGAACATAGACGCCAAAATCCTCACCAAAATTTTAGCAAATAGAATCCAACAACACATACAAAAGATTATACATCATGACCAAGTGGGGTTCATCCCAGGGACACAAGGCTGGTTCAACATACGCAAATCAATCAATGTAATACATCACATCAACAAGAGAAAGGACAAAAACCACATGATCATCTCAATCGATGCAGAAAAAGCATTTGATAAAATTCAACACCTATTTATGATAAAAACTCTCGCCAAAGTGGGTATAGAGGGAACATATCTCAACATAATAAAAGCTATATATGCTTTATCCTTTTCAACATTCTTTGAATGTCATTTGAACCCACTGAGATTTTGAAGGGAGACAGTGTGATTCCCTTCCTTTTGTAGATGGAGAAAATGAAGAGGAAGGACTTAGAAGAAAGACTGTATTTTGGTTGTGAATCTATGAAAACGACTGTGACCTAGTGCTCAGTGCATAGATTTTGAAGTCAGACAGCTTTGGCTGTTTGGGCAAGTTATTTGATCTCTGAGACTCCATGACTTCATCAGTAAACAGGGATTAAAATATCCACCACTAAAGACTACAGGAGAAGAATTAAAAGGGATGATATTGGCGAAAGCATGGATTCACAGAATGGTTCTGAGGACAGGTGTGTAGAGGGGCTGATTTCAGGCACGAGGTAGGTTACCTAGGTTCCCATCCCAGCTCCACTATCCACTAGTTGTCAAGGCCTCGGCAAGCTGCTTAACTTCTCTCTGAGCTTCAGTTTCTTCGTCTACAGCATGAGGTTCATAAGATAGAATCGACTAGAGTTTCCAGGAGGATTAATTGAGATGGTAAATGTTAAGGCATGTAACACAATATCCAGTACAGGTGAGTGCCAACTAAGATGAGGCTGTGATGTTTTGAACATGTGTTAACAAGGACCCTCGATACCAGAGGTGTGGATGATCTGATGATCAGTGCCCCCTAATGTCTGAAAAATGCCCAACCAGACCAACAACTGTGCCTGTATCTCCAGGACCCTTCCTCCACGTGCGTCATAACCCGGGATGCTCCTCCCTTTTTCTCGTAGGAGTCACATGGTGCAGGGAAACATATAACATTTTCATTATTTCTGTTTTGTCACAGGCTGGGCTGGAGAGCAAGTTATGGTGTCGCTGCACACCCACATCTTACCGGCTGCTTGGAGGAGAGGAGGCATCTTCACTAAGGAGGTGAGTTAAAACTCCCAACACAAACTGTGCTTCCATTATATCCATTTCCCATGGTCGGGGGGGGGGGAGGCTGTGGTGCCATCTTTGTCCTTGTTTGAAAAAGAAAGTAGGATATTTGGTGTGAAACAGGCAGTGCAAAAAAAGGCGTGTTTGACAGCTATTCCACACTGTTGGGAAAAGCCCTAGCTCTTCCCCAGAACCGGGAAGGCAGAGTGGAAATCATCTATATGTTTAAAATGTCAGAGAGCACTGAAAGTCAAATGCAGGATTTGTATGCCTAATTTATAGGCCTCTTTCACTTTTTTGGTCATTTGTTTTTAGTCAGTAAGTTCATGGACGATTGGGGCATTGTCCTGTTTGAGAGTTATTTTCTCCACGAAGTCAAATAAAATATTGTATGAAGACGTGTTTTTCTGAAGCGTTTTTCTGATTATATTTGCAGTTTAAAGACATTTCAGCACAAGTGCATGGATTATTATGATTTACTGTTACTGTGACGTTAAAAATGTCGATCAGTTAATCCAACAGATTCTTTAAGGGCCAATTATGCCCACTAGAAAAAAATGAAGCAGAAAACAAAAATAAATAAATTAAAAACAACGGTAAGCCAACAAGTGCTGTGGACTCTTGACATTACAGCATATATCTTTCCACTCTTTTACTTTGCATTTATGTTTTCATGAACATTAAGTTTTTATTTTAAACGGTTGTTGCGTATTGTGAGTATTTATATGTATTTCACTCTGTTTACCTGTAATATATTCTAAACATCTCTCCATGATAGTATGAGATTTTTTCTCTCTTAAAAGTTATAAATTATTATGAAACATTTTGGACATACATAAAGGTATAGAGAATATTATAACAAACACTAAGGATTGACTACCACTTAAAAAAAAGTCATGACCAATTCAGTTGAATCTCTTTTCGTACCTGCAAAGGTAACTTCAAATCAAACTTTGGGATTTATCATCTTCTTGAGCTCTTTGTTCTTTTACGGAACATTTGTGTAGTTAGTACTTTTAGTACTGTTTCACTTAGTTTAAATTGTTGCCGTAGTGGTGTTAGATGGTGGTTTTTCTGTAACTTGCCTTATATACTTCCTCAATGTAATTTTTTTCAGATTCATCTATGTTGATACTTGTAGCTCTGGTCATTTTTACTCCTGTATCACATTCCATTTTTATAAATATGCCTCAAATTATTTGTTCATTCATCAGGTGATAGAGATGGTTATGCATGTTCATAGGTGGGAAAGTAACCCTGTATAGCTAGAAATGGAATTGGAGGGGTATAGGGTATGAATAGCCTCAAATTAATTAGATGTCAAATTGTTCCCGAAGTGGGTGTATCAGTTTGTACCCATCAGCATGTAAAATATCCTAGTTCTTCAAATCTTCCCCAGCTCTTTAAATGTTTTTGCCTGTCATCCAGGTGTGGAATGGTTTTCCATTGTGGTTTTAATGATCACTTTTATGATTATGGGTGAGAGGGAACAGATCTCATCTTTTTTTTGTCTATTTGAGTTTCCTCTGTTGCATTGGCTTTGTATGTTTAATCAGTGTTTTAAATTAATTATTACTTATTTTATAGGTAGGTAGAAAATATATATCTGTGGGGGTGTATACACACATATCTGTATACATGTATGCTAATCATTTGTGATATTATTCACAGAATCTTTGGTTTCTGATATGTATTGTGTCTGTTTTTGGTGTCTTTTGATTAACAGAAGCTGTTAATTTTAATATAGTTGAGTGTATTACTTTTTATTTATGCTTTTTGCGTTTTACTTAATTAACACTTACTCCAGTGTCAGAAAGTTGGTTTGAGGGTTTGAGTATTCTTTTCAACATTTTGAGGTTTTTGCTTTTCACGTTTAGATCCCTGCCATACCAAGAAGTGATTTTTGGTTCAGTATGAAGTAAGTTTTTTTCCCCATATACGTCCCAGTACCATTTGTAGATAGCTTGTCATTTTCCCTCTGATCTTCAACCCTTCTCTGACTTAGATGGTTTCTGCATGTGCATGGATCTAGTTCTGAGCTCTCTCTCTATTTTGTTCCATTGGTCAATTTATCTACATCTAACAATGCCATGTTATCTTAATTATGATAGCTTTATAATAAATTTTGATATCTTGTGGTAAAAATCTTCAACCTTGGCTTTCTCTAAAGCTCTCTGTGCTCTTCCTGGGCCTTTGCATTACACATTAAGTTTAAAACTGACTTGTTAACATTCTGTGAAAAACCTATTAGTAATTTGAGTGGCATGAATTTATAAATTAATTTTAGAAGAATTGGCATCTTTCCTATGTTGATTCTTAATTATTTCTCCATTTATTTAAATCTTATTTAATCTTTTAATAAAGTTTCATGATTTCTCTTTAGGAATCTTACATATTTTTTGTTAAACCTATTTTTAAAATAGTACATTGTACTACTAAAAATTACATTAGCTGATTTTTTATTTCTAGTTAAATAATGGGAATAAAATAATAATAAATAATAGAAATGCAACTGAACACTCTTCATTAACAAAATATTTTGTATATTATCTTTTGTTTTTAATGTAGATAATCATGTCATATCTAAATAATGAGGATTTTGTTTCTTCTCTTTAATGTTAAGCATTATAAAAATAGATTTAGAGGCATGTCCTTAAACGAATTAAGGAAGTTCGCTTCTATTCTTTCTGTGCTAATTGCTTTATCATGAGTGGGTGTTGAATAAAATTTTGTTTAATACCTGGTTTGGTGCATCTATTGAGATGAACTATGTTCTCTTTTAATCTCTTAATATTAGGAAATATATCAGTTTTCTAGTATTAAACTATTCCTACATTACTGGGAAAAACATGCTTGGTCACAATAAGGCAGTAATTTTTTGCAGTGCTGTGGTTATATAGTGCTAATATATTCTTAGGATATTTACGTTTATATTCATAAGTTCACTTAGTTGTTAATTTTCCTTGTCCTCACTGTCCTCATCTCAAGTTTATCTTAGCTTCGTGGAATGAGTTTGGAAGTGTTTTATTTTGTTCTGTTTTTCCTATTTTCTGGAAGTCTGACATTTTCTCTGTGTGTAGGGATAAATTTTTAGTTACTAGTGTAATTTCTTTAATGAGTAAAATCTCTTCACATTTTCTGTTTTCTTTAGAATTAGTTTTGGTAAGCTTTTTTCCCCTGGAAATATGATTTCTAAAATTTATTTAAAATGGACTTGTTATGATTTTTAAAGTTTATGCTTTAATTGTAGTCATAGTTGTGTGGGCTGATGCTAACATTATTTTCTGAATTCTTATATTTTGATGGTCATGTGCCTTTCTGTCCTCTGCCTTTATATTTGAAAGTTTGTTTGGCTGTATATAAAGTATTTGGTTCACATTTACTCCTTGAGTATCTTAAATATGTTACTCCATTTTCTTGTCATAAAACCTTGATGTGGAGACTTCTGATGGTGATTTGATTTTATTTCCTTTATAGTGACTATGTCTATTGTCTGTATGCCCAAATATTTTTTTCTTTTTTTTTAAAGTCAATAATTCTGGCAAAAATATATCTTACTCACTAAACACAGAAAGAGCATTTAGCAAAATCCAATATCCTTTCATGATTAGAAAGCTCAACAAACTGGGAATAAAATAGAACTTCCTCACTCTGATAAAAGACATCTACAAAAACCCCAGAGCTAACATCATGCTTAATGGTGGAAGACAATTCTTTCCTCCTAAGACTGTTACGGAAATGACAGGCCAGCCAAGAAACAAGCACCACTCGGAGGGTTGGAGTACTCAGATTTATTACACCAGTGGGCTCAGAGGGGCTTCTGCTCCTAAGCCCTGAGCACCTCCAAGATGTGCACATGAGGTTTTATAGGGTTAAGTACAAGCTTGGGGTATTTGGCCAATAGGCACGCAATAGCTTTAGCAACATCATTATCACAAAAGTAGAGGCAGTGAGGCAGCAAACCAACATTTCAAGGCCAGATAAGTCTCTTTGAAAATCCAGCTGGCTAGCAAAAACATGAACAGGGAATCAGCAAACCGACACTTATTAATTTAGATTTACGAGTTAGCCCAGCAGAACTCAGATCAGTAATCCGACACTTGTTACACTTAGATTTGTGACTTAGCTTGTTAGCCCAGCTGGGCTTTTCCTTCACAAGACCAGAAACTAGTTAAAAATGACTATTCTCACAATTTCTGTTCATCATTGTCTTGGAGATTCTACTCAAAGCAATTAGGCAAGGAAAAGAAATAGAGACATTCAGATCGGAAAGGAAGAAGTAAAACTATGTCTATCTCAGATGACACAAACTTGTGGACAGTAGTCCCCCCTCATGCAGGGGGATACATTCCAAGACCCCCAGTGCAAATAATACTGCAGATACTACCAAACCCTATACGTACGTTTTTTCCTATACATATGTAACTATGATAAAGTTTAATTTATAAATTAGGCACAGTAAGGGATAAACAATAATAATCAATAATAAAACAGAACAATCCTAACAATATACTGTAATAAAAGTTACATGATTGTGACCTCTCTCAAACTATCTTATCGTACGAATTTAATGTATTTTCCATCTTAATGCTTATCATGCACTGGGATTGTTACTTTTTCAGTCTGAGGTGTGAAAGCAAAACTAGCATGGATTTCTTTTTCCTTCTTTACTATTTCCTGTGTAGAAGTGTTCTTACCATACATGTTAGCAACTTCAGCATATCATTTTTTTTTTTACTAAGTCAACAACTTTCATCTTTTCACTTAAAAAAAGCACTTTATGGCTTCCCTTTGGTATATCCGAATTGCCAGCATTATCACTCCTGTGCTTTAGGGTCATTATTAGGTGAAATAAGGGTTACTTGAACAGAAGCAATGCGACACCACAATCTGATAACCTAGATAGTCACTAAGTGACTAACCAGTGAGATATGCTGGACAAAGGCATGATTCATGTCCCAGGTGGGATGAAGTGGGATGGTGCAAGATTTCATCACGCTACTCAGAACAGTGTGCAATTTAAAACTTATAAATTATTTTTGGAATTTTCCATTTAATGTTTTCAGACTGCGGTTGACTGCAGGGAACTAAAACTATGGAAATGAAACTGCAGAAAAGGGGGGACTACTGTATAGAAAATTCTGAAGAATCTGCTAAAAAGTTATTAGAAACATTAACAAGCTCAGCAAAGTTGTAGGCTACAAGATCAATATACAGAAATTGATTGTATTTCTATAATTTCAATGCATATTCCATAAGTGAAATTAAGAAAACAGTATCATTTACAATAGCATCAAAATTAATAAAATATTTAAGTATAATGTCAACAAAAGTAGTGCAAGAGTTGTACACTGAAAACTGTAAAACGCTGTTGAAGGAGATTAAAGATCTAAATAAACAGAAAAACATCCTATGTTCATGGATCAGGAGATACAATAGTATTAAGATGTTACCACTCTTGAACTCCCAGTCTGGAGTTCGAAATTTGTAGATACTGAAAGGTATATGTAGAATAGGTAAACAAGATTATACTGTATAGCACAGGGAAATACATACAGGATCTTGTGGTAGCTCACAGCGAAAAAAAATGTGACAATGAATATATGCATGTTCATGTATAACTGAAAAATTGTGCTCTACACTGGAAATCGACAACATCGTAAACTGACTATAACTCAATAAAAAAAAAAAAGATGTTACTACTCTCCCAATTAATCTAGAGACTCACTGTGATCCCTATAAAAATCCTAGCTGCCTTTTCCCCCAGAATTTAACAAAGTTATCCTAAAATTCATATAAAAATAGAAGAGATTCAGAAATAGATAAAATAATGTTGAAAAAGAAGAATAAAGTTGGAGGATTTACACTTTCCAATTTCAAAACTTGCTACAAAGGGACAGTAATCAAAGCTGTGTGATCCTGGATTAAGGATAGATATAAATCAATGGGATTGAATTGAGAATCCAGAAATAAATTCTTACATTTGTAATCGGTTGACTTTCAACAAGAGTGACCAGACAATTCAATGGGGAAAAGGATAGTCTTGCCAACAAATGATACTGGGACAAGTTGATAGCCACATGCAAAAGAATGAAAATGGACCCTTGCCACATACCACACACATACGTAAACTCTAAATGGATCCCAGAAATAAATTTAAGCACTGAAAATAGGTAAATCTTGAAAGAAAATACAGAGGAAAATCTTCATGACATTGGGTTTGGTAATGATTTTTTGGCTATGACACTGGAAGCACACTGAACTGTACACTTTAAATGGATAAATGGATGATATATAAATTTTATTTCAATAAAGCTGTTAAAAAAGAAAGAATACATCTTGGTGATAATGATTCTAAGTTAATTTTGCCAGCTATGTAGTATATCCAGTTAACTTGTTTCCAGTAAAGTTTCCCTGAATTGTAGCTCTCAGAAGTTGTTTTGAAAATGAAAATCTGAGAATGTAGTATTAAAAGTAAAGAATATATTCAGATATAGGGTCAATAGCTATTGTATTACTATAAATTACACATGGGACTTTATAAAGTAGGACTCTCTTAGTTGCAAAATATGGAAACAAGTGTAAAACTCACTTAAAAAATGGAACTTAAATAACATCCACAAGATGTATTTCTATTTTAAAGACAGCTGTAGCCAGGCATTCACGTCTTATCATCAGTTACCTGTCTCTCGGCTCTGCTCTGTTTTCCTCTCTGGCTTCCTTCTTGATCATTTCTTTGCGTGTTGTGGCCCTTGAGTGGTTTTTGATTTGAACTGTACTGACTCAGCAGCTTGATTGGAAAGAAAGCTTGTCGTTTTCAGATTTTCTACAAATCATAGGATTTATTCTGATTGAACCAGGCAGAACTCCCTGGTCATTGCCTTGTTTAATGTGGACATGGCTAAACAGTGCTCTCATTGGTTGGACCAGTGTCACATGCTCACACACAGAGTAAAGTAAGGAAGGTCAGATCTCCAAGAAAGAAGGAAAAAGAAGTGTTGTCTTATCGTTAAAAATGGCCAAAAAACTCTAGCTAGACAAAAGTAACCAGTGTCCACAAAAGGAACTTCTGCTTATGCATCATTTGTGATCTTTCCAGCAACTTTCTGGGATAGACAGAATTATCATGTTGTCTTGTATGATACCATGGTCCTGAGGATCTTTGAAGAAATTGTTCTTAGAGCCTCCCAAGTGAGAAAATGTAGAGCTTAGACTAGATTTTTTTTTTAGCAGCAAATTCCACTTGGCTTGGATAAATGGCTGCATAATAATTTTTAAAATTCCCTCGAGTCTGATTTTCTACAACTGGTCCCTGAACGCTTTTGGTAATTAACTAGATTCCCAGTTAGTCAGAGATTTCCAGACTCCCATGCTTGAAAACTGACACAGTCTTCACAACAGCATTAGCTTGGAGCTTCAGAAATCTGCCGTTCTCTGTCTCATGCTTGGTTGAGCAAGAGCATGAAGCTGCTTGTTGGTCTTCCACACATCTGCTCCTTCCTGTGTCCGTGCCTTGGCCCAGGATGCGCCTTCTCACTGGGACGTCTCCTTCTTTATTAGTCTAACTGCTACCCATTTTTGTAGATGCATTGCTGTTTCCTCCTGCAGAACCTCTAGGGTATAAGAATAGCCACCCCAGACAGGATTAAGTACCCACCTCCAAAGGCCTCTCTGCAGGCTTCTGGCTTAACATCTACCATGAGCTGTTGACATTTCCTTTTTCCATCAGGCACTGAGTTTCTTGTGATAGGGGTTGTAACTTCTTATTCAGTGAATTCCCAAGGTCCGTCACAATGCCTGTTACAGAACAGGCCCTCAGATCCTTAGAAAATATATATTGAATAAATAAAAGACTAATTAAAGATAACAAGTCTTTATTGAGGGCCGGGAAGGTTAGATGATAAAAAAATTAGGTAGAAAACTATAAAGGATGTAGAGAGGATTGGCCTGGTGAAACAGGTTCACGGAAAGGTGACTTGTTGATAAAATCTAGGAACAGTGATCCAAATAATAGGTAAAGGACAAACAACTAGGTGTCACTAGTATTTAAGTGGAGAAAGAAAGAAAAAATTCTAAATAAGTTTTTTTTTTTTTTTTTTGACAGTCGAATGGCTTATCCATTTAGAATTTGTCAGGCAGAAAGCTATCACCAGAAGCTATTGCATTTTCCACAGTAAAAGCCTCACTTATCTTGTAAATAATGACAGCCTTTGTTTGAATAGCACTCTAACATTTGAAAAGCTCTCTGGCTATATAATCTAATTCTGTCATTGGGCAACCATGTCCCGAGGACCTAGGAGAGACATTAGGTGACATAGAGAGGCAAACAAGACTTTGCCCCTGCCTTCAAGGAGCAAAGCCTAGTGACAGAGACCAAGGCACAGAGTTACAATACATCGGGAACAAAGCATTATTAAAGGGGTTATGCACTCAGCATGTGGCCCAAAGGAGGTGAGAACACTACTGTGTGCAGAGGAAAGCAGGAGATTCGCACTGGAGGTGTGTCTTCCAGGGAGAGTGGAGCTTGGGAGACAAAAAAGAGGTGAAGGATATTCTAGACAGAGAAGGACACACCCAGGAAGGCCAGAATTGTCAAAATGATGGGACTGTGTTCAGAAACCAATAGAAAATGATTGTGGCTGCAAACCATTTGATACTCCTCTTATCCAGAGGTGCAGTCTTTGTCCCCTCCCCTTGAATCTGGGAAGCCCTGTAATCAACAGAATGCAAAAAAGTGACATTGCATGACTTCTGAGGCTCAGTTGGAAAGATGATGCAGCTTCCCCCTTTGTGCTGGGATGCAGGTGCATGGAACCCTGAGCTCCCATATAAGTCCATCCCCTTGGGGTTTCTCATGCCAAAGAAGCCATGTCTGGGCATTCAGTTGACAGCCGAGCCAAGTTCCCATCAGGCAGCATCAACAGGCGTCTTGTGAGGGAGCCATCTTGAACAGTCAGCCCAGGTGAACCTTCAGAGGTCCACAGCCCCATCCAGCATCTCACTACACCCACATGAGAGACCCCAGCAAGAATGGCCCAGCTAAGCCCTTTCTGATTTCCTGACCTCTAAAAAATCATGAATACAATAAAGTGGCAGTTTTAAGCCACTCAATTTTGGAACCTGAAGTAGGAGAGAAGTTCTTATGGGTGAGGGCAATAAAATAGGTGTTATTTACGCCAGCCTCCCATTATTTCAGTGATGGTGGGCTGATTTTTTATGGATAACCCTATTGTTAAGTTGTGCATTTTGGGTGGGACCAGCTACAGCCCCAGCCTCATCAGCATTTCCATCCTAGTCACAGTGTCTAGTGAAGGGTTGGGCACACGATCCAAGGCAGACCACCGTGACTTTGCCTTGTGACTTCTGTTAGAATTAATGAGAAGAAGATGCTCCCTTTCCAGGGGTTTGCTAAATCAGAACTAGTTAAGCCTAAACCTTCGGGGTCGGGCAGATTTGCTATGGAGTGGGAAGAGCCTGATCGTCAATAAAATCACGATGGAGAAAAGCAAAGCACAGGAGGAGAAGAAACAGCTTCCTAGTGAGACTGTTGGAGCCTTTGGACCCAGTCATACCTAGTCTTTTTAGTTTCGTAAGCCAATAAGTTATCCTTTGTGATTAAGCCTATTGGAGAGGTACTTCTGCTACTTGGATCTAAAAGGCTCCTAACTATTATAGGTAGGTGAGATCACGGTCAGGCGGGAACTTTGTACCCTACGCTGGCAAATTTGTATTTTATTCTCTAAGTGATGGAGAGTCTTACAATGCTTTTAGTAAGGATCAATAAGATGAGGTGTACACTTTAACAAGATAACCAGCTGCCATGCAAAGAAAGGATGGATGGTGGTGCTAGGCTAGGAACAGGGAGACGGATTAGAAGGACTTTCTGTCAGTCTGGTGAGGACATTTTGATGCCTGAACTAACATAGCCGGTGGGAATGGAGACAAGGAGATTTGAGAGATACTTAACATGTGAAGTCAATAGAATTCACAAACAGATTGAGTCTTAGAGTTAAGAAAGAGAAGAAAAAAGGATGAACTGTAGATTTGGGGCACATACACAGGTAGATTGTGTATCGATAAGAAAGAATATTAGCTCCATTTTATGTCTGACACTGAGACCCAGAGAAGTTAGACGAGTTGTGCCCCTCAAGAGATGAAGCCAATCAAGCTTCCAGGCTTCAAGATTGCTGCCCCTTCACTTGTACAGGCCAGTTCCTGTGCTCAGGGTACCGTGGCCATTGCATTCTTAGGAAATAAGCAGAGTACCTGGAGCTGCCTGTTTTTCAGCCCATCAGGAGGAAGGCGATTTCCTTAATGACTTATCTGGGGCCTCTTGCAGCGTCTGTCTCGCTACCAAACAAAATCTGTGCAGCAGGGCATTTGCACCCGCCCGGTTTCCATGGCTGATTTATCCATGTTCACGAAACATACAGCTGACTCTGGTCCCAGCCCCTCTGTATTCCAAGTTCTGGAGCAGATTACAGACACAGAAGCCTGAAGGGAGAGGACATACATTCCCCGAGATGGACTCTAGATTTGTACTAAAGACCAAAAGGGTGTGATTTTTCAATATGTACCCCAGAGAAGGAGAAAGGCAAGTGGTAAGGGGGAGATTGAATCGGAGTAAAGACCTCGTTGAGAAGAAAATTTGGAAGAAAAGCTTAATGCGTTTGGTTTAAAGGCAGGTATAAAGATGTCTTGAGCTTTATCGAAAGGGCAGCAGAGAAGAAAAGGAAGCAAGCTGAGTGCTGGATGCTGGTTCTTGCAGTTTGCTTTGCTACTGGGTAGAGGGTGGTGGGGTGGTGCGAGGAGTGCAGGACCCCTTCCTTGAGCTGGGCTTCACACCTAAAGGGGAGGCTGGGTAGCATGCTGGTTACAGTTCAGACCCTACACTTGAACTTGACATGAATTCACCTTCCAGTCTGCACTTCATTGGGTGTATGAACTTAGGCAAGTGGCTTCATGTCTCTAAGGCTCATTTTCCTCATCTATAATATGTGGATAATAACAGTATAATTCTCAAGTGACCTGCCCAGGAGACATTATCCCCTGAGGACCCAGAGTAGGGAGGAAAAGATAAAAAAGGCACAAAAAATACTTTGCCTGATTCTTTGGCTAATAAATGTTAGCTATTAGGGTTGCAATCAGCATCTTTACTCTTTTGAATGATCTTAATAAATACACTCATGGCTTCTAAGAATGTAATTTTGTTTTTATTTCATGGATTCAGATAGTAATAATAAGCACCAGTAATATTAGCGTCATCCTCCCCAGAGGTCTGGACAATGGATCCTCTACTTTGGATCCATCTACTTTGTCTGCATCATAGAGGGGCTAAAACGTTCATGACTGTATTATCTATTCCCTTTGCGCAAGAAGATTCCATTTGATTCAGTTTATTTCTTTTGGATTCAATGACTCCAGTTCAATTCAGGCACAATGTTAGATGCCAGGGCGAGGACAAGGAACAAACTGTGTTTTATCCTGTAGGAGCTCACAGTGCAACATGATTCCAGATCTTTAAGTAACAGAGAGCTGATCTCATGCTCTAATGCTCGGTCAAACGTGATTTATGCAACCCAGAACAGCTTGCTGTTTTGGGTCCGTGTTGAGTGTAATGTTTGGTTCTTAATTTTTGGGAGGAATTTATGAATCTGAGGGAGATCCAGTTGGATACAACTGCTGAAACCCATTCATGCACTCCATTTACATTTCTGGGAGTCAGTCTTCACAATTTTAAACACTCTTAACAGACTTCGTATGCATTGGAAGAAGGTCTGCTTCTTTAGTTACGTTATGTTTTTTAAGTCCTTTGCTATCCTGGAGCTGCAATGATCTCATCAGTTAATGCTTTGCATGGGAAGATTGCTGGGTGTGTTAAATAAAATAATGACATGAATGTGCTTAGCTGTGTGCTTGTTACATGGACTCTGTACAGTGGATGCTTATTGACTCTAGAACTCCCCCTCCTCCTCCATAAGCTTTTACTTAAAAATGTAATTATGAATGGGAAACTGCTGCTAAAATGATCAGTGTGTGTTTCATAGATGTTTGGCAGACAGGACAGCCAACATGATATTCATTTGGAGAAGCAGTAACTGAGGCTTACAGAGATTTGATGGCTTGTTCAGCCTTCAAAGGACCTGAGGTGGAGTTTTCTCAGAGGACCCCTGGACAGAAGCACAGGTGTTACCAGTGGGCAGTGGCTGCAGCGGCCCCAACAGCGCCCCCAGCAGTGCCCTCTGGCTGTCACTTGACCTGATGATTTTTATCAGATGAGAATACTGACACCCTTGACTTGAGAGAAGGCTGTACATTTCAAGGCAGGAAGAAAGAGGCCCTGTATGAGACTGGGAGGACTCTGTGACAGTGAGGTCATGAGTCACAGGGAAAGATCAGAAGTGGGAAGGGTGCTTGTGGACTAATGGAAAGTCCTCAGCCTGAATCAGGTGAATTTGTGCTCTAATAGTCACTCCTTTACCTACTATTACCTGTTTAACTCCATGGAAGTAGCTTAATCTCTCTCAGCCTGGTTTTTTTTTTTTTTTTTTTTTTGGTGGTGGTTGTTCTAAAATAGAAGAATAAGACCTTACTTAAACATCATTGTTAGTAGAAACTGTGACATGTTTTGTAAAGCACCCACCTAGTCCGCTTCCATAGGAGATGCTCAGTAAACCTAGTTATGGTTAATTACTCTTGTTTTTATTTTGAAGCAAGTCTCAGGTAAACATTTCACCTGTGGAAAAGATGCTAGACTGGGCATTACCCCATCTGGATGGGTTTATAACATTGCCAAAAATTAGGCAGCGTTACAAAACTAGGGATAGTTTGACCAAGTCTGAACATCAGTCCATTACATTTTCTGCTGTTTTGAATGAAGCAGGTAATTGCAGTCCATCCCCAGTCCTATTTCAGTCTGGAACCAAGGCCGAGGTTTAAAATGAGAGACAGAAATAGGGCAGTTGGTGACTGAGCTTCAGAGACAGGGTAGAGGTCAGAAAAATCTGTTATAAATAAATTGGTAAAAAATGATCAGATTGAAGATGTGTTTTTACCTTTTGAAGCAGCTGCATTCTGGTTTGTCTGGAAGGTTCTAAATTATGCATCTTACATTGGAGGTAAGGGGACAATTGATTGGGAGACCCTTACTTCTATTCTCACTGAACATTATGTCCATCTTTCTGAGTAAGGAGTAGGGGACATTTGCTAAATTTCATTCTTACTGGGTTCTGGATACAACCAGCTGGATACCAGTCCAGTTGTGACCTTGCAGAAGCCACTTAAATACTCTGTGTTTCAATTTCCTCGTCTGTGAAATGGGGATACTAAAACAGTCATGTGTTTGTAGCCTGTTTGTGAGGATTACATGAAATTGCTTTGTAAAGCGCTTGGGCTGATGTTCGACATTGAATACGCGCTTAGAAAATATTAGGTCACTTTTAAAAGTTACTGTCTCAGAATCACACTTTAGTGTAAGCCTGCGTAAAGTCCCCCGTTGACTGTATTGATTATCTGCTTTCTGCTTCCCTGCCAAACATTTAAAATGAAAAGATGTGAGCTATGAAGACAGCTGCTGTCCACAGCAACTAGGCAAGGAAAAGCCGGTGTAGAGGCATGGCCTTTAGTGGGCAAGACTCCACAGCAGGACGCGGAGGATGGCAACCCTTGAGAAAATAGACTTAGGTCAGCGAAGTGGGCCCGGGGGCTTCTCAGTGGGAAGTTGATCTCACGTGAGATCAGTGTTAGACCTCAGAGGCTGTAAAATCTGCTCTCTGCACCTTCTCCCTTCTTCTTTTTTTTTTTTTTTAATTATTAAAATGTAGTTGGTTTACAATGTTGTGTTAATTTCTGGCGTACAGACAGCATAGTGATTCAGTTGAATACACACACACACACACACACACATAAACACATGACATAGCACTGCGGATGTCACCCTTGATCACTGGCTGAGATACTGCTTATCAAGTTCTCCATAGTAAGGTCACTCTTTTCTCCCCTTTTCATACCCTACTCTTTGGAAGGGAGTCACTAAGCATAGCCTACCCTTAGGGAATGGGAAAAACACCTTTTGTGATTAGCTGGTAATAGTAACAACAACAATAACATTTATGAACATGTATTACGGACTTGTTTATAACTGTGTTCATCTTTCTTATGTATTAACTCCTTTCATCCTCACAACAGCGATGAGGGAGGAGAAACCAAGGATCCGAGTGGGACCTACCGAATGTGACTCTGCTGGTCATTGCAAGGGCTTAGTCTCAACAGCAGATGTCTTTGATCAGTTCCTTGCTGCCCATTAGGAGGGCATTTAAGTGCTTCGCTATGATCTGTGCAGTCTGATATTTATGTTTTCTACCCGATAAATCAAAGAGTCTCACACCTAGCCATTTACTCACTCTTTCTAGGTTCCTGTGAGTGTTTGGCAAACATCCTTGTCCACGTTCCTGGCCTGTGGTGCCCATGCCGAGGCCTCTCAGATATTCGAGGGTGAGCCTTGCTTCTGCTGTCCCCGGACCCATCCACATGGCTCACAATTTAGCGTGGCCTTGCCTTTCAGCCAGGCTCTTCACAAAGGCTCATCCTTCCTTAAGTGTACACATTGCAACAGCATCGTCTTTTGTCAGCTTTTATCTTTCTTATATCTCTGGTGTCCTTTTGCAGTAAGGAATATTTGGCAGCTTTACTTTAAAAAAAAAAAAAAGGCTGACTCCCTTTCATCTAGAATGCTTTATTCTATCTAGTTCTAAAATCCCTTGAGAGTAAAAAGATAAGTTTTTCCTGTGAGAATGCTGCCGTGAATGCTCCATCCTTGGAGACAAATCTTTGTGCGCGATTCATGACTTTCTGATTATCTTGTGTTTTTATTATCTGCTCCCCTAAATTTAACATGGGTCATTGAGAGTCAACTAGCAGCCTTAACTAAGGCCAAGACAATTGCTCACTGAAGAATAATGATTCTCCCTGTTTCAAGTTTGGAATCTTTCAGCGCCCCAAAGAACACATCCTCTCCACAAACTCACCGTGTGTTTTTATTATAAAATCTGAATTGGCGATGATGCTGGAGATGGCCAGGCACAGAGAGAGTAACAAAAATAGCCTGG
Source organism: Camelus bactrianus (assembly GCF_048773025.1). NCBI lineage: Eukaryota > Metazoa > Chordata > Mammalia > Artiodactyla > Camelidae > Camelus > Camelus bactrianus. The sequence goes on along the minus strand of NC_133541.1, from coordinate 105,180,785 downwards.
GCCCTGAGATGAGACCCCTATCCTCAGTGCGGTGAAACTCACCCTATGCCTTCTGTGAAGTTACCTCTCTTCCTGTGCCTGTCAGGTGTGGCACCTGACCCCTTCCTGGGAGAGAGAGGACAGCTATGAATGGAACCAGCTTTTCAAGGCCATATGTGGCCCTTTGGAGTGTTAACACTACAGAGGTGGAGCTAGCAGTTGTTGCTGTGCTCCACACGTTCAGTGACAGTTCAGATGGTTAAAAAGCAGAAAGCATGCTTCCGAAGGTAATAAGATACCCTACTTTGGGGTAAAAGAGGGCTTAATCAATGACAGTCGCTTCCTTTTGACAATTACGGTTCATTTATTACTAGAATTATGTTTGGAGGTCTGACCCGGGTTATTGCATTGGGGCAGGATTTATCTTGCATTTCCCGGAAGACTAAGAAGTCTTGTAAAACGAGTGAAGCTCTCTGTTGAGCAAAGGCCACGGGGCTCACAGATTCTTGCTGGGAAGTCGGAGCTGCCCAGCCCAAGCTGCCCTTAATTGCTCCAGCTACAAGAAGTGAAAGCTCCAGTTTCTAGGGAAATGAATGTTTAATGATAAGTAAAGTGCTCGAAAGAATTCAGGATGCAATAATACTCCTTGGAGGCACGTTTTATGCCCCTGCCCCCACTGCATTTTTTTGCTTCTATTTCAGCACGAAGCCAGATGAACTGTTTGTTTGCTTTTTCCCCCTGAGGCATCTTTCATCTCTGGACTTTGCAGTCATTGGTTGAGTGAGAGGTTCTGATTTAGATACTTTCTGTTGGTTATGCTGCTATGATTTCAGTCTTGACCAGATCTCATAATTTGTGTGCGTCGATCTGCTTCTGTAGACTACTCACTTACAATGATAACTGTGTCGTGCACTGATGACTTCACACTTGGACCACTCACTCACTTTACACACCTTAATGACGATTGTATGGTGTCCCAAATGCCTCCAGAGAAAATGTACGGATTAAGGAAAGCTGAGCTGTGGAAGTTAGGAGGGAAATGGAAAGAAAGAGGAAAAATTGCTTTGCAATCTAGAGATCATGTTTTGAATCAACCCCCTGAGGGTTTAAAAACAGACTTTGGTTTTGTTTTTCTGAACAGCCTACTTCTTCTTTTTTTAAAAAACGGAAATATATTCAGTTACAATATGTCAATCTCTGGTGTACAGCCTAATGTCCCAGTCATGCATATACATACATATATTCATTTTCATATTCTTTTTCAATATCATATTGTAAGATATTGAATATAGTTCCCTGTGCTATACAGAAGAAATTTGTTTTTTAAATCTATTTTTATATATAATGGTTAACATTTGCAAATCTCAAACTCCCAAATTTATCCCTTTCCACTGCCTTCTCCCCAGTAACCATAAGATTGTTTACTATGTCTGCGAGTCTGTTTCTGTTTTGTAGATGAGTTCATTAATGTCCTCTTTTTTCTTTTCTTTTTTTTTAGATTCCACATATAAGTGATATCATACAGTATTTTTCTTTCTCTTTCTGGGTTACTTCACTTAGAATGACGATCTCCTGGTCCATCCATGCTGCTGCAAATGGCATTATTTTATTCCTTTTTTTTAAATCACTGAGTAGTATTCCATTGTATACATATACCACAGCTTCTTTATCCAGTCATCTGTCAATGGACATTTAGGTTGCTTCCATGTCTTGGCTACTGTAAATAGTGCTGCTGTGAACATTGGGGTGCGTGTATCTTTTCAAATTTGAACAGCCTTCTTCTTAATCATATACTGGTTAATCTCAAATGTTTATGGAAAGTCTACTTGTGATTGATGGAATATTTGGAGGAGGAATGACTTGCACAGGGTCTGACAAGTCATCACATCCCAGAACACAAAACCATGGTTTCCAGAGGAACTGGGGCTGAGTGAGCCACTGCTCCCCTGAAGCTGTAGGGCTACATCAGTGAATGAAACCATCTTGCCCACCTGTGACAAGGATGCCATCTATAGAGACATGCCTGGTGCCTGGAGTGTGGGCCTGGTCTTGAGGACGACAGACATTCAGACCCTAGCTTGGCCACTTTCTAACAGCAATCCTGAAATGTTGCCAAAGCTCTCTGAACTTCTATTAGATAACAAGGTTAACTTTCTATAGGCACTGTAAGTGGGTCACAGTCAAGTGTGACTTACAAGGAAAATCATGTGGATGAACTTTTGGGCTTCCACTTCAGTGAATGGAGTATGAAATCAAAGGGGAAGGCCAGGATCTCTGGGGCAAAGCAGAATGGACATTTTCAAAGCTACAGGGAGATGGACAGAAGAGAGAGACTCAGCAGCAGCGCAGGCACCTAGAGAAAATTTGGAGAAAGAACTGAAGTGCTTAATGGTAGGCTTAGTTTAAATTTTGTTGTATGGAATAGGGCATGGCACTCTCCTCTGTTCTCTATGAAACCTTCGTTAAGAAACCTATTAAGTACTAATGCTTTTGAAATTGAACATGTGTGTGTGTTAGTTAGGGAAGCACTGTTCTGAGATAGGCCAGGTTTTGAATCAACCCCCTGAGGGTTTTAAAACACAGACTTTGATTTTGTTTTTCTGAACAGCCTAATTCTTTTTTTTTTTAATTGAAGTATAGTTAGTTACAATGTATCAATTTCTGGTTGCACAGCATAATGTCCCAGTCATGCATATATATACAGATATTCATTTTCATATTCTTTTTCATTAAAGGTTTCATATTCTTTTTCATGCCAGGCAGGCATGAGGCGAGAGGAGTCAGCCCACAGGAAGTCTGTCCATTTGCTGCGTGTATAATATGTGCTCTGACCCTGATACAGAGCAGCCAGTCGGGAGATGTTAGCCAATACTACTATCATGTTATATGTGTGGTCCATATGTGTGGTCCTGAGTCAAGAACTATTTAGGAACTGTAGAAATTCTGTGATTCTCTTTTTAAGAAATTTTGATAAATGATAAATCAAATATTTATCAAGTTTATCATGTGCCTGGCACTGTGTTAGATACAGTAGTGGAGATAAATCAGTATCTGCTTCTACACCTGTCTATCTCCATAGTCACACTCTTATACACAAACCTTACTTCCATTTAATGAATTGACAGCCTAGATGTGGATAAGCTTATGCTACAAAGGAGAGGTAATGAAGAGCACATGAGGGATCTGTTACGATCCATGGTGTCTCAGAAAGAGAGGAGTCTCTAGTGGTTTTTCTTCTCCATTGGGTTGGGGCAGCCTTCTGAAGGCTCCTCATTGCACATGGTAAAGCTACATTCCTTTCCATAGAACACAAGGTGTACGTGACCTGGGCCTTGGTGATCTTTATGACTTCATCTCCAAGCCTGTTTCACTTCCTCCACTTCAGACACCCTGCTGTTCAGAAACAGAAACAGAAGAAATCCCACATTGCCTCTGCCTCAGGACCTTTGCACTTGCTGCTCCTTGCCTGGAACACCTTGCCCTCCATATCTGAACAACTCACTCTCTCAATTCTTTCAGGGATCTACTCAAATGTTTGCTTTTCAGAGACCCCCTTCCTTGACCTGCATCAGCCATTGCTGTGTACAGACATCACACCTACATCAGCAGCCCTGAGCCCCATCTCTCTACACCTTATCCTGCAATTTTCCTTCACAGTAGGTGGATCACATCATCATCTAAAGCCAGAAGACAGAAGGGAGGAGGGCAGTTATACATTTTTTTTTCAAGGTGGAGTTTACCCAGAATTCTGCAGCAGATGTCTACACTTACCTCCATGGCCAAAAATCAAATTTTATCTCCCATGGCTAACCCTAGCTGCAAGAGAAGCTGCAAGAGTAACTATTTAACCTTTCTGCCTCAAATAGATATGAGCAAGGCACAAAGAGGTTTGAAATAGAAATGATATGAGACAACCAACTTGGCCATCATGGTGAATACTATTTTTATAATCTGCATGTTGCAGATGAAGAAATGGAGTACTTAGCACGTGTTGCTTGTCTGCAGTCACACATGCAGCCATGGCCGAGCCACACCTGCAGCCATGGCCGAGCCACACCTGCTGGTGTGTTCTGCCTCCTGAGCCTAAGCTGGTCATTACTGCAGTGTGGACGCTATATAATCTCGCCAGTGATTAGCATTTATGCAAATTTTAAATGTCATAAAACTTTAATGTAAGTTCATTGTGTAGTCATTTCCATTGTAAAGGCAGATCCTTAAGAAAAAATTACATACTTGATTGGCTGATCAATGTTCCCCTCTACTGTCCATCCTTCACTAATTAGCTTAAAATTCGTGAAATAGAGATGTAGAGATGGTGAGAGAAATGAATCGTAATGAAAGATTATTGAGGGAGGATGGGAAAAAGGAAAGAGGGAAGAAGGGAAAGGGAGGGGGACAAGACCTAAGGGAGATGAATCAGTGAAGGAAAACTTCTGCTTGTCCAGGGTAATTTGCAAGCCAAAAAGCCATGAATTTCAGGTTCTCCTTTTTTTTTTTTTTTTTTTGAAAAAGGAGTGGTGAGGCACATTTCTTCAGCCTTATGCTCTTTTTTCACCCAGAGACTGGCATGAGGCATCAGCTAAGCGGTCAGGGCATCTCACCTCCCAGCCCAGTTACATCCATGGTTAGAATAGCACCAGGCTGCTGACACTGGCTGCTAACTTGGGGCTACTTTGATAGAACTCTTGTCACTACCCATAGATTGTCTGAAAGATAGGACTCTAGCCAGGGTCAGGAATAATAATGAATAATGAATAATGAATAATGAATAATGAATAATGAAAAGAACACTGGAGCAAGTCTGTTGGGACTTGAGTCCCAGCTCTGTCACTGTGACTTAAAATGAAAACAGAAACATAGGAAAAGACTCATTGTCTGGGCTTGAGTTTCTTCATCGACAAAATAATGGAATTAGGATAGATGATAGTCAAGATGCTTCCAGCTCTCCTGTTCTATCAGTGTTTTGGAGCACGGACAAAGGTCGAGTGTGGATCTGTTCATTTATTATGTGAAATTAGCAGAAGAAGGAGGACTAGGCACTGGGCAGATGAATGTAATAGATGATCGGCCATGTGGTCTGAGTCTGGCTCCTGGATAGGCACCTTTGGTTCATCAATAAGAGCAAAATCTTCCATTGACTGAATATCTACTATGTGCTAGAGATTTTGTGGGATACACTGAGCCCATTTTTCTTTAATCTTCACAAATTAGGTGTCTGCTGTCCACATTCTTCAGAGGAGCAAATGAGGTTAATTTACATGCATATGTCTATGAGGCATTAATCAGCAAGTCATTTCTTGGCAGCTCTGAACAGGCCACTGCTTCCCACGCCCCCACCCTTCTCCCCAGGAAAGTCCTCTTTTAAAAGTGCTTTTCTTTGGTGTTGTACACTTAGAACATCAGGGTAGCATTTCTTGGGAGAATTGATGGCATTATTTCCTCAAGGAATAAAGTCACTGACACCAACTCTAATGTCTCTTTGTCCTGCACCTATTTCTAAAAGCCCTCCGTGTCAGTATTTGTACAGACATATTACCGTTCCAATTTCCATACCATGTCATTCAATAAAGACCACAATAATAGCAGCTCCCTGAGGCAGGGGATAACTAGACATTTTACGATGTCGTCCCGAAGTAAAGCTCTATTAATACTGAAATCCACTTAATTGACATTCAAATGCAGTAAGTTAGCACAACATTTTCATAAATCACATGTAGTTCTCAGGTGCTTTGTCCAGGAGAGCGATTAACATCTGTATTTGTGGGCCTGGCAGCCCTCTCCCACTGCCTTCTGATTTGAGTTGGGAAAATACACTTCCATGTGCTCCTTGCCAATACAGGGCTGTCAGATGCATCCGGATTCCAAGCCTCGGCTGATATCAGCCTCTTTGGATCTTCCTTACTCTTTTTATAGATCACAAGGGTAGTGTTCTGTGCTGTTTCCATGGGTCTTAGACAGCTCACTGTTCTGCGCCAAGGCTGCCCTGTCCATTACTTTCCACTTTCTCATAGAACATGAAGAGACTGAAAAAGAATGGAATTGAATGCTAGACTCGCCAGTGATGTTGGCTCAGTGAACTGGCCCCGCTAAAGGGAAGCTCCTGCCAACCTGAATGACTTCTTGTTCCCATATACCCCATTCAGCCTTGGTCTTTGCCTGTCATGATTTTCCCCCTTTTCACTGGAGACTTTGTTAAAAAACAGATTCCTGAACCTGAGACATTCTGATACGGTAGGTCTGGGGCAGGGCTGAAGAATTTGCATCACTGACCAGCCGCCTGGTGGTGCTGCTGCTGCTGGCAGGTCATAAATTTGAGTAGTCTTGTTCTTGCATAGTTTATGATAAGTGTAATTAAAGTACCTGTGGAAGGCAAGTCTGGATTCTGATTTTAAGATGGGGATTTTATTTTACTATATTTTTTAACTGAAGTATAGTCGGTTTACAGTGTTGAGTTAATTGCTGGTGTACAGCATAGTGATTCAGTCATACATACACATACATATATTCCTTTTCATATTCTTTTTCGTTATAGACCATTATAAAGTATTGTGTTATACAGTAGGACTTATTTTACATATAGTAGTTAGTATCTGCAATTCCCAAACTCCCAATTTATTTCTCCAACCGCTCATCCCTCCTTAATAACCGTAAGTTTGTATTCTATGTCTGCAAGTCTGTTTCTGTTTTGTAAGTAAATTCATTTGTGTCATTTTTTTAGATTCCACATAGAAATGATATCATATGATATTTTTGTTTCTCTTTCTGGCTTACTTTACTTTAGTATGACAATCTCCAGGTCCATCCATGTTGTTGCAAATGGCATTGTTTTATTCTTTTTATGACTGAGTACTATTCCATTATATATCACTTCTTTATCCAGTCATCAGTCAGTGGACATGTAGGTTGCTTTTGTGTCTTGGCTATTGTAAATAGTGCTGCTATGAACATTGGGGTGCATTGTATCTTTGAGAATTACAGTTTCCTCCAGATACATGCCCAGGATTGGGATTGCTGGATCATATGGTAACTCTATTTTTAGTTTTTTAAGGAATCTCCATACTGTTTTCTGTAATGGCTGCACCAAACTACATTCCCACCAGCAGTATAGGAGGGTTCCCTCTTCTCCACATCCTCCCCAGTATTTATAAGATGAGGATATTATGAATGAGCTGAAACCATTCTTGAGGTGCAAATGAAAACTTTATGCACGCAGGCAAATATTCACTATATCACTTCCTCTTCTGCAGTAATTGCAAGTGAATTATGGACCATACAACATAAGGGAAAATGAAATTAAAAAGGAGTAATCCCAGAAGGCATCTCCAGAAAAATGGTGACATTGAGTTTCCATTTTGAAGGTTGCATAAGGGGCAGATGCCAAAGCCTACAAGTCTTCCAAGGTGGGGGTTTAATATGACATCTCCACTCCTGTGATCTCCAAAGCGCTACAGCTTCAGACTAAGAGGAAATGAGAAATAAACCCACTGCTAGTGATGAAACAGCACTGAATGAAAGGAAAGAATAGAATATACCAACATTTCTTCAAGATTTCATAACTCTTTAAGTTGGTCCTCATGTAGGTTTGCAGCCAAATTCACATTGCCTGCTGGGCACAAAATACTTCCAAAGGAGAATGTGATTAAAGAAGTTCCATGGTGGGGAGGGGGAGCAGAGTATAGCTCAGTGGTGGAGTGCATGCGTAGCATGCATAAGGTCCTGGGTTCAGTCCCCAGAACATCCATTAAAACAAACAAATAAATAAATAAATTGTAATTACCCCCCCAATAAACAAAGAAGTCCCAAGTTGTTAGTATCCCCTGGTGATTTCAAGAACTTCAGTTTCTGAAGGAATGAGACCTTGAACCAAGCTCTCTGAAAACTGCTACAACCAAATTTGCAAGGAACGTGAATTCACAGTCAACCATGCACATGCACACACATACACACATGCAATACACATGGAAATAGACAACATGGAAAAGAACCAGAAGAAACAACAGGCAGGAAAATAATACTCAGAAAGGCCTATATGATTTTGGAATTATCGATCAGGCAGAGTAATAAAGAACTCTTTTTAATACTGTGAACAAAAAATATTGCAAGCCATATCAGTAAACAAAGAACACTGTGGCCATCAAGTCATCAGTCGCTACCCCCACCCCTGACGGTGAGCAGAGGGAACTCAGGATGCAGACAAGCAGGCAGCCTGTCCTCTGCAGCCACCTGCAATGGTGCACCTGAGGGATGTGAAAGAACTGGAAACTGACACTAGACAGCTAGCTGCCTATCAAAAGAATGATTTCAGTGAGCCCAGACCTTTGCACCTTCCCATGCATAGAAAAGTGCAAAATTCTTTAACTTGAGATATATGGCTTTCTTTAATTAACAGTAGTCTTTTGATGTTCCAACTGCCTGGTCTTTGTTGTAAAAACTCCTGTACATCCTGGCTCCTCCCCTACCCCCTCACAGCAGTCAGTCCCTCAGAGCAAACTGAGGCTGTCATCCCTGGCTCGAGGGGTTCAAGTTCTCAGAAATGTCTGCCGAATGAAACATAACTCTCAGCTTTTAGGTTGTGCATTTTATTTCCATTGACAGTTTGTTTAAAGGAAAAATGCTTACATGAATCATCTCTGTATTTCCCTATTACTTGCATAATAATTACTTCAGCAGTATTAGTTGACTGAATGAAAAAAACCAGATAACTGCTTCTGTAATAGAGATCCTCAAAATTAAAGGTTTAAGGAGTGTTGGAAGACAGTAGTCAATTACATTCTCCTGGCAACAATCAGTTGGCATCAAGGAGTACCTTACCGCTAGGAGTTACCAGGTTAGTAATCCTATCCCTTCCCTGAGCATGGTGGAGCAGCTCTTCTTGTTAAAAGGGTTAACCTTTCACAGAGTTAAATATTTAAGGGAGTTCTGAAGGATCTAGTCTCCTTGTTGGCCATGGGTACACATCTTTTAATCCTAAAAACTTCCTTTAGAACTTGGAAATAAGCTGCTAAGTCACGTGACTGTAGAAGGACAGGAGTGGGTGGCTGCCTAGGTATATAAGAAATCTGAAACTTTAGGTTGTTAAAAAAATACTTTTTTCCTGAAATTGAATTTAAAAATGAATTAGACTACCCCATCTTTAAATTTGGGATCCGTCAACATTTGGAGGCCCATTACTGGATTTCAGGGGGTCTCTGAACTTACGTATCATAAAATTTTGCATATTTCTGAGGAGGGGATTGGGAAATGTCATTACCTTCTCAAAAGGGCTTGTGACCTCAAAAAAGATTATAGAAAGATTTTTTTCCTTAATTTTCCACTTTTTGAAAAAACTGGAGAAACTGAGAGCCAAAGAGTTAAAATGATTTGCCCAATATCACAATTTCACATGCACGTTTGCATTTTGAGTGCCAGAGCACAGGTTTATCCATCAAAAATCCCGCCTTTAGTTATACCCACAGAGTGGGTTCTGAGTATTTCTAATCGTGATTTCTCTCTCAACAAATGAGAACATCTCTGAAGTTTCCCAAGCTTCCTCAGTAACTTACCATCCTGAAACCTATTCATGTGAAATGTAATTTCCTTCTTTGCAAGGACATGACTGCACAGATGCAGGTTTTCTCTACTGTACTTGGAGTATTCTACTCCAGACCTCCAAGCCTGCACCCTGCAGAGATCCTAAATCTCTCCGCAAGCAGACACACACCTCTTTTGTCAATATTTGCATGGGGAATCAGAAGAAAGATTTAGCTTTGGCAATTTCTCCTAGTTGGTCAGACAACTCTGAAACACATATTGAGGCTGTTGAGAATTGAGAATTGTCTTTCCCAAAGAGTCATCAGTAGTAGGTTTTCCATTAGTGTTAGAAAGACCTTAAAAGATAAGCAGCTTTCCTACAGGTCTATTTGCAAGTGTGGTTTGGCAGAAAGAGCACAGACTAGGCCTTCCACTTGCTAGTTAGTGGTGGGACCTGAGTCAATCACTTAAGCTCTCAGTGTCTCATTTGTTAAATAAAATTGAATCACCTTTAAAGTAGATTAGGTATGGTTTTATGCAAACCCAGGCACTGGAAAAGATCCTTGTTTCATTGAATACCTGTTGAAAAATGGCTTTGCTCCTAAAAGCCACGCTCTGTGAAAAATGTATGTTTCATCGTGGTTTGCCCCCTAAGCACTTAGAATTGCAATTTATGAATGCTTAGAAATTAAGCATTTATGCTTCGCTATAGAAGTGATACTCCTGCTTGTCTCACACGGGATTGCTGCAAGGCGGTGAGTAAGTGATAGTGTCTGAGTCTTTCCCCAGGCCAGGGCCAAGTTTTAGTTACCTTGATAAGCAGGCTCTACCAGTTACTATTTGTGTGAGTTTGGCTGATTTTTTGAGCCTCCCTGGGCATCACTTTCATGATCTGTAAAATAGGAATTGTCGTGGTACCAATCTCGTAGGTACCTGTGAAGATCAAATGAGCTCCTAAGTGTAATGTGCTTAGAACCACCCTTTGCTGGTTAATCCTCCCTCAGAGGAACCGGGGACAGAAGGCCTCCTGAAAACTACCAGGGCAGCTCTGCTCTCAGCCTTGCCATCATCAGTGAGAAAGCTTTTGGCACAACTGCTGGGCAGAGCTGCTGGAAAGGGAGAAGAGGAACTTGATACATGGTCCCAAAGGGAAAGAGAAAATATCTCTGCGGTGTCGGCAGCCACAAACCGGTGATGACGGGCGCTGGCAGAAGTCCACCCCCAACCCCAGGAAGACGTGTTGTGGCTTCTCGGGCTGGTTCTGCGAGCTGTCGGCAGAGGAGGTCTTTCTCAACCAAGACCTCCCCCTGATTCTCTACCTCTTGGGCCGGGGGCGAGGGAAGGAATTTATGATACCCTGATCACCTACAGGCTCCCTCATTAGTGGTATAAACTTGGGCAAGTTACTTTCAAATCTGTGTGCCTCACTCACCTTGAAACTGGAAGTAAAGATAGTACCTGCCTCGCAGCATTGCTGTGATGATGAAATGTGTTCATACCTGTCACATGCTGAGAACGGAGCCCGGAAACTGTAGCAGTAATACTGGTTATCACGAGTACTCTTCTGCTCGGGACATAAGATCTTTGGGCATCATTTGGGAACAAATGGGGATTGCATTATCTCTTACTGCAGAGTGGTTTTAATAGCTCGGACCTTGGAGTGAAAGCCCCAGATTCAGTCCCCGGCTCTTCTACTTACCAGTGAAATAACTCTGATCACGCGGATACCTTGTATGAGTTTGAGTGTCACCATCCTACGTTGACTAAGCTACCTGCTTCCCTTCCCCACAGGGATCCTGTGAGTACCAAATAAGACAGTGGATGAGAGGTGCTTTCCAAACTGTGGAGGGCGAGGCCAGTGGTCTTGCTGTGCCCCAGAGAGTGGGGCCTCTTCCCAGTACCGCAGCCTGCCTATTCGGGGGGATGCTGAGCTGGTGATTCAGAGAAGGATCACCTCAGCCGTCCCTCACAGAACTGTGATGCTGAGGATTTACTCAGCTCTGGGCTGGTGTCTTTGTCCCCCGTGTGGAGGCAGCAGGCAGTATTAACCAGGCTTTGGAGAGGGAGTATCATTTCCTTTAAAAAAGATCACTTGGCTGGTCTCGCAATCAGAGCTTCTTGGATGGGCTTGTAGAAATGGAGTCTCCTTAGCAAAGCAAAAGATCATATTAACTCTTACACTTGAACAACAATAACAATATCTGATTGATCTACACATAACTGTGGGTCAGGCACCCCTCTGGGTACTGAGGATTCAGCAGCCCCTGACTTCATGGGGCTCAGCTTCTCTTTGGAAACCCTTCACCTCAAAGCAGAAGAAAGTGAGGCCAGCGGCTCAGAGGTGCAGGGACCTGGGAACATCATGTTTTGATTTTGCAGCTGAGCTCGGTCTGCAGCCCAGCATCTCACTTCCGCTCCAGGCTTGCTTCCCTAAGTCAGTGGACTGTGTTACAGTCTCACAGACTGAGCAAATTACTCTTTTTTATTTTTCCCTCTGAAGTTACCTGTCAACTCCCAGCCTCAAAAGAATATGGTATACAGTGATGGTAGAGGACCAGATGCCTTTAAAATGAAAATGGAATCATTATTTTACACTGAGCTTGCTTCTGTCTGCATTTTACTGACAGCATTGTTTTTGCCACATTATTAACAAGAGAAAAGATGCCAGGGGCACAGCAGATAAAATGACTGGAAACTTACTCGGCATTGGGGGTGATGCCACAGCCTGTCGGGCCTCCTCTTTTGCTATTTTTCAGTTGCGTCTCTTCCTCTGGCTTGTTGTCATGTTTTTGAAAATTGCTAGACATTCGGAAGCTTTGAGAGGCTGCCTGTGCTGCTTTCCATGGGAGGGGTGGTTCTCGGCCTGGACACGCTCTTGCCACTAAGGGAAATGAGATTCCCCAGGACAGGCACCAACTCTTCCTCTCACTTCTCCTTGGGCATCTTCGAAGGTCTTCAGCAAAGCACAGAACAAACAGAAAAAAATAAATCCACGCGGGACATTTTACTTCTTCAATTTTCATTCTTAATTTTGAAGTGTTTATTTACAAGGCATTTGTTTATGTTTGGATATCTCATTTGAAACCATTGCTCTGGGAAAGCCATTTCTCTTTGTAACAGCCACTATCATTGAATGCTTTCTTCGGACCAGGGTGGTGGTCAGTGATTTACCTGCATGAGCTCATTTAATACTCACAAGCTCCTAGGAGATAAACACTATTACCCCCATTTTACAGATAGGGAGATGGAGGCCCAGAGAGATTAAACCCTTGTCCAAGTCTGCAGCTCAGTACATATCAGGCCAGAGGCTGGAATACAGATCTGCCAACTCCAGAGCCAGGGTTCTTAATCACTAAGTGAGGGACCACCCGACAGATTTCTCACTGCAGGCGGGGGGAGGCCCACAACAACAACAGTGTGACACATTAGCGAGGGCAAGGCCCCTGCGTGCAGCTTGTGCGTCGTGACTCAGCTCATTCTCTGAGTTCTTGTTCCATTCTGTTTCTGGAGTTCAGTTTTTCTAATGGAATGAATGTGTTCTGCAGTGAACCTGCATTAATTCTTCTTTCATGAGAAGCCCAGGCTGTACTAGTGAAATACAGCCTAAATATGAGACTGTCATACAGGGAATAATGACACTATCTCAAACTTCTTTATTTCTTCCAGTTTCTAGAGGGCCATGGCATGTGCGCATGTAATCTTCCTGTATCTTCCTAAGAACCCACAGAGGTTGACAAAGGGAAGCTCTTTGTGGCTTCTCTTTGGGTCACTAGCTTAGGGATGTGTTTTGCAGGCAGGTGAGAACAAATGCAAATTACAGCTTTCCCACATCCCAGTATAGACCTTGAGTGAGTTACTTAACTTCCCAAGCTTCAGTTTCTTTATAGAATGGACATAATAATACCTTTTGGCTAGGCAACTTCTGTCATCCCCAGTATTTGGTATAACCCTACTAAATAATAATAGTAATAATAATAATAGTAATAATAATATAAAGTTACTAGTTCTGTGTCTTCAAATAACAACAACAATAAAAATAATCAATGTCATTTTGAACATTTGCTAAAATCCAGTCTCTGAATTCAGTGTATAATTCTAGGAGATAAATTGTTGACTCTAAAGTATAAGATAACTATCATAACAACTAACATTTACTAAGCCTCTACGTATTTAGGAATCTGAAAAAATAGGTCTATTTTTTATTTGTCTCTCTTTTTGATACCCATGGTAGGTACTTTCAGGAAGCAAAGCATGTGCATTCTATGCAACAGAATAAAATCCTACCATCTCCTGCCTCCAGCACTTTTTAACCACTTGGTTTTGACAGTTATTTAGCCATTAAGCTTGTTGTGGGGATTCAGAGAGAGAATGTATAGAAAGAGCTTGCCTCATAGGAATAAAAGCATAATGTTTTAAATATTATTATCAGCATCATTTTGTTACTATAATTATGAAAAAATGTTACGTGAAGTGGAAGGTCAAATGATTGAATTATACCTGTTCGCACTCCCTCTTTGTCTCTGTAGATATAACTTAAAAAAAAAAAAAGAAATAAAAGTAAAATGAAAACCATTAAAACTCGGCAAATGTCATTGTTTGGGTAGCATTAAACACCCCAAATACATCATGTTCTTCCCTCTTTTCTGCAGTTAAATCCTTTTTGGCTGCAGTACTTCTGTATTCATGTTTAGGCTCACTCAGACTAAATTTGTTTCCACTGTGAATAGAATTAAATGACATGTTGAAAATTCTCTCATCTCTAGTTTCCTTATTAGTTATATAACGTGACATTTTTAAAGAGTGAGGGCTGGGTTGTTTTTTGTTTTTTTTTTTTTTTAACTTTTCACTTTGTGCATTTCAAAATTAAGCAAACAGAATGGGAATTTTATGCCTCAACTATAAAAGCTTTAATGGCTCAGAATCTGTATGAAATACTGGTAGTATGTCAGCAGCTCCAGGATTTTAAGTTCCATAAGGAAAGTCCTGGAAAAACCTCTCTTCCCTTTGTCTGGAGGCTGGTACAGTTTTCTGCATTCAGACGAGGCTTGATAAATGTTTAAATGCAGATTTTTAGCTGAATAACTGAATAAATAAAGGAACTCATCTCCATACTCAATAATGAGATCTTAGCACCTAGTTAGGCAGAGCTCTAAAAATTCCAGGCTTACTGTGATTCTTTGCAGGAGCTGGACAGTGCAGGAGCAGGCTGGTTTATCGTCATTGTTAGCAACAAACAAAAAATAATAGGTACGTGTCGGAGCCCCTACTATGTGCCCAGTGTGTGCTAGAAGTGTTATATACATTATCTTATTTACTCCCCACCCACACTCTATGAGATTGTTATTACTGTATCCATTTTACAGCTGAGAAAACTAAGGCTCAAAGAGAAGTGGCTTCTATGATTGCAGAAATGGTCAGGGATAGGACTGGTGTTCTAAACCAGGTCTGCCTGACTTTGAAACCATGTTCTTTCTGGGAATGTCACAGCTTTTCTGCCTCTGTTGGCTGGACATTTTCTGCCCCGTTGTTGCATTCAGAACTGAAAATCTCTAGGAATGCAGAAAGGCTAAAAATACCCAACTGTTCTACTCTTTGACCTGCCTGGGGACTGCCTTCAGGGGTCTCAGCTAGCAATGAGTGCCAGAAAATATCATTAAACCCCCATCAGTCCCCTGAAACAGTCAAGCATGCAGACATATTTGATCTTTGAAAAGCTCCTCATAGATCTGAATGGAAAGGTATTTAATTTGCAAGTCCAGGCCTTGGTACATGCTGAATGGAAAGGTATTTAATTTGCAAGTCCAGGCCTTGGTACATGAGATCAAAGAAAGAGGGAGTTCCCTGGTGGGTTTGAAGATGCATTAAATGCACATGGAGCCAAGTCTAGCTCCCTTTCCTTTGTCTTGCTTTATGGGTCAAGGATCAGCTTTGCACAGACACATTGTGGAAACTCACATGGAAGGCATGGTCCATGAATGAGGTTGTTGATTTCTATGTGTGACCCACAGTGCCTTCTGCATTTTAATTAGGAAGTTGGGAACTTACGACCATTATTTCTTCCGCTGAGCTCTCCTTGCTTAAAGTTAATTAAGTTTGCAGCTCTCCAGATGCTCAGCTCCCAGTGCCCTGAGGAAGGGAAGCTGTCTGTGTGTGAAGGCCCCAGAGCTGACAGGAAGAGTCATCAGATTGTTATTCAGCTGCAGGAATGGCCTGGCCTCCTAAGACCTTGCCACTGTCCCCACAGCGTGCCACTGAAGGTCCTCTAACTGCCAAGGACACAGAGACAGTAATTCTGTACTCTGGCCTTCCACAGAATGAGGCAGAGAACTGAGAGAGGCATTCTCTCTACATTTCACCACCCAGAGCCACACAGCTACAGCCTGAGTAACAAAGCCTATGTGTGCTGAGCATTTATTCCATGTCAGGCAGTGTCTGATCTGGGAAATGTGTCATGCAATGAACTCACTGCATCCTTTCCACATTCCTGTGAGGTAGACTTTACAGTCATCCTCATGCATACTTGAGAAAATGAGACACAGAGAGGTTGGTAACTTGTCCGTGGTAACACAGCTAGTAAGACATCTACCGACTGACCCAACCAACTGCCCGTCAACATCCCAAACTGCAGGAAACAAGCACACATGGAAACCCAAACCAGATCACCTCTCTCTTCTCCACTAGAGGCCTATCCAAAGTTGACAGAGGAAACCAAAGAAAGCTATCTGTGGAATTTTTCCTTTGCACTGATTAGGGAGTAAAGTAAATGAGGTATTTTTCCTTTATCCTTTTATCTGTAGAAACCTTCTGAAATTGGTTAGATCACCCCTCAGTAGATAAGTGCCTAAAATTAACCAAAAGAAGAAAAAATTAAAATCATTGGGCTTAATCATTTTAAGTAAAATTGGGAACAAAATGAAAATGCTCACTATTATTTATTTAGCATCACTTTGAATGTGTTTTCCAGTGCAGATAGAATAACACAGAAACAATGGCTCTAAATGTTGAGAAAAATTTCCTGGCATGGTACAAGGTACGGTTGTCATAAAAATAATCAGTAGCCAGATAAATAAATATACAAAACCCAATAACTTTCATGTTAGAAGTAACCAAAAAAAAAAAAATAACTTAAAAAATCCCGTTTATAATGATAAGAACAACAAAAAATAATGAGGAATAATCCTAGTAAATGTATGGGCTATATTTGAATAAAGCTACATTAACTGTAGAAGACATTAAGAGTGAGCTGAAGTGTTCTGAGGTCAGGAATTTACTTTAAAATGTGTCAAAAGTGAGGTGGTTTGATGATAGGTAGGGGTTAAATGAGTGAAAGCAAGTATAATGTAAGGTTAATGGCCTGGGGAGGGGGTAGATGGATGTTTACTGTAAAGTTCTTTCAACTTCTGTGCTTTGAAAATTGTTACCATATTGGGAAACAAAACCTGATTTCAATTAGTGTTTAAATGTAGTAACAGCATTCCAGTCTCTGTCACTGTCATTGTTGACTTACCGTTCTGTGCCTCAGTTTCACAGTGTAGAACTGCAGAATATTAACTACCGTCTGAGCCAGGAGTATAAACTCTGCGACTACATGTGACACTCCAGGATCTGCTATACACTGACAATAAATGTCTTAAAGCCACTCAGTACGTTTTTACTTAAGAGAATTATAGGTTGTGGTAGAATAATTATCATAGATCCTTCAAGGCACCTCACCTCTTTTGTTTGATCTCTCAGTTGGGGATAACAGCGTATATTCTGTGTCTGTGGGAGGAGGTGAGCTCCACGTCATCCTGGGCCCCCATCTTGATCTCCGCCCTGCCTGTATCTACATTTTAGGCTTTGTAAAAGTCAAATGTGCCTGGGTTTTTTAAAAAATGCAGCTATGTAAATTCCAATGAATGAGAGATGGGAGAAACCAAGTTTCCTTAACTCTGTCCGGGAGACATTGATGTATATGCGCACACCAGAAGGGCACTACCCTCTCTTCCAGAGGAGGAAAAGATTATGCAAAAGTATGCTGATCAGGAAAGCAAGGTTCTACCTAAGTCCTCTTTTCTTTAGGAGGTTAGTGTCACAGCAGGGACTTGCTGAGAAAGGGATAAGTTTCCTCTCCTGCATTTCCAGCGAGAAACAGTCATTCTGAGGAACAGCAATCTCTAACCATCTTTCCTTTGAGATCCTGGTTATCTACTTCTCCTGCGGTAAGGTCAGCGTGGCCATAGGCAGCCCTGATGAGGAGGGAAATGTAATCTCCTTCTCACTTAAAGGCACTAAAATCCACATTATCACCAAGGAAGTTACCTGTTTATGCAATTTAGCATCCAGTCCTTTAACATCCATTTTCCAACAGTCACATCCATAAAGATTTTTTCTTGTAAAAAATCTTGTGGGTGGGCCACTTATTTGCAAGCTGTTGATCAGTTCATCAGATTGGATATAAGACATGGCAGCAGGTACCTGAGTCCCATGGATTTACCAAGTGGAGAATTAACAAAGCTTTCTAAGGCTATGAAAGCTTTCAAGAGTTTCATTCAAGGATGGCCAACTTGACCAGTGAAGGAGAAGAAATGTATCATTGTGTATACAAAGCTAGCCAATTCTGTTCCTGTAAATGATACTGCCTTAAAGCATCAATTGTACTAAATTAACTTTACATGTGCTTATATCCATCCGTTTTAATTTCACTATAGGTTTCTTAAAGGAATAATGTTACTTTTGACCATAACAGATTAAAAAGTAACAGTGATATTTTTTCTCTTCTTCCCGCTAGAAAGGCTGCAAATCACAATTATGTATATGGCTTTTGGACAAAGCAGTCATTTTTAGTTTAAAAACAGGGCCAACATCTATACCTAACATGTACTCTCAGAACAGAAGCTGACTGATGGCTAGACATAGAGTGAGTTTACCTGAGACACCAAGACTTTTCATATCCCAGGGATTCAGAGAAGATGGCCCAGTGAAAGTTCTAGTGTAAATAACACTCCACTCTCAAATATTTTTTCAAAATTTATTGATTTTTCTTCATGATAATAAACTTCGTTTTAATATCTGCTCTTAATAATTGGGATGTTTGCAAACTCTAGCATTCATCTATTCATTTAGTTATTTATTTTGCAAACATTTATTGATTGCTGCATACACTAAGCACTGTGCCAAGAAATGGGGATTTTAAAATGCATAAAACATCACTCCTATCCCCAAGGAGCTTATATTCCAATTGGGGAGATGACACATAAATAGTTCATTATAATAAAATACGAGACTTGTAAATTTCATGTGGCATTTTATACATTTTAAAATGTTATGTGGGGAGAGGAGGGTATAGCTCAGTGGTAGAGAACATGCTTAGTGTATACAAGGTCCTGGATTCAATCTCCAATACCTCCATTAAAAAAAAGAAGAAGAAAGAATTAAAAATAAACAAAATAAAATATGTTATAAGGCAGCCAAGAAAGCAATTTCGTCTCATTTTGTAAATTTATAACACCCTGAGGCTGCAGTTATGACTTCCCCAAAGTCACACAGCTAGTTAAGCTAAAACTGGAATCAAAACTCAGGCCTTTTCTTTGCTAACCCAGGCCTTTTTCTGTCAAAGCCTGCTGTCTATATTTAGTGATTATGCTTATTGCTTTAGTTAACTTTGAATATCTACTTTGTGCTTAAAAAGGAAGCCAAATCACTTCTGCTTCAAGAAAAAAGCTGACTTTCCTAATTGCAAACTTAACCAAGTACTAGAGTATACATGCCTTGTGCATAGATCATTACCAATTAAAATTTGTAGAAGCAGCTGATGTAGCTAATCTTGCAGGAAGTAATGTGGCAAAAATTAAAGCTTCCCTGCTCTGCGTGTTCACATATATGCCTAGAAACGTAGCCAGTTTGTCTTGAAAGAGAAGATTCCACAGGATTTCTTATGTACTCAACACTCTTATGAGTACATCCCCAGGGTAGAAACCTTCTGGGTTCAACCTTTAGATCCGAGGTTGGCAAGCGAAATCCTTCAGACCAAATCCCGCCCACCTCAACTTCTATAAACAAAGCTTTATTGCAAACAGCCATATCCATTTGTCTATAAATTGCCGATGGCTGCTTTCATGCTTAAACAGCAGAGCTGAGTAATTGTGATAGAAGTCACATAGCCCGCAAAGCCGGAAATACTTACCATCTGGCCCAATACAGAAAAACTTTGTTAAGCCCTGCTCTAGAATAAAAAGTTTTTTCCACGTTCACACTGTACAGATGAGTGTAAACTGGTGCATACTTTCTAGAAAGTGATTTGATCATCTTTATTAAGAAAATAAAAATGTATGTGGTCTTTAATGCAATAACTTCTGTTCCACAACGCCCTGGTTGACCGGTGATAGGTGATGTAATTATCACTTAGTACTTCCTGCATGCTAGGCATGGTACTAAGCTCTTTACTGGTGCAATTTCATTTTAGTCTCCCATTTTAGTATACCAATGAGAAAACTCAGTTTTAAAGAGTTTAGTTTCCCAGGGTCACATCATTAGTAAATTAGAGTATTTTGGCACCCTGATTCCAAAGCCGATTGATCTTTTTTTTTTAATTGAAGAGTAGTCGATTGACAATGTTTTGTTAGTTCCTGGTGTACAGCATGGTGATTTAGTCTCACACACACACACGCATATATTCTTTTTCATTATAGGCTACTATAAGATATTGAATATAGTTTCCTGTGCTATACAGTAGGACCTTCTTGTTTATCTATTTTATATATAGTAGTGTGTGTATGCAAATCCCAAATTCCCAATTTATTCCCCCCTCCCTTCCCTCCTGGTAACTGACAGTTTGTTTTCTATGTCTGTGAGTCTGTTTTTGTTTTGTCAATAAGTTCATTTGTATCACTTTTTAGATTCCACATATAAGTGATATATGGTATTTGTCTTCCTCTTTCTGGCTTACTTACTATGATAATCTCTAGGTCCATCCATGTTGCTGCAAATAGCATTATTTCATTCCTTTTTATGCTTGAGTAGTATTCCATTGTGTATGTATCACAACTTCTTTATCTAATCATCTGTTGATGGACATTTAGGTTGCTTGCATGTCTTGGCTATTGTAAATAGTGCTACTATTAACATTGGGGTGCATTTATCTTGTCAAATTAGAGTTTTCTCCAGATATATGCCCAGGAGTGGGATTGCTGAATCATATAGTAACTATTTTTAGTTTTTAAAAGAATTATCATACTGTTCTGCATAGTGTAAAGCCAATTGATCTTAAACACTGTTTGTCACTGTCTATGGGTAAAAAAGAAGAGGTTTAATGATTATTGCTGTGTAACAAGCCTATATTCAGTGGTATAAATAACCATTTTATTGTGCTAATAATAACTTTATGGTTTGGGAATGTGGGCAGAGTACAGTGGGAATGGCTCATCTCTGCTCTATAATGGCTTCAAAGCTTGGTTTCTCAAATGTCTGAAGATGTCTCAGAAGTCCTCAGTGTCTTGTTTCTCGCTGTTAGCTTGCTTCCTTGGTTTTATTCCACTTGCTTCTACTGGGGCTAAAATTTTCAAGAGGCATTATTCTTATGCTCAGTGCCTGAGCTGGTACTGCTGGGACATCTGGGGCTGGCTAAACATCTCCCTGTTTTCACACGGCCTCTCCATATGGCTAGCTTGGGCTAGCAGGGCAGTTTCAGGGTATTGAGATCTTTTACATGACTGCTGGGTTCCCCCAAAGCGAGTGTTCCAAGAGAATGGAAGTGGATTCTGCCAGTTTCTTACAGTTTGTGCCCAGAAACTGGTGCAGATTCATTTCCACTGTACTCTACTAATCAAAGCAGTCGTAGAGCCCGCCCAGATTCAGGGAGTTGGGGAGAGTAGAGTCAAAGAATTGGCAATCATCCTTAATCTGTCACAGATTTTTCCAGAGAAAATACATTTTGGAAACATCAATTATATTACCACCTCAGGGTGATTTCCGATGTACTTTTGTTTATTAAAGACTGTGAGAATTCCTGGATTGAACCAAGCTACTTCCCACACACACTCAACCATAGAATATTATTTTTGCACTACAACTGTTAATATCCTACTGCACTCACTTTATGAAATATTTTTCTAAGGAAAGACTCTGAAATGGGATAGTCTTATGCACAAAGATCTTCTTTGCACTATTATTTGTGATATGTTAATGTTTACACAGCTCGATGTTAAATATCCGGTATTAGAGAACTGGTTAGATAAATAATGTTTCTATAATAGGATATTTTATAGGCATTAAAATTATGTTTACAGAGTCTGCCTATCTAAAATTATGTTTACATGGTAAAATGCTTATGCCCTATTTTGTTTGGTTTTGTTTTGTCTTAGCTCTTCATTTTAAGATCATCGTAGGCTCACATGTAGTTGTAAGAAATAGTACAGCAAGATCCTGTGCATCCTTTCCTCAGTTCCCTCAAGGGCACTGTTCTGCACAGCTGCAGTCCAATATCACAACCAAGAAACTGATATTGACACAATCCACTGACCTTACTCAGATTTTACCAGTTTTACACGCACATGTGTATGTGTGTGTTCAGTTCTAAGCAGTGTTGTAATATGTACTTCATGTAACCACCACCGCAGTCCATGTTCAGAGTATTTCCATCACAAGAATCCCTCATGCCACCCTTTTGCAGGCACAGGCACAGGCACCTGCTTGCCCACTTCTCCTGATAATCACTGATGTGTTTTCCATCACTATCATTTTGTCATTTCAAGAATGTTATATGAATACATACAATATGTAACCTTTTAAGATTGGCTTTAATATTTTTACTTCAATTTTTTTATTGAGACAGTTGATTTGCAATGTGTTAATTTCTGGTGTACAGCATAGTGAGTCAGTTATATATATAATCTCTTCTATATTCTTTTTCATTATAGGTTATTGTAAGACAATGAGTATAGTTTCCTGTGTTATACAGTAGGACCTTGTTGTTTATCCATTTTACATATAGTAGTTTGTTTCTGCTAATCCCAGACGCCTAATTATCCCTCCCCCCTTTCCCCTTTGGTAACCATAATTTTGTTTTCTATGTCTGTGAGTCTGTTTCTGTTTTGTAAATAAGTTCATTTATATCATTTTTTTTAATTCCACATATAAGTGATTCCATACTGCATTTGTCTTTCTCTGCCTGACTTACTTCACTTAGAATAACAGTCTCTAAGTCCATCCATATTGCTGCACATAACATTAATTCATTCTTTTTTATGGCCAAGTAGTATTTCATCATGTGGAATTTGAATTTATTTTACTTAGCATAATTTTATTGTAATTCATCCAAGTTTTACATATATAAATAGTTCTTCCTTTTCAGTGCTGATTAATATTCTGTGATGTAATATACCACAGTTTGTTTACCCATTCAGTCAGTGAAGAACATTGGGGTTGTATCCAGCTTTTGGCTATTACAAATAAAGCTGCTGTGATGACTTTGGTACAGGTTTTTGTATAAATATAAAGTTTCATTTCTCTAGGACAAATACTCAAGAGTGGAGTTTTAGGTTGTATGGCTATAATTTTAAGTACAAAAAAACCCCAGCAGAATTGTATGTGAAATGTATATTAAAATATATATCAAAAAACTGGAAACAAATCTCTAAAATATTAACAATGGTTACTAATTGGTGACAGATTTACAAATATTTTCAAAGCTTTTTTATATTTCTCTAATTTCCAAATTTTTCCTAATGAATATAAATTATTTTTAGACTTAAAAAAGTTTTTTTTTAAGATAAGAAATGCAGTTAAGAATGGAAGGAAATGTGCTAAAATACTTAAAGTAACTTTCTAAATAATGAGACTAGGCAATTTTCATCTTTAAAATGTTAAAGAATTTTCTAAAATTCGTTTGAGCATGTATTACTCTTAAAATTAGGATATACGCTGTTTTAAATGGTGAAATTATTCTTGTGTACTATATTCAGATTTTAGTCTCTGTTTTTCTATAGATGTATATTTGTGTATAGCGACTTTCAGTACCTGATACTTTTTTAAATGCTTATTTTATTTCCTATTGCATCTTGAAATTTCTCTTTCGGTGGACATCTCGTGATACCTGTTACTTTTCCTAAATTCTCCACATCAAGTCAAAAATCAACTTCAGATCTCTTGAAAAATTAATTACAGTTGTTTGGTCCAAGCTTCTGCCCCTTAACTTTGATTACAAAGTTTGAATCTTCCCAAAAGCTATAGTGGCACAGTATTTTAGCACAGAGTGATGTCCTGCGTCTAATGTAATTAATCTAAAGAATAAATTAGGGGAAGGGTATAGCTCAGTGGCAGAGTGCATACCTAGCATGCACAAGGTCCTAGGTTCAATCCCTAGTACCTACCTTTAAAAATATATATATTAAATAAATAAATACATACATACATACATACGTACATATATACATACATACACACACCTAATTACTTCCCCCCAACAACAAAAAGATTTTTAAAAATTTAAAAAAGGAAAAATCCAAAAATAAACAAGTAAATAAATAAACAACAGGAAAAAAAAGGAATAAATTAACAGCCGGTAACTTCCTTTGGGTCTTTTTCTGCGTTATTTCACCCTCCCCACTCCCCACCTGTTTCTCTTCTGTGATCATATAAACAGATATTTTCTCTACTTAGGACCCTATCTATCACCAAGCCATCTAGTGACTAATAATAATTTACTAGTCACCTTAAAGTAAAAATTCATCAAAGTTTGATGTTCCTGTGGCTGAGTTTCTAGAGTTGAGTTTTTTATCATATAAATAATTTTATCCACCAGAAATGTTAAATTTTGAAACACACCTTTGTTGAATCTTCAATAACGTGCTTTCTCCTGGCTTCCAACTTCATGAGATAGAATTCATTCAAGATAGTTCACAGTGATTTGTGTGCTGAACAGTATACAGTATACTGAACATGGGCTGTTTTCTCTTTAGGGGAAAAAAAAGTGGAGCTCATGAGAATTGTCTTGGAAGGAATTTACAGGTACTGATTTATTCTTCCTCATCAGAGGACCCTGAGCCATCTCTCCTTTGTAGTTAATGGAAGGGTGGTGAAGGCCAAGAGAGTTAAGTGGCTTCGACAGGGGCACAAGAAAGTCAGTGACTCTGAATCTGTCCTTTCCAGTTCCCATGTTTGTGCTCGGATAGCCTGGTCCTCGAGGGAAAGTGAGAAAAGAATGAGCCCCCGCATTGTACCAATGACATCTGCTTAGAAAAAGCAACACTGAAACTGGTTTTGTTTCTATTTTCCTCATGTAATTAACCCCTGGGCAGAGAGAGACCATCAGAATATCACTGAACCCTCACTGGGCCAATGGTGTAGAGTTGCTCTGATGGTAAGATAAACTACTTCAACAAGGCAGACTTTGCTCAACCAGTTTTCCAACTGATTCCGTCATCAGCAATTCAAAATTCTTTCCAAAACGGGTCATCGTTCTTTCGTAGTATGACTCCAGGGCCCAATTTGTAATTCCAGGGGCCAAAAGGTAAGAATTCAGCCTCATTAAGACATGCAATATTTTTGTCCCTGGTGCTTTTACCAAGAAACATTTCAAGGAAGGGAGTAAACAGCTAATGCTTGTGGAAAACTGAGTTGGCACAGGCTAGAGCTAATCAAACTGGTGAGTAACTTTGTATTCCCACGTTTCAAATCCCATTTCAAATACGCATTCCCGGGGAAGGCGGCATTGTCCGAAGAACTGTGAAAATGTTAATGTGGTGTAGCCAGCACTTTTTTCTTCCCCCATCAGTGTATGTGTCATTCACTATCCCTGACTTTGTGGCCAAGAGAATGAATACATAATCTAAAAGAAGAGCCAGGTGTCACATGTGTTGTTTCTATGGCTCCTGAATACAGCTTTCTTCTGATCCCAAATTGAAATTTCCTTTGAGAATGATCCTTCCCCCATTTTTAGACTTGGTGTTTATTCCACACCTAGCCAAGGCATGGAGCATGTGACCTAGATCCACATCGGTCCGTGTGCCCCATTGCTTCGGGTAGTGACTGATTCAGTAATGAGCATAAGCCCTAATTAATGCTCACGAGAAGCAATGACATTGTCATGAGACTCTTGAGAGAAGAACATCTTTCGCTTTCCATTAGAAGGGAACAAGACACAAAGGCTGGAGCTGTGACAGCCATTTTGGAGCAGTGGGACTGAGAATGGAGTAAATATTAAGAATGAGGTCAAGAAACAAAGTAAAACCCTATCCTGTTGGCATCATATGAGCCTTGAATCAAACCATTTCTAAAGGAGAACTACTCCTAGACTCTTCAGTTTTATGAGCTGATAATCCTTTTTCTTTCCTCTTTCTGAAGCCTTTTTTGAGAGGATTGCTATCATGTAAACCGAGTCTTGACCAATACACATAAGAACAAAGAGACCATGTGGCAAGTGCCATGGCAGATACATGGACTAAGTAAAGCCAGAGTTCAGGAGACCGACGCTTACTTCAGCCCAGGTCATGTGGAAAGGGGACAGTGTTCTCTGGAGAGAGGGTGACACCAGTCCTTTGTGCACCTGTCATCCCTGAATTAATCTCCACTTTGTAAGGATGTTGATTTCAAGAGAATCATTTTCACACTTTTAGGATCTGGCCACAAAGTATCCATCAGGCAGAAGGAAGAACAGATTAGGATCTAGTTTGGAGGCCTAATGCATAAAAATACATCAATCTCAAAATTTACATTGAATATCTACAATGGATTTTAATTGTGTTTAGAGCCAAGGCAGTTACAAAAGACAAGTGAGATCTTTATAAAAGCTTTTCCCTATCCAAAGCCCATTCCTCTTATTCCAGAATTTCTCTGGGGAAACCTTTTCTCCTCTTCACTTGGCTCAGGTGGTTGGATGGGGCTGACCACACATCTGCAGCTCCAGGGAGGTCATATGATGGAAGCCAGGCCAGTGCAGAGCCCTATCTCCTGGGATATCCGTGGGAGTGTCTGGAGAAAGGCAGCCTCTGTTCCTCTGGACTTGGTGCTGTGAGGGTGTGAGCATGGTGCTTTCAGCATGAGGGATGAGCCTCCAAGGAAACAGCAGAGATGGAAGCAGACCTGAGAGATGCAGAGACTGGACTCCAGCCCATGGATCCAGCTGTACTTGACCTAACCGTGGATGCTAGGCTACCTGAGCAATCAAATACCTTTAGTTCAGAATCTTAGTTTATCTAGTATCACCTTAATATATCAGTATTTGGGGGGTGCCTGCTATGTTTACTGTACTGAACTCTGACCGCAGGGAGCTTACTAATTGGGGAGATAAGTCTCACAAGTATGAAAGAATTCGAGCATATGATGATGGCTATTTCAGAGAAGGGAGACCTCAGTGTGAGCCAGAGGCTTTTGGAAGGAGTTGGGACCTGAGCTGAAATGTGAATTATGTGTCACCCATGCTTCATTTTTCATGAAATGTGTCGGCAGACCATACTGGGCCTCGTTGACATGCATCTGTTTTAACAAATTAATGTTCCAATTCTCAAGCTACTCATTTGG
Source organism: Camelus bactrianus (assembly GCF_048773025.1). NCBI lineage: Eukaryota > Metazoa > Chordata > Mammalia > Artiodactyla > Camelidae > Camelus > Camelus bactrianus. The sequence continues at coordinate 105,153,800 of NC_133541.1, read as the reverse complement.
CAGAAGGAACAATTTCATTCCCTGTTATAAATGGAAGGAGCAAAAGAACACAAGAGAAAGGGAGGATGGAAAAGACATTTTTTAATTTATTAAAATGTGGTAGTTGCAGTGACAGCATAGTTGTGACAGCAGTAGTGGAGGTAGGGGTAGGTGGAGGAGGAGGAGGAAGAGTAATGGTAGTAGTTAATAATAGTACTAGTAATGGTAGTAGTAATATGGTGATAGTGGCGGTAGCAATAATAGTGTTGGTTTTTATTTATTTAGTTTGTACTATCTGTCTGGTTGCATTGCCGATTGATATATAAATGCATTTCCTTACAGAATCCTCACAACAGCTCTAGGAAGTGGTTATCATTCATCATCTTCATTCTATAAATGGGGCCAAGATGTAGAGAGGTGAGGTGCTGGAATCAGGGTCACAGAGCCCAGATTTACATCCCCGCCCATCTAACCTCAGAACGTGTGCATTTAACGACTAATCATTTCGCCCCGTTTCTAATCCTAAGGAGTGAAGTATGTGGCTTGATACCAGTAAAGGTGCGTAGAATATTTCAAACCTCAGCTTGGAACCAGCTGAGATGTCTTCTAAACGCCCCACTGGAGGCACCTGTTGGACCAGTCCGGGCGTTGGGGATACCGGGAGTAGATCCTGTGGATGAGTATCTGCTAGTGACAAGCAGATCAGTCTTTTTTAGAGGACAGAGCTTCCGCCTTAATTCCTTCATCTTAATGTGTGCATTGACTACTTGGTGAGAATTGTTTATACAAAAGAAGTTTGGGTACAAATGCCAGAGAAATGGCTCATCACTTTTTTTCCCCCCTCTAAACGTGATTGCTTGCTGGAGTGCCATTTTACGTTTTACTTGGCAAATACACATGGAACAGGGAAGTGGTGTTTTGAAAACATCTCTTACCAAACCATGTTTAGAAAATATGATTGAATTCCATCCTTTGGACTTTATTTTAGGTCGCCTGCTTATCCTACTTTACCAATTGCTTGGTTATTTTTAGGTTCTGAAGCCAGTGCCAGCATGTGACAAGTAAACTCAAGGAGAGTTTATTAAATTGGATTTGTAATTGCCCAGCAATCTCGGTGGTTATCTCTTGAAATCAGCCTTAATACTGTCAGTAATGAGACTTGGGTCTGGAAATCTCTTTTTTCTATTATTTCTCTAGATTGGTGATGGTGAGGTTTTTCATGTGACTGACACACCCTCTTTACCCCCTGGATCTCTACCCCACCTCAGTGATATGGAAGATTTAGCCAAAGAGATACACTATTTCTAAGCCAAGGTGTCTGAGGAATACAATAGCAGGGAACATTTCAGGAAGTTAAAACAATCTGAGCAGAGGGCAAGGCTGGGAAGTGCATGACTGTCTGGCCCTGCAATTTATTGGCTTTGGATAACCTTGAGCCACATACTTATCCTCTCTAAGCTTCAGTTTCCACTTCTTCAGAAATGGGTATAACAGTACCTATATCTTCGGATTTCTGTGAGGACTAAATGAAATCATGCTTAGCGCACAGTAATTAGTGAAAATTAGTTGCTATCATCAACATTTTTTTTTTAAATTTCAAGAACATGGAGCTGTGAACTTTTCAGCTCATCACTTGAGCTGAAAAGACGCTGCCTTTTCCTTCTGCTCAGGCACTTGAAGGCCAGAGCCAACTGATGACTCAGTCGCTGTACCCAGCAGCGAAAACCTGGGAGGGGCAGAGACCAGAGAGTGACTGAGGGGTGAGCTAGGACTCCGGGGACAGGTGCCCACAATTGTGTGGATAATGGTAACAATGGAGGCAACAAAAACCACCACCAGGAGAATGGCCCTGTTTTCTGCAGCCTGTGAACCCATGTGTCCTTGGTGGTGTTTCCTCTGACAGCCTTAAACTTCCAGGAGGCATCATCTTTTTTTTTTTTTTGAAAGCAGACCAACTATAAATAATGAATAAGTGAATAAACAGTCCTCTGGGTACAGTGCCCAGCAGACAAGTCCTCAGCCAGTATCTTCAAGTTTTTTTTTTTTTAAAGAACTCTTGCTATTAATCAGGAAGGTGCCGTGGACTGAATTATGTCCTCCCCTCCCCCCAAATTGCAGAAGTTGAAGCCCTAACCCCCAGTGTGATGGATTTGGAGGTGGGGCCTTTGGGAGGTAATTAGATTTAGAGTCAGCCATGAAGATGAGACCCTTGTGGTAGAATTAGTGTCCTTATATAAGAAGAGACACCAGTAAGCCTGCACACCCTCTCTCTCCCCTCCATGTGAGGACACAGCGAGGAGGCGGCTGTCTACAAGCCACAAAGAGAGCCCTCACCAGAGTCTACCCATGCTGGCATCTGTATCGTGGACTTCTAGCCTCCAGAACTACAAAGAATACATTTCTGTTGCCAAGCTGCTCAGTCTCTGGTAATTTGTAACGGCAGCCCAAGCCAACCAGGATAGGAGGGTTCTCTGCAGTCACTGATGACAGACGTGCTCCCTTTTGTGGGACAGAGGAGAGGGGACCTGGGGCATGAGGTGGCACACGAGCTGGCCCTGTGACAGTCGGAGGATGGGGGCAAAGACCCTGGAGTGCAAACAAGTTGCCCAGGTTCTGAGAGTCACTGGTCAGGTGGAGGGAGCTCTGGCTTTGAAGGGAAACTGACCTGAAGTGCACACTCTGACTGTCGGTCTTGGAGCCACGGGTAGTGTATCCACGTCTCTCCGAGACTCAGTTTCTTAATACTGTAGAGAAGGGTTAGGCGACTATATAGGCTAATAGTCTATATATTATAATAATAGGCTAATATTAAATGAGGCCTGCCACCTTCTATGTACTGTATAAATGTTCACTGTGCCCTTTTCATTTCTCATGGAAGATTTTATTTTTAAAGTGAGGAAAATGAGGGGAAGAGGGAGGAAAAGAGCCTTAATGCCTTCTTTAATGAAAATCCCTCAGGTGGTAAATGCAGGGTTAGACACAAGGGCAGGCTCCTCAGACGTTAGAGCAGCGGTTTCTGTGGGGAATTGTGTTCATTTTCAAGGGCTGAGATTAGTTGCTGACATACAGTGTTTGTCCACTAAATTATAGTGGCTACTATTATCTCTGTTGAATCAGTTGCAGTGATCTTTGTCACTGTTCCTTAGGGCAGACCTGGGATTCCAGTCTGGGTCTCATTACAAGCTGTCATGGGTGGATGTGGGGCACCAATCAAGACCAAAGTATTTCCCAGGAAAATAGATGCTTCTGCTTTCTCCAGGGTTGAAACAAACTCTTGCAAGAGATACTAGAGCAGTCAGTTAAGCCTCCTGGTCTTAGAATCAAGACTAGCAGCTACTTGTTGTGTGATCTGGTCAAGTCACTTCACCCCTCGGTGCCTGCTTCCTCATTGCAAAGTAGGCTTATGTGATGGTTCATTTTATAACACCTTGACTGGGCTAAGAGGAAGCTCAGGCTGCTGGTAAACATGGTTTCTGAGTGTGTCTATGAGGGCGGCTGTGGAAGAGAGTAGCACTGGAACCAGCGAAGTAAGAAAAGGAGACCACACTTCCCAGTGGGGCAGGCATTGTCCAGTCTGTTAGGCTGAGAGCCTGAACAGAATGAAAAGGCAGAGGAAGGACCAGTTTGCTTTCTCTGCTTGAGCTGAGACATCTATCTTCTCCTAACATACCCTCAGACATCATTGCCCCTGGTTCTGGGGCTTTCAGCTTCATACTGATAACTTACCCAGTGGGTGCCCTGATTCTCACCTGAATTACACCACCCGCTCTCCTGGGTCCCCACCCTGCAAACAGCAGGTTGTGGGACTTCTCAGCCTCTATAATCATGTGAGCTGATCTGTCTAATAAATCTCCACTTACCTGTATCTCAATATATCCTATTGGTTCTGTTTCTCTGGAGAACCCTGGCAGCTTAAAAATGAGTCCCCTCTTGGAGGTGGTTGTAGGAATTAAATAAGGGAATTCCTGTAAAACAGCCAGAATGGTGCCTGGTATACCGAGGACTCAATACTTGGTAGTTATTATTAACAGTGTTTATTATTGTTCTAGAAAGGTCTTTGACCCCTTTGGCTGACCCATTACACAGATGAGAAATATTTCAGCTCGGCACCTTCCAAGGTTGCCTTTGATTTCTGTTCTAGAACCCAAGGTCATGAAAACTGAGACACAATTTGCATGACCTCGGGTTATGCATTGTTCCCCTGAACTGAGGCAGGGTGGCATCCAGGAGAGGGCAGCACAGGCTCCCTGCTCTTCCGCCCAGAGAGCTGTTTCCACCTTAAAAGTCTGAGAAGGGCCTGCAGCCTCCCCAGCCAACCTACACTCCCTATTGGGCTGGGACGCAACCAGATTCTAACTGGATTTGTGAAGAGTGGACTCCAAACTCCATGGGAAAATATCCTGTATGTCGACATATGGGGATATATAGGCACAGGGGTGCCTGTTGATGAATAAAAGTGTGCACCAGAGATTTTGAAATTGCAGAAGTCTATGGATTGAACCAGAAAAGAGCTCAAACCTGTAGAACGTGAGGCCCTGAGCCACCATCACCTGGAGTTCAAGGCTTTCCATCTTTAGCTTTTATAACTGGAAACAGGTCTATTTGCTAGTGATTCATTCATAACAGCCATTTATTGTAATGCAGTAAATCACCATTTCTGGGGACTTTACTGGGTGGCAGGCACCAGGCTCAGTTCTGGATCCACATCATTCTTTCCTGTTCTCACCACTCTATGAATGAGTTGCTGTCATTATCTCCCAGTGGGGAGACCAGGAAACCGAGACTCAGAGACTAAATAATTTCTACTAAGTCACACGCACCACAAAAGTATGGCGAAGCCCAAAACTGAACCCGGGCTGTTTGGTTCCATACCTGTGAAACATTATAATTAGAAATTCCTCAGAAGATTTTCAAACACATGATTTTAAAAGTATGCTTTGTTTTATCATGATATTTCTTACCACATCCTTTTCCCCTAACTCCTGCAACACCTCTCATGTTTCTTCTGAAAGCCAGTGAATGGACTGGAGTCACCCAATAAAAATTTGCTGTATAGGCAAGCTTTGCCCAAACACATCTATTCCTGCTGGAGAAGGCTACCTGTGGTGCCAGTATCTAAGAAGGTATCATTTCTCTGCTTGGGCAAACTAATGGGAGCGCTGAGCAATTACCTGGAAAATGCAATCAATGCCAGCAGACAATAAGAATCATTTAAACCAATAAACTCTTTCCCTCAACTGCAATGCTCAGGGTAGGGTTTTCTTGGCTTGTCTTTTTGTTTTGTTTCCCATTGGCTGAGCTTTCCAAATAATTGTTCCATCTGTCCACTTCACTTTGTCTGAGTAATCACAGCCCGGGGGGAGGTAGAAGTCAAATGTCAGACATGCTGGGAAAACTAAAGTGTGAGAGGCTATGGGAAGAGAAATCATTGTCTGTTCTCCTTCCCTGCAGCTGGACCAGGGATCTAGAAGTCAATTGTAAACACCAGTTGCCCCAGGGTGGCAGCTACAGTTTGGGAAGGGGGATGGGAGAGCGATTTGGAAGACCCCATTGTCCGGAGTGTTGGCTACCAGGATCGAAAGTGCTCAGTGATAAGGTTAACGAGAGCCATGAAAGTCAAGCCAGAGATGAAAAGTTGGGAGACAGAAAATAACGGCCAGAACCCATGTGACAGCTTTTTCCTGTGCCATTTACTCTGAGCTAGGCCCTTGACTGGACCTTCTATGTACTTGATTATTTTGATCCTCCAAACAGGTCTATTTCACAGGTAAAGAAACTGAGGCCCAAAGAGGTCAACTAACTTACCCAAGACCACACAGCTAGTAAATAGCAAGCCAGGATTTGAGCTAAGTGAGTTTTAATCCAAAATCCCTTGCTCTTAGCCACTGCTCTTGGCTACTCTAAACCAGGGGTGCTATCAGAGGTAGAAATAGAGTCCTGGAGAGTACAAAAATAAGCCTAAATTATAAAAGCCTGGCTCCTGTTTCTTCTGCATCGATATTATACATGCATTAGAAATAAAATGCTTAGAAGTAAAAACAGATTCAATTTTCATTTTACAAAAGGCACAGAGAGGTTAAGTAACTCACTGAGGCCACAAAGTAAGTAGGTTAGTGAAGGATTTGAACCTGGGCTTCTGAACCCAATCAGGGACTGTGCTCTTCAGTATGTTAGGCAGACTCCCTTCTTTCAGACTATTAACTTCCAGGTAAAAGACATGAGCTCTTTCTCTTATAAACTGTACCATATTTCTAAAGATGTTTAGCCACGAATTAAAGTATATTTGCAAAAATGCTGTATTAGAGAAGGTTAAACAGATTGCTGAAATCTTAGACTTCTCCCAGAATCCAACCTGCTAATGCCCATTGTAAATATCCAAGACAGGGAAATCATAAGCAGAATGTCCCCGACTTATTTGACTATGGAACTGTCTTTTTTTTCTCAGATAAATGTTGGACAGTAGTTGGCCAGTGTGTCTGCCATAAATATGGCTTTGCTTCTATGCCTTTGCCTCTGTATAACAGGGTGGAGTTTTCTTAAAACACCAGCACTCACACTATGTTGCCTAATACCCGAATCTTATGTCGGCTGAGCTGCCGAAGGGGAGCTGGTGAGATCTCTCCAAATCCCTATCTTAAATGCAACCCATCCCCTTCTGGGTGCAGTGAGTTGCACAGAGATCGTTCTACTCTGATAAAATATTAATAGAAAATTATGACTTCATTTTTTGACCCATCTGTTGAAGGGTTCCTGAAAGGAAAAGTCAACGCAGAGAATTGCCTCTTAGTGGTGGAATTTTAAGCAGGAAGATCAGCTTGTACCTTGGGGAGTGGGGCTTCCTGTAAGGCAGCCTGCAACCTGCTCTGACTAGAGGTGAAACCAGCACGAGCGTGACAGTTTCAGGGTGTGATGCTGGAGGTACAGGTTGTATGAGTAGGATGTTCTGGTGGGTTGGGTGAGACCTCAGAGGGATCTCAGAATAAATTTTCAAATTAACATGGGTGGGAAACTTAAAATAAGGTAGCCATAGTGCCATTTAAAATCAAGGAAATACATCTACAGGATTTCTTTTGTAAATGTATTTTCTGGGAATTCTCCTTAATTTTATAATAATGAAATAACATCTGCATTCAAGAACCTGGAATTGCAGTGAAGCTGTGACCTCAGCCAAAGGGAAAGAGAAGACACGGACCCCTGTGGCACCCATGCAGGTCGTTCCGTGGGTGCAGTTTGGCTCTCTGATCTGGTCCAGGCAGACTGTGGAAGCAGAGATGCAGTTAGCCCAGTTCCTACCACAGGGAGTTGTTGGGAGGAACCCCAACTCCATACTTTGTCCATTCACCAGTTTGCTAGTTACCAAGTGCCAACAACAAGTCAGGTGTCATGCTTGGTGCTAAGTATAGAGTGGAAAGAGTTAGGCATAGTCACTGTGCTCAGGGGACCATACTCCAGGGCAGAAGATGGATGTCAATGAAATTCACACATCCTATTAATATGATAGTTTTGGCACAGAGGAAAGGGTCATAGTGAAGGCAGGTGACGGTCTATAATGCACATTTAATATCTAATGGGCTTCGGAGCATCACGTAGACAAAACACCTCAACCCGCTCCTCCCCATCTCAAGTTCATGATAGCTCCATTTCCCCATCTTGGCATCACCCTTCACGACTGGCTTTCTTGCATACCTGACATCCAACACTCCTCATTCACTGCACTGCTACCATTCTCCTCTGTTTCTCACTTGACTATTGTAGTCTCTGCTTTCATTCTTGTTTCTTTTCTGTGCAGCAGCCGGGTTCTCTGGTGACTTCTCATTTCATTCAGAGTATAAGGTAAAAGTCCCTACCATGTCCTAAGTGTTAAGCCCTGGTGATCTGCCCACCACCACCGCCTCTCTATCCTTGTTACCTGCCGCTCCCCTCCGTCCCCCTCTGTGACCGCACTCATTTCTGCAGTGGTCCCCAAACACAGAGCACTTGCCAGACTTAGGGATTTTGCAGAGGCTGTTCCCTCTCCCTGGAATACCTTCTCCCAGTGTCTCACTCACACATTCAGTTCTTTTAGATCTTTGTTCAAATGTCACTTTGTTAGAGGAGACTAATCTGACCTTCTTAGGTAAACTTGTGTCCCCTTTATCTTCCTATGCCCCTTAACCAGCTTCTTTGTGCTTCACAGAACTTATCATTACTTACCGTGTCATGTATTTATTTATTTCATGGTTGTCTCTCTTCGCATCTCCTAGAATGCAAGTTTCATAAGACCTGCAGCCTTATTTTCCAAATCCCCATATATGCTTTGGACAGGGTTGGCCCTCAAGAAACATTTGTTGAACAATTTATTGAAAGAATAAATGATATAATAAGAACAGCATTCCACCAGCCCTGAAACTTGGGGAAGGGGCCCAATTCCAACGACATTCACCTCACTTGGTCTCTCCTGTCTCTGTAATCGCCCTTCCTGCTGTTTGTTTATCACACAACTTCGTGTATGTGTGTGCACAAAACTACAAGAGGCTGAGTTGCGTATGCCCTGCAAAGTGGCATTTCCCTTGGCAACTCCTCTCCCTGAGGAGGATGAATCTGAGTCTGGTTCAGTGGGGTTAGTTCCACAGGTGAGCCATGTGTGTCTGGTCATTCTGGGGCTCTTCCCACACCTGGCTGTTTAGGGAGACACTCTGTCCAGCATCCTGGGCTCCCGCTAGAGAAGAGGTCTTCCTGGGCGGGGGAACTGTGTGACCGAAAAGAAGCCTGAGAGGGGGAAAATTCAGAAAATCAAAAAGCAAGCTGGGGTGGAGGGTTTAGCTCAGTGGGTAGAGTGTGTGCTCAACACGCAAGAAGTCCTGGGTTCAACCTCAGTACCTCTACTTAAAAAATAAATAGGTAAATAAACTCAATTACCCCCCCCCAAAAAACCCAAAACAAAAAAAAAAAGATAAGAAAAAATAAAAGTTAAAAAATTTTAAAAAGCGAACCAAAGCATTTCCTCTTTAATGCCCCTCTTGACTGCCACCTTTTGTACTTGATGTGTGTGTAGAGTTTGAAAAAGAAGTCTGATTTTACTAATTGACTATTACTAATGGATACTTCATTTACCAGGGAACCCTGAGGTTCCTGTTAACCTGCAAGCTTCCCTCATACATGTAGGATCGAATTTAGGTCACAGAAATTCCATCTGCCTTTTACAACAGAGGCACCCAATGGAGATGTGATAAGCAGGGAGGCTTGACTTCTGACTCCAGCTTTGCTAGTTATGAGCCCCTTCACCTCTCTGCTTTCATTTCTTTGCTTATAATCACTGAACCAATGGGGCTGTGGTGAGGACTCTGAGTCCTGCTTCTCTTGGTGGCCAGCGTACAGCAAAGCTGCAACAGACAGTAGCTCTAGGGCTAAAGAACACGTCTAGTGTGCAAAGGGAATTTGGCATCATGTTCGTGCATTTCCGTATGCATGTCCCTACTAGGTGGTACGTCTGTGGGTACACACATGTGGCAATTTGGAGCTTCAGCTGACAAGAAGCCCGTCAAGTCGGGCATGCTTTGGTGGCTGTTGGGAGCTTGCTTTGTAATCCTGGAACACATTTAAAATGACCATCCCTTTCCATATTTTTCATGCCTACAGACTCGGAGGTTTTGCTTTCTATTTCCGTTTGCTGTCAGAGCATTGTTTTAGCTTCTAACTTGGCAAATTCTAATTGCTTCTGCTTTTTTTCCATAGCAAGGAAAAAAAAAGGGAATGTGGACAAAGAGGGTGAAGGACGAGGATAACAAATTAGGCTGTACCTGCTTAGCTGGCTGGATTTCCTTCCTTCTTGTTTTGATGCGGCGCTGTTTGATTTCCCTGTTTGCTTCTTCTTCCCATCCTGCCAACCTTTTGATCATTTTCTTCCTTCAGCAAGAAAAAAACAAGCACCACCAAAACTTCATTTGTCATACAGTTTAACTGAATTTATGGCAGCTGTCACAAAATAAAATAAAAACCTCACAAATATGAATCCAGTGAATCCTAGGATTAGGTCACATCTGAAGTTTTAAAAAATTCTTCAAGGTATTTATTTGCAAATAGGACTCCATTTGCATATTTCATAAGCATAATACAAATGTATTATTTATCAAGTAGCCTAGGCATGCCTGTTCAAATGAATGGTTGCAAATTCCACCTTCATTTAAAAATCCTCATTGTAAATCCATTCCCCAGCTTGCAGGACAAATGGGCTTTTCAACCCTGCCTTTCCTAATTTATTCAAAATCCTCTAGCTGCCATGCTATGAGTGACCTTTCTTCGGGTTATAGGCCTGTGGATTTGAAGAGAATGGCTTCCAATATATAAAATTACAAAATACCAAGTAATTTAAATGTCACCATTGCCCTTTCCCATTGAGCTGCATCTTAGCTGTCCTTTCCAAAGATGGGGCCCAAAGATGCTCTTGCAGGTCTTTGGGCAGAAGCGTGACCTCACACTTAGTCAATTTCAGATGTCAGTAACTCTGGAGTTGGGTGTTTCATGCCTCCATAACTTGTCTAACCTTCATGTACTGAGAAGAAATTGAACTGGAGCCGGTGCTGGTTCCTGTTGGTCTCGGAGCCCATCAGCCAGAGAAAACCACCCCTCTCAGATCTGAGGCAATTGATGAGTGAATCATCTGTCCAGGAGAAAACAAAATTAAATAAGCAGGTCATGGTTTGGCTTCTTGCCTCTAGTGCTTTATAATTCACCATCCGTTTTAAGTGAAGCCAGTATGAGAGCTTTTTTCTTCCCCCCACTATGATTGCTATCTTTGGTGAAAAGTAATTACAGGCAGAAAAATACTGAAAATGGTGGAGTATTTGCTAAAGCATCTCTCAGGGCTTCTTTGTGGCAAGTTGTTATTTATTCTTCAGGATACTGGAAGGCACTTTCTTCCTCATAGAGCCCCACAATGTTCTCTGTGTTACAGGGAGTGAGACACTGTGACAAAGAGCAAGTGGCCCTGGCTCCCTTCAGCTTGCCTGTCATATCGTGTATCTGAGCCCTGATTTTTATCCAGTGGAAACAGCTTCTGCCCTGGGATTAAAGAACTTCTCCTTCTAGTCTAATTCCTGATCACTTCCTGATCTTTTAATAAGTGCCAAGAGGTGCTCTAGGTTCTAAAGGTGAAAGGGTAAATAAGATACAGGTCCTGCCCTTAAAGAATTCAGAGTCTACAAACAGAGACATAAAGAGTTATAATGTAGTGCTGTGTGTGCTTTGATACTTGGCATTTTGGCTAAAGTTTAAAAGCAGTCAGCCAAAAGATAAGTAAAATGTATTGTTCTGAACTGAATTACCTCTTAAAATCTAAAAATGACTGGTTTTTCTCATGGAAGAAGTAAAAATGTTTGTGTAATTATGCAGAGATAACATCTTCTTTTTCCATTTGTGTGTGTGGGATGGGATTCAGGTGTCACTGAGTAAAGAGTGGCTTCCACAAATTAAAGTTGGGTGTTTTTTTTTTCCTGCCCTGAAAAGCCAGAGGCAGGCAGTTGTGTTGGTTCAGTGGCTTAAAGGTATCAGGGCCAAGGGTTCAGCGGTCCTTTTTCCTTGGAATGCCAGAAGGCTGCAGTAGCTCCGGTCGTCACATATTATTTCAGAAAAGAAAAAGGGAGCAGTGGTAAATGGGGGAAAGGTGGCATCTATATCATGAGATGAGAAATATTTCCAGATACTCCAAGGAGAAGCATGTATGAGTCACATGGCCATGCCTCGCTGCAAGGGAGTAGTCTATGATTCCAAGTGGTTTTGTTTGTTTGTTTGTTTAACAGGGCAGTGTGTAGCAATGGACAAAATCAAGAATCTGTTAGTGAGGTAGAAGGAAAGGAGGGATATTCCTAGGCAACCAGGAGTTTCTGACACATCATTTTCCATAAGTACAAAATAAAGAGAAAATGAACTATCTGAGGAGACAGTGGCTGCTGTAGGAGCTGGGTTTTGATGTAGAAACAATAATCTTATTAGAAGCCAGAACTGTTATCAGAAATTGTTTTGATTATGTATATAATTTCAAAGTTAGTTTTATATGAGTAAATATTCTGGTCACCTGACTGGTATGATATAGTGAGAAAATATTCATTGTGTCTAGAGATGGTCTTCTATGGTGACTTACGTTTCTACTTGCCGGAATCCTGTAAGAACTTTTTAAAGAATCTCTTGTAGTGCAATTGGTTATAAGCAATAAATAGTAACTCATGGCCTAGAATGATTGATTTCACCGGTTAACACTGCCTTTTGCAGAAAACTTGGTCTGAGAGAGTGGTTTGAAGGATAGATACATTAGAGAGGCCACAGGGGTGATGGGGTGTCACAGTGGGAAGCCAGGAACTTCTTAGAGCAAGTCAGTATTTTCACTGGATGGAAACAGAAGCAAGGAAAATAATTCTGGTAGTACTTGAGGGCAAAGGGATGTAGAATGTAAACATAGCCTAGTGGGTTTCTTTTCCTTCCTTCCTTCCTTCCTTCCTTCCTTCCTTCCTTCCTTCCTTCCTTCCTTCCTTCCTCTCCTTCCTTCCTCTCTTTCTTTCTTTTTCTTTCATCAAGGACTGACCCTATTCAATAAAATATCTAATCCTTTAAAAATAGTGGAGAGAACAGACAAACTCAGTCCAGATATCAGTTCAGTGCTCTCTGCAAATCTACTGAAGTGAGATGCTCAAACTAGGAGAAGCACTTTAAAAAAAGTTGTTTAGTTTATTAGACTTCTGCTTCTGACCAAGATGGAATAATAGAGACTGGGTTCACCCTCATTTCTGCAACCAGTAAGCAAAAAGGCACAATACGTGAAGCAATGATTTTTAAGACAACGAAGGACAATCATCTCTGAGAGACAGGGCAAAATGATGTCAGCCCCACAATTGCCCCAGCTTACAACCATGAGAGAGTTTCCAGACCATGGCACAAAGAAGGGGAACTCAGGCAGATCCTAGAAGATTCTCTGAGTCGAGGAGATGGAGCTGAGAGTCAGACCGAGGAAGCTGAAGTTTGTAGGACAAGGAACTAGAGATAAGAGATCTGTATAGAAAGAGAACTCCAGAAATTTTAGAGGCTCCACATCAGTTATTTAGCAGAGTAGTGATCAGTATATACATGAAGAAACTACTGGGAGCCACCCAAGAAGGTTGGGATGAACAGCACCCAGTGCTCACACAGGGCTCATCCAATGAACTGAAAAACCTCATCATTCATGGAACAGTGTGTAAAGTACTCAGAAGGTTATAGCTTCAGGAGTGAGAATAATTAGCCCTAGACTAAACTGAGCTGTGGTTCCACTTAATATATCTGAAGAGATCATACTATTTCCAAGTAACTTAACTGCCTCCCAGAAAAAAATCTGAAAGTATTCATAGGGAAACAAAAACACACAGCACTCAACAAGGTAAAATTCACAGTGTCTGTCATCCAGTAAAAAATTACTAGGCATGCAATGAGCAAGGAGAATACAACTCATAACGAGGAGAAAAATTAATCATTTGTAACTAACCCAGAACTAACACAGATGTGATGATTAGCAGAGAAGGACATTAAAACAGTTACAACTCTATTACATGCATTCAAATATTAAGTTGAGATACAAAAGAAATAAAAATAGACTCAAATTGAACTAAATGGCAGATTAGACACTGCAGAAGAAAAAATGAGTAAGTTTAAAGACCCAGCAATAGAAAATATTCAAAATAAAATGGAGGGAAAATAAAGACTTTTAAAGGATGAACAAAGCACTGTTGGACAGCTTCCAGTGGATTAATCTATATTTAGCTGGAGTCTCCAAAGGGGAAGGAATGGGGGCAGAAAAATTTCTTTGAAAAATTAATGGCTGAAATGTTTCCAAATTTGGTGAAAATTATAAATACACTGAGCCAAAAAATCTCATACCAACACACAATATAAACTGTTTAAACTATAACAAAGAAAAAACTATTAAAGAAAAATTTTTAAAGCAGCCAGAAGAAAAAGGAGGCATTACATACAGAAGAACAAAAATAGAGATGACAGGAGATATTTTGTAGAAAATGATGCAGCATCATTTTTAAAGTCCAGAAAAGATGAATCTGTGTCAACCTAGAGTTCTATACCCAGTGGAAAAACAATATGTTTAAAAACTTTTCAAACATACAAAAGCTACAATAATTCCTATCCAGCAGAACTGTGCTATAAGAAATGTTAAAGGAAGTTCTTTAGGCAGAAGGAAAATGATACCAGGTGTATAGGAAGGAATTTAGGGAACCAGAAACAGTAACCGTATGGCAAAACTGAAAGCTTTTTAATTATTAGTTAAGTTACTTTAAAAGAGAATTGACTAAATAAAATAATAACAATACAGTATGAGATTTGTAGCATGTAAAAGTCAAGTGTACAAGAACAATATCACAGAGACTGGGGGGAGAAATGGAAATATAACACAGGTGTACCTCATTTTATTGTGGCTGGCTTTATTGCACTTCACAGATACTGCATTCTTTTACAAATGGAAGGTTTATGGCAATTTTCTGTCAAGCAAGTCTAGTCTATCAGCACCATGTTTCCATAATGTTTAACAGCATTAGCTCACCTCCTGTCTCTGTGTCACATTTTAATATCTCTCACAATAGTTAAATCTTTTCATTATATTTGTTATAATGATCTGTGATCAGTGATCTTTGATGTTACTACTATGACTTGCTGAAGGCTCAGATGATGGTTAGCATTTTTTAGCAATAAAGTATTTTTTCATTAAGGCATGTACATTTTTTCAGACATAATGCTATTGCACACTTAAGAGACCACAGTATAGTGTAAACATAACTTTTGCATGCACTGGGAAACCAGACATTTATGTGACTTGCTTTATTGTGATATTCTCTTTATTGCATTGGTCTAAAAATGAACCTGCAGTATCTCCAGGATATGCCTGTGTTGTAAGGTTTTTATGCTATGTATGAAGTAGTATAAAATCACCAAAAGTCAGACTGGTAATTTAAAGATGTGTATCATAAGTCCAATAGCAATCATTAAAACAACAAAACTAAGAAATACAGGAAGAGATAGACTGAGATTTCAAAATTGTAGAATAGATCAACAAGATTATACTGTATAGCACAGGGAAATATATACAAGATCTTATGGTAGCTCACAGAGAAAAAAATGTGACAATGATTATATATACATGTTCATGTATAAAAATTGTGCTCTATGCTGGAATTTGACACAACATTGTAAAATGATTATAAATCAATAAAAAATGTTAAAAAAAAAACTAAGAAATATGGCTCAATACTCAAAAATTAGATGGAATGAAGTCATAAAATACCCAATAAACCAAAAGAAGGCAGAAGTGGAAAAGGGGAATGAAAAAACAGAAGAGACATATAGAAAACAATAATGTTATAGATTTCACCCTAACTATATCAATAAGCATAATAAATATAAATGTTATAAGCACTCCAACTGAAAAGTAGAGATTTTTCAGACTGGTAGGATTAAAAAAACAAAACAAAACAAATCCAAATCTAACTAGATGCTCCCTGCAAGAAACACAACTTTAGCTATAAAGACACAAATAGGTTTAAAGTTAAAGGGTAGGAAAATGTATACCACACTAACGCTAATCAAAAGAAAGCTGGAGTGACTGTTAATATCAAAATCAATTTCAAAGCAAAGTATATACCAAGGATAAAGAAGGTCATCTTTAATGATAAAGGAATCAATTTATCAGAAAGAAATAACAGTCTTACATGTTAATGCGCATGACAACAGGTCTGCAAAAATTAAAAAAAAAAAAAGGAGCAAAAGACAAACCCACAATTATATGTGGAAATTTCAATTTCTCTCAGTAACTGATAGAGCAGAAAATCAGTAATGATACAGAAGACTTAAGCAGCACAATAAGCCAACTTGACTTAATTGACATTTATAGAACATTCCACTCAACAGCAGCAAAAAATACCTTCTTTTTAAGTGCACCTAGAACATTTAGCAAGTTAGGCTATAATCTTGGCCGTAAAATCAATCTCAATAAAATTAAAAGTATTTAAGTCAAAAAAAGAATGTTATGTTTGACAACAATGGAATTAAATTAGAAATCAGTATGAAAAGATCTCTGGAAAATTCCTTCAATATTTCAAAGCTGAATAGTACAAACCTAAACAAGTCAAAGGTCAAAAAATTAAAAAGGAAATCAAATTATTTTGAAATGAAAACACAACATATCAAAATTTGTGGGATGCCACAAAAGCAGTACTTACAAGAAAATCTATAGCACTAGACAGCTATATTAAGAAAAAGGGTCTCAAATCAATGACTTCAGCTTTCACTTCAAAAAACCAGACAAAGAACAAAATGAAATCCAAAGTAAGCAGAAAAAAAGGAAATAATGAAGATCAAAGATAAAACTCAATGAAATAGAACAGAAAAATAATACAGAAGGTCAGTAACACCAAAATCTTGTTTTGGGGGAAGATCTACCCAGATTGATCAGGGGGAAAAAAACCCCAACAACCAGAAGATGCAAAATACCATCAGGAAGAAAAGAGGTACACCTCTACAGATTCTTCAGATATTAAAAGGATAATAAGAGAATATTATGAACAACATTATGCCAATAAATTTGACAACTGAGATGAAATAGAAAAATTCCGTGAAAGGACACCAAAGCCACTCAAGGAAAAAATAGATAACCTGGTTAACACTATATCTACTAAAGAAATTGAATTTGTAATTAAAAACCACAGAAAACATCAAGCCCAGATGGCTTACTGGTAAGTTCTGCAACACTTTTCCAGAAAATTGAAGAGGAGTGAATAATTAATTCCCAACTCCTTCTATGAGGTCAGTAGTCCCTGATACAAATTTCTCTCATGAGTATAAATACAAAAATTATAAACACAATTTTTGCAATTAACATCTAAAAATATAAGGAAAGATTATGCACCACAACCAAATGCAAGATTACTTTAACATTAAGCAAATCAATTAGTGTAATTCACCACATAAATAAAATATTGAAAGAAAAAATGGATCACCTAGTAGATGCAGAAAAAAATACACTTGACAACATTTAACAAACATTCCTGATACAACCTCTCAGCAAACTAGAAATAGAATGAAACTTCCTTAACCTTAACAGATAAACCCATTAATGAAAAATCTATAGTTAACATCATACTGAATGGTGAAAAACTGAAAGGTTTCCCCCTAAGTTTAGGAACAAGACAAGCGTTTCTAATTTCACTGCTTCTGTTAAAATTTTTATAAGAGGTTTTAGCCAGTGGAACAAGGTGAGAAAAATAAGATATAGATTACAAATAAGCACAGGAAAAGATACTTATTTAGGAAAATGCATATTTAAAACACAGTATGCCACTGTATTCCCAGTAGAGTGCCGAAACTTAAAACATCTGCCTCTACAGTGGGCTGATAAGGATGTGGAAGAGCTAGAACTCTGGGACATGTGGGTGATGGCAATCACTTTAGGAAAAAATCGCTTTAGATTGGCATTTCTTACAATATTACCAATACACTTACCATAATAATGAACTATTCCATTCCTAGGCATTTACCCAAGAGAAATAAAAGCATATGCAAATACGTGCACACGATTGTTTCTAGCAGCTTTATTTGTAATAACAAAAAATTGGAAACAACACAAATTCCAGTAATGGAAAACAAACTGTAGTATATCCATGTAATGGAATGCTAGTCAGCAATAAAAAGGAATGGACTATTGATACACACAAAGACATGGATTAATCTCAAAATAATTATGTTGAGTGAAGGAAGCCAGAAAAAAAAAGAGTATGTACCATAGGGTTGCATTTATATAAGATTATAGAAAATACAAACTAATGAATAGTGACAGTGAGCCGATCAGAGGTGCCTGAGATGGGGGGCGTGGGAAGCAAGAGCTGGAAAAAATGGTTACAGGGAAGCAGGAGAAATGTTTGAGGGGTGTTGGCTGAGATTATTATATTGATTACAGTGATATTTTAAGGTGTATACATGTCACAACTTATCAAATTCTATACTCTAAATATGTCCTGTTTATTGAGTCAAGTATACCTCCAAAAGCTTTTTAAAAAGAGAGTAGAAAGGGCTACAGTAACCATCTATTAAAGCCTATTAAATACTATAAAACTATTACAAAATAATAATTGTATATAGAGCGAAGATGAGCAAAATCTAATGCTTTGATCTATGCTATTTTTTAATCCTATTCCCGAATGGCATGCTAGGATGCAATCGGGAAGAAAGAACTGTCTTCTCATTTTCTCAGTACCTAACACAAATATTTACATCTATCTTTTTAAGGATGTTAGGCATCTCCGTTTCCTTTGATAGTAGAAGGGAGTGGGATTTCCATTCAGGCACTTTCCTTCTTGGGGAGTGTAAAAATGTCTTTCCTTTGTTCAGCAAATAAATTCTTAGGATGTAGGATCCAATGAACAATAAAGAATGAGTACCTCCAGGCTGTCACCCATAGACCAGGATTTCTCCCCCTCTTCCCTTCCTCTTTCGCACTTCAAATCACCTCAAGTCCCTGTAGATTCTGCCTTCTTAATAATCAGTCCAGTGTAGCCACTCTCTTCCACCTCCTTTCCTTCTCTCCCACCAGATGGACTATTTTGACAGTCAGTTTTGCCAAGTATACATTTGCTTGATTGTCAATTGAAATCATTCAATGAATTACACCTGGCAAAATCAATGCAATGATGGTTTCACTGTGATATCTCTACTGGTTGCTGCAGGAAGGGAAAAGTTGAAGTCAAACATCGGACGTATTTACCTTCACTGTTCCTGTTCTTCATGGGCTCACTGGCAGGTTGGGGACATAGAAGTGACCTAGCTTTACTAAACACAGCAGCAGTGGGCGGACACGGAGCTATACGTAAGGTGTGGAGGTAGCAAGTGAGAAATAAAAGCCTCTCTGCTATTTAAGTTTGGAGTCCCCTTGTTGTTAACTGTCTCTAAAGCAACTGAGTATATCCTTGAGATCTGTACTCTAGGTAGAAAGGTTTTTCCACCAAGTTGTGGTTGGTGTGTGAGGAAGATACCCACTCACACTGAGTGCCTTTCTTAAGTCACCCTGGTAGCCTCCTGACAACACAGTCAGAGAGGACTGCACAGCTGTAGGCTCTGTCCGTGTAGTTGAATACACATCTAGGGCCTGGGTCCTGGCCAGTTTCAAAATAGATTCCTCTCTGAGGGAAATTCTGGGCAAGGATCATCTCCCTCTCTTGTCTCTGTCTGTCTCTCTCCGCAGAAAGAAGCAGGCCACTGATGCCAAGTCCATGAAAACAACTCTTTACAGTGGCCTCTCAATCAATAAGGAGCTTTATTTGCTGCATGTCACACCCTCTGTTCATTGTAGTCACGCAGCCGAGCTGGCACAGAAGAGACAGCACAAAGGCTGGCCTCGGCTCTGAAGGGCCCTGCTGGGGCGGCGCAGGAAGAAGGGGTGGCTTGCTCTGGACATCAGAGCTCTGGGATCTGGCTCCGATTCTGCTGTGAACTCACTGTGTGGCTGTGCCCACTCTGGGCCTCAGTGTCCGCTGCTTTTAAGTGAGGCAGTTAGACCAAATGCTCTCCAAGGGCTGTCCAAATTCAGAAGTCAGCTATTATATGACCCTAGAAGGAAGTCAAGTTGTACCAGCAGTGGGCTGACCTCTTGGCCTTCCAATGAGTGAGACCCATGACCTTCCTGAGCCACAGTTGTGAGGAGAGAGGAATGAGCATCTTTGGGGATGTTTAGATACTGGATCTGCACCAGCTTCCTCTTAGAGGATGTTGCTTATTGACAAAGTTACCATAGCAACTGGAGCATCATTTGGCACCAGGGTTTAGGAAAGTGGTTAAGGCATGCAATTTAAGAGAAATACATTTTCCTTTCTCACCCATGCCAACTTAATTCTCTCGGTCATCCACTTTAGCAGTTAAATCCACTTCCGTAAAGATCATTCATTAAATTCAGACAGATATCTCACCAAACCATCACCATGAGAGGTAGCCTGGTGGTAAAAGAAAATCTAGTATCAGAAATAAAATGGTCATCTCGGAGTCCTAGGTCTGCAACTAAAATAACTTTACTGTGTTGTGAGTTCTCTCCCTTCTTGGGGCCTTGCTTCCTAATCTATCAAATGGAAAGAATGGACCAAATATTATCTAAGGCATTGTTCATTTCAAATATTCTAGCCAGAGATTTGCAAATTGGTGGCACAAAGATCATGTTCAGCATGCAGATGTGATGTGTTTTCCCCGTGTTGGGTCAACCACACTTTGGATTGGTTGACAGTTTTCACATAATAGTCCAGATCTCTGGCTCCTTCTGAAAAACAAACAAAAACCCAGCCAATCCAATAACATTGGGCTGAAAACCTCCATGACAGCTCTCAGCTGGAGCCCCCTTCACACAAGGATTGAGTCCTCCAGGCTTCACCATCCCCATCATTTCTGAGTAATCACCGACTCACGTCATGTATGAATTCCACTGAGTATCTTACAACCAAGCCAGGCTTCTCAGCCTAACTCATCAAGGCATTAGTGTTTTCAGCTGCTGTTTAGCTCTTTTAGGATAGAGATGGCATGATCCAAACTCTCTTTACATCACTAATGTCATCATTTGGCAATGATCTTGGTGGAAGACAGAAACTGGGTCCAATCAAAGACTGCCCTGAATGAGAAAACTGACAGTAACATTGGCTACCTTGACCTCTCATACTCATCAACCGATCTCATGGGCCTGGGCAACCACATCTGTGGGTGATGATTGGAAATGTCACTGACATTGAATTGGTCACATGCTCCCCTGATCTGTGACTCTCAGCAAGTTAGTAATTCTCTTTGATTTGGTCTTTGAAAGTGTGAAAGAAGTTGATTTACAATTAGCAAGCTTCCCTCTACAGCTAAAATTTCCTGAAGCAATATGAATCCCTATGCAAAGACCCATATTTACTTCCTGAGTGAGTGTGTGTGTGTATGTGTGTGTGTGTGTGTGTGTATTTCAGGGTTGTAAGTGTCTGCTTATTTTAAAGTACATATTTTGTGGTCATTGGTGCAGTGTCGACACCTGGAGTCCTAAGTAGTGATATAGGAACAACACTAGGACAAAAATCAGGAAGACAGGCCTAACTATAGATATAAGGGGAGGCATTCCCTCCAGCTCGTTTTACGGCGCAAACTTCCTCTACCTGTAAACTGGCTCTAGGAAACATGATGATAAACATGCTGATAAAACCCTGTAGCTGAAGTTCCCTAAGAGACAGATGCAGTCCCAGATTCAACAGCAGAATTGGCAGTTTAGGGAGGGTCCGTGACAACTCACAAGGAACAGTAAGAATTCATCAAAGAATGTCTGATGCTGAAACCCAAGGCCAGAGCTAGAAGCACCAGAAAGAATTAGCGACCAGTCTGTGCATGTGGCCTTGATGCACCAGTAAATGCTGCCTCCCAGATGTTAGTTTTATTGGGAAGTTTTCACCCTGTGTAGTCTTAGAGGAGACACAGTTACTTTAATAATTGACATCTAAAACTGTACTTCAGCTCAGCCTTCCAAATGAGGCACTAGTTCAAGTGGTGTAGCCTCTCTGGGATGAATGGCCCTAACTATTAAATAGACAGGCTGACATTGGAACACTGGGAGTGTTGCGATTTCATGGGCGAGCTGACTTGGGCACACTGGGAATCTTGGATTTCAGACATCCTGGGTGGAAATCCCAGCTCTGCCACGTGTCCTAGGTGTGACCTTGGATAAGGAATCAAAACTTCCTGAGTCTCGGTTTCTTTGCCTGTACAATGGGGGTATGATGGTACCCTCCTCATAGACTTGTGTGAGAATGGAATAGTCTAAGAGGAATGCTTAGTACAGTGCCTACTTCATAGCAAGTAACTGAAAATTTCTCAGCTAACTTTCTTTTTTAATATTATTGAACATTTTAGATTCTTTGCTGATCATCATGTTCAAGTTGCTTGACTGTGCTTAGCATTTTCAATATCCACAACTCTCAGAGATGGGTACTATAATTATTATTGCCATTTTTAAATGGGAAAACAGACTCCTCATGTTTGGGAACTTGTCTCAGGTCCGAACCCAACTCCAAACCCCATCTGACTGCAAAGTGAATGCTTCTAATGATGACCCTAAGCTACTTCCATCAAACATGCTGTCCACAACAGTGAGAAAAACAGATGGGTGACAGCTCTCCTCTCAAGTGGCTGAGTGAATGAGGGATTTCATGTAGGGGCTCAGGAGAAGTCTGTTGCTGACAATGCTACTTAGTTCTGTGTGTGTGTGTGTGTGTGTGTGTGTAGGAATAGTTTACAATGCTGTGTTAATTTCTGGTGTACAGCACAATGCGTCAGTCATACAGAAACATACATATATTCATTTTCATGTTCTTTTTCACTGTAAGCTATTACAAGATATTGAATACAGTTCCCTGTGTTATACAGTATAAACTTGTTTATCTATTTTATATATATTAGTCAGTATCTGCAAATCTTGAACTCCCAATTTATCCCTTCCTACCCCCTTCCTCACTGGTAACCATAAGTTTGTTTTCTATGTTTGTGAGTCTATTTCTGTTTTGTAAATAAGTTCATTTTTCTGTTTTTCAATTCCATATATAAGTGATATCATATAGTATTTGTCTTTCTCTTTTTCGTTTACTTCACTTAGAATGCCATTCTCCAGGGCCATGCATGTTGCTGCAAATGGCATTATTTTATCATTTTTATTGCTGAGTAGTATTCCGTTGTATAAATATACCACAGCTTCTTTATCCAGTCGTCTATCAATGGACATTTAGGTTGTTTCCTTGTCTTGGCTATTGTAAATAGTGCTGCTATGAACATTGGGGTACAGGTGTCTTTCTGAACTAAGGTTTCCTCTGGATATATGCCCCAAAGTGGGATTGCTGGATCATGTGGTAAGTCTGTTTTTAGTCTTTTGAGGAATCTTCATCCTGTTTCCCACCAAACTGCATTCCCACCAACAGTGTAGGAGGGTTCCCTTTTCTCCACAGCCTCTCCAGCATTTATCATTTGTGGACTTTTGAATGATGGCCATTCTGACTGGTGTGAGGTGATACCTCATTGTAGTTTTTATTTGCATTTCTCTGATATTTAGTGATATTGAGCATTTTTTCATGTTTCTATTGACCATTTGTATGTCTTCATTGGATAATTGCTTGTTTAGGTCTTCTGTCCATTTTTGGGTTGGGTATTTTTTTTTTTAAGTTGTATAAGCTGTTTATATATTCTGGAAATCAAGCCCTTCTCAGTCTCATTTTCTGCAAATATTTTCTCCTGTTCTGTAGGTTGTTGTTTCATTTTGCTTATGGTTTCCTTTGCTGTGCAAAAGCTTGTAAGTTTAATTAGGTCCCATTTGTTTATTTTTGCTTTTATTTCTATTGCTTGGGTAGACTGCCCTAGGAGAACATTGCTGAGATGTATATGAGATAATGTTTTGCCTATATTTTCTTCTAGGAGGTTTATTGTATCTTGTCTTATGTTTAAGTCTTTAAGCCATTTTAAGTTTATTTTTGTGTATGATGTGAGGGAGTGTTCTAACTTCATTGATTTACATGCAGCTGTCTAGTTTTCCCAGTACCATTTGCTGAAGAGACTGTCTTTATTCCATTGCATGTTCTTGCCTCCTTTGTCAAAGATTAATTGACCAAAAGTTTGTGGGTTCATTTTTGGGCTCTCTATTTTGTTCCATTGATCCATATGTCTATTTTTGTACCAATACCATGCTGTTTTGATTATTGTAGCTCTGTAGTATTTTTAAACATTTTTTATTGATTTATAATCATTTTACAATGTTGTGCCAAATTCCAGTGTAGAGCACAATTTTTCAGTTATACATGAACATATACATATTCATTGTCACATTTTTTTCTCTGTGTGTAGCTCTGTAGTATTGTGTGAAGTCTGGGAGGGTTACTCCTCCAGCTTCATTCTTTTTCTTCAGTATTGCTTTTGCAATTCTGGGTCTTTTGTGATTCCATATAAATTTTGATATGACTTGTTCTTATTCTGTGAAAAATGTCCTGGTAATTTGATAGGGATTGCATTAAATCTGTAGATTGCCTTGGGCAGTTATGACTATTTTAACAATATTGATTCTTCCAATCCAAGAGCATGGGATATCTTTTCATTTCTTTAAGTCTTCTTTAATTTCCTTAATCAGTGTTTTGTAGTTCTCCATGTATGAGTCTTTCACCTGCTTGGTTAGATTTATTCCTAGGTATTTTATTACTTTGGGTGCTATTTTAAAAGGGATTGTTTCTTTACTTTCTTTCCCTGTTGATTCATCATTAGTGTAAAGAAATGCAACTGATTTTTGTACATTAATCTTGTATCCTGCTACCTTGCTGAATTCTTTTATTAGCTCTAGTAGTTTTCATGTGGAGATTTTAGAATTTTCTATATATAGTATCATGTCGTCTGCATATAGTGACAATTTTACCTCTTTTCCAATTTGGATCCCTTTTATTTCTTTTTCTTGCCTGATTGCTGTGGCTAGGACTTCCAAGACTATGTTGAATAGAAATGGTCAGAGTGGACAACTTTGTCTTGTCCCAGATTTCAGTGGGAAGAGTTTCAGTTTTTCACCATTGAGTACTATGCTGGCTGTAGGTTTGTCATAAATAGCTTTTATTATGTGGAGATATGTTCCCTCTATACCCACTTTGGTAAGGGTTTTTTAAATCATAAGTGGGTGCTGAATTTTATCAGATGCTTTTTCTGCATCTATTGAGATGATCATGTGGTTTTTGTCCTCCCTTTTGTGGATGTGGTGTATCGCATTGATTGATTTGCGTGTGTTGAACAATCAAACCAAGAGCTGTTTTTTTGAAAGAATAAACAAAATTGACAAACCTCTGGCCAAGCTCATGAAGAAGAGAAAAGAGAGAGCACAAATAAACAAAATACGAAAGGAAAATGGAGAAATTACACCAATACCACAGAAATACAAAATATCATATGAATACCATGAACAACTATATGGAAACAAAATGGATAACCTAGAAGAAATGGACAAGTTTCTGGAAACATACAGTCCACCAAGACTGAATCAAGAAGAAAATGATCACTTGAACAAACCAATCACTAGAAGTGGAATAGAATTAGCAATAAAAAAATCTCCCTACAAACAAAAGTCCAGGACCGGATGGCTTCACAGGGGAATTCTGCCAAATATACAAAGAAGATTTCATACCAGTCCTTCTCAAACTCTTCCAGAAGATTGAAATGGCGGGAGTACTCCCAAACTCATTCAATGAAGCCACCATCACCCTGATATCAAAACTAGGCAGACACTATCAATAAAGAAAATTATAGGTCAATATCACTGATGAACATAGATGCAAAAATCCTCAACAAAATATAAACAAACAGAATCCAACAGCACATAAAAAAGATAATACACCGTGATCAGGTTGGGTTCATCCCAGGAACACAAGGATGGTTGATTTTTTGTTGTTTTTTTAAATCTCTATTTTATTTCCTTCCTGATCTTTATTATTTCCTTCCTTCTGCTGACTTTTGGTTTTGTTTGCTCTTCTTTTTCTAATTCTTTTAGCTGACAGATTAGATTGTTTATTTGAGATTGTTCTTTTTTGAACAAAGCCTGTATCACTATGAACTCCCTCTTAGGACTTATTTTGCTGCATCCCATAGATTCTGTGTGGTTGTGTTTTCATTGTCATTTGTCTCAAAGTATTTTTTAACTTCTTTTTTGATTTCATCATTGACCCATTTTTTTTTTTTTTTTTTTTTTTTTTTTTTTTAGTAGCATGTTGTTTAGTCTCCATGCTGTCATTTTTTTCCCTTTTGTTTTTCCTCTGCTTCTTCATTTTACTTATATCTCTCTGGCACTATGGATTGTGGAGTATCAGTATCTCCTGTGGTCCTGAAGGCGTTTGTTTGTTTGTTTATCTAACACGTATGTGGAAATAAAACTAAAAAAAAAATATTTTAAAGAAAAAAGATTTGAAAACAGAGTATAATCAATAACAGAAGAATGAAACAAAGAAAAATCAAATTGAGACAAATTTTTAAAAAATTAAACATTTTTTAAAAAGATTAAAAGCATTTAAAAAAATTAAAAATTAGAAAAGAAAAAAAATGTGGATGTGTTCCCATGGAGACTGTGTGCTCTTAATAATTTTGTCCAAAGGTCTTTTTAAGTATGGGTGGTTGCCAAGTTTTCCTTCCGTGTCTTTTGTCTGTTACCCCTTTGGTTGGGGGTGTGGCCAGTGTCATGGTGGCCAGAGCCTGCCCTGGCCATTGAGCGGGGGCCTCCTTTTTGTTCTGTGGTTGTTGCTGTTCCTGCTCTTGTCCTGCTGCGTGAACTCCGCTCGCTGGTTCCAGAGGCCCTTGGGTCATGCCCCCATCTGTGCTGCTCCCAGTGCTGCTAGGCAGGCAGGTTGGGCCCCCTCCCTATGCTGCGTCCCTGCGCTGTGCTCGTGCACGATAGGTGGGCAGGTCCCTCCGCCCCTCCCGTGTTCAGTGCTGCTCTGCGCTCCACAGGCGGGCTCGGAGAAAATGGCCGCACCAGCCCTCGCCCGTGCTCTGTGGCAGAACTCCGCTCCTGGTTCGTTTGTCTTAGAGGCTAGGGTTTGCAGAGGCACCGTGGCAGAACATTCCCCTCTCCCTGGGGCTGTCAACAAACCTCAGTCCCGCCTGTGAGGTTGCGGAGCCCCAGGTACGCATTCAGGTTTCCACCCCACCTCCGCCTGGGAGCCGCGCACCGGAGAACATGGTGGCTGTGCTGAGCCCTGCCAGTAATGGCGCCAGGGGTCTGAGGAGACAAAGGCTATGGGGTCCTTCCGCCCAGGGCACACCAGCCATGTTGCTTTGCTTTTTCTTTTGTATTTTATGGAGGCTGTTCTGCTTTATATCCCCTCCCAGCCACTGCGCACAGTCCACCTCAGTCCCCCGAGGCTGTCTCAGTGCAGCTGCCCAGTCCTCTGCCCCTTCAGGCAGCCTGTCCTGTCCCACCCCTGCCCGTTTGCGTCCAGGGCTGGGGGTTGCAGGGACGGTTTGTGCCCATTTAACTTAGTTCTGTCAGTCAAGGGCTCTTCCGTACAGATATGAACCTGAGGCTCCCCCTCTGTCCTGCTGGCCTCTCTGTTAGAGACGAGGAGACCCAGCACAGAAGCGCCATTCCTCCTTTGCCTCTCCCTCCCCGTGGGACCTATCCCGCACTAATTTCCTTTTTCTTCTTTCTTTTTTCCTCTTCTCCGACCAGATTTGTGGCGAATTTTGTCTTTTGAGGAAGGCGATGTTCTGTCAAAGTTCAGTAGGTGTTCTGAGTGGGTGGGTGGGTCTGTGGATCTCACTCTGGGTGTATTCATGGGAGAGGGTGAGCTGCGAGCATCCTTCTACTCTGCCATCTTGGCCCCCAACCTTGTGTGTATTTTTTTAAAGGTCATTTAGTTTTGATATTTGACTTTTTCTGCTGATACAATTATTCTTAAATTGATAGCCTCTCCCATAATTTGACTATGCAGTATTCCCCTTAATTGTAGAACCTAGTAGAATTGAAGGGAACATCCATGCTGTTGAGAAGTAAGCCATTCTGGAAATGCCACCTGCCACCTGGAAATGTTCTGGAAAGAGCCTCTTTGACTTGAATATATATCTCAACAAATGTATTCTATATATTATAGTATACGCATGAGTATCAGATACATATGTTTGTAGGAACCAGAAGTCATAATAAGCCAGAAAATTTAACCCTGTCAAAGGTCCAATTTGAATTTGAACAGAAATCCCCATAGAACAAAATAGGCCATGTTTGTCAGAACTGACTCTTCAACCCTGGGTTAGCCACCCACCCCCCACCTTCCTTCTCCAGCCACCACCCCCACCTCCATCCGCAGCCACCACCCCCAGCCCCTCTTCTCCAACCTTTTTTGCTTTCCACTCCTCTCCATTCAGCTCTGACTTTGGCAAGCAGTCAAGAAGGGAACAAGAGAGATGGAAGTTCTCTGAGCATCTGACCCCTTACTGGCTGTTCAGCCATGAAAACTTTGAAACTGGTTAAAAAAAAAAAAAAAAGTTGCCTTTCTTTTCCTCTCTGCCCTCTTAACAAACTGCCTCTTTCTCCCCACACCATCACAGAAGGAAAACAATGGAAAGCATTAGTGTTCCCATGAAAAGGGGCAGTCACACAGGGTGGGTGCTGTAACTGCTGGAGGACGCTGACAGGGGCCGACAAGTGACAACTCCGATTGCTCCAGCTCGGGCTGGTCCTGGCATGGTCAGATGGAGGAGACAGACCAGTGATTTGCAGCAGAACGCTTTCCTTGCAGACCAACCATCCCCCCGGACTCCCTAAGCTCTTCTCTCTGACAGAATGATACCCAGTGTGCAAGTCTCCTTTTAGAAATGCCTAGATAACACGCTGTATTTCTTTCCGTGTTGGCCTTTTAAGGACAACTGGGAGCCTTACCTAACCGGAAGTGTCTCCTTGTGTCGCTTGCAGGATTGGGGGCTCTCACCCAGGACACACTATGGTGCTTCAGCCAAGTGAAGGGCACTATCGAGATTGGAGCCACGGAAGGTAGGAGAAAGCTCTGCTACCCACCCCTACCCTTTTCCTTGCCTTCCTGGGGTTTGTGCTGCTTCCAGATCAGAAATGTTCATCTTTGCGTTCATGTAAGTCCCCACATATCCCAGAATAGCATTCTGAGCTAGAAATGGATTTAATCATTTCTTTTAAGGCTTTTTGTGGTTGTTGTTGAAGCTTTTTTTATTCCCACCAATGAGGCAGCACTGAAATGAACTTTTCAGTGAAACAGATTTGCAGAGAGAGGGGCGAAACTAGGCAAGTCTCATTTCTTGGGGGGTTGGGGGGGCTATCAGCTCTGCAGATTTCTGAAAGCAAACACTTCAAGATGGTCAGACATTAGTCTCATCCTTCTGTTCTGTGTGGAAGATGACTTGCCACTATCATGAAGCACATGAGGAAAAGGAAGCATTCAAGTCTGACTTGAATATTAACTGTGGGTACACTGAGTCCCAATGCCAGCGTGTAATTGTCTTTCTGGCTCTCGGGAGAGTGTGCTATTCCAGGCCCTCTACCTCCTCCTGAAGAACCTGTTTTTAATTCTCTTCATTTCTTTCCTTACAAGCCTGAGTGGGGAAACATCCCAAAGGATGTCTGCATTTCAAAATAGCTGAATGATAGGCAATTAGAAGGAACTGGAATAGCACTTCTGGGCGTTTGAAATCAAGATTTAGCTGTCTTAGTAGAATGCAGTCAGGGTTGCCAGAAACAGAGGTACTCAATTGGTAGTAGGGATAGATACCAAATGTGGTGTAAGGTCTAAAACTCATATCCGTGAATAAGGAAGTGAAATGTTGACAGAGTGAACTTGAATGTGGAAACTAACATCCATGAATGCATGTGAACTTTTGGGTCATTCTATAGCAGTTTAATTCAGAGTGAAAAATTATTTAAGTAAAAATTATTTTGAGTACTTTCGAAGAGATATTTTATCTACAACCTTGCTATAATTCATTTTTAGAAACTCAATATAATTAAAATATAACATTCTTTTTCCTCTCTGATTACTAAAACTTTGTTCTCAGTGTAGATAACTTTAAATATAACAAAAAAATCAGAAAATAAATATTATTCATAATTCCACAGATCAGTGCCACTAAGTGTTTGTGGTATATTTTTCTAACCTCTTGACTATGTATATACTCATCAATTGATTCAATTAACAAACAAGATATTGTGAAGGGGACGGGTTAGTATATAATGAACAAAATCAACACAATTTTTGTTTTTACTAAAGTGGAGTCATGATGGAAATACTATTTTGTAAATAGATGTTTTCACCCAACCACATAGAGTGATCATCTTTCGTATTATGAACAGTAGGGATGCCCTAATTTACCCAAATTTTCAAGATTTATAATACCACTGTTATGGACATCCCTAAGAGCTGCTCTGTGTTTATCTAGGAAAAGCTATGTGGTAGAGTGATTAAGAGCGTATGTTTTACAATAAAATACCTGGTTCAGAATTTGGCCTCACTTCTCATTGTCACAAAGCAAGTTACCTCAAATTTTTCATGATTTCATTTCCCGATATGTAAAAATGGGATAACAAAATTTACCCTGAGGAACTACTGTAGGAGTATAATTAGACATTTTAAACAACACAGCACATAGGAAATGTTCAATAATTATGATAAATTACTATGATTATATCATTAAGCTACATTCTCAAAAATAGAATTCCTTCGTTAAGGTTTATAGAGCTGTATTTTAAGATTTTTAAAACTGTTAAGTATCAGTAGGCCTTTAGAGGAACTAATGACTTACCAATCCACTATCAACACATACCAGTGCCCATTTTCCAAGCTCTCCAAATGAAAGCATTTAAAAATTTGATTTACCGTATCCATTTCATTGACACTTTCTTCTTTTTAAAAATTGAGATATAACTGACATAGATTTGTAAGTTTAACCTGTCCAACCTGTTGATTTGATACATTTATATAGTGATACTTCTCAAGTGCTCAGAGGATTTCAGGAAACAGAAATTATGAGACACTAAGAGGAAGGAAGTTGAAGTGGTGGGAACAGTGTGTGCGAAGGTCCTGAGGTTTATAAGCTTAGAAAGAGGAAGGATTCTATTTTACTGGGGCATAGAGAACCTGCAGAATCAAAGTGAAAGATTAAACTGGAAAGGTAGGTGAGATCCAGGCTGTGGGATGCTGGAGGGACAGTAAATGATGCTCTATATCCTGTGCCACATGGTGCCACCTGGTATTGCTGAGGCTTGGAAAATTATTGCTGTGCTGCAAAGACCTAACTGAAGTCAGCTCTTTTCAGACAGTGGTGATGAAACTGAATTTTTGGTAAGGTAGTAATAGCACTCAAATTCATTTATTCACTCATTCATTCAAATATTTAATAGGTAATTATCGCATGGCTGTTGTGGGCCAGGTGAATGAGCTGCATGATGTAAAAAAAATCATTTTATAATGAAAGACTTGGCCAATTAAAAAAGGTAGAAAAATAGAAGGTCACTTGTGGTTTTGATGAACAGTAAGAAAGATACAAGCAGGATGGCATGAGGGAGTTCCTGGAGGAGGTCACTTCACTGTGGGGCATTAGGGAAGGCCTTTCTGAGGAGGTGGCACCTGAGCTAAGGCCTGAAAGATGGACATGTGCCAGCGTTCAAAGAACCATGCCTTGGTCATTATAGGTACTAATAAAACAAGTGCATGTACAGGCCCAGTGCCAGGACAAAAGGTGATATTTTCAAAGCACATACAAGAGCCCAGTGTAGCTAGAGTTGGTGGCAGCAAGCTGTGTCTGAAAAGAGGCAGAGAGGCAGGTAGGGGCTGGGTCAGGTAGAACCTTTGAGTCACGTCACAGAGGCTGGGCTTTATTTTGAGAATAATGGGACACCTTACCATTGCAGGAGTTTAAAGATGAAATTTACACTGTTAAAATAATTCTTATCAGAATTCTGATGAGAGGCAACGTGGCTTAATTAGAGGGGAGGAGTTGCAGATGAGGAGAAAAGAAGAGACTCAGGATATATTTGGAAGGAAAGGGATTGGATTTTAGGGAAGAGGTAAAGTGGAGAATTAAGACAGCTTCTAGATTTGGCCTTGAGCGATTGGGTAGTTTGTGGGCTGAGTTACAGAGACTGGGAAACCTGGCAAAGAGGCAGATTTGAGGATTCTGTCTCCCCTCCTGGGTTCAGTAGCTGGGTCTATGAAATAAACTGACATCTGGCAGATTAATGGAAGAAAATGTATATAGATGCATTAATTTTTAATATTATGGGCATGGAGGCCATGCAGGAAAAAAGTGAATACTCAAAAACAGTGAGATTTGAGAGCTTGTGTACAGCTTAATAGGGGAAGGGGAGGAAGGATACAAGCCTCTCATGTTTAGGAAAGATGAATAGGCCCTTAGAAGAAAAGCTGGAAGAGATGATAGTTTGTGACCAGGTTTGTCTGGGTGGGGTGTCTCCTTCTAGTCTTCTCTCCTGAGATGAGAGTTAATCTTCCCTGGTGGATGAAATTCCCAGAGAAGGGATTCATGGCCACTGAGTTCCTTTTGGAGGATCCATCTTTAGGCAGATAAGGGGGATTCAGAGAAAACTGCTCCCTGCATTTCCTATTTTTTCAACTGTCTTCAGTTCAAAACAATATATACCAAGGCAGGATATTTTGGGATAGTATGTCCTGAACTCCTTCAGGGACAAAACTCATGAACTTCATTTTGAGCCTGTGTGTGAAATGGTTATAAGACACTCAGGTGTAGTTACCAAGAAGGAAGTTGTGCCTACGAATGTGGCTTTTCAGAGAGAGAATGGGAGATAGAAATAGGAACTAAGGCAGCATTCGTGCATAGATGGCATTTGGAATCATTGGGCTGGATGGAATCATACACGTCTTGCAGACTGTGTTGACAGACAACTCATCGATGGACAGAAGTTTTCTCTTTTCTGCTGGTGGTCAGGATGCCATCTAAGCATTGTTCATTTAGTCTGGTTCTGGGAAGATGTGTGCACTTTCAAAGATGCCCCATGTGCAATTCTTTTTTTTTTTTTTTAACTTTTTTAATTGAGTTACAGTCATTTTAAAATGCTGTGTCAAATTCCAGTGTAGAGCACAATTTTTCAGTTACACATGAACATATATATAGTCATTGTCACATTTTTTTTCACTGTGAGCTACCACAAAATCTTGTATATATTTCCCTGTGCTATACAGTATAATCTTGTTTATCTATGCTACATATGCCTGTCAGTATCTACAAATTTTGAACTCCCAGTCTGTCCCTTCCCACCCCCTTGGCAACCACAAGTTTGTATTCTGTCTATGAGTCTGTTTCTATTTTGTATTTATGTTCTTTTTTTTTCAGATTCCACATACGAGTGATCTCATATGGTATTTTTCTTTCTCTTTCTGGCTTACTTCACTTAGAATGACATTCTCCAGGGACATCCATGTTGCCGCAAATGGTGTTATGTTGTCATTTTTATGGCTGAATAGTATTCCATTGTATAAATATACCACAGCTTCTTTATCCAGTCATCTATTGATGGACATTTAGGCTGTTTCTGTGTCTTGGCTATTGTAAATACTGCTGCTATGAACATTGAGGTACAGGTGTCTTTTTGAAGTAGGGTTCCTTCTGGCTGTATGCCCATGAGCAGCATGACTGGGTCATATGGTAAGTCTATTCCTAGTCTTTTGAGGAATCTCCATACTGTTTTCCACAGTGGCTGCACCAGCCAGTGTAGGAGGGTTCCCACCAGCAGTGTAGGAGGCTTGCCTTTTCTCCACAGCCTCTCCAGCATTTGTCATTTGTGGACTCTTGAATGATGGCCATTCTGACTGGTGTGAGGTGATACCTTATTGTAGTTTTGATTTGCATTTCTCTGATAATTAGTGATATGGAGCATTTTTTCTTGTCCCATGTGTGATTCTTGTGTTTGACTCACCTAGCATGGCATTTCCTAGAATGCGTGATTTCATCTCATGAAGTTTTACACCATGTCATCATAGAACATACTAGAAATTGCCCACGCTAGACAGGAGACAATTTCCTGAGATTTTGTGTGTGAGTCTGTGCATGAGAAGAAGTCAGAATTATCTGACTTTTTTTTTCCCCTAAGAGATAGCATATAACCATTTTCTTTCTGAAACTATAATTCTAGGCTATTTTTGTTTCTCATCCTGCAGTTCTTCAATATCTGTCAGTGTAGGTCACTTCATCTTATTCATGGGAAATAAATGTGATGTTTATTCTGTGTTGCTCCATGGGCATAACCTTCTTGCCTGCCCCTGCCTCTGAAAAGATGACTCACATGGAGGGAAGGAGGAGGCTGAGTCTATTGATTCAGTTTCCTAATGAGAGAAAAATATTAGTTTGGCTGCTGATGTGAGATGCATTCAATTCACCCTAAACTAAGAACTGATGACTGTGAATACCTTCCTAGCAAAGAGCAGTCCTCTACCTACAGCATTTGCAGGAATATCAGATCTTTGCACTGATATTTGAGAAATGTGGGACTCGTAGAAAGGACTTTTCAGCTTCTTTTCAGTCATTATGAATCTTTGCTATCACCCAAAAAGAACAATACTGATTGCACTATCTCAGAGCAGTGTAAAGACTATGACCTTCTCATTTTATGGAATGACAAATAACCTTTCTCAGATGCTTATGCCATATAAACGGCACAGGGCGATTGTTACATCACCTCACATATCTGAGCCTAAAAGGTATAAAATGGAGCCCCGCTTGCCTGGCTCTTCCCACTTCTGGATATAGGGTGCAGTGGTAGCCGTGATAAAAACTCCCCTTTCGGGAAAAAGAGCTCTCATTTTTGGACAGAGCTTTCTGAACCAACAACCTCAAGCCACCAACACGGGGCCATTAATTAGGCACTAATCTGGAGTCAGATTGTCTCTAATTTTAGGCTGGGCTCAGCTACCCAAGTTAGTGACCTTAAATGAATCACTGAATGATTTTCAAACCTTATTGTGCATGTGAATCATCTGAGGAGGGTGTTAAAATGCACTTTCCCAGGTCCGACCCTTAGAGATTCTGGTTCAGAAAGTCTGGGGTGGAGTCAAACAGCTTGCAAATTTCACAGGCATCCCAAATAATTCTAACCTCAGTTGATCCAAGAGACACACTGAGAGATTCTGTTTGTTCTTTCCTGATATCAGAGGGCTATTGTGAGAGCAGAGAATATCAGAGCGTACTTTGAGCTTTTGAAAGGAAATCAGAATGCCAATAAATACGAGGTTGCTGTGCAGTCCTAGTTCTCTGCCCCAGGCACCGAAGGGAGTAAAAACCTCTCCTCTGTGTGTCAAAAGGAAGCCTGAATCTCCTCTCTGCATCCAGTCATCTACAAAGGGATTTCCTAAGTGACTGTACTTTGTACTGGGCTCCAATCTGCTAGGAGCAAAATTGGTCTGATTATGAACAAGTCGCCAGGAGATGAAAGCATTTTTCGCAGCTGTGATGGAGGATGTGTTGACGCAGGAGAGCTGTGGGCTTGCCGTGCTCTGAAGGCAGCTTGGTGAGAAGTGGACTTGCTGGAAGCTTGCAGGGCTCTGGTGGGGGGAAGAAAAGCGGGTTCTCCGCACAGCACTGAGGTCAAACATCCTGTTCCCTCTGAAGCATTAGGTAATTAAACATTGCCAAGCCAACAAGAGAAAAGAAGCTCCACAGCTGTCCACTTCACCCCTGCCCTAATGCCCGTCACTTTAAATGTGTTTAATCAGCAAGCATTTATGGCACACCTACTGTGTGCCTGGCTGGGTGAGCAAGGCACCATTGCTCCCCTCTCTTAAGCAGTTTACACTCTTCCAAGAGCTATCAGCAAGGGGTTGTCCATTGCAATCCAGGATGAGTGTGAAAAGTGCTAGAAAAAAGCATAAGCCACCCAACTTAACCTCCAGTAGGGTGGCAGAGGGAGCCAGGAAGGATCGCTGGAGTAACTGGCAGCCAGTCTGAGACTCGAGGGCAGAATTGGAGTTAGACAGGCTTTTGAGACACATAGACACAAGTTTTATTTAGGGTTCAGCTCTTCCTTTAGGCAAATTATGCATTGTCCCTGGACTATCTTGAGATCATGCTGAAGGGCTTACTTAATCAGATCTTTAAAAGTACTACATGATACCTGGCCATGGGAGAGTAGTAATAATAATTCTATTTAATCAGACCTCACTGGGCAAGATTCTGTAATAATAATGTTTGATATATTAATTTTTGCCAGAACAATAAGATGTGGGGCAACTTAACCTCATTTTACAGTGGAGGAAATTGAGGGTCAGAAAGTTTAACAACCTATCTCAGTAATACACCTGTATGACCTCAGAGTTTGTGTTCTTAACCAGGGTGGTAGAGCGAGCACTCCTGGAAAGTCACCTGACACCTACTAGGGGCTCAGTGAATGCTTATTGAATGAATAAAGCCTTCAGGAAGTAGTAAATGTCAACAAACCAAAAGAAAAAAATCACTATTGCCACTAATACAACAATAACAAATATTTTAAGGAGAATAAAATAGCTCATTTAAGATAATCAATTATATCTAATTCAAAAAGACATATGCACCTGCACCCCAGTGTTCATAGCAGCACTATTTACAATATCCAAGACATGGAAGCAACCTACATGTCCATTGACAGATGACTGGATAAAGAAGCTGTGGCATATATATATATATATATATATATATAGTTGTATATATTATATATACCACAATCTTATTTATATATATATATAAATATAAATACTACTCAGCCAGAAAGAGAGTGAAATAATGCCATTTGCAGCAACCTGGGTGGACCTGGAGATGATCATACTAAATGAAATAAGTCAGAAAGAGAAAGACTAATATCATATGATATCACTTAGATGTGGAATCTAAAAAAATGACACAAATGACTTATTTACAAAGCAGAAACAGACTCACAGACATAGTAAACAAACTTATGGTTACCAGTGGGGAAAGGAAGAGGTGGGGTGGAGAGACAAATTGGGATTTTTGGATTTGCAGATACTAACTACTATATATAAAATAGGTAAACAACAAAGTCCTACTGTACATCACAGGGAAATGTATTCAATACCTTGTAATAGCCTATAATGAAAAAAATATGAAAAGAATATATATATATGTATATATAACTGAATCACACTATGCTGTACACCAGAAATTAGCACAACATTATAAACCACAATAAAAAAAATCCATTATAGATAAATAGCACTTTTTGCGTTTAACATATATGCGTCATTTTTTTTTATAACACCCATCGGAATAGAGTAGGTATTATGAACCCACATTGCAGGTATAAAAGAGATAGCATAGATACTGCAGATAGTAGGTTATTCCTCATAGAGATGAAGAAATTAAGACAGACAGAGATAAATTTGAACTTTCCAAGGTCTCAGAGAGACCAGAAGGTGAACTTTTGAATCCTACACCAGAGATTTTTCTACTGCTCCTCTTCCACTACACAGTGTAGATTGATGTCTCTAGGGGTGGGGAGGCCTCTGTTCTAGAAGCACTGACTATGAATTTAAACACAGCTGACTGTCATGAAAATGCACAGCAGTGGTCATGTGGCTGCTCAAGGGAAATCCTTCACTCAGGACGCTTCCAGCTGCAACAGGAAAATTCATCCCCAAATATCTGGAACAGTAAAGGAATTATTATCTCTTTCTTAGTTCTGCAAATAGCTACTAAGTACCTACTGTGAAGGAGAGAGACAATAGATGAAATAATTAAGTGGACTATAAAATACAAGATTATAAGTGTAACTGAGAAAAGTAAAGCAACAGAGGGTCTCGGGGTGTGGGTTTCCTCTTTCAAATAAGATGGTCAAGATGTCAGGCAAAAGATAACATTTTAGCAATGATATGAAGAAGGCGAGAGATCAAAAGATGTGGTTATCTGAGGAGGAAAGGTCCAGATGGAGGTAACGGTGGGTGCAAATGCCCTGAGGCAGGAGCTTACCTGGTATGTTCAAGGCCTAGACGTGAAGCTGATGTGGCCAAAGTTGAGTGACCAAAGGGAGAAGGTGTGAGAAATGGAGACAGAAGGATGATGACAGGCAGATACGAACAGGAGCCTTAGAGACCGTTATAAAGACCTGTCCTGCTGCCTGAATAGTCATTAAATGCTCTTTTTTAAAAATTGAAGTGTAATTGTTTTATAGTATTGTATTAGTCACTGGTGTACAGCATAGTGATTCAATTATACAAACACACACACACAGATGTATATATTCTTTTTCATATTTTTCAGAAAGCGGGGGAGGGATAAATTGAGAGTTCAGGATTAGCAGATACAAACTACTGTCTATAAAGTAGATAAACAGCAAGGACCTACTATATAGCACAGGGAACTCTATTCAATATCTTGTAGTAACTTATAATGAAAAATAATATGAATGTTCTTTTTGATAGCAGGTCAATAATAAATGGTAAGGGACCAAGGTCAAAAGTAAAGAGCCCAGTTAAGCGGTAACCCAGTTTTTCACTTAATAAGTCCCGAGGCAGGGAGCCCCCAGAGCCGACTAATTCCCTGGCTGAAGTATAGCATGGAGGACTGAGACCCACTCCATCCTTCTGGCTTGCTGTCCTTGGAATGTCAGCTTCATCCCAAGACAACTGTAGGCATTCAGGGCATTATACTCAAACACAACAATATCCAGTGAAAAGACATTTTTTAAAACAATTTTTTCCAGATATTCCCAAGCAATTTCTAATGATGTCCCCTTGGCCTCAGTCTGAGTCACAGGCCCAGTTCTAAACTAACACTGAGAAGGAGGATGGGATTAGCCCAGCTACCTTGCACAGATCAGGCTTGCATCTGAGCTCGGTAGAGATGGTCCTCTTTGAGTAGAGGATGCCATAATAAAATCTGGGCTTTCCAGCGAGGAATAGGGGCGCAATTCCAGGTAGTCCAACAACAGCGCTAACTACAGGAAGCAGAGGCAGATATGGCTTACC
This sequence comes from Camelus bactrianus, assembly GCF_048773025.1. Taxonomy (NCBI): domain Eukaryota; kingdom Metazoa; phylum Chordata; class Mammalia; order Artiodactyla; family Camelidae; genus Camelus; species Camelus bactrianus. The sequence continues at coordinate 105,115,314 of NC_133541.1, read as the reverse complement.
CAGTTCTGTCGCTACCACTGGGCAAAGGGTGAAGGTTCATTGGCTAGGTCTTTGGAGAACATCTGACTCAGGGAATGCCAAATGCCCACTTCCCTAGGCTGACTGCCTTAAAGCTGGGGTCTGGGCGTGTGAGAAGATAATCTGCCTTTTGTTGTCTTCTTATGTTACTCATTAAGCAAACTCAGCATCAACCCACTTACTGCCTATGTTATTGGTTAATAGAATTTAAAAGCTGAGAATAAATAATTAAGCACATGGACACTGTGGGGTGGTACCTGGTTTTGTACTTGAATGCTTTTTTTTCCCAGTGTGTTTATTTTTAATTTATTAGGTTGAACTTTTTTTTTTTAAGAGTGTAGCTACCTTTATAATCGTATGTTTAGGGGTAAGAATATTGAATTTCATTCCTCCACTTATTTGGTAAATATTGGGCACTAGGTGTTGAAAACAGCAATTCTTAAAATAGCCAAGGTCTCTGGTGTTACAGAGCTCTCATTGTAGTGGGTGCAGCAGGTAATTTAAAAAGCCAGCTTTCACAGACACAAGATAATTTCAGATGGTGACAAAGTCTAAAGAACAGAAAATGTAATATGGTCATGGCTGCGTGAGGTGATGGGGGATGCTATATGAGATGGTTGCTCTGTGATGGCTTTTCTAAAGAGGTGGCATTTGCATTGAAATCTAAATAATGAGTAGAAGCCAGGTTCAAAAGACTTAGTGGAATACTGTTTAGACCCAGGAGTCAGTGCAAAGGTCCTGAGGCAGTAGCAATCTTGACATGACCAGAAGGGAGACCAGGATGACTGGAGTGGTGAGTGGGGGAAGGATGAGTTGGCAGAGAGGAGCAGCATCAAGTTCAGGTGATGCCTTGCAACCCCTGGCAAATAATTTGTTTTATTCTGGATGCGCTGGGAAGCCATTAGAGGATTTTAAGCATGGGAGTACCTTGACGATTTAAGAACTAATAAAATGGAGGACTGGTGATTTGATACTCAAACCAACACCTAGGGCATTTCACCCCAATGGAGAACTTCAGTAACATAACCTTCCACAGAGTTGTAGTGTGAAAATTAAACCTCATCTTTAAACTCAGACTTTTTTGTTGTTGTTGCACACTTGTTTGTTTTGTTTTTGCTTTCAACCCGGAGGTCTTCATACCCACCTCGCATAGTAAAACGCTGCCTGTGGTCTAGAGCTCACTGTGGTATCTTTGCCCAGGACCACAATAGGAACTAGTAAAATTTTAGTTTTAGTTGGTGCCTTTGATTTAAACCTAGAAGTGAACACTCAAGTGAGTTAATAATGCTTATATATGTGGTGGTTCAGAGAGCAAGATGTTGAATTTGCCGTTACCAGTTGTGTGCCCTTGAGCAGGTACTAAAAAGAATAGATCCTGTATCATGGGGATGCTGCAAGACTTAAATGAGATAATGCATGTTAGTTGTGAGCCCCGGAACCCACATTCAGCAGGAGCCCCATTAACTCTTTTTCATTTTTTGTTATAAAACACACTGGGCTCAGTCAACTCCACTTACTTCCTCCAAAGCCCACCCACACACCTTAGAGTCATCCTTGACTCTGGCTTCTTTGCTTCCCTCAACGCACATGCTCATCTGTTCTCAGCCCTACATCACTCTTCCCCCTAAATATCTCAAATATAATCTCTGGGATCCTTTGACCTCTTTCCAACCCCATTGTCACTCTCCTCCTTTGGCTACCATCTTCTCTTCTCTAGATATGGAAGTAGCCTCCTTCTTAGCCACCTCCAGTCTGTTTTTCACCCTATGCCTCTGTTAGGTAGTTAGATAAGTGGGGGCACTGGGCAAACGGGTGGAGGGGAGGGAGGGTGGTCCAGAAGGTGGCGTAGTGCCCACCTCCAGCATAAAGGGGCTTTACTTCTAAATGAGTGCCAGCAAGAAACTGGTTAGAACCCGACAGCCACGACTTCCCAGTACCCGAAAGGACTTAACCAGGCACCACCCAATGCTCATTGTATTGTAATTAACACTGAAGTTTAGCACCACCCCCATAGGTTTTTCTGTACACACCATGGGTGAGGACATGCGCAAAGGGATTAAACATGACTAAGCATTTCAGGGACAAGAGCCGTCAATCAATCAAGAGACCACCTCTAAGGGAGGATGTAAGAGAAAGGGGAGATAGAAACCACCACTTTTCCTCCCTCGGATCAGCCTGCCTCCTGTTCTTAGAGGTGTACTTTTTCTTTTCTAAATAAATCTTTAAAAATCTTCCACTACACAATGTACCGTCTCCCAACTGCAAACTTATCTTTTGGGTATGACAGGAACTGGGGTCTTTACCTTTTGGGGTAATACCTCCTGTAGTGCTTCTCGTGTCCACGCATGTCACTTCCCTCCTAAAACCTTCCCTGGGCTCCATTGTTCTTAGGATACTTCTAGCGTCACTCCCTGTTTTCCTTCATGTCCCCTGTATACCTGATTCCCTCGCCTCCAGCATGACACACATGTTATTTTCTTTGCCAAAAATATTGTTCACCCTCTCTGTCCCTGGCAAACTCCTACTCATCACTCACATCTCAGCTTTGGTTTCACTTTTCCTAGTAAGCCTTCCCTTAGCCTGAACTCTCAGCCTCACTGCCCTTCTAAGAGGTCCTGGATGTTATCGATCATAACACTTGCATTATCATTGCCTTGCTAGATCATAGTCTACATGAAGGCAGGGCCATATCTAATGTGTCTGCTACAACTGTAAGGTGTATAAGCAACCCCAATGCCCAGCACAGTGCCTGGCACATGCTGGCACATGTTGAATACATGCGCACGTGAATGAATAAACATATTATCGAACACACGCACACATGAATGAATGAACACCAGCTTTCCAATCAGTAAAGACCAGTAAGACAAAACTCTCAGAAAATTCATTCTAGTGACAAGAGTGATGTTTCTTACTACCAGTCCTACTCCCTGTCAGTAAAATTGGTGGCCAGAATTCCTTCAAACTTAAATAATTTACTGCAGAATAGAGCTGCCGTTTTTCAATGTGTCAGTATCAGTGGCTGCCTAAAGACCCAGGTTAGACCAAATGGCGACAGCATTATATTGTTAAATTGTCAAAACACTTTTACATATATTGTTTCATGGGATTTACACACCAGATCTATGGGAGAATGAGGTGAGGACACTGAGACATGAAGATGTAGTCAGAACACAGTTCTCCTCTCTTCTAGTCAGAGTATTGCTTGCCCACGTGATCTTGCCTTATGTATGATTAATGTGATCATTACCCCAGCCCTGGTCGAGGCGTATTACTGTGAAGCAGTGATTCTCCCTGTTGGGCGGGGGGGTTGCCCTCAAGGGGATATTCAGCAATGTCTGGAGACATTTTATTATCACCACTGAGGTGGGGAGGGCTTGCTACTGGCATCTAGTGTGTGGAGGCCAGGGATGCTGCTTAACATCCTACAATGCACAGGACAGAACAGCCCCCACCCCCAGTCATTCGGCCCCACCACCCCAGCCCCACTCCCACCACCACCAAAGAGTTATCCAGCCCCAAATGTCAACAGTGCTGATGTTGAGAAACCCTGCTGTGTAGCAAAGCTCATAGACAGAAACAGAGATGAACAGAAGCGTGGAAATCTCTCCAAGTGTAGAGAGATCGGTGAGTGCACCGCCCGTTTAAAGGCATGAAGTTTGAATGAAAACATAAAATACTCTGCCGGCCAAACAGAACGCTTCTGCAGGCTGTGCATTGTGCGCGCAGGGCGGACTCCCAGGGGGACGTCTTCGCTGAATGATCCTGTCTTGCTCTGAACCTCAAACGCCACAGGTAGAACCCCTCCCCTGCCGCCTCCTGAAAGATTTACTGTTATGGCCTCTCAGAGTCAAAGGAAAGCTTGGGTTAAATGTGTTTTCCAGAGAAGGCATTAAACCTGATCACTCGAATGTCTTTTCTTGTATCTATAAAGGGTGGCCGCAGGGTTGGAAAACTAAGATCTCACTACCTGGATTCATGTGCTGGGTTGCCTTAAAGTTGTCTAACATTCTCATCCGTCCAACAGGAAATAATGCTGCCTAGCCCTGGGAAATAAGACCAGAATGGATATCGGGGTTAGAGAAATCCTTCAGAAATACATTCTTATTTTTGCATATGGATTTCTTTTCATACTGTTCATGGTTTAATTAAAACCCAGAGCTGCGCAGGTGGAAAGCAAATGAGCAGTTCCTTTTGAGGAACTGGAAATGCATTCTGGATTTACTTTGGAATGTTCCTCCTTAAAAGGCTTTGAGACATTTTATGGACAGAATAATTGGGTTGTTCTTTGTCCAGATTGAACAAAGGAGGTTGAAGTCCACTGTTTCCAAATGGAGCTAATTAGTGCATAGCCTTAACATAGAATGGAATCAGTTTTATATATTTAAAACTTATTTTATAATTCCATTAATTTGGAGTAAATAGGGGAAAGAGTGAATTTGAGTTATGAGTCACTATATCTTTAAAAATGTTTAATGTAATGTTATTTTCATGTTTATAAAGTAGCATTAAGAAATGTCTTATAACAGACTGACAAATAAATAGAAGTACTCACTATTCATCCCCCAAAATAATTCTAGAGTTTCCTTACTTTCATACTATTGCTCCAATTATTACTTCCTATCAGAATGTTTTCTCACTCACACCTCCACAGATTTAAATTCTCCCTGTCCTTCAAAGTCTATCTAAAATGCCACCACCTCCAAGAAGTCTTCTTGGAAGCTGATCCCATGTCCTGGTTAGGTGTGAGAGATTCCTACTCTGCACTGTATCTGTTACTCTCTTATGGCCTTCCTGTAATTTTTAATATATTTATATTTTTCATTTCTTTATTTCTTACCTCCATACTCACCTTTACCCTCTGTGCCTCCTACTCCCACTGTCTTTGGCACCGTGCCTTAGAAAAAGCAAACCTTCAACACGTATTGACTCTCTGGGGGCATTGATGGGTAGGTGTGTGGATTTCGTTAGATTTCCCCCACATGACCATTAGCAAATTCTTCCTTTCAAATGGGTCAGAAGTAAACCTGACTGACCCTGATCACAAATTCAGAATAAGTAGACACAGAAGTTTAGTCTCATCCTAGGGGAGCTGTTCTACATTACACTACATGGGAGAGAGTGTCAAGATCACACAGCCCAGGAAGCAGCATAGCATCTAGACGGCGAGGGGGTAGGAGTGAAAAATTAGCACTGGAATCTTAGCTCCTCCCCCTGCTTCCTTTTAGCAAGTTACTTAACATCTCTGTGCAAATTTCCTCATGTATAAACAGGTAAAATAATAACATTTACTTTATTACAAGTTTTTAAAGAGGATTAAATAAGATCTAGGTAATGTGGTTAGCAGAGTGGCTGGACCTAGTGAGAACTCAGATTTGATGGTGGTGGTGATTACGATTCTTAACATCATCTATTAAAATCAAGTCATATTTCTGTGGCTTAGAATTATATATATATATAAGCTACTTGCTCTGATATCTTGTAATAAATCAGGAGAGTTATTTGTCTCCTTTTTGTAGGTACTGAGGATTAGTATATAACATTTGGTGGGAATCGTACTTGGCTGTGTTATGCTTTTCATTCTGTGGTCTTTTCAGTGAGAGCCAAAATCTTCTGTTGTAACTGACTGGATTTTTGTTTCTTTCTTTGCTACACGGTAGCATCTGCTCTGAATTGAGCCTGTCCTCCATCTTCAAAGTCCTCTTTAGTCTTATCTGTGTCTGCTGGCGTCCCACTTGCTTTAGTCATATGCCAAGAGAGCTGGCTGAGCAACTGGTCCAGACTGCCAATCACAAATATGGATCAGGTCTCCCCTGACTTCTCAGCTGGGTCTGGGAATACCAACCTGTGCCCCCACCGAAGTGATAGTAATGCAGTGAATCAAACACTAAATAAATTACCACTTTAAAATAATCAGATAGTTACATCATTAAATTAGAAAAGGAAATTGCTCTGAAGGTAAATTGCAGGCTACAGTGGGTAGATGAGAGGAGCAATACCATTTCTTGGCCAGCAACTTGTCTTTCAGGCCTTAGCTGAAATGTCACCTCCTCAGAGAAGCCTTCCCTGACCATCCAAGCAAAGCAGCCACTTTCTACCACATCCTCCATTTTATTTTCTTCAGTCTCCTTTTAAAAAAATGAAGTGTAATTGACATAAAACATTATATTAGTTTCAAGTGTACAATATAATAATTCTGTTTTTATATATTGCAAAATGATCACCTCAGTAAATCCAGTTAACATCTGTCACCATACCTAGTGACAGTATTTTTTCTTATGATCAGAACTGTTGAGATCTACTCTCTGAGCAACTTTAAAATATACAGTACAGTCTTATTAACTATATTCACCATGCTTTACATTACATTTTTTTTTAAATTGAAGTATAGTCAGCTTACAATGTTGTGTCAATTTCTGGTGTACAGCATAATATTTCAGTCATATTACATTACATCTTCATGACTTATGTATTTTATAACTGGAAATTTGTACCCTTTAACCCGCTTCAGCCAATTTGCCTACTCCCCACCCTCTGCCTCTGACACCCACCAATCTGTTCTCTGTGTCTGTGAGCTTGGGGTGTGTTTTTTTCATCACTTTGTTTTAGATTTCACCTGTGAGTGAGATCCTATGGTATTTGACTTTCTCTGACTTATTTCACTTGGCATAATGCCCTCAAATTCCATCCACGTAGTCACAAATGGCAAGATTGCCTTGTTTTTATAGATGAATAATATTCCCCTGTGTACACACACACACACACACACCCCTTTTATTTACCCATTCATCCATTGATGGACACTTCGGTTGTTTCCATAGGTTGGCTAGTATAAATAATGCTGCAGTAAACATGGGGGTACGGATGTCTTTTTGAATTAGTGGTTTCACTTTCTTTGGATAAATACCTAGAAGTAGAATTGCTGGATCATTATTCTACTTTTCACCATCTGAAATAACCTTGTTGATATAATGTTTACTTGTTTATTGTCTCTCTCCTTCTAAAATATAAACTCAATGAGCTAAACCTCAATATATTATTTACTGCAGTATCTCCAGTAACATCTAGACGCATGCCTAGTATTTAATAGCTGCTAAAAATATTACATTGTGTGAATGCGTGAATGAACTAACCAAAAAGAGGTTCCTCTTCCTTCCAGATCAGATTATACCAAGTTGTCAGTTTCACACACAGACTGGAGAGTGTGGGGAGGGTGATTGATGGAAATTAGGTCAGAATTCTCTTTTTTGGTTTGACTCCATTCAATTCGGCACATATTTACTAAATTCCTATTACGCATGAAATTCACCCTCAGGATTCAGCAGAGAAAAGTAAGAGTCCTGCCCTCCTGCCACTTAGTGCCTGGCAAGAGAGTTAGACACTTAACAGCAGTTATCAAAGTAATTGAATAGCACTTACTTTGTGCCACGTAGAATTCTAAGCACTTTCATGAGTTACCTCATTTAATCCTCAGCACAGACTTACGTGTTAGGAGTGATGATTATACCTTGAAGAAAAAGGCAAATATCTTATTTCTCTTGTTTACTATTGATTCCTTAGCATCATGTACAGTGCTTGGCAGAAGTAGATGCTCAACAAATATGTTGAAAAATGAATGAATGGAGAGGTGGGTCTAGCTCAGTGGTAGAGCACATGCTTAGGATGCACAAGGTCCTAGGTTCAATCCCCAGTACCTCCATTAAAAAAAAATAATGAATGAGTGTTTTAAAAGAGGAGGATGTTATTGGAGAGTCTGTAGCAGGGGGATTTGATCCTGTCTGAGGCTTTAAGAAACCTTTCTTTGCTGATGTGACGTTTTATTTAAGACTTGAAAAATGCGTAAGAATTTGCTCTGCTTTGACTTGAGGGTAAAAGCCTAGGCAGGCTCAGTCTGACTGATCTTAAATAAACGAATTTCCCCCCGCCACACCCCAGGATTTAGTTTTCTTTTTAGCAAAATGATAGAGTGCAGTGATGAAATTTCCCCAAAGGAGGCTGTAAAAACATGCTGAAAGAGAATGGTCAGGGTGGGCTTCCCACGAGAGTCGGGCTTCCACGAGAGACAGCAGCAGAAATGGCACCAGTGGGAACAGGCTGCTGGGAGGCCCGAGTCCATTGGCCCCAAGGCAAGGGCTCCAGCTGGGACTTGGCAGGATGAAAGTGATGGCTTCTGATCTCCCAAGAGGTCAGTCTAAAGAAAAGCTTGGGGCAGCTGGTCCAGAGTGCAGCACTCAACAGTCTCCCAGTGAATTAGTTTTTTTGCCATTGGATGTCAGAACCTGGCAGGTGGAAGTCATCTGGGCCTTTCTTGTCTCTGGGACAGACCCCAGGCCCCTCTCACATGGCACCTAAAATGGGTCACCTTTATCTTTCCCTCCTCCTAGGCTTCTAGTTCCCCTTTCAGAGACCTCTTTCTGCCCTCGGGCCCTCCCTCCAGGCACCTGGGCCATTGCCTTAGAGCCTCCCCCATCCTCATACAGATCTCATCCTCTCCTGGTAGCCCTGTTCTTATCTGTGATGACATTAGGTGTATCAGAGTCTAGTTCCACTTATGGACTTAATGACTGCTAACTGTTCACTTGCTATGCCTTCAGTAAGGTAATTGCCTTTTTACAGGGATTTTTTGTAAACAACACCTAATGTGAAAGCATGGATTTTTTTTTTTTAATTCTTATTCTTTGTTGAAGTGTAGTCAATTTACAATGTTAGTTTCAGGTATATAGCTAAGTGATTCAGTTATACATACATACATGTATATATTTTCAGTTTCTTTTCCCTACGGCTCATTACAAGAAATTGAATATCGTTCCCTGACCTATACAGTAGGTCCTTGCTGTTTATTTTATATATAATAGTATCTGCAAATACATTGACCTTTGGGGGCTCTATAATCCCAAAGAATCTTTTCAGAACCTCTTCCTGCTGTCACTCGTATAACACTGTATTATAACAGTTTATTAGTCCTTTTTTTTTCTGAAAAATGCGCTCCATTAGATTAGGGATGGTATCTTATAGTCTGAATTCCCATCACTCAGCCTAACACTTGATGTAACAATGCGAGGTAGCAACAAATTATTGGACAAAAATAGTAAGACAAGTGATTTAAGACAAGAGTGTTAGAAAAACTTTGTTATCCTGACCCTTCAAGCCAAAGCATGAAATGAAGTACCTGACTCCAAAGCTTCTCCACATGTGAAGTAAGAATCACTTGGATTGTTAACTGTGCAGATTTCCTTGTCTATCCCCAGGAAGTCTGAATCCATAGGCTTGAGGGCTGTGGAGTCTGCATTCTCCACTTGGTGATTCTGGGGCAAAAACACTACATCTCCTCTGGGGGAGCTGTTTGTCTTCAGATAAACTGTTATATCCTCTCAGCCTGTTTTCTGTAAAATGGGGTTGTTCAGAGAATCAAAGAGAAAAATAAATGTGAAAGCAATTGAACCATTCATATAGTGCAGTGCAAACCACCTGCATTGGAATCACCTGTCCAAGGAGATTTCAGATTTGTTCTTTCGCTCATCCTGCATGGGTAGATAGGGTCCATACATCTGGCACTCCATCAGTCATTTTTAATTGGGATTGGAGAAGACATTTTCAATCATGGCAAAGAGGTACTGGCTGGTTTGCAGTGGCTTGTTTGGAACGTGGGTGCTAGTTACATTGTTCTTTTGTTTCTAATGGAGGAGGCAGGTTTTTGTTGTTTATTTAGTTCTTTGAGGGTAATTATGGGCAGTATTATCTGTGAGTATTTTTTAACCTAGGAAGAAATTGCTAAGTGCCTACCATTAACTCAGAAGATATTTCCTAAGTACCTACTATTTATCTAATACTAAAATACGCAAAGTTGAAGCCCGTCTATAGATGAATTCCATAATATCTTTGCTTGAATAGTGCATTCCAGCTTTATGATGAACTCCAGGTCACTTCATTTGTGCTGTTGAAGGGCCTCCACAAAAAAAAATTATAAAACATCTTTCAGAAGCTTTCTCTCATATATGTTGATTCATTCACTCATTCATTTGCTTACCCACTGAACTCATATTGATTGAGTACCTACTTTGTGCCAGGTACTGGGCGAGGCACTAGGGGTACAAAGATGAATTAGACATTGATGTCTCCATCAGGAAGTTTACAGTTTCATTGCTCAGACAAGATAAGTAAGTAGATAGAAGATACTGTAATTATAAGGGCTGATATTACTGTTAGAGACAGTAGCAATTCAACTTATAAGGCACTCATTCTAGGCACTGTGCTAAACCCTTCATACAAGCCGTCCTATTTTGCCCTCCCAATATCGTGTAAGGTTCTATCATTACCCTATTATTATCCTTACTATATCTGTAATGAGGCTTAGAGATGCTAAGTTGCCCAAGGTCACACAGTAAGTCAATATCAAAGGCAGGCTTAAACCCTGACTGTTTAATTGTAGTACCACCCTCTTAACCACACCTGCCCTTTTGCTGCTCTGAAGTTGGCATATGGCCACAGAAGCTCAGAGAAGTCTAACAGCAACAGTAAGAACAGCCTTCGCGGTGACAGTTTATCAAGTGTCTATAATGTGCCAGGTACATCAAGTGCTTATTACCTCCCTTCATTCAAGAATACACGAAGAAAACCTTGTTCCCATTTTATAGATATACAAACTAAGGCCCATAGGTGTTAAAGTTGCGTTCACATCTCCCCAACCAATAAGTGAATGCCCTGGGCTTCCAACTTGGGTCAGATTGACCCCAAAGCCCATACTCCTTCCATTTTTACTCATACTGATTGGGGTTAGATGTTCTTTGTCTCTCAGGAAGTTACTTCTGGATTTGCTCTTCTGTTGTGAGTTTGAGATTATCCACACAACCCATCTAGACCACTTAGACATTGTTTAAACAGCATCATACTTGGGATGGTCCAACCTTGCTGGGTCTCTGGGTTTAAGGAAGTGATGGGATATATGATTATTGAAGGAAAAATGTTCTGTCCCCACCAGTAAATTTTCATCATGTTGCAGTGGTCCTCAAGTCAGAGAGACAGCATGTTGGTGGAAGAGCGGGTTTACGTCACGGCCTGGACTGACACTACAGTCACTTTATGACTCTTAAGTCTTTGCTCTCCTGGGCAGGCTGACACATCGTTCCCATGCTAAGTTAAGTATTTTCAAAAAGAGGAGAGCCCATCAAGGCTCAGAAATTATCCTATCAGATTTCAAGGCCACACTTTTATATTAAATCTTATTTTTAAAAATCTCACTCAGGGGAATATTGGTTTTCCTTTACCATTTAAATCATTTCCTTGTGCCTCTGAATATATCACAAAAAACATTCACCTCTTTCTCTTTATCATGTACAATAGGATATAGTCGTGTTTTTGACAGAAATGATAAATCCTGAACTAATGTCTCGTGCTTACCTTCCAGTGGTAAGGTTTCCAAAGTCATTACTATTTCATGGGTCAAAACCAAACCAGCTCCCCAGTCCAAAGTACTTTCACTTGTATTTGGTGATTGGCTGTATCCTTTAATATTCTCTCCCTCTCCGTCTCTTTCTCCCTGTCTCACTTGCAATCTCAGTGAGAGTTTTGGTAAAGTTGTATAATCCTTGGATCAACTTCCTTGTACCATGTTTTCATATGCCATCAGGGTACACAGGTCGGTGAAGGGCCAGTTCCCCTGGGTTTATCCTCTGTTCTCGTGTTGTGGCTTTAAATTTGTACAGCAAATAACTCAGAACCAAGTTATTGCCTGAGTGTGAGTGCTGGCAGGGAAACACAGCCGTGGTAGTGCACAGAATCTGTCTGTGTTAGCCCTCTGTCACCAACGACTCGATCCAGCTTTCGGCTTCACCTAAATGATAAATGGTCCTATTGTTTGGGTTTCGTATTAAGAGAAAAAACGGGACTAAATCGAGATGAAGCAAGGACAGAGACCCATTTCATTGCACTGTACTTTAATATTCCTGAGACCCATGGCATTACGGGTGGCTTCTTTTAACAGCCATCTCTCTCCAGGGCGGAACACTATGCTGTCTTTGTTTCATCTGATCTTTCAGCTAAATAAGAAATGGTCACTTATCCTCACGACTCCCATATCCTGCTGGATTTCTGTTGCTAAAAGAGAAACTGACCACACGGGGAAAGGTAGAGGTTTCATCAGGCAGGGCATTTCAGCATGTGTTTACAGGCAAGACTGACTTACTCAGCAAATCCTGCTCGGAGGAGCTGCAGCCAATGAAGAGGCTATATCCCGGCTTGCTTGGGGGCTTCTGAGTTTGAGCTGCATGCAGAAATGTAAGGCACTGCTTCCTGGCGCTGATGGCAAAATGGGACCCATCTCCAGTTATTCCTCGGGCTCCCTAGCTTTGCAGATCTGTGAGAGAGCCTCCCTTCACATACTGGTGATGTAGCCAGCTTTAAAGGCCGAGAGAATCCTCATGGATTCAGGAGACTGGTTTTTTATTTAGATTTTTTTTTTCTTTTTTCATTTTTTTTGGAAGATGAAATGCTTCTCTCGTTACCTGCCTTACATCTTCAGACCTCCGAATACCATCCTCTCTTCCAGCTGCCACACGGAAGGTACAGATCAGAGAGGGAGAGTGTCTGGGTGGGTGGGAAAAAGTGGGCTGGTGTATGACTTCCCACAGGCTCTGCTGATACTGCCTTCTGTAGCTACTAGCTGACTGTCGTGCCTGGCAAAAGCTTGTATCTAACAGACTTAGATCTGCTTCTAAAATCAGTCTGTCTGCTACAAGGAAAGTACTTTCCCAAGAGCCAGATAATGTTGCAAAGGTGATCTCACAGCTAATACAGCTGATTAGAAAATAATTGGGAAATATTTTGCTAGTTTCCCCTGTTCTCCTTCACATGCAAACAAGTAATTGGAACTAATGTTAAGGACAAAAACATTTCTGTAGGTGCCATTACGTACATTTAGCCAAGCTCTCTGTTTTGTCATTGTCCTTTTAATAACTTGGTGCATGCCCAAGAAAGCAATTAGCAAAATAGAATGAGCTTCCTACATGACTGTGGAGTGTCGGGTGTTGAATTGGTCTGCTCAGAGTCTGTACTTGGGGTGCAGGGCTGGAAGACAACAGCTGACAGTCAGTGCTTGCTGGAAATGTGGTTTGTAGGGGGTCCTAAGTTGATGCCTTAAGGCGAGGATGAACTGAATCTTGTACCAACAGCTCCCCAGTTTCTGGTCCTTTCGGGGACCTCCTCTGCTGCCTTCTAACCTAGCGTGATGTGCATCCGTGTGCGGGGACTTTCTGTGTGCACGTGTGTGTGCCTTGTAAACATTCTTCAACTAAGGACTGCAGGTTTCAGCATTTCTACCATCAGTAGCTGGTTGTGCATCTTCTATGTGTGATATGCCTGTTTCTTTTGATCTGACACATCCTTGGAAAAGATCAATTTCAAGCAAAGCAACTGGCTGGCTGTTTGTCAGCCTCAGGGGTTGTCCTACAAGCGGTCCTTGAGGGAAGAGGGCAGGGGATGGTGAGGAACGGCAACTCCACCTCAGGTCCAGACTGAGCTGGTCAGCAGTTTGTTCTGAAAACCCACCCCTGTGTCTAGTCCTCACAGGAGGAACCTGGGGTTGGGGGCTGTGTCTATCAAATGAGAGAAACTGTATTTCACACATAAGGTGATTTTTAATCAGTACCCCCAGGAAAAGGGAGTAGAAATTTGGGATCACCTTTGCATTGAGAATGATGATATATTTTCCATAGACATTGATATTTCATCGATTTTTTTTCAACTGGATATTTTCTTTAAAATTTCATTGGTTGCTAAAGGAGATGGCTCATTGAAAAATCTCTTCCCTCAGAGAGAGAAACTAGCATGTTCCTATATATACTGCGGAGAGGTAAGGGGTAGCAGGGGTAGATATCTCTGGGTGAACTTTCCAAATACAAAAGACTTAAACTTACATGGAAAGCCGCCTGAATGTTTTCTGATTGGTCCTCTGTCCTCTCCTCCCATCTTAAACTTTGAGAACCCAAACATGTGGTCTGTTCAGTTGCTGTTTTGCCTATGAATCAACTAAAGATCCTACCTCATATAGACAAAACACCACCATAACAGGGACTTTCTTGAACTCTTTTTAAATCAAATTTAAGTGATTTATTCCATCAAAGTGGAACCCCCATTTTAATCGTGTCAAAACAGACAATCTCTGAATCACCAATTATCATCTGATTTAGGGGAGGGGTAGGGAGGCATGCCTGTAAATTTGTTGTAAACCTGTTAAAGACAGTGGGCGAGGATAAGAGCATGTGTCCAACATTAACGTCATGGACGGGGCACTAGGGAACAGTAGAAAAGGCAGGAGTTAAATTTCTAGCAACCAGGGCCAGGTCCCTTAATTGCTCTATGCTCAATTTCATCTCTAAAATGGAAACAAAAAGACCTACTCCCAGGATGTTGAGACTTAAAAGTGATAATTAAAGTTGTTCACAAAGCTTGCTACCTGATAAAGTCTGTCCATTTTTAAGTCCCAATCCCCATGCGCTTTCTTAGATACTCAAGTCTTCTTTATTTGTTATACCATCTTAAGCAATGAGTGGTTTCCTCAAACACATCTCAGTGTCACCAGAAACTTGTTACACTTAGAGTTTGAGGAGAAAAAGAGGTCAGAATGAATCTGAGTTTGTTTTCCTTTTTATATGGTTAGCAGTCATGTCACCCAATAGTCTCTGTCCTGGAAACGTTATGGCTGGGAACTTCCTATTTTATTTAATTGAAAAAGTCGAGAATGAATAACTTGTGTACATCCCCGTGAGTGTCAGATAAATCCAAATGATTCAAACAATCCCCTTAAGAGGGATTCTAGGACAGCTTTAAGGGCTTTCACAGTGCCTGGGCTGCTTCGGGGATGGAACGATCCTACTGAGAAGACAAGCGTTGTCCTCCCAGCTTTGCCTTGACGTTGTTTTCTCAACACAGCAGGATCCTTGAATCCCATCTCCACCACATGCCAACGAGGTGATGTTGGGTAGTTCCTTCACCTCTCTGAGCCTCAGTTTCCTTATTTGCAAAACATGCGAATAAATACATGCAGAACGCCATACACAGGGTGGTGACGAGGATGAGGATGAGGCTGCTAACCAGCCTTCACTTGTGTTTACTACGTCCGAGGCATTATCTAAGCGCACTGTATAGAGCAACACATTGCACACAGGGTAAATCAACATGTAGTCAACAAATATTAGTTCTTTTTCCCTTTGCTCTCTTGTTCTCAGCCTCCAAGCCTGTTTCTTCATCCATCACATAGAGATTGGGTCCTCCATACTGCAGCCAAAATGCTTGTTTGAAATAGGACACCACCACACCGCCTCCAACACAAACACACTGGCATTTAACCTCTCAACGGCTTCCCATGGCCTGTAAGGTCCTGCCTATTCTGACCCCTGCCTGACTCTCCCGAGTGACCCCAGACACACTTGATCCTGCCTGATCTCCAGCTACAGGCCTTGGGTTCCGCATTATTTTTTCTCTGACCGCAAATTTTGGGGATGGGGCTCTCTCTCTCCCCTCTGCCCCGTTCTTTGTTCATTCTAGCCTTCACCTCTTAGCTAAAGCTGAGAAGTCATCCTTGACCCTCAGCTGATGGTAGCTCTTGAAGAACTGGGTTTCTTCCCTTCAGAGCTCCCATCCTAGTTTGCCGTTATGAGCAGACTGGGTGAAACTGTTTTGTTAGTATCTGGCTCCCTGTTGGACTGAAAGCTTCATGAGAGCAAGACTCCCATGTGGTTTTTGCACTAGAACAAGACCAAGTGTGTAATGGGTACTCGATAAATTTTTATTGAATGAAAAGATGACAAATACCAAGGCTGTTGTATAGATACATCTTAAAAACATGCAAAAAACATTCTGCAAAGCATTAACTCTTATGTGAATGCTGGTTGTTTTAACTGTTGTGAGTTGGGGAGCTTTTGGTGGTCATGCTTGAGGGATCTGCTTTTATTACCATGGTCTAACTTGAAATAAGAGGTCACCAACAGGAAAAAAAAAAAAAAAAAGAACAAGTAAATAATGGTGATGCACAAACAGGGTTTTGAGAAGACAGTTGGACTGTCTCCCTTCCTCTGCAAACCTCATTAAGGACCCTCCCCCCATAACCCATGCCCCCATAGAAAAGGATTCATCCAGCAAAATGGCTTCAGGACTAGAGGAACAAAAATCCCAATCCCAGACAAAAAGAAGCGATTCCAGATAGGGATGAGAGAGGCAGTGAGGTATGAGGCACCTTGCCTGATGTTTCCGGATGGGCCTGGTCTGGCCCCTGACACAGGAGGGCTGTGTTTGTGTTATCTAACAAACTAGTGGAGACACATCCTTTCCCTAAAGGGTAACGTGTCCTGTCCCTGATTGTCTTGTCATGTTTCCGTGCTGCAAACCCTATTCATCCTTTATAACTCAGTTTGAGTCAAGTCTTTCTGGGAAGACTTGCTCCACAACTCCAAAGGTGGAGGTGTTGTTCTGAGTCACCTAAACCGCAGTTATAGTGGGAAGAAGACAGGAGAAGGGGACGCACCACAAAGCCTGTGGGTCACTGGCTGTGGCTCTGCAACCCCATTTGCCCATCACGCAGTCTCTTGTATTGGCTGCCATCATCTCCATGTTGCAGATTAGGAAACCGATGCACGCCTACTTCGCCCAGAGCCAAGGTTCGTCAAGGGACAGAGCAGAGACCAAGTCCAAACTGTCTGAGTCAAAATTCAGGGCTCCTGCCCTTTACCTTGTACATTTCCTTCTGAAGGTCAGTGTGAGAATAGCCTTCAGGTTATATTGAAACAGCCTATGTCCGTGTCCGTCTCCTGGTGGCCAGGAGCACCTTGGGCATGGGGATTCTGCCCTGTTCGTCTTCAGTCTCTGCACCCTGGTTAGGGAAGAGCTTGACTAGGTAGATGCTCAAGAAATTCTTCTTCAGTGAATGGGAGACTGAACAAACAAACTTGCTTATCTTCTTTCAACAACGCTTCTTCAAGAGGAAGAAACTCCTCAAAGCAGAATGTCTTCCAAGGACATCCAAAAGCAGGACTGCTGGAAGTCTACACCCACACACAGAGGAAAAGAGTACACATTTTTCTAGCTCTTTACTTTCAGAAGTAAAACATGCCATGTTTTCTGTGTTTTCTGTGTGTGTGTGTGTGTGTGTGTGTAGGGATGTAGGTACAGGTGCATATGTGTATTCCTCACAATCCTATGAGGTAAGTACTGTTACTATCCTCATGTATCAACATGAGAAAACTAGCACACAGAGAAGTTAGGTAACTTCTCCAAGGTCACACAGCAGTTAAGTGCAAGGGCTAGGATTAGAATCCATGCAGTTTGGTTCCAAGGTGCATGCTAAGAAAGGATTTATTGCTATATGTTACCTTTTTACATATCTATGGAATTCTTATATTTCTGTGTTTTAGGAATTCTCTTCTCAGCCCCTTTCACATATTTAGAACCAACCCACTCTTTGGGTCCACATCAAATGCACTTCCACCCACAGCTTTCCCTGACTACTCATTTTCTCATTGTCACAAATACACACCTACATTTAAAGTCTTCCCCAAAGGAACATTGTGATTCTCTGTAATATAGAAATAACTACACCACCTGAAGGAGTTACTTTAAGGATTAAGTGAGACAACATGTTACATGGTTTGACACTACTTAACATGTAAAATTTGTTTTACATTTTCATGTGCAATAGATGCACTGTCCCTGCTGTCATCTGAGGCCGACCTGCCCACCCACTGTGAGCTGGATCCCAGCCCTGACCCCTGCCCAGGCTCCCCCACTCCTGCCCTTGGCCCCTCTCCCTCCATTATCACCATGTCTTTCATCTCTGCAGGATCATTTGTGGCCGTCCACAACATGTTGTAAATCATCTCACTTTAAATACTTATCTCATGATCCCTCATCCCCCTCTAGCTACTGCCTCATTCCTCGCAGAAAAATGCCCTGAAAGAGTTCTCTACACTCAGTTGCCATGTCTTTTACTCCAATTTGCGCTTTCCATCCCTCCACCAAAATGGCTCTTGTGAGAATCACCAGTGACCCCCTCACTGGTGAACCCATTCACCCTCTCCAGGGCCTCTTCCTACAGCTCTCAGCAGTGTCGCCACAGGTCGCCACTACCTTCCTGAGAGAGTTTCTTGTCTTGGCTTCAAGGTCCACCCTTTCTGTTTCCTTCTCCCTCACTGGCTAGTCCTTCTCAGACTCCCGTGCTAGCTCCTTATCATTTTCCCAAACCAGAAATATTGGAGTCCAGGACTCAGTCTTCACCTTAATTAGGTAACCTCACAGTCTTAAATATCATCTATTCAATTTCTATCTCTATCTCCCAACTCTCCCTAAAATGCAGACTTGCACATCTAACTGCATTCATGATATTTCCACTTGGATGCATAATAGAGATCTTGAAACAGAACTCCTGATTGCCTCTCAAGAAAAACCTGTTTGTCCAGCATTCTTCTCCAGCTCAGTTAATGAGAACATCCTTCTCCTAGTAACTCGAGCCAAAAGCCTTGGGGTCATCTTGTATTTCCTTCTGTCTCTCATATCTTTCTTCTAATTCTCTAATAAATCCTCTGACCTTAAATGCCTAAAAATTATCCAGAATCCAATCACACCTTATCACACCCATCACTCAGCTGTTTCTTTGTCAGAGGCCTTTCCTGGCCATCCTCTCTAAAATACATCTCTCTTACCCCAATGTTCATAGCAGCATTGTTTATAATTGCCAAGGTATGGAAGCAACATAAGTGTCCATCAATAGATGAGTGGATAAAGAATATGTGGTGTTTATATACGATAAAATACTATGCAGCCATAAAAGAGAGTGAAATTTTGCCATTCGCAGCAACATGGATGGACTTGGAGGGTATTATGCTAAGCGAAATAAATCAGACAGAGAAAGACAAATACTATATGTTCACTTATATGTGGAACCTAAAAAATACAACCAACTAGTGAATATAACAAAAAAGAAACAGACTCATAGAGAACAGACAATAACTAGCAGTGGAGAGAGGGCAGGGGGGAGGGGTAGCATGGAGGTAGCGGATTGAGAGGAACAAACTATTTTGTATGAAATAAGCTACACGGATATATTGTACAACACACGAGATATAGTCAGTATTTTATAATAACTATAAATGGAGCATAACCTTTAAAAATTGTGACTCACTGTATTGTGACACCTCACTTGTACATCAACTAAACCTCAATAAAAAAGAAAAAATTACCATATAGACAAATGAGAAACAAATCACTCACACACGTTCCCCGTTACTGTTACCCTGCTTTATTTTTACTCCATAGCACTTAGCTTTTCCTGACATGTCATATATCCATTCACGTGTCACCTGTCTTTTCATGCTACAGAAAGTGAGCTATACGAAAGCAGAGGCTTTCTCTGTTTTGTTCATTCCTGTCTCCTGTACCTAGAACAGTTTCTAGCACATAGTAAGCCTGGCATCAATACGTGTTGACTGAACGAATGGATGTGAGTTAACATTTATATGAAGTCTCAGTGATTAAGTGGGAAGAAGAAGCTCTGACACCAGATGCACCTGAGTTCCAATCTCAGCCCTGATAATTACCTGCTGGGTGACCTTCAGTTACTTACCTGGTATATTTCCTTCTCTAATAGTAATGTATCAACATATTATTATGAAGGTGAAAAAATAATGTTGGTAAAACACCGAGCATGATGCCTGTGAATATTCAGTGAATTGGGCTTCATACTATTATTGTTTGCATCCCCCACTGCAGTTAACACAACAGTCACCCATAGAGATTAATAGTTCCATGCTGATTGAGTTTTTTGCCTGCCTACATAGCTAGCATTGATTGTGGGTTTTTATATGCCAGACCTTGAGCTAAATGTTTTCTAGTTACTGCCTCACATAAATCTCACAAAAGCATCGTAAGTATTGTTAAGTGTCCCAGTTTGACAGATGAGGAAACAAGGCACCGAACTGTACAGTAATTTACCCAAAACCACATGGCTAATATGTGGCAGATCAGGGTTTGCACCCAGACTGCCTGCCTTGGGTCTGGGCTCTTAGCTGCCCCATACTATTGCCTGTAGTATTTCAGGCATTGTTCTCAGCACATGGAAACTCAAAAGATAGCAAAGATTCATCCCTATTTTAAGACACTGTGGTCTGGCAGGGGAGAGAAAGGCAGAGGCTCACAATTCTAATGGTAGGTTTTAACCCTGGCTGGGCATGAGAATCAGCTGTGGCAGAAGCATGGGGGTTTCTCCATCACGGACTCCTTGGAAGTTGGCCCTAGGAATCCTGGGTTTTAAGGTTCTCCCAGATGAATCTTATGAGCAATCAGAGGCAGGAAGCTGAGTCTGTGATCAACCACGGTCATGGCTGAGGAATGTAGTCAGAGCTCCAGAGCAGAGCTCTCGGAGAAGAGATTGATCCGTTGTAGGTCCCTTTGAAAGGACAGACTCAAATCCTGCAGCTAAGAAGATTTTCCTTTTGGTCAAGATGTCTGGCAGTTGAGTGGCTGTCCTGGGAAGATTCAAGGTCAGTGTCATTCATCCTTTTATATTTGCAGTGGGCCTCTACTGTGCGTTTGTCTGCTCCAAGGTAGCTATGAATTTGCTTCCAGATTTTTTTATTCAAGTACCAGCTAAC
Organism: Camelus bactrianus; assembly: GCF_048773025.1. Classification (NCBI taxonomy): domain Eukaryota; kingdom Metazoa; phylum Chordata; class Mammalia; order Artiodactyla; family Camelidae; genus Camelus; species Camelus bactrianus. The sequence continues at coordinate 105,094,663 of NC_133541.1, read as the reverse complement.
ACATCTATCTAATACAGAAAAAGTCATTCAGTTTCTTGGGCTTCAGTTTTGTCATTTATAAAAAGGGGAATAAAAATTACTCACATACCAAGGAGTTGCTTTGGTGACTAAATATGATAATTTATCCAAAGTGTGAGTGTGGTAACCAGTACAATTTAACAGCTTGGCAAGAATTAACTGTTGTTGTTATTAATATGCTTCATATTAGTGGAGGTCTCTGAAAACAACAAAGCAACTGTGTGCTTTGATACGATGTGGTGATGGCAAAAATCCTGGGCCAGCAGTCTGGACTAGGTTCTGGTCCTTTCTGATATTGGTGTCCTGGGGAAAATGGCTAATAAGCCCAATGTGCCTTGGAGTCAGACGGCATTATAACAAAGTATGCTTGGTGGTGGTGTCAGATTAAGTGATAGGTGCTTTGTGAAGTAGGTCCCCCTCTTTAATCTTCTCATATCGAATCATTTCACTGGCAGTGGTAACCACATTTTCAAGAGTTCCTAATAAAATCCATAAGGAATTCAACAATGGATGAGAAATAGGAAGGACAGAAAATAATGTTTAAATAAAAGCCAACGGGCTCCAGGCACTGCCCATGTATTGTTATCAGCTGGAGATAATTATCAAAACAATTCTGCACGGTAGTAGCTGCATCTTACGGGTGGTGCTGGAGGACTGGTGAGATGAAGTATTTAGTTGGAAAAGGCTTTGGCTTTGGAATCTGGTCAGCCAGAGTTCCAAACATGGCTTAAAGTGATTTGTCTTCTTAGTATCTGTTTTCTTGACTGGAGAATGGAAGTAAATAACACTTGCTTTTTGTGTTTGGTGTAGGGGTTAAAGGCACTGAGTGGCACATGCCTGGTAGCCATTTAATAGACGGTACTTGTATTGACTGTGACTGTATGTTTGTCCGGTTCTCACTAGTGGGAACGCTAAGCTGGTCTGATTGCAAACCCTGGGCTCCTTCCACTTCATCACGCTCCCATCAGAGAAAGCTTCCATTTCTCATTCTTTGATTCTTTGAACCTGCGTCACCTTTACTGGTGCTTGCCTGTGACTTACTCTGGTCAGTGTTGTTCTGATTTGTATTTCTGAATCCATTGTTTGTCTTGTGGACGTGTGCTCCAAGGCAATGCCTTCATTTTGACTCAGTTTTATAAATCTAATAGAAAAATCACCGGCGGTGAAATCATCACCATCGTTAGAGCGTCTGGCCCATTAGTTTTCTGAGTCATTGTTTCTTCGCTGGCAGATGGGGCTAAGAGAGAAGATGGGCTGAGACGGCCAAGGCCTTTGTCTTCACAAAGGTCTGCAGTAGCAGTTAGTAGAAAGGCAAACAGGAGGCAAATAAATTCAGAGATGTGCATGAAAGCCCAATCTGAATCCTCCTGTTGACGGGTGGGCATGTCACTTAACCTGAAAATTTTAGGATCAGATTCATTAGGCAGTGAACCTCCTTGCAAGAGACATTATTCATTTATTCACTGATTTATTTAAAAATCCAAACACACACTTAAAGACTATCTGTACTGTATGTCAGGTATTGGCTAGGCAGTGGGTGTACTGGTGGTAAAAAGAGCTATGGTTCATGCCCTGATGAAAGACAAATTAATCAAATGAATGTCACCTGTGGCCAGTGCTGCAGTGGTGGGGACATGGGATAAGGACAAGATCTAATAGGGATTTGTAAGGCACAGAAAGATCAGGACACTCTCCCAGAAGAAGTGTCACTTGAGCTGAGATCTAAAGAATGAGGAAAACTTAACTAGGCAGAATGAGAGAGAATTTTCCAGGCAAAGGGGAGAGCGTGTTTTCAAGGCCTTATCACCAGAGGGTCACAGTGAATATGAGGTCCTGAAGGAAGCCCAGTGCAGCCGGAGCACAGAGACCAAGAAGGAATAGGGCGGAGATTGAGGTTATAGAGACGTGTGACCGTGCATATCTCTGTGATGTGAATGATGGAGTTTGGTCTTGATCCAAAGAGCAATTGGAAATGATCGAAGGGTATGAACTTGAGGGAAGAAACATGACCCTATTTTCAGCATGAGAAGATTGTTCTGATTGCTGTGAGGAGAATAGATGAGAGCTGTTAAGAGGACGTGGATGTATTTTAAGGAGTTGGCCACTCAAAACAGAGCTCTGTGGTCTCTCAAAGCAGCCCTTACTGTTGCAGTGCAGTAGACCTGTAGATGGTTCTGTGTCCACCCCCTAAATTCCTCCAGGTGTATTTGTGTCTTATTAAAACAGCCTCATGAACACGGAAAGCTGGCCATTGTCTTGACATCCAAAGAAATTGTTATTCTCCGTGAGTGATGGCAGCAGCATACTCCGCTGGGTTTTGAGGGGGCAGTAAACATTCCAGGCATTGAAAAATAGAGTGTGTTTGCTGTTCCAGATGCAGCACTGGCAAAGCATGTTGTTTAGAAGGAAGAGATAGGCTGTCTTAGGACAAAACCACTGAGAATGTTTTCATATCATGTTTATTCAGCAAGAAATAGTGGCTACATCCAAGCCTCTGGACAGAATGGTTTACAGGCTCAGCTGTGCCTGTTCATGTATAAACAGCAGGGTGGCCCTCGCAGGGGACAGTTGGCCAAAAGTCAGTCTTATGAGCAAACGTTAAGAAGCCTTGACTGACCTTAGTTATTAATCCATCCTTTCATGGGCTTATAACCCAGATGATCGAATGTCTAGGCATGTGGGTGGGAACCCCAAATGTGACATCCTGCCAGAGCCAAGCAGGTAGCATTAATCAAAGAGGCATGATATTGTCTATCATGAAATGGTGTGTTCCAGTCCTGCCTAAAGGCTACACAACTCAGACATAAATAAATACAGACATAAATAAATAATACATAAATACATACATGCATACTGAGCAAGGAAAACAAAGCCAGTCTCCAACCCAGGCCTTTACCTGTTTCCATCTCACTGAAAAGAGTCATAGGGTTTCTGTTTGGGAGAAGACCTCTGATCAGTCTGGCCCTTTGCAGTGTCCTTGAATCTTATCGCAGTACTCCCAACGAGCTTGCTTTCTGCCCAAGCTGGCCATTTAACTTCAGGACAATGCTGACTATGCTTCCATCTTCAAGTTGAATGGAAATCTATTTGTTTAGAACCATCAATACAGTTCCAGAAGTGCACAAGGATGGTTTGCACGCCCTGTCCAGGCTAAAGATTTCAAGTTGCTTCAAGTAGCCTCCTGTGACTTCACCTACAGTCAAGGGGACAATAAAGAACATTTAGGTGCTAGGCCCTTTTAATGTATTAGCTCATTTAGTTCCAGTAACAATCCGGTGACAAGGAAATGTTCATTCTCTCCACTTTACAGACATAGACTCTGAGGCCCAGAAAAGTAAATAAAGTGCCCAAAGTCACACAGTTTATAAGCAGCAGAGGTAGGATTTGGACCCAGGGAAGCTCTGGAACCCAGAGCTTTGTTCTCCTCCCTCCAGTATGGAGGGAAAAGCACAGTTTGCTGTTATAATCTTGCCTCTAACTGTAAGTCCCAGCATTTCCCATGGCTAGCTGACTGCTCTTAAGTCTCTGTTTGTTCACCCATAAGTTAAACCCTGCCTCAGTACTGCAGTGAGAGCATTATAAGATGATGTATGCAAAGCAGCACCATGCCTTGTATGTCCTGGGCACTCATTAAAGGCTAATTGGATAAATAAAGATATGAATAAATAAATGAAGGCCTTCTGGGCCTGCCTTTCCAAGCAAAGCCTTTTTATTTGGCCCCAGTTCTCAAGCAAAATATCTATCTTATGTTGCCTTTGGGAGGTCAGCCAGGAGCAGGGAGTCACAGCATAAACAAAGCACAGTAGCCTGGAATGAAAATAGAGGTATAATATATTATCCCCACACATCATTGCTCCCCTTCCACCAATCCAGACGAGCCTAGAAATAAAGCAATCGAGCTACAAGATGGTGGCCGTTCGAATTGCGTCATGTCTCTGTTCAAACCCCACCAATGAATGGTTTCCCATTTTATGCAGGAAAATCTTAAGCCCTTCCATGACCTACAAGGCCTGGGGCATCAGCGTCCCTGGTCTCTCTTGTCACTTTGCTCTTGACTCCACACCAGCTACACTGGCCTCCTTGCTGGTCCTCAAGGACCAGGGTCTTTGTACTTGTCATTCCCTCTTACTGGAATATGTTCTTCCCCCAACCACACAATCCTTTCCCTTTCTTCTTTTAAGGCTTTGCACAAAAGTCATCCTTTCTTCTTTTAAGGCTTTGCACAAAAGGTAGGCCTTCCTGCCTACCTCACCTGATAAGGCATGCCTCCCCAGCACTTAACCTTCCTTTTAATTGGTAGATTTCCTCGCTGCTTCACTTGTCACCTGCTTGCATTTGTTTATCATTATTTACCCTCGCTAGACTATCAGTTCCGTGAGAGCAGGTGCTTTGAGCCTTTGCTCCCCATTGTAACTGGCATGTAGTCAGTGATGATAAAAATAATAAGTAAATGAAAACAAATGATGAATCATCATGGTTGGCAGCAAGAGCAGGCAAGTGGAGTGACCCGCAAGATGTGTGCCTTCCTTTCTCTAGGACAGTGGCTCTCAAATGCTAGCACACATAAGATGAAATAGAGTGCTTGGTTTCAAATGTATTTTGTGGGGGCTCACAGACTCTGCTAAAATTCTGACTCAGTACATCCAGAGTGGAGCCCAAGAACCTCCATTTTGAAGAAGCGCTCTAGCACCTGTTGAGGAAGGAACCTCAAGGGCAGTCCTTCAAGAAACACTGCCCTAGGATAACAGAAAGTAAAGAAGATATGAGCAACACTGCTGAAGGCTGCGTGGTTTCCTTCCTCTCTCCATATCAGCCCAAGATGCGGAAACTAGATTTCAAGTCAGGGAGCAATGCTGGTCAAGAGGAAGGGGTAACAAAGGGCATTATTTCATTCTTTTTTATGACTAAGTAGTATTCCATTATATATAATATATGTATTTTATGTATATATCTCACAACTTCTTCATCCAGTCATCTGTCGATGGACATGTAGGTTGCTTCCATGTCTTAGCTATTGTAAATAGTGCTGCTAAAAACACTGGGGTGTGTGTATCTTTTCAAATTAGGTATATGCCCAGGAGTAGGATTGCTGGGTCATATGGTAACTCTCTTTTTAGGTTTATTTAAGGGTTCTTGTAATAACCTATAATGAAAAAGAATATATGTAAGTATGTATAACTAAGCTGCACACCAGAAACTAATGCAACATTGTAATTCAACTACACTTCAGTTCAAGAAAGAGAGAGAAAAGGGGGGTTAGGTGCACTGTTTGTAAACTCCCTGACTCCACATCCCAGTAGGAGACTGCAGGACTACAGGCCTGCAGGAGATGGGTCTTAGAGGTGAGCTCAGAAGCAAAGGGGCAACACTCATGTCTTCCCGTGTCTGTGCACAGGGTGGTTTTCTGAATGGTTGCTGGAGCCTGTGAGTGGGACAGGGCACCACCTTGGTCCTGGTAATTTGAGTCAAACCAGATGGAGAACCAGAGCTGGCAGAGACAGGGAAGACCTTTTCACAGCCCTGCCTTCCATCTTGCAGAGATATGAAGTGAACTGCCCAAGAACACAGTGCTAATTAGTGTTAGAGCTGGGACTGAAACCCAGTCTGTGGCTTCGCTGTGGTGTCTTGACCTCAGTACCCCTTTGAAACTGACTTGACCCTTCCTAACAATCCTATGAATATGTTAGAATGATGGGCTGACCCGAGTAGAGATTCTTTATGGAAGAGGGGAAAAAAGCCCTGCAGGCTGCACTGTAAACAGCCTACTTCCTTTGGCACCGCAGGCGTGTGTCTTGATAAGCCCTCAGGAGAGAACCAGCTTCAAGGTACTTTTAAATGGCTGAGCAAAGTATGTGTAATGGCCCTATTATTTTCCAGTTTTTAAAAGGAAGCTCATTTTCCTTTGAAATTGGCCCTATTTACACACAGAATCAGCTGAAAAGACTATTATCTGGTATTAAGCTTTCAAGAATATTCTCATAAGTGCTGTCTTACCCCCATTGTGTACCTAATAAGATAGCTCAGAACCGTGTAATACGTGTTTCCCCAAATTGTGCCTCTTTAATGCCACTAAGCGATGAGCCAAACTTGACCATATAGAGCTCAGGACTAGGGGAGTGGGGGCAATGCCCAAACCAATTCTCCTCCAGTTCCTCCTACTCCAGTCTCAGACACGCTACTGCGCTAACTTGCATTTTTCTCTTCCCTGTCTAACTGACCCTAGCGAAGCTTACTGTACATGCTGGGAACAACCTCCTCCAAATTCACTTCATTTGCACTCATTTCCAGTCTTCTCTTTAGAAATGGTATTTTTGGCTCCACTTCAGATATATACAAATTGAGATGATAAATGGAAATGATCCTCTAGGTGAAGCAGTGGCCAAGGCTTTAGTTACAATTTTCTACTGATCCTCAGACATGCTCTGGGCATCAAACAAAATTATTTATTTTTTGGTACTGCACTATATCAGCACAGACCTCAGTGAACTGATTAAAGTGTGAGCCTCCCGAGAATGCTCAGCCTTCATTTAAAGAACCATGTCCCCAGCAGGACCTGATTTTACAATGTGGAAGAAGAAAGATATCTTCCTCTGTGTCTTTTAGCTTCTTAAAGGTGGGCTCCCACAGCTGGCAACTTAACTGGGTGAATAACTGAAATAAGATATGTTCTCAGCGGCTGGAACAGTCAGTACCTGAGACTCAGCAGGGACTTAAACATTTGTTCCATCCTGGTCTTTCACCTGCTTTGTCTGCAGAGACAACTGAGTGTTGGCTCATTTTCTGGTCCATTCATTAAATATTTCTTCTGTACCTAATACACATTTGTTGTGGTTCCAAATCCTGAGTATCCAGGGGTGTAAAGACAGATGGATCCCTGCTCTTATGGACCTTAAATTCTGGTGGGGTAAGACAAGTGATAAACCTTTATGAGCATTAGACCCAAAGTAAGATGGGAACCCAAACTAAACAAGATCAAACAAGGAGATGCAGATAAAATTTAAATGATGACTTTGCAGAGACCTAACTATAGAATACCCTCCAAATCAGTCTTCTGGAAAGTAAGCTTCATACCTGGTCTCCTTGGCAGCCCTCAGAGCATTCATAGCTCATGCTGGGTGCTTATTGGCAAGGATTTCTCAGGTCTCCAGTGCAATCTCTCCTTTGCCAGCTGGTTCTCTAATTCTGCATAGAATAGTGGACACATGTGGCCAGTGGCACGCTCTTACCTAGCAGTAAAGCCCTCTGGGAGAGCATTAATTCCTTCAGATGTTTTTAAAGCCTCTGTGTGGGACCAGGCAGGGATCAGGCTCTGGAGAAATTTCAAGAAGGAAACAAAGCAGCTGCTGCTCCTGGCCTCATGGTGCTTCCATTCTAGCAGGGAAAACAGATAAACACAAGTAGACATCAGTAACCAGGAACTTTCAAATAGTGACCAGGGCTGGGAAGAAAATACAAATAGGATAAATAGCATAGTGAGTAACCTGGGAACACTGGCCTGATAGGAATAGGGTGGACAGAGGGTTTTATGGAAGAAAGACATTGAGCTGAGGCATGACTGATGGCTCTTTGCCAGCCATGCAAACAGCCCAGGGAAGAGTCTTCCAGGCAGAGGGACTTGCAACTGCGAAGACCTGGAGGCAGGAATAACTTGGGGGTCTTGGTGGAATATCATACCCTTTTGTGGTAGACTTCGTAGCTTTCTTTTTTAAATATATATATATATATTTAAAATATATATATTATATATATATAATTGAAATATATATATTATATATATATAATTGAAGTATAGTCAGTTTGAAATGTGTCAATTTCTGGTGTACAGCACAATGCTTCAGTCATACGTGAACATACATATATTCTTTTTCACTATAAGTTACTACAAGATACTGAATATAGTTCCCTGTGCTATACAGTATGAACTTATTGTTTATCAATTATATATATATTAGCATCTGCAAATCTAGAACTCCCAGTCTATCCCATCCTACACCCTACCCCTCCACCCACCCCATAACCATGTTTGTTTTCTATATCTGTGAGTCTGTTTCTGTTTCGTAAATAAGTTCATTTTTTTTTTTAGATTCCGTATATAGGTGATATCATACGGTGTTTTTCTTTCTTTCTGGCTTGCTTCACTTAGAATGACAATCTCCAAGTCCATCCATGATGCTGTAAATGGCATTATTTTATTCTTTTTTATGACTGAGTAGTATTCTATTGTATAAATATACCACAGCTTCTTTATCCAATCATCTGTCGATGGACATTTTGTTTCCATGTCTTGGCTATTGTATATAGTGCTGCTGTGAACATTGGGGAGCATATATCTTTTTGAATTAAAGTTCCCTCTGGATATATGCCCAGGAGTGGGATTGCTGGATCATATGATATATCTATTTTTAGTTTTTTAAGGAATCTCCATACTGTTTTCTATAATGGCTGCACCAAACTACATTCCCACCAGCAGTGTAGGAGGGTTCCCTTCTCTCCACAGCCTCTCCAGCATTTGTCATTTGTAGACCTTTTAATGATGACTGGTGTGAGGTGATACCTCATTGTAGTTTTATTTGCAGTTCTCCACTGAAGACATACAAATGGCCAACAGGCACATGAAAAAATGCTCAATATCGCTAATTATTAGAGAAATGCAAGTCGAAGACTTTGTAGCTTTCTTTAAAAATAATCATCTCAAATATGTAAGTCCTATCATTCATTATATGTCTCAAAGAAGCATATACCAGTTATTATACTGGTAGTTTAAAAACTTTGGATCCCAGAGACAGTGTCCTTAACTCTACAAGGGAATAACTTAATCATTTCTCCTTGGAGTCAGATGGCCTGTGTCCCGTACTGAAATTTGCATCCGCTAGCTGAGTGACTTTCGGCAGCTTACTTAATCTTTCTGTGCCTTATTTGCCGTAAAAGGGGGATGAGAATAGTGCCTGTTGCATGGCAGTCTTCTGATAATAAATGAAGGTAGTGACCATAAAGTGCTTACCAGCCCATGGCAATTGCTCACAGCATGTTGGCTATTATAATCCCACCATCATTTCCTCTAGAAGTTCACTTTCTTGATCACTTTTGCCCTCTTTTTATTCCACCAGCCACTCATTGAATAGATTCCTGAACAATCCAGTGGAAGAAAATTTCCCCAAATTTTGATGACTTAGCACCATTGAAACCCTTGACTACTTTTCAGTGGTGAGGGCTGGCCTCATGAAATCCTCCTTAAATTAATTCTAGACCCTGGATGATGCTTTCCTCAGGGAAGATAGTTGGGGCCAAACTGCATCAATAGTGCTCTCCCATCATTCCTTTTCTCCTTGCCCTACTTTTTCTTAGCATGTATTCCCACCAGTCATAATATACATGTGTTTATTATGACACGCAACCTACGAGAAAGGAAGCTCTAAGGGAACAAAGACTTGTTTGCCTTGTTCAAAGCATCATCCCCAGTTCCCTCTCACAGTGTTCAGACAGTAGCACTCAGTAACTGCTTGATGATTGAATTACATATCTACACACCCCTAGGAAAATACGATGGAGTGGGTTGCTAATGAGTCAAAGAGCCTTGCTTCCAAAAACAGCCCATATTTTGAATGCAATCAGAGTTGCCAGCTTCTCAGTGACCTAGGAGAGCAATGATGCACTGGGAGGATCTGATCCAAATAATACAAAATATTACATTCATTTATTATTCATATATTCATTCGACAAACACTTATTAGGTCCTGACTTCATGCCAGGATACTGGTACGCAATGGTAAATGAAACAGACATGGTCCCTGCCCTCAGGAGATTAGAGCCGTGTAATTAATCATGCTAATTTTGATAAAAAGCATCTCACCACCAGTTTCAGCAATATCGTATTTTCCTATGAATCTGAAGATTAGAACTTAGAGAATAAAATAAAACCTCCTGGCAGTGTGCCAGTGAGTAGGCAGTCGGGAAATGCTATTCCTGGCCTGAGTCGTCTCTCCTCACCCCACTCCTGGGGGCCTGGTGGTTTGCAGTGCTGTTGTCCAGATGTCATGCACGTACATTCCCCCGGTGGCACACAGCGGTGTCTCTCTCAGCCTGTACACACACGTGCACCACTCAGTGTCAAACTCTCAACTGCACCATAAACCTGTCCTGAGGAACTAGAAATAAAATCCTAGGTGGCAGAAAGAGCATAAGGTAGGTGAGAATGAGGATTTGCCCGTCCCAATACCTCTTTCTCCACGTAATATCACACCCTCGATTTGCCAGCTGCTTGTTTGTGGGACAGACTAGATTGTGTTGAGGAAAAGTCGCTTTTAGAAAGGAGGCGAAGGCAACTACGGTACAAGGAAGTTTCAGAGTGTGTGGGGGCAGGGAATCTAGTCTGTATGTATGATCTCCCAGATTCAAGCATGGCTTCCCACCCGACTTGCTTTTTGTCCGCAAGTTACTCTCTTGGAGTTCAGTTTCCCTTAGATAGTGGTGTTGAGAGTCACTCTGTCTTGAGCCTGGTCTGCTCTCAACACTGGGGTGCTATCTAAGTGAGCCTGTGGAATAGCCTCATGTACGGAACATTGATCTCCCAGACTCTTGTGTTGTGATGTAACTGTTTCTTACCTACGTGTATGTTTTTTTCCCCAAAGAAACTGTAGGTTCCTTGAAGAGTTGTATTTTGCCATGTTTGGACTCTCACGTTAGACTGTCTGGGGTCACCTGACACTACTGCCCACTGACCTGAACAATTACTTAACCTCTCTGACATCTAGTCTGCTCATTTGTAAAACTGGGCTTATAATAATCCCTTCCTCAAAGGGTTGGTGTGAAATTAGGTGAGCTAATTCACAGAAAGTGCTTAGCAAAATTCCTGACACATTTAAATCACGTGATACTGTTTGCCAGTGATCTCTTTAATATTTTGCACCCACTACTGGCTGATCTAGACACAAATTAATCCATCAGTAAATTGTTATTGATTCAAAAAACAGCCTTCCTAATGATATGATTGTATGACTGCATTTAATGGATTTGAGGCCAAGGCTGATTATCCTTTTTTATTATATTAAAAAAAAACCCCACATTTTATACCCTAAGGTATTAAATTAGAAAATAAAAATTCTTCCACCAGAAATTGACACAACACTGTAAACTGACTGTATTTCAATTTAAAAAAAGAAAGTTATGGTACAATCATTAAAAAAATTAAAATTCTAAGTAAAAATGTGTTGAACAAAAGCAACAATTAAAAAAAATGCTTTGCTAAGTGTGTCAACATGGTTCTAACTTCATGATGCCGAACAACCAGATAGAAAATTAAAATTTTAGCCAATTGCTTAGACATCTGAACTCTCCTTTTCCTTCAGTCTTCACCAAGACAGTTGAGGTTGTGTGGTCTTTTATCTTCCTAAGAGTTTCCTGAACTCTTTCTCTCTTCCTGGTCTCTTCCACTTCAGACTGTACACTTCTTGGTGGTATGTCAATGAGTTTCTGCTTCGCATATAATTTTGTTTCTTGGATAACAGAATGAACTGGTCAAGCTAAGCCCCAAGATTAATTGAGCAAACAGAGTCAGCCTTTCTGATTTTCCTGAACTCAAAGCCTTGAGAGTCCACTAATTAGAGTTGTTCTAGCAGAAGAGGATGACTTTGGTTTTCTCTTCATTTGGGGGGTGATGCTAAATTAGCTGAGTTCAGAGTTTGCTATCAAAGTTTTATCTGATCATGTTGATATGAATCTATCTCTCTCTCTCTCTCCACCCCACGCCCTGCCCACCCCACCATCACTGATGACCACAAGGACTGTAGAGGGAGTTGAGGGAAATAACAGTGATCCCAAATTTCTCCTTATCCTACCTACTGGTTTCTTGGTTCCTTAAATTTACTTGAGAAAGTAAAATAGAATATTGGTTTGTTTTGTGGCCTTGAGAAAGTAATGGAAACATGCCAAACTTCAGATTTATGAAGTATGGATTATATAATAGGATCTATTGCAGACAGTTGATGTAATAAATGAAATAATCCAGCACATTGTCTGGCAGCAATAAGAGATCAATAGATACTAAATCATTTTAATTACAAGAAGTTGGTAATAGTTCTGTAAGGAGGGAGGATAGGCCAGGGGGAAAATTATGGATTTTAAGCTTACTCCATTTCTTTTTTAAGTAAAGAAAGAATGAACAGAGACTTCCCAGATAGGAGACATTTTGAGCAGCAGTGGTATGAGAGACTGAGTTTCTCCTTTCAGTTCATTCATTCACTTACATGTTCCACAAATAAGTAATGAGCATCTGTTGTGTGTTCTATATTGTTTTTGATGCTGGCAGAATGGTAGGGAACAAGATAATCAAAAGAAAAAAATTCAGTAAATAAGAGAAATTCATTTGGCTATCAGAACTGTTAAGGATATAATACAGGACAATGAGATAATGGAAAATGAAGTGGCCATGGATAGGATGGTTAGGGAAACTGGAGGCTTGAAAGTTATAAGGTCTTCAACCACAGAAAAACCGGGGAAGGGGAACTTCCAGACAGAGGGAACAGTAATTCAGAGTGGCCTTAAGCTTGCTATGTTATCATAAAGGAAGCAGGGCAGTGTGGCCAGAGCTTAGTTAGTAAGGCAGAGAGTGGAGAGACCCACAGTCATTATAGAGGAGGGCAGGGGCCAGACCATGTATGGCCTCAGAAGCTATGATGAAGAGCTTGGTTTTTTTTTTCAGGTGTAATAGGAAGCCTTGGGTGATTTAAAAGAGGACAGGGATGGGGGGAAGGTATAGCTCAAGTGGTTGAGCACATGCTTACCATGCACTTAGGTCCTGGGTGCAATCCTCAGTACCTTCATTAAAAATAAACCTAATTACCCCCCCAAAAAACCCTCTAAAATAATATGACAATATATAAATAAAAATAATAAATAAAAATATTTGAAAAATTAAAAAAAATAAAAGAGCACAGGGGTATATAATATTCTATGTTTTTTCTAAATACCACTTTGGCTACTGTGTGGAGAATCCAGGGAGGCTCTCACAGCTGACAGGAATGGGAGGTAGGAGGCCTGGATTAGGAGGCAGCAGAGGTAATGAAAAGCAAAGAATGGTTTGGGGTGAATGATTTTGGAGAGAGAGTTGATAGGGTTGCCAGTGGATTGGATAAGCAAGTGTGGTGTGAATCAGGGATATAAGTGATATCCCCCTAATGCAGGCTGACTTGCTGTGTAGGCTTACATGTAACAGAGAATGAGGGTGAAACCTCAAAACACCCCCATCCCTCCCAACTCCACTCCAGCCAAATGTCATCTCAAGAAACAGAGGCACAGTCTTCTCACCTTCACTCCACAAATAGTCACAGTCACTCAGTTCCTTTTACTACGCTCTAGAACAAAATACGGGTACTGGCCGAACAGTAGCAAGCAAAACAGACACACCTCTGTTCTAACAGAACTTATATTCCAACAAGAGGAAGCAGACTATAAATCATAAGTACACAGAATGATATATCGAACACCTAAAGCCTCTACTGATAAAAATAAGAGCAGAATGATGTGTTAGTACTTGTTGGGTTGCTACAGTACAATAGTTGTTTCAGGAGGGCCTGTATACAGACTTCTATTTAAAGGGATTAACTGTGAGTTACGTATTACGTATTGATCAGGGGACATCAAATAGGTCATTGGACATCTGAGTCTGGAATATTAGCAAGAAAACAGAGTTAGAAGAAGAGGAGGTATTTAAAGCCATGAGCCTGGGTGATCATTAGAGAAAAATTAAAGCTTGAGAATAGAAAAAGGCCCAAGATCAAGCCCTGGGAAGTTTCCAGTATTTATAGGTTGTACAGATGAAGAACCAGCAAAGGAGACTGGGGCATCCACACTTGAGGGTAAAAACAGGGAACTGTAGCATTTGAAGCAGATACGCTGAACCCTCTCCCCCTTTCTCTTCCACTAGCCCTTCATCCTCAAAGAATTTCAGATAATTACAACTTCTTTAACATATGTAATGGGATTTGGCTAGAGTCCAGCATTAAGACCCTGCTTCTCATTAATGTAGGGTGGTACCCTTTCAGTCAGGATTCATCTGGCCCAAGTCATCTAGATGAGTAATTGCTTTGCTGTTGGAGAAAAGTCAAAGCCTTGCATTGTGGAAACTCTCACATCAATTCTGATCTTCCTTCTTTTAAGCCAGCAGGCACTATGTCAGTGATGCTCTCCAGCACTGGCAGAGAGGTGCGCTCTGATATACAAACAATATTTAATTACTCCAAGCAGGCAACATAATGGGCTCTTTACTAGAGGAACACAAACAACAAGAGAAGGCTTCTGGGGACACTACAGCTCTAGCCAATGTCACATTTCTTGAAACAGCAGGCAGATGTCACAAGGATAACGAATAAGGAAGATAGTTTGGTGGGGGTTAAGAGGGAGCAGGGAGAAGCAAGGTAAATTCTGGGGCCATGTCATAGCAACAGATAAAAATCTTGGGCTAAGAGATTATAAAAAGTTCAGTAACTCCAATTAAGAACTCAATCAATAGATTTAAGAGCTGTGATACTGGAGCAATAGAGAAGATTACTGACCAGGAAAGTAGGTCAGTAAAATATATCCAGACTGAAACAATAAAGTGAAAAAGTATGAAGAATAAGAAAAGAGACTAAAAGTTACATGGAACATAATAAATAGGTCTAACATTTGTAACAAAAGTCCAAGAAGTAGAAGAAAGTGAGATAATGGGCAAAATCAATATTTGAGAAGATTCTGCTTGAAATTTTTCTAAAATTGATGAAAGTCGTTGGGCTACAGATTAAAGAAGTGCTATTAATGCCAAGGAAGATAAATAAAAAGAAAATCATGGTTAGGTCTGTCATAGTATTTTACTGCTGAAAATTAAAGACAAAGCAAATCTTAAAAACAGAGACAAAGCCATACTACTATTAAGAGAAAAGCAGTTGTACAGCTGAGTTTTCAACAGACGATATGGAATCCAGAGGACAATGGCATGACAACTTTAAAAATACTGAAAGAAAATACCACCACTATAGAATTCTATATTCTCTAAAAATGTCCTTCAAATGCAAAGGTAAAATAAAGATATTTTCAAATAAATAAAATATGGGATGATTTATTGTTAAGTAGACATGCATTTTAAAATTCAGAAGTGAATGAAGAACAATGAGAAATACCAGCTATTGAAAAAAATTTAAATAATAACTAGTTTTAAACATTTTAAACATGAGCAGTTTAAAATACAGGCAAAGGTAACATAAAATGCAGAAGGGAGAGATGCACAGAGTAAGGAAATTAAAATGGTTAAGGGCTGAGCTTTGGAGGGGAAAGAGTAAAGCTCTTAACATAAATTATACTCTAATAATTACTAGGTGTATACTATAATCTGTAGTATAACCATTACTTTAAAAGGGTAAAATAATGTATAAGTAATAAGCTGAGAGAGGAGAAAATTTTAAAGTTAAAAAATACACAGTTAATCCAAAAGAGGGCAAAAAAGGATAGAATGAAAAATATAGAGCAAGTGGGACAAGTAAAATACAAATAATGAGGTCAGTTAGTTACAGTAAATGGACTAAAAGCAAAGGTTCTGAGACTGAATTTTTAAAAACTGTATTGTAAATATAATAAAATCTCTTAGCAAATACACATAAAAGGGAACATTTTATCCTAGTGAGGGGTATCCCAAAAACCCTATACCAAATGTCATACTCATTGGTGAAATGGTGAAAGTTTTTCTGGAGTTTGGAAATAATACAAAGACATCTTCTGTCACAACTTCCACTTGACATTGTGTTAGAGTTTCTAGTCAGGACAGTAAGGCAAGAGAAAGAAATAAAAATGTAAGGATTGGAAAGAAGGCATAAAGTATCATAATTTGCCAATGACATAATTGTATAGATAGGAAATATGAATTTATAGACTATTAGAATAGATTATTTCACAATGTTTTTAGATACCTAGTTAACTTACAAAAATTAAGTTGTATCTCTACATAATAGAAACAAACATTTAGGATGACTTTTTTTAGATGGTATGATTTATAATAACAATAGAAACATCAAATATTTAGGATTAAATCTAAAGAAATACATTCAAAACATCAACAAAAACACTAAAACAATTTTTTCAATAGAAAGAAAAAAGTGACAAATAATTAGAGGTGTCATGTTCATAGGTTAGAATATTCAGCATTATAAAATTACCAATTCTTCCCCAAATTGATCTACAGAGAATTCCAGTCCTAATCAAAATTCCAGAATTGTTTTTGTGGAAATTAAAAAGTTGATTCAAAATTTATATGTAATTGCAAAGGACAGAAAAATGGCCAGTACATTTTAAAGGAGATTGGAGGAATTAACCAGGATTTAAGCCAGGAATTAGTCAAGATTTCTTATAAAGTTACAATAATTAAGATATTGGGCATTAGACATAACACACACACACACAAATAATAGGATATGAAGCCCAGAAACACATGCACATTTATGTGGACTTCCAATTTATGAAAAGGTGACACTGCAGGTCAGTAGAGAAAATGTAGCCTTTTTAATAAGTAATATTGGAAAAATATGGTGTCTCTTTTGTGAAAAAAAGTCTGGCCCCTACTACATGTACTTAAAACAATTCCACAGGAATTGTTGGTCTAAATGTTTAAAATAAAATAGTAAATTTTTGGAAGATAACATTCATGACCATGGATAAGTAAAAACTTTTTAAACAGGACATAAAAAGTTATAACCATAAAGGAAATATTAACAAATTGGACTACTAAAATTTTGGACTACTAAAACTACAGTTTTCTATTCATCAAAAGAAAGGTTAAGAGATGGAAAAGGCAAATCACAGTGTGGGAAAATAGGTTAACAAAACATGTAACTAACAACAGACTCAAACCCAGATTATAAAGAACTACAAATAAATACAAAAACCTTCACAACTCGGGGGAAACATGGGCAAGAGACTTGAACATGCACTTCAAAAAATAGAATATACAAATGACCAAACAGCACGTGAAATGTGAAATGGCCAACAAGCACATGAAAATGTCCTCAATTCTATTAATTATCAGAGAAATGCACATTAAAACCACAGAAAACTATTACTACACGCTGACCAGAATGGCTAAAATGAAATACCCAGGGTGATTGTGAATGCAGTGGTACTGGAAATCTCATATACTGGTGGGAGTGTAAATTGTTACACCTGCTTTGGAAAACTCTTTGGCAAATCCACTAATCCTGAAGATACACATACACCATGACCAAGCTATTCCACTGCTAAGAATATACTTGATAAAAATGCATGCAGATGTTCATCAAATACATGCACAAGAATGTGCACAGCTGTGCTATTCACGATAGCTGTTGGGTCATGTGGTAAGGGTATGCTTGATATTATAAGAAATTGTAAACCTTTTTTTCCCAAAGTGAATACAAAGTGGTGGTGTCGTTGTACACTCCCACCAGTAGTATGTAAGAGTTCTTGTTGCTTCACATATTGGCCGACATTTGGAATTGCCACTTTTTAATTTTACACATTCTTGTGGGTGTGTTAGTAGTGTCTTATGGTGGTTTTAATTTTCGTTTTCATTTGATTTTCATTTTCTTAGTGGCTAAAGATGTTCAGCATTTATTCATGTGCCTACTGGCCATTTGCACATATTTGAGAAATATTTACTCAAATAGTTTGCCAATGTCAACAGCTTTATTGGGGTATAGTTGATATATAGTAAATTGTACATATTAAAAGATACAATTAGATAAGTTTTGATATATATATATGCCTATGAAACTGTCACCAATTAAGAGAATGAAAATATCTCTCACCCTCAATGTTTCCTTGTGCCCTTTCCTTCCCTTTCCCTGACTTAGATTAGTTTTCATTTTTTAGAATTTTATGAATGTAGAATCAGACAGTATGGGTTTTTCCTGGCTTTTGTCACTCAGCATGATCATTTTAAGAACTGTCCATGTTGCTGTCTGTATCAACAGTTCAGTCTTCTTACTGCTGAGAAGTGTTTCATTGTATGAACACTTTTATTTATCTATCTACCTGTTCATGGGCATTTGGATTATTTCAAGTTTGGGACTATGACAAATAAAGCAGCTGGAATTATTTATGAACAATCTTTCTATGGAGATTTCTTTTCTCTGTAGTAAATACCTAGGAATGGGATGGCTGGATAAAATGACAGGGGAATATTTTCGGAAGTTGCAAATTGTTCTCTAAAATGGTTGTACATTTTATAGTTCCACCAGCAATGTTTGAGTGATCCACTTCCTCCACATTCTTTCTGACATTTGGTAAAATCGGTCTTTTAATTTTAGTCATTCTAGTAGGTGTGTAGTGGTATCTTATTGTGGATTTAATTATTTGCATTTCGCTAATGACTCATGAAGCTGGGCTTCTTTTCATGCTCTTGTCATCTGTTGTCTTCTTTGGTTAAGTGTTCAGACTTTTTGCCCATTTTTCATCAGGTTGTTTGCTTTCTTACAATTGAGTTCTGAGTTCTTTATTCTATATACAATCCCTTATCAGATACATGATTTGCAAATATTTTCTCATAGCCTTTGGGTTTCCCCTTTTTCTTTCTTCATTCATATTGACTATTTTTAGCGTAGTATCTCCTCTGTTGACATTAGCTATACCTTTCTGGTTTCTTTTGTGGTTGCTCTAGAATTTATCATACGAATCCAGTTTATCACAGTCTGAGTGTTATACCACTTATGTGTAATATATACAGTATTATTCCTTTCCATTTCTGACCTTTATGCAAATATTTCTACATAGAATATATGTATACAAATGTGTACATATGTACAATATATGTATTTATAACAAAATTCGTTGTTATTCTTTTTTGTTTAATATGTCAAATGTTTGGTCTAGTAAGTTAAATTTTTTAAAAGTATAAAATGGGAGAGAAGTCTTTTATAGTTATGTAACTCTGAGAAAGCCTTGGCCAGATTAGTGGGAGCCCCAGAGCAAAGGCTGTCAGAAACAGACAAATCTAGTACCCATGCCTCACTCAGTCATTGGTTTGGAGCATCCCAGGGGGAGCAGGGCCTCAGTGGTGATGCTGTGGTGAATCCTGAAGGTGTGGCAGCTGGAAGATGCAGCCGACTACACTCCTCACAGCTCATGTTCCCTGAAGGGAGAAATGAGCAGAGCCCTCCCACAGCTGTCACACAGGATAATTGAACTTAGCCTAGGAGGCTGAAGAAGGCTTCCTGAGGACATACTTAAAACAGTCATTAACTGACTAACATCTTTCACATGCTACAATGGAAAGACTAGGTATTCAAGTCACATAATGAGAATATCTCTTAGACTAGTCATTAAGGCAAGGGTCACTTGCTTTATTTTGATGGTAGACATTGGATTTAAAGCACTGTGTGATTTTAGCACATATCCTTGAAACTAATGAATAGATTAAAAAACAAAGTAAAAATATTTAGTTAGCATTAGCTCTCACTCCTCCACATTTCCATAGTTACATCATTTTAGTCATCGTGAAAGCTAAAAATCTTCCATCTCTCACGTCCCCATGTTGGTGGTAGAAACTTATGCATACATCTCATTCCAAAAAATATTTACTGAGCACTTAATATATTGCAAGCATTATCTTAGGAACTTTCTCTTGTTTTGGCCATAATAATGTCCTTTGAATCTTTTCTATTTAACTTGCCTTTCTTGACCTCAACAGATCACATTTGTATGTGCAAACAGCTACTGTTGTGAATAGCTTTGATTGTTGAACAGCAGTTATTTAAATGTTTATGGTCAATCTGTTCCAAAACAATATTGAAAGTAGCAGTGCACAGTTTAAGAAATACATGAAAATCAATGGGGTAAATTTATGTATCAGAAGATCTACATTTCTAACCACGTGCCAGATTTTCCATTTATAGTTCTTGCAAATGAAACACTTCGGATAGTTATAAATACTGACCTCCTGAAACCTTTCTCTGTGAATTATGGCCTTGCAATAATAAACACAGAGCAGTATTTGATTTGTAGGCTGAACTATACAAAGCAAGAACTCAATGCTAATGCCTTTGATCATTCTAATTCATTTTAACTGGCCAAGAGGGAGATGGCAAAAAGCCTTTTATAACGTCATCACCTTCTGTTCTAAGCGTGCCCAGTGTCTGTCTTGACACATTTTCTCCACAGTAGCTATACCTAGCATTGTGTCTGACACCAGGAGGACATCACTAAATATGTGTTTATAAATCTGATAGTCTGAAGCCAGCATTGAATGCTGCCTAATTCAACCTATCTTGGTTCTCTTCAAAGGGTCCCATGAGAAATGCAGCCTAATACAACAACAGTTACCACATTGCTGGTCTCAAATAATTTAGTTAACTAAGCTGTTTCTTTTTCATCATCATTTCAACATTTACTGTAGGGACTACATTTACTGTAGTTTCTAGAATCTAGAGACACATGGGATTTTTTGTTTAGAAGGCACTTTAGAGATAATATAATCCTGGGATGAAAAATGTAATTTATTTTATTTTTTAAGCTCAGCAGGGAAAGTATTGTTTTCAATAAATGACATGTCTTAAAGGGAACAGAGGGCATGAGGATATTGAGTCCAGCTATCCATCCTGACACGCAGCCATCAATTTCAGCTCAGCACGTCTAAGCCAGGAAAATGCTGCCTTCAAAGAAGTTCATGTCATGACTGAATAATGGAAAGTCCTGTATAATCAGCCAAAATCTTCACTTCTACAACTTCTGCACTTTGATTCGAGTTCTGCCTTTTGGAGTCACACAAAATAAATCTACTCTTTCTCATTCTATATGATAGAGCTTCATATATCTGAACACAATTTTTCTGTACTTTTTCTTTTTGTTAGCCTCCAGTCTTTCAGCATCTTTGACATTCTTATTTATGATGCTGAAAGTTCTGAAATAGTAACAGCAAAGTGTGCGTGTGTGTGTGTGTGTCCTAGATTATAATTAATTCCGGCCTGGAAGGCTTCCTTATATGAAAAGCAGCACTGTCCTGTCTTGACCGTATTCTAATTCATCTTGGGCTTTAATTGCCTCTTGAAGGCATTGGTGCTGCCTTTCCAGTTTGAAGATCCTTCCCCTTGATAGGACAGATGAGCCGTGGAAATGCTAGATGCTTCTCCTCTCTCACTGTCATCTGCTAACATTACATCATCTTTTCCAAGCAGCAGGCTTAACCTTTTCTTGTGTGTTTTTCTCCCGGCTCCAAATCTAATTTAAAATGCCTTTGCCGAATCTAAGACACCCTTTGTTCTGTATCTTATTTTATGTTGCAGTTGTGTTGGACGCTGTTGATCTGTCCCTGCTTCATGAAATTCTCCACTCCTTTAGCTTCAGCAATTTACTTTCATTTGCTTCTCTTCCCTTTATCTGTGCATTTTTCCTCTGTGGGCTCTTCTTCCTCTGCTTTGTATGCTGTGTTCACCAGGATTCTGGCCTGTACAAAAACTCTCTCCTTGAATGAGTCTGTGCACTCCCAGGGTTTAACCTCTCTGTATCCTGATGACACTGAAACATCATCTCCGGCTCAGATTCCTTCCCTGTTTAAGACTCTTGAGCACTGAAGCTCTGGGGTGACTAAAAGCGAACTTATTCTCTTCTTCCCACATGCACAGCCCCTACTCTGCTCCTTCTCATCAATGGCCTTTCTCTGGTGATTGGCATCACCTTCTGAACATTTATCCAAATAGAAACCTAGGTTCCTCCTTCCTCTTATCCAGTTCGTGTGCCAGTCACCAAATCCTTTTGATTGTATTGCCTACGGTTCTTGATTTCATCCCTCTATTTCTATAGCCCTACTTCCCTGGTTAGGCATTTCATCTTTATAGCTTGGACCTTTTCAAGAGCCTCCTGGTCTGGTTTTGTACTGTTGTTATTTGTTTGTTTGTTGCTGTTTGTCTGTTTTGCTTTGATTCTGGTGTTCCTCAGTTCTAGCCTCTACCTGTAGCTGGAAAAATCTGTCTAAAACATAAGCCTGTTCATATCCCTACCCCATCTAAAACCCTTCAGGTCTCCCCTTTCCCTGCAAAATGAAGGTCTAGAGCATGGCACTTAGTTCCATGACTGGACCACAATTCTCTCTCCAGCTTTGTATTTTTCTAGTCTTTGCTCTGGAACAGAAGCTGTAATCATGCTGAAATGCTTGTAAAATCCAGCATATGTCCTGCTATGTCAGGTCTTCTTACCTCTGTTTATGCTGCGTTTTTTTGCCTGGACAGAATGCCTATTCTACTTTTCTTCTTTTGACTAATTTTGACTGATTGCTAATAGTTTAGCTCAGATATCATCTCTGCTAGGAAATTTTCCCCAAACAACACATAAGGACTGAATGTGCTCCAGTGGTCCTATAACACCCTGGGCTTGCCTCTGTTCTTTCACTTACTATGTATGTTGACTCCACATGCATCTGTATATGTTACTGTCTCCTCTGTGGCAGGGACCACATCTTGTTAAACTTGATTTTTGTTCTTTAACTAGCTTCCTCAACCTTACATTTCCTTGGGCCTGTTTTAGGGTGATTTAGGGTTGATATTTTCTTAGCTAGTGAATTATTCTTGTACACTGGGAAATATGATAAAAAAAAAACCTAATGCTAGTGATTTTCAAATTCTATGCTAACAATATCTAAGAACTAAAACAGTCAGATAGGACTGGACTTACTTGCTTTTTAGTGAGTATCTCTGCTTTAACTTAGAGGACAAAGTCATAATCTTGATTCTCAAATTTATTCCGTAAATTTTTACTGAATTCCTAGGTGTGCATAAGGGTGAATTAGACATTTAATTTGATTTCAAAAAGCTTATAGTTGGGCAGAAAAATGACACATTTCAAGGAAGAAATGGCGATGTTGGTGATGATAGTGACAATAAATAACATTTATTGAGATCAGACTTATTTGTACTGTCTTGTTTAACCTCATAGTTATATTGTAAGTAAGCTGCATTTTACGATGAGAGAATCAAAACCTAGAGAGTTAGGGAACTTGCTCAAGCCCACACTCGTAGATTCAAAACTCTTAGCCCTGTGCTTTACTCTCTGCAATACTGTGGTGTGTTGAGAAGGAGGGTCAGACAACGGTAAGACTCAGAGAAAAGTGAGACAGATGGCTTCCTGCTGGAGGGATCAGAGAAGGCTTCATGGAGAAGGTGATATTTGATCAAGGCCACTCATATTGAAACACAATTAAAATTTAGACGTTCAGAAAGTCAAGGAAAGGACATTCCAGGCAGGAAAAGCATACACATACCAACATAAACCCAGCAAACCATAAACACAAACAGCAGTCACTAATGAGAACGTGGACTATTGGGAGTCATCCTGGGTGCCTCCCTTTCTCTCAGAGTCACACCACATCCAGTGGTCAGCACATCTGAGCACCACCAACCAGCTCCATAGCTGGCACCCGGGACAAAGCTACCACTCTCCTTACTGCAACAGCCTCCCGTCCAGACTCCCTGCTATTGCCACTGTCCCATTAAGATGTTCTCCACACAGAAGCCAGAGTTCTCTAGAAATATAGGTCAGACCACAACATCCCTCTGCTCAGCGCCCTACAGTGGCTCCCATCTCACTCAGAGAAAAAGCCCAAGTCCTTGCAATGCTCCTACGACCTCCTGGGACGCTGCTTCTACCCCCGCCCCTTCCCCAGCCCATTCCAGCCACTTGGCCTCTTTACTGGATGTGAAGTATGATAGCCATGCTCATGGCCTTTGATTTTCTTCTTCCTTGTGCCTCGAATGCTCCTACGCAAATTTCCACATGGCTCATTTTCTCACCTCCTTTATGTTTTCGTCCATAAGTTACTTTCTCAGTAAGGCCTTTAACCACCAACCCATTTGAAACTGAAAATGCCCTCCTATTCCTACCCAGGGAATTTCTTTCTTCTTCAGGTTAGTTTTTGTCCATAACATTTATCACCTTCTAACAGACACACACATTTTATATATATATATATGTACATATATATACACACATTATATATAATATATAAGATCAAGTTTATCACTTTGTAACACACTGTATATACTATATATAATACTATATATGTATATCCTATATAACACAATATACCATATATATAATATATAGATACATATACACACACATACTATATATACCACATATGTGTACATACTATATACACACATATATTATGTACATATGTATACTGTATATAGTAGTACTATGTATAATATATAATTAACAATTCTTAGGTATACATATATGAGTTCATGTGATTATATATATACATTGTTTATTTGCTATTATCTGTCCTCTCCAGCTAGAAGACTTCCATGAGAGCAGAGATTTTTGTTTGGTTCACTGATGTTGCCCCAGTACAGAACACAGTGTCTGATATATAAAAGGTGCTTAAGGCATGTTTGTCAAATGAATGAACAAACATTCATCTCCAGATCCTCCTTTCTCCCATCAATTTTATCAGCTTTGGTAGGATTAATCTTCTTATATCATTGCCCTCTTCAAACATTCTCACTGGCTTCCTGTGGCTCTACAAGGAAGTTCACATTG
Source organism: Camelus bactrianus (assembly GCF_048773025.1). NCBI lineage: Eukaryota > Metazoa > Chordata > Mammalia > Artiodactyla > Camelidae > Camelus > Camelus bactrianus. Next base: position 105,070,117 of record NC_133541.1, on the reverse strand, counting down.
CTCAGTACGAAAGGCATGACCACCTACGAACTTTTCAATTTGAGTTTTCACTACTTTTTTTTTTGACAGATAAGTGAATACCCCTGCAAAGTGTGTGCTTATGAATGAATACATATCACATAGCTTTTGATTAAGACTTGACTTTACAAAGTGCTTTCTCATCTCATTTTATGCTCACAACAATTCTCTATTAGGATGGCTATAATAAGTATTAAAAATGCATTAAATTACCTCCAAGTTCAATATCTTGAACCAAAAAAGTATATAAACAGGCTTCAGAAAGTTAGAGAATAATTTCTTTAAAATAATTTCATACTTGGGATAGTTGTTAAACTGGTGGTTGTGTCTACATATGCCAGATATCTGGATATAACCTAAAAAAATTATCTGTACAAGATTAAAATCTGTTGGAAACATGCAGAGCAGTCCCTTCAGGTTTTCAGGTATTCTGAAATATTTGATGTGGCTTGCATGTCTTAAAATATTTCTTCAGTTTTTTTTCCCCCGCTATTCATCTAAATGTGTGAGTGGGATGTAGAAACTTCTACCACCAACTTTGATTTTTCCTCCTCCATTGTCATTCTTCCTCTGTTTTCCTTTAAAATCACACACAAGCATGTTGAATTCTAAGTACTGGAAATTCACAGCAAATAAGATATATTATCTACCTTCAATGAAATATTAATTATCTAAGGATCTGTCTCTTACCTCTTTTATAAAAGGATTTAAATAAAGTGTCTTACAGGCATACACAATCAAAAAGTTTAGAATTAAATAAACAGAGATAAGACTGAAAAATAAAGTTAGAAAAGTAATGTGAAGCCAGGAAGAAGATCAATATAAAAAAATGCATCTCAAAACATTCCATAAAATGTTCCCTTGGAGTTTTCTCCTAAGCAGGACAAGAGAGAAAACAGAACAGGAATCACTGCTGTCAACAAGATTGAAGCTCACCAGTTGCTTAGAAGAAATACATTTTCTCCTGGTCCTCAGTCATGGGGACATTTTCTCCAGTGGGTAATAAAGGTACACTGTAGATTTTCTGTCAAAAGCTTTCTGACAGCACTATTGCAGTGGGTTTATAAGGATCATTCTTGTACTGTTTATTGGTTCAGGGAGATTGCATATTGAAGCACAGGACAGTAAAGAGGCCCAAACAGCGTGATCTAAGGATACATCCCTTTGTAATCTGACTCATGAATATTTCTTCCCTTGCTTTCTGTGAGAATTGAGCCGCAAAAAATCAAGTTCAATTCTCTGAGTAGAACCTAGGGTTCTGTTCTTTTGGTGGTTGGTTGAAGTTTGACAATCAACCAGAGTTGCTCTGACAGCCCACCAACAGAAGCTGGAGTCGAGTGTCTCCTATGGAGGATCAACAACTTACAAAGGGTGGTGTGAGGGCATGGAGAACTGGAGACTTGGGAGGTGTGCTCTGAGAGCCTGCCAGGAACATCATGGGGACGTGGCATGGGGGACTGAGGAAGGGCCCTTAGGTGACACTGGAGCTAGATCTCAAAGGATGGATATGATTTGGGTATGGAGAAGCAGGGAAGGCCATTCCAGGTGGATAAACCACTTGATCGGTACTGGAAGGGAGTGGGTTTACATCGTATGTTGATAATCAGCAGAAAGTCCTGTTTGGTGAGGACAGATGGGGAGCCATAGCAGGTGGGAGGCAGGAGAAATGGTAGAGGCTCCAGCAGGAAGCTCTCTGAATGGACACCGAGGGGCCTGAGTTTCCTCCTCTGTAACCCTCTCCCTTCACTTCCCTGGCTCTCTAAGGAAACCAGAGCCCTGGCCCTAAATCTGTAAATTGGGAGCCCTAATTTATTACCAAATTTGACAAGTATTCACAACATTTACAGAAATAATGACTTCCCTATCGAGAGCCAATGACTGTCAGTCTCTCCTTTCTACAAATAATTGTGTCCCATAACACAGTTGGGAGGGCTCTTGGACGCTCTAGAAGCACCAGCCATTTATTTCATTGGTGTTCAATAAATAATAAATATTGATCCAAAAGGTTTCTCTTGCTTTTTCTACAGACTTGCATTTAAGAGGCTGCATTTCATTATGCTAACCTTACGGGCTGTCCGTTTAGAGTAAAGGAAACGTAAACCCACAAGGGACAAATTGGAAAATTGCAAGGAACAAGTTATGTGACTTGATAAATAATGTGAAGCTTTGGGGGAAGAAAAGGAAGTTTCTTCTCAAGTGTCAAACAAGTCAGAGTAAACCTAATCAGAAGGGAATCTTCAGAGGTGATTAGACCAAGAGGCATTTTTTGATGATACCAACTGCTAACAGCATTCAGCCCACATTATGTGCTTTATGTGTGTTACCTCAGTCAGTTACTGTAAACTTATGTGATTGGTATTACTATCTTGACTTTGTGTCTAAGGAAAAACAGAGGCCCAGAGAGGTTTAGCAATTTTCCCAAGGTCACACAGCTTGTAAATGGCAGAGCACAAGAACACAGGCATGAACAGTGGCGTCTTGGCTCCAGAACAACTTCTCTTTACTGCCACCCCTACTGCCTCTCCATTTTGTGAAGTGTTAGAGCTTGAAGGATCCTTGAAGTCATAGAGCTCAATGGTTCTCTGCCTGTGGTCATTGGAATTAGAATCAAGTGAATTCACCTTAGATGCAAAATGTCAAGGGCCACCAAAATAGAAATCAGTAATCCAAGAAATCATATTTAATGCAGTACTTTTTAAAAATCAAAAACTTATGATGAAACAAAATACCAAAATGTGAATAAAAACAGGATCTCTGTCTGAAGTCAAGAATGGATCCCTGTTGGGTTCCCTCTCTCTGTGAATGGTACCTTCATTCCAGCCTGGCACCTGGAGCAGCCTCAGCAGCATCTGGGAGGTTCTCTGCAATTCTGATTTTCAGGTGCCACCCGAGGTTTATTCAGTCAAATGCTTTGAGTGCAGGATCCCACCATCTGTGTTTTAACCAGACCCACAGATGATGCTGATATCAGTTCAAGTTTGAGAACCACTGGTCCCGTCCAGTGCCTTCACTTGACGGATGTGAGGAGGTTACTTGTTAGTGCCAGAGCTTGTGACTTCTCTGTGAGTTTGAGGTCCTTCCTGTTCTACTGTATTGCTGCCCCGCCCCTTAACCAGGTGTGGTTGCCCACTTCCTAATCTGTTCTTGTAAATGGCCAAGCAGGATTTACAGGATTGCCAGGATTTCATTCTGTTTCTTCCTAGGAGGCAGATCAATTTCCAACCGAAGATCATGGTGTTCTCTGTTGATGGTGATGTATAATCAGATAGAGAAGGAACCACATAAGGTCCCCTGGGAAATTGTTTAGAGCAGTGGTTGTCAACCATGGAAGGATGTTAGAATCAGCCTAGGAGCTTGGGGAAAGTGCCAATGCCCAGACCTCACCCCAACCAAGTAAACCAGAATCTCCAGGGATAGGACTTGAGTACTAGTATTTTTTTTAACTTTTGTGATTGTAATGTATGTCCAAGGTTGAGAACCACTGGGTTGGCAAAAGTGGGAGGAGCCAAGCCTGGTCCAAGGAGATGCTCAGTGTCACTCTTCACTAATCATAAACTCGACATCATCCTTACCACGTTCCTTGTCCTCATCCTCTAGGTCGCTCCACTTCGGAATCCTATCCATATGAACTATACTCGGCTCCTAATCCATCTGCTTCTCCATCCCAATGGCCATAGCTCAGAATCAACCCACCATTGTCTCTGGCCTCTGTACCATACTTCCTGTCTGCCCTTGGGCACTTCTTCAATCTCTGCCCCACACTGGAAGCAGAGAAATCATTTTAAACCAATAATCTGACTACATAAGTTGCTCCCTCCCCCACTTTAAAATATCTCATGGCCTTCCATTGCTCTTAGGCTAAGACAGCCTTCTTAATGTGCCCACCATGGTTCTGGGTGGTCTTAGCCAGCCTATCAGTCTGCCATACTCTTGCTACATGGCCTAACATATGCTGTTCCCTCTGCCAGGGATGCTCTTTCCTCTCTGCCTTGTTAACCGTGAGACACTTAGATCTCAGCTGTGATTTGATGTCTCAGGGAAACCTTCTGTGACCTCTCTGAAGAGGAAAAATCCTCCTGTCATAATCTTTGTAATTGTGATTTTCCTCAAAGAACAGGCAGAGGGGGGTTGAAATTGACCTGGGATAAGCCCTCTCGTAAATTCTTATAGCATCCCCTGCTTCTCCATAACATAAATAGCAGTGGCAATTTTACATTTATCCCTGTGGCCATTAAGTTCACATATTTATCCTGTGATAGAATTGGTGAAGACAGGGGCCATATCTTCTTCGTTGTTCCATTGAGTCCACAGCAGCTAGCTGGTGCTGGGAACACAGCAGGTGTTCAGAAAACATTCACTCAAAGAATGAATGGATGAGTGCCTAGAAACTGTGGCAGCCCCGATTGAGTCATTTTATGGGCCTGAGGCATAGGAAAGATCTCAGAAGCAGAGATTCATTTTTGATCTAGGCTCTCGTTCTTTTCAAGCCCCATTCCCTGTGAAAGGCATTTGGCTTCTTGGCATCAGTCTTTCTCAGAACAGTGTTGTGGAGGAGGGGAGGAGGATCAAACTAGGCTTGGAGGCATCCCTCAGGGTCAGTGGGTGATAGGGGAGGAAATGGGGAAGACCAAAGGAGCCAGAGCAGCGCACTCTCTCTTTGTCTATTTCTGGGTAACATTTATTTTGAAGAAAGAGTTTCATGCCTAAAAGAAAAATAGTTCAAAAACCACTGTGTTAGAGGGAATCTAAAAGCACATCTGGCTGACAAGGAGGCTCGACTCACACAAAGTTCTGAGGAGACAGAACAGCTGCTGCAGTCAGATTTCTGGTTTTCTAGAAGGCTGCAAGTGGGCGTGCCCATTCAGGTGGCTTTTCTTTTCAGGAAAAAAAACCTTGGGAAAATGACACCAGCCAGCAGCCTCCATTGCATCTGCCCAAGCAAAATACGGTGACAGGCATAAAGATTGAGTCACCCCCCACTTCGGGGGCTGGCAATTTCACAGGCTTCCCAGATTGTGGGCTCAATTAAGGGTGTTTACTGAGAGCACATTCCTGGGTAGGTGGCTCAGTGTCCCAGCTGCAAAGATTGAAACACCTGCTTCTTCACTGCGCTCACCTTGATCCCAGGAGGGCCTCTCCTTGGTGAAGTTCCCCTCCCTCCTCCTCATCTTAGGTCTTTAGGGAAAAACACAATCAACAACAAAAGCAAATTTTCTTTTTGTATTAATTAAAATGCCTGTCCCAGGAATACGTAGTATTTCCCCGAGGCCTTTGAATCAGGGAGGCAACGTGAAGGGGGAATTAAAGCTATTTTCTGCAGTAATGGGCCTTGCCTCCAGCAGTGTGGGTGGGGGAGGAGGAGAGAGGAGGGAGGGAGGAAGGGAGGGAGGGAGGAGGCTGCAGCAGGAGATGGAGCTCTGACTCCCTCCCCGTTTCCCTGGAGTCCAAGCCAATTATCTGTTTACATTGGGAATTTCCTTTTAGATTGCATTTCAATTAAAGGTTATGGGGCTTTAAAAAAGAAAAAGAGTAGGTCTTGGAACCCACCCATCTAGATGATGCAAATAAAAATCCCGCACTTATTTGCCTTAATTACCTGTTTCAGACCTAAGGCTCCGGAGTAATTTCTTTCTTCGTCCACAGAGATGTTGCTAGGTTTCACTAAAGTGTCTGCTTAATCATAGAAATTAAATTCCATCCATTCTAAAAATTTTACCACATTGTATTACTGGGTCTGCCTTCAGCTCAAAATAATGAAACAAGGAGGATAATGCCTTTTTCATTTTTCTCTCTGTCTTTTCAGTTCATTGGTTCTCCAGTGTCCACATGCACCAGCATCTCCTGCAGGCTTGTTAAAGCAAGGAGAGAGCCAGAGCCAACCCAGAGTTTCTGATTCAATAGGTTGGGAAGACCCGAAAATTTGCATTTCTAATGAGTTTCTAGGTGATGTTGGTGCTGCTGGTCCAGGTTCTACATGTGGACTTCATTTTAATTCAGAAGGGTCCTGGAGGTTGGGGAATCTGGAAGAGTCGAGGAGCACAGGGGCTCGTGGAGAAGTAGAGTGAGGGGGGAGGAGAGAGTAGGATGGGGTGGAGAGTGGATCTCTCCTGAGTTTCCTCTCTATTAATGACACCACCAACTTGACCCCAAACTGGAAACATTAGGGTCCACTTCATCTAGTTTCTCATTGTCCTCATGAGTTGCCATATCTTATCAGTACTCTCTTCCTTTCTATTGCCTCCTTTCCCACTGAAGTGCAGGCCCTCTGTGTCCCTATAGCTTCCTAATTCATCCTTATGCTCCTCCTGAAGTCAGCAAATTGTTGCATCCTCTGAACTCGACTTGCATGTTCACATTTGTGTCTTTACGTACTCTTCCATGCAGACTCTGTCCCAGCCATACCACATGGCTTAGGGGTCCCTGAATATAGCCTATACTTCTGCACTCTGTTTTTGCTTAACCTAATCCCTGTGACAGTGACTTCCCATAGCCACAGTCCTCCCCATCATGTGAGGCCACAGTCGAGCTTTCCTCCATGAAGGCTTCTCAGTCTGCCAGTTAGAGTTGATTTCTCCCTCTCTGATGATCTGGTAGCATTTTGTTAAGCTCTGTCACCGACCTGGCTTAACTATATCCTTAATGAGGACATACTTACGAGCACCCACACACACGTGCTGCTCTCCTCGGTCCTGAAAAATAACTGAAAGTGGTTGTTGATCCTGCTCCCGGGATTTTGCTGACTGCTGCCAAACGCTTACCAAAATTGTCACTGAGTGTTTTCGTTTTTTACCATGATGGAAGAGTTGAGATTTGAACCTTGTCTCAGAACAAATCAAAACTTGACATATTTCACAATTTATGTTGCTGCTTTTAGGAGTGTAGGACAGTTCTATCCATCCACCAGGAACAAATTTTTCCTGCCACCTCTCAAAACTCCAGAAGAGGAAATTTTGCCCTCCTGTGCCCCTACCCATCTTGTATTATGGTCATGATCCTAACATCTCCCTTAGTCTGGCCTTGGTTCTATCATCTTGGGTATATTTTCTCTCTCCTATCTTCTGCGGCTCAGTTTTACTCACCAGAATAGACACTGCATTAGCATTTTCCTCTGAGTCCCCAGAAGATGATCCCTGATATGCAGTAGGCTCCTCAGGAAATGTAGAGTTGAACTTATGGGAAGGCAGGTAGGTAGATACCAAAGACAACCTTTATTTCCTTTCCTCTTCTTGATAGAGTATCACTATATGCCTCATGAACTGGGAAGTGCCCAGGTCATGTCTGAATTCAAACCTACCACATTCAGCCTTAGGGAATTCAGTCTCAGATTGCCGAACCCATCACAGGTTACATCCCGTGACAGTATCTACATCCTTGGTATCCTGTTCGCAGCAGTGAGTGTGGCTTTTTCTGTAGACAGATCATCTTTTCCTTCGTTCAACAGTTAAGGGTCGAGTATGACTATGTATTAGAAACTGGGGCAAGTACTGGAGATACGATGATGAAAAAGGCATGCACTCTTCTTGTTTAATGTTAATACAGATACTGATTACTATGGAAGCATATTGCTGGGAAGTAGAACCCGGTGTGGTGATTCAGAAAAGCCTCTCTGAAGAAGTGACATCTAAGTGGAGATGTGACGAGTGTGTAGGAGACAGCTGAAGATGGCAGATAGAGTATTCTGTGCGAAGGGCACCAGATTGTGAAAACCTCAGAGATAAGAGATTGGTGACTTAAATCCCTGAGATATCATTGCCTCTAGGAAGCCTCCCCTGGTCCTCCCAGTCTTGAAGTGGAGGCCCGTCCTGTATGTTCCCAAGCAGAATTCTTCCATTATCACTGCCCTTATCACTTTGCATTATAATTACCTATTTACTTGTTGGTCTTTCCCACTAAGTAGTAAAATCCACAGGACAAGTGTTATGTCTGTCTTGACCATTCCTGCATGTCTTGCAGTTGGCACAGTGCTGGGTATGCAACGTCTTGAAGGAAATACCCTGCATGTAGCCCTACCACCCACCATTGCTGGGCCTGCCTGCCAACCATCCATGCCTGAATTGTGGGCAAAGCAGGCCCTGCAGACAAAGAGTCACAACACCAGGGAATTAACACCCCCAGGAACAGCCCCCGCTAAGGACTGTAGGGAGGACTGTAGGGGTTGATGGGTAAATACGACAGCCGCTCTCTTGCCCCTCAGGTGGGATAGCTCTTAGGTGTGTGTCCTACAGCAGGCTTAAGCTCCCTTGGCTCCCAGCACTAAATCACCTGAAAATGCATTCTTTATTCACTGCCTTTCCTTCCCTTCTTACTTCTCCACTCCCTTACCAGTGTTTCCTGGGACCACCTCCCAAACAAACCACTTACAATCAGGTCCTTGGCTCAGGGTCAGTTTCCAGAGGAAACCAACTAAGATGGTACCCACCAGGTAATGTGACTTGTGACTCAGCTGCTTGTTTGCATTATTAGGCAAGTTATTACCTCTCTGAGCCTTTACCCTGTCCCACTTCCTCCTACCTCGCCAGATTGTTGCTTGGCACCAGCGACATAAGGTACAAGAAAACCTGCTTGAGTTATTATATTATATATTAAGTATTATATTTATATCACTATATAAATATAATTATATATTATTATATTGTGCCTTGTTACATGTCCATCTAACCCAGCTGGGTCACAGCAGAGTAAGAGTTAAATGGCTGGAAGAAATTTTCTGATTGCCTGTCTTGACCTCAGGAACCCCAAATCTGCTCTGTTATTCCTGAAACGGGTCCATACCCAGAGGGAAAACACAGTGCTTTTAATGAGACGTAGTTTCCTGCAGGTCACACATAGCTCTGAGATCCATTCCTGCTTCCTGGCTTAAATAGCAGCTCTACTTAATCCATAGAAAATGGCTGCTAACCATTCCAGCATTCAAACAGAGGGAGCCAGAATTTTGTTTGTATATGACTCCTTCATGGAAACCAGTGTTGGATATTTCTAGTTACTGTGACAGTGACAATGAAGACATTAATAACGAGGAGGGACAATGATGATAGCAAGGGTCCTTTATTGAACCCTGCTATGGACTAAGGGCTTCACATCTACTACAAATTTACAGCCTCCAAAGAGTCCTATACCGTCATTACTCTTATGCCCATTTTGCACATGAGAATGCTGAGGCTTAGAGAAACTAAACTACCCAAGATCGAACAGTAACAACTTACAGAGTTAAACTCGGGTTCTAAATCCCATGTTCTGTGTGATCCTCATCAGATGCCCCATCATAAGAATACAGAATTAAAGAGTTTGTTGGAGGCAGAGCTACCACACTTTTTCTTGGTCTTACCCCAAGGTAACAGTATCTGTCATAGTACACAAGGCTGAATGGGAAGCCTAGGCTTCTACCCTCAAGAGTCTGTAATGAAGTGTCTCAACATCCCGACTCGGGTGAGGTCAGAGAAGGCCAAGCAGGAACCCAGGACTTTTATCCAGCCAGGTGGTAATGAGTGCCCCAGCACTGCAGGGCTGGTAAGGACCACACGAGGTATCTGGGATTCCACCTTCATCTGGCAGTGATGAAGCACCCCTCCCCCTCCCAACCAGGAGTGTGTCACAGGATGCCCAATGAAGAGTCAGGATGTTCACCACCACCCAACAGAAACAAGGCCAGCTCCTCCCTACATCCCCAACATGATGTCACCGAAAGAAAGCAGAAGGCAGAATTCCTTCCCCTCTCACCCAGAGAGGTATCAGTGGAGGCCTATAGAAAGTCAGAACTTCCTCTTCCAACCCCTGCTCCTGTCCAGTAGTAGTAAAGAATCTTTCCTCTCAGGTATCAATGGAGGCAAGTGAGAAACCTGGACTTTAACCCCCAAATGACAGTTGCAAGGCTGCCCTCCTCCCACTTTCCCTTCTGACAGACTTAGGCCTAATATATTAAAGTTATGTTAAATATAAATAGCCTAAATAGACAAATTAAAAGATAGAAATTGTCAGAATGGATTAAAAAACATGACACAACTATGATGTCTATAAGAAACTCACTTCAGCTATAATAGCATAGGCAGGCTGAAGGTAAAAGGATGGAAAAAGATGAATCACTCAAACAATCAGAAAAAGGAGTGGCTATAGTCTACATCAGAGAAAGTAGACTTTAGAGCAAAGAAACTTACAAGAGACAGAAGGGGACGTGATCTAGTGATAAAAGGATTAATTCGCTAAGGGACATAGCAATCCTAAATATGTACACACCAAACAACACAGCTGCAAAACATGTTAAGCAAAAATGATATAATTAAAAGCAGAAATAGACAAATACAAAATTACAGTTAGAGGCTTCAACACCCCTTTTTAAACAATTGATAGAACAACTAGACTGAAAATAATAAGGATGTGGAAGAACAAAACAACACCATCAACCGTTGGGGTCTAATTAACATTTATAGGACACCACCAACATCAGGACACACACTCTTCAAGTACCCATGGGATACAGACCATACTTTACACCATAAATCAACCCTCATCAAATTTAAAAGAATTAAAGTCATGTGGAGGAGTGTGTTCTCTGACCACAATGGGTTCTCTGACCACAATGGAATCAAACTAGAAATCGGTAACAGAAAGATAATAGGAAATTTTCCAAACACTTGGAAGTTAAATAATCCAGAGTCAAAGAGGAAGTCTCAAGGGAAATAAATATATATTAAATTGAGTGAAAATGAAAATACAACATATCAAAATTTGCGAGACATGGCTGAAACTGAGAAGAAAATTTATAGTACTAAATTCATACATTAGAAAAAAGAAAAAAATCTCAAACCAATAATCTAAGCTCCTATCCCAATAACCCAGAAAAAGAGGAGCAAAATAAGCCCAAATCAAGCAGAAGGAAAAAAAATAGTGATGATAAGAGTTAAGTAGAAGCAAAGCATCTTGTGTGGTTGGTTTGGGGAGTGTATTTGGTTTTCTCTGGTTGGTCCTATGCTGGCAGTAAGGACAAGAAACAGAGACACTAGGAGTCACTGACGGAGTCACTGACCAAGTCCTGACCATTCTGGGCCATAGGATGCAGAGTTTGTAGTTTGACTTTCCGGGCTGATTGCTGCAGAAGTTGGGGGTCAGAGTTCTGTTTTCACTGTCAGCCTGAATATTCATTGTCTCAGTTTATATATTCAGTCTCTCAATTTGTTTAACATTCTTGAAATGACACAATTACAGAATTGAAGAGCAGATTTGTGGATGACAGCAGTTAAGGGTGGTGTTCAAGGCAGAGGGAAGTAGGTATGGCTTTAAAAGGGGAACATGAGAGATGGGAAAGTTCTGTATCTTTATTGTGTCAGAATCAATATCCTGTGATTTTATACTATACTTCTGTAATTTTTTTTAATTGAAGTGTAGTCAGTTTACAATGTTGCATCAGTTTCTGGTGTACAGCACAATGCTTCAGTTGTACAAGAACACACATATATTTGTTTTCATATTCTTTTTCACCATAAGTAACTATAAGATATTGAATATAGTTTCCTGTGCTACACAGTATAAACTTGTTGTTTATCTATACTGTAGTTTTACAAGATGTTACCACTGGGATAAACTGAGTAAAGGGCAAAAGGGCTCTCTCTGTATTATTTCTTACAACTGCTTGTGAATTTATAATTATCTCAAAATAAAGGAGCATATTAAACAAAAAATTCCCAGAGAGAAGAGAATGGTTACTTTCCAAAGAATGACAGTCTGGAAGCTAAATTATCAACAACATTGTGGGCCAGAAAACAATTGCTGGAGTAATTGAGTCAAACTTCTGAAGAAGACAATAAATAACTGTCAGCATAGAGGACTTTATTCAGCTAAACTCTCATTCAGGAGTAAAGACCAAATAGGAACTTCTGATTAAAAGGACTCAGAATTTACCACTTAAGACCCTCCCTAAAAGAAGGATTGAAGTATGAACTGCAGTAAGAAAAAAACTGAACTCTGAATAAAGGGAATGATGCAATTACTTACCTCAACAAGTGCTTATAGAGTGCTTACTATGCATGGGGTACTCTGCCCGAGGCTAGACATGATATAGGGAACAATACAAGCACAATGTCCTGCCTGTCCTTGTGGGACTTAAAGTTCTAGTGGAAGAAAACATACAAAAAACAAGGAGCGTGCGTAAGAAATACCATATTTTAAATGTTCTGAGCTTGCACTGGGATCTTTCTAGATGTGAATGGCTTTTCATTTAATCTTTCCAGGATTCATGCTTTCTTGAGTTTGAGTACCCGTGTAAAAAAAATTTATCAATCCATCCCTCTCAAATATTGACAGAACTAACAAACACCATAATTGCTAAGGATATAGAATGTTTGAATAACACAGTTAGCTAGTTCCAGGTAACAAACATGTACGTGTATGAGATCTTGTCTCTACAAATTAGAGAAATCAGTTCTTCTCAAGCACGTATAAAACTTTACAAAAACTGACTACATACTAGCCTCTAATGTGAAAAAATACTACAATAATCAGCATCATCGAGACCACAGTAACATAAAGTTAGAGTCAATGAATAAACAAGAGATAATATTCTTTTGTTTCATATGCAAGTCTCCCTCACCCACTCAGGTCCATGAGAGCCTCCATTCTCTCCCTTGAACCCTCCCCCCACCCCACCTGCCTTTTCACTTGTCTCTTTTTCTCCTACTCCTGTTCCTAACTTTAATCTTTGTGATTGCTTGTCAATCATCAGGGTTCCCTTCTGGATGAGGCTATCGGGGAGGGGAGGGAAGGTACGAAGAAGGCGAAGATTAGAGTACTCATGAGACCATTAGCCCATTTATCCTGCCAAAACTGACGTTCTTTGTGCACATCTGTTTCATTTTGCTCAAAGGATTTCCAATTCATTATATTACCAAGGTATCCTTTTCTTACCCTGTGTTCAGTGTGCATTCAACTCTAGTAAGGGAGTTGAGGGTGAGAAAGCATAGATACATGCACACAATTTTATTTTTCTCAGAAAAAGTCATACAACAGACTATTCTTAATTTTTTTGTTGTTGAAATATGTTGTAGGTATCTCTCCGTAACAGTAGATACAAGTCTACCTCACTTTTTTAAGTGAAAGTATAAAATTCTATTTTTGGATGCCTCAAAGACAAGAAAATCACAAAGCTATATTGAACACAAACAAAATTTACATATGTGATATATATGTAGTATTTGTGTATACATGTAATATATATATATGTGATATGTGTGTGTTTGATCTGAGATGGGACATACTATTGGAGGAGCACACATGTTCAGAAATATCAGAATATTACAAAATATAAATCCTGTCCAAACCTCTTCTCTCTTATTCTCTAATTTTTTTTTTGTAGGGATGGGGAGGTGAAGTGGTATTGATGGGCTGGCAGAGGAGGATTCTAAAAACCCACAGTGAAATTCTTTAGGACGAATGAATATGCAAAAATCACCAAGAAGATTTCAAAAAAGAATATAATGAGAGAGAATTTTGCCTACCTAATCAGAGTACAAAATTAGCCCACATTAAATAAGTCCAGATGGCAATGGCACCAGAATAGACAAATAGCTCAGTGGACAGAAATATTTTCATATGCATTGTTACTTGGTATATGATCAAAATAATATTTCAAGTTGATAGGAAAGGAATAAATTACTCAGTAAATTGTGCTGAGGCAGTTAACTAATCAACTGGGCAAAAAAATTAAATTCAGTGTTGGATCCTTACCTTACACCATATACAGAAATTAACTCAAAATGGATCAAAGATCTAAATGAAAAACCTAAAACTATAAAACTTTTAGAAGGTAAATCTAGGGGAAAAGCTTCATGACATTGGGTCTGGCAATGATTTCTGGAATATGATACCAGAAGCATGGGCGACAAAAACAAAAGTAATAAATTAAACTACTTTAAAATTGAAAACATCTGCTCATCAAAGGGCACAGTCAATAGGAGTGAAAAGACAACCTGTAGAATGGGAAGAAATATTTGAAAATCATGTATTTGATAAGGGGGTAATTCAGAATATATGCAAAAACACCTACACGACTCAACAACACAAAACCAACAACCCAATGAAAAACATAAGCCAAGGATTTGAATAGACATTTCTGCAGAGAAGATATGCAAATGGCCTACCAGCTCGTGAAAAGATGCTCAGCATCATTCATCATTAGGGAAATGCCAATCAACGCTGCAATGAGATGTCACCTCACACCCATCAGAATGGTTCCTATCAAAAAACAGAATCCAAAATGCAAAAAATAACAAGTTTTGAATTTGTGGAGAAATTAGAACACTTTAGCACTGTTGGTAGGAATGTGAAATGGCGCAGCCACTGTGGAAAACAGTATGGTGGTTCCTCAAAAAATTAAAAATAGAATTTCCATGTGATCCAGTAGGACCATTTCTAAATATATATCCAAAAGAATTGAAAGCAGGATCTCAGATATTTATACATTTATATTTACAGCAACATTATTCACAGTAGCCAAAAGGTAGAAGTAACCCAAATGTCCATTGCAGATGAATGGATAAACAAAACATGGTCTATACACACAATGAAATTCAACCTTATAAAGAAGGAAATTTGGATACATGCTACAACATAGAATGACCTTAAAGACATTATACTGAATAAAACAAGCCAGCTACAAAAAGACTAGTATTATATGATTTCACTTACATGAGGAAGCAAGAGTAGTCAAACTGATAGAAATAAAAGTAGAATGGTGATGATGGCCAGAGGCTGGGAGAGGGGTAAACAGAAGTCGTCATTTCCTGGGTGGAGAATTTCAGTTTTATAAGATGAAAAACCTGGAGAGTGTTTGCCTGACAATCACAATATACTTAACACTACCTAACTGCACACTTAGTAGAAAATGATGGAGATGGTAAATTTTATGTTATGTGCATTTTATCACAATTAAAAAAAATTTGTGAAGATTTTAAATAGAATAACCTGAGATCCTTTTACTTCACACACACATTTTCTTAAACAAACAGATAAAGAAAAAACCAAATAAAAAAACCCAAAGGAGTAAAAGACCTAAATGTAAAAAACTATAGGCTTTTTCTTTAAAAAAAAAAAAATTGTTAAGTGTCTTTCTCTACGGAGTATTTTTTTACCTCAAGGATCTGCATTATTTATCTACTACTGCCTCACAAACTACCCAATGACTTAGCAGCTTAAAAACAACAAGCTTTTATTATCTCAGTTTCTGTGGGTCGGGAAGCTGGCCATGTCTGAGCTGGGTGCATCTGGCTCAAGGTCTCTCATGATGGTGCAGTTAAGCTGTCAGCCAGAGTTGCATCATTTCAAGGCTTCACTTGGGACTGGAGGATCCTTTTCCAAGTTTATTCATACGTTGTTGGCAAGCCTTAGAAGATGTGCTTCCAAGCTAACTCACATAGGCCTCTCTGTGGGGCACTGTGTGGTGTCTGGCTTCCCTCAGTGGCAAGATCCAATGGAGAGGAAGTGACCAAGATGGGAGCCACTGTCTATTCTAACCAATCTCTGGACCCTCCCTGGGCCCAGCTGCCCGGGGCAGTGCCACTTCCCAGCTGCGTGACCTGCAACTTGTAACTCATTCTTGCCAGGCATTCATTTTCTACTGTGTGAAAATGAGGAGAATGATGGACCCTCCCTCTCACAATTATGTGAGAATTGTAAGAGTTAGTGTATGTAAAAGGGCTTAAAACGGTGTAAAGCACGTAGCTAAGTACTATGTTAGTGTTTCATTAACTGTGTGAACTAAACCTATTGCAAAACAGAGCCCTTTATTTTCTGTCTGCTTTGACTTTTTTGTTCTTTCTTTAATGCATTGTTACCTTTATTCACCTTTCAGCTCCTATGATACTTTCCTGCCCAAATTCCAAATAGATTTATCAGAGTTTACTGTTTTTCACTTCTTTGGCTCTGTTCTGCAAGCAAGCAAGCAAGCAAAAAAAAAAAATCAATCTGAAAAATATCAGTGTCACTCAAAAACTTACAGTCATCATTTTGCTCTTCTTCCTCTGGGTTATTTGTGCAGACTGAGCTGAGGATGAGCCTAGAACACACCTCTAGGGAACAAGGATCCCTTGCCCTGAAGTCTTTGCACAGCTGGTTTATTCAGACATCCTTACCTTACCGATCGTCCTCTTTAAAGCAGTGGCAATCCCTGACACAGCTATCCTCTCCAAGGACATGATCACTTGTCTTTCTCATCTGGATTTTGGGTAGAACGTTGCCAAAGATGTTTTTAAATTATAAGTAGATTGTACCACTTATCCCTACTGTCGGTGTGCCCGAGTCTTCTTGAAGAATTTTAACATCAAACACTATTCCCACCCCCGTACAGTCAAGAGGCATTTCTCTCCACGTTGGGGATGACTTTTAAGTGGGGAATTGCCAGCAACAGAATCCTTCTCACAACCCTGTTTCTGTAGCTCTAACTGGAGATTTAAAACAATGCTCGTAACCCTGTGTGACTCTGATCATCTCTGTCCTTACCTGTCTCCAGGCTACAGACTGGAGCCAGGCTGCTGAGATAGGATCAAGGTGAAGGTTGCTCAGTGTGCCAAGGGTAGCTCAAAACAAAAACTGCCCAGAAATACTGAGATCAGCCTATATACTCCATAGTGTAAAACATGAGGGTTTTGTTTGTTTCTTCATATGTTGCTTTGTTTGCATGGTTTTTCTGCCTCTTTGGAAAGAAAGTGGGGGTTTGAATTTGTGCAGGGTTGAGCCTCTTCTGCTTTTTTCCCTACAACATTATCTATTGCACTTTAAAGTAGTGGAATAATAGACTCTTCAACAAATTGCTGTTTGGGTAACTGGGTAGCCATATATGAAAGAAATAAAATCAGATTCTGCTCCCTTTTACACCAAAATCAACTCCACGTAGATCAAAGACTTACCCTCAAAAAAGGAAACTATAGGACATCCTAAAAACCGTCATAGAACAGGTAATATATTTACAAGTGTGATAGAAAACGCATGTATCTTAAAGGAAAAAGCTGATCCATTTTATTCCATTAAAAATTTACAGTCAACATTGCAATAAGCACACCAAAAACATACCAGAAATGGTGAACTGGGTGAAAAGGCTTAATTTGCATTATAGGAAAGGACCTTACTTCTCATATAAGTTGATATTAAGAAGAGTTCAACAGAAAAATGGGCAAAATAGTAACAAAGTTCAGAAAAAATCAGATTTGTTCTTACACATGAAAAGGTGCTCACTCTCATAAGGTAATTATAATTTCACTAAGAGTTCCCTCTTGAGTTTAGACTTCACTCAGTGACTCATATCCAAAGAATGGAGTATGGAAAATGGAAAAAGAGCAATGTTACACTGGAGAAACCCAGCAGATGCTACCTTAAACCAGATGAATAAGGTTATTCTCTCTAGTCTAATCATGAAAAAAATATCAGACAAACCCAAAGTAAGGGATATTCTACAAAATACCAACTCCTCAAAATTGTCTGTCATAAAGAACAAGGGAAAATTGAGAAAACGTCAGAAACTAGAATAGAAAGACAAGATGACTAAATGCCGTATGTTCTCCTGGATAGAATTCTGGAACAGAAAAGGGATATTAATAGAAAAACTGGTGAAATCCAAGTAGAACCTGGAGTTTCATTAAGAGCAATACACCAGTGTTGGTTTCTTAGTTTTGATGAATGTATCATATTAATATAAGATGTTACTGTGAGGGGAAGCTGGGTGAGGAGTATCCAGGAACTTTCTGTGCTATCTTTGCAACTTTTCTCTAAAGTTATTCCCGAATAAAAAAATTTATTAAAGATACATTTCTTTATCTGTCAATTTGGCAAAGATAAAAAAGGTTGATATCATACTGGAAATTGGGTAGGAAAACAGTATTTCATACATTCCTGGAAGAAGCATAAATTGAAACAGCATTTATGGAGGTCAGTTTGACAGTATCTGTCAAAACAGCTGAACTTCTCCTTTGACTCGGCAGTTTTATTTCTAGGGATTTATTTGATAGGTATACTGGTATTGTGTGAAATGTACAAGATCATTCACCATGGCACTGTTTATTTTAGCAAAAGTCAGAAATAACTTTGGGGACTTATAACTAAGGGACTTCTTAAGGAATTGTAGTAATCCTTTCAACGGAAAATTTACAATTGAGAATAAAAGGAAATTTCCAACATACATTGTTAAGTTAAAGAAAAATTCAAGATGTCCTAGTGTGGATATGTTACCATGTTCTTAAAAAGAGAAAGACATGGGTAATGTTTTATCATATGTACATTAAAATACATCAGGAAGGGTAGACAAGCAACTAGAAGATATCATTTGCCTCCAGGCAAGAGCACTGCAGTAAGCAGGAGTGAAAGAGATTTTTCTCTGCACACTTTTAATATATTTTGAATTTTGAACAATGTGGGTATATGACCTACCATATATCCCCAATCTAAGATGCTGTGGATTGTAAGATGCAGCATTCTTCCATGTACAGCTAAGAACAAAAAACTGCTCTTTACCTGTAAAAACACCACTGATGATGAGCTAAATCCTGATTTTAAGACGTACATCTTTAGAAGCAATAAATTTTTAAATGTGCACTTTAGACACAATAAAATGTGCCTTCAAAATAAGACATTAAAAAGTGTTTTCAAGAAGTAGCCATCTGTTTTTATATGTGTAGAAAAAGTCTGAGGGAATGTGTCCTAAACAGCTACAGCAAGTATTTCTAGGTAGTCGAATGGGGGTGATTTTTATTTTCTTCTCTGTATTTTCTGTCTTTTCTAAATCCTCTATAAGGATAAAGCATTGCTTTTATGGTCAGAAAAGAATGTTAGTAAATGCAGTGTGACCGTAAGTTTTAAGGAGGCACCTTAAAGTCACCTCTAGTTACCGTGTTGATGGTGAGGATGTTTTTAAGAAGTGACCTTAACAGTGATCAGCCACAAGTTCCCCATCTCCACCCCCTGCTTAACAGTCTTCATTGTAGATTCTTCCTCCTGTGACTAAAGTGTTCATTCCCTTGGGTTCTATCCTTCTGGTCTGCTCTTCTTAGTCTGTATATTTTGACACAGAAGTAGCCCAGTATCATAGTTCAGAGTGTAGTCTCTGGTGCCAGATGGACCCATTTCAGATTTGGCCCCTGCGTCCTACTTTGCAGCCTCTCCAGGCCTCAGTTTCCTCATCCACAAAATGCGATAATACATGAGAGCATGGTTGTAATGATTCAGTGGGTGTATTTAAGGAGGGTGGACAGTGCTGGCAGAGTAAGTAGCCTATAAACTACTTATTCTGACTCGTCCCTGGATGATCTCATGCACACACATGGCTTTGGTTATTATCTGTTTGCCAATGCCTCCCACATTTATTTTCCAGCCCAGATCTGTGTCCTGAGCTCCAGGCCTCTATAGTTGACTACTCCCTGGATGTCACCCCTTGGACGTTCCACAGATTTAACCTGTCTAAAACTCTTCACCCCTCAAGCCAATGACCTGTTTATTCTTCCTTCCCTGTCTCCTACTTCCAGCCATCTCCTGGGTTGCTTTTGTCAGAAACCTCACTGTCATTCTTGACTTCATTTTTATCAATACTCACCCCTCCCACTATGCCACCCCCTCAAATAATCAATCACCTTGTCCAGCAGATACAGCCTCCAAAATGACTCTTGATTCCCATCTGTTCTTCTCCATCCCCATTGCCATTACCACCGTGCAGACGACCTTCTCTCTCCTAGCTTGTGGCAGCAGCCTCTAGTCTTCCCATTCTACCTCTTTCCCTTCCTATAGGCAGAATGAGCTTTCTAATGAGGATCCTAATCAGGGTGTCCTCATCTATACAAGCTGTCAGTGAGTTCCCACTCACCTTGGAACAAGCCCTTTTCCTATGGTCTGTGTGCTGGCTCTGAATTCCTTCTTTCTCCAGCCTTACTTCATGTCACTTTCTTACTACGAACACTTGATTCCAGCCATAATAAAATATTGTAAGTTTCTAAAGGGTTCTGTTGTCTGGTTTCACTCAAGACCTTTGCGTAAGTTGCTTCCTCCATGTGGAACCCACTCTCCATCCTTCACGTAGCTAATACTTACTTTCCTTCAGGTCTCAGGTTAGATGACTTTGCCTCAGAAAGTATCCCCCGAACCCAGCTCTTGGCTGTATCTGCCTCCCAAGTGCTCCCACAGCATCTTGTACTTCTTCTCACAAAGGATTTCACACTCTTTACTAGTTTTTCCCCAACTCAACTGTAAGCTTCTTTTTAAAAATTTATTAATTATTTTTCAATTCAGTAGTTGATTTACAAAGTGGTGTTAGTTTCAGGTACAGCAAAGTTTTTCAGTTATATATATATATATATTCATTTTTCACATTCTTTTCCATTATAGATTATTACATTATAGCTATTATATAGTTTAGTATTATATAGTTTAGTATAGTATTATAACTATTATCTAATTCCCTGTGCTACACAGTAGGTCCTTGTTTATCTCTTTTATATATAGTCGTGTGTATCTTCTAATCCCAAACTCCTAATTTATCCCTCCCCACACACTTTCCCCTTTGGTAACCGTAAATTTGTTTTCTGTGTCTGCGGGTCTATTTCTGTTTTGTAAGTAAGTTAATTTGTATCATTTAAGATTCCACATGTAAGTGATATCATATGATATTTGTCTTTCTCGGTCCGACTCACTCAACTGCCCTCTTCCTAAGTGATGAGGCTATGCCCAGGCTATTGCATGCTGGAGCAGACAAGTAGTAGCTTGCAAGCGTCCGCTGTCAAAGGTTCAGGATTGGTGAGAGCTGGTTGGTGAACACTGCTATTATTAAAGTCCAATTATATGAGCTTACACTTAAGTATATTATACTTCCAATGAAAATCGTAAATAAAACTTCATCCCTCTCTAATTACTGCATTTTACTATAATCCACGCTCTTGGGACTGTATACCTTTATTCTGTGCATTTCTTCCTAATTCCACACTCAGTGACAAAACATTGGCAGCTTGACATTGGTCACGATGGGCATATTTACACATGAAAGTGCCAAGTGCTACAAACCAGGGCTTGGTTTAATAGTTTTGTTGGTTGCCTAGACTCACCACTGTCTACCTCCCTTTGATGTTCCTAGCACCGGGCACAGAGGTGGTGCTTAACAGACATTTATTGAAAATGTATAAATATATAAAAAGATGAATGAACAAACATGAGGAGGCCTAGAATTCCCCTGAACTTTATGACAGCCTGTTGCTTTGGAGGAAAGGTTCAAGCTGCCTGACTTGACGCCCATGGACTGACTGACCCCTGGCCTTGGGATGCTGCCTGAGCCTCTTCACCCAGGTCTGGTGAACCAGGACAGACAATTCAATAAGCACCGTGTCAGGTTTCCCAAAATGCCTGTAGGTGGCCCCTAAATACCTTTTCATTTGCACATAATTGGCAGGACTGTCCTAGATTCGGGGCCTTGGTTGCATTCCTTAGTGGTGAATGCCGCTTACATAAGCTGAGTGGGCTGTCTTTGAGAAATATCCAGGGCTTGTAGGGGAAATTTTCCTTCTCTCCATCCCTAGTTTGCTTGCCGCAGTGAAGGTATTTTTGGATTTTGGCTGAATCGGTCTCTCTTTTTGGCCTGTGTACCCCTAGGGAATTGCTGCTCCTACAGATGGAAATTAATTGAAGAGTAGCCGAAGGCTAGGTCTGCAAACAGGAAGGGGAAGGGAGACACAGGGTGCCCTGGCGTGTGTCCCTGTCCTGAGCATACCCACCCCCCTCCTCCCCACCACTTGCCCTCCCCACACCCACCCTCATCTGTTAGGACTTCAGCAGTTCCTGAGCTGAGACATTCCAGGAAGTGCTGTACTGACAGAGGTGCCCTGAGGTTTTCAGCCGCAGAGCAGATGCATCAGGATGGCTCCCAGAGAGGCCGTGTGCTAAGGAGTGTATCCTAGAGGCAAAGTGCTGAGTTCAGATCAGGGCTTTGGCTTAGAACCTGGGTAACAATGCAGAAGTTACTGAACCTCTCTGTGCCTCAGTTTCCTCACTTGCAAAAATGGGACTAATATCTGTATAACCTATTTTACGGGGTTGTTGTAAGAGTTAGATCTTTCGAACCCTGCCTGCCAAGTAATAAAATCTTGATAAATCTTAGCTAGTTATTACCTTTGAAGTGAAGATGCAGGAGACGTCTATGGACCAGTAAAAACCAGGATATAGGAAAGTCCAGCTTAAGATACAGCTTGGGAGCAAGGCTTGTTCCCAGTGCTTAACCAAAACTCAAGTCTCAGTTTTCAGGACAGAATTAAGAAAGCCATGTTTATCCATGTAGCTAACAGAAGGCAGTGTGTTGTAGTGAAAAGAGCAGGACCTTTAGAATTAGACAAAATCAGGGTTTTAAATATGAGCTGAGTAACTCTGGGAAAACTGCTTCATTTCTTAGACTCTGTTTTTGAATCTGTAAAATGGGTAAAACTATAATATGGATTACAGAAGAGAGAGGATTAAATAAGATACGGCATTATAGCTGAGCAAAGAGCTGCTGTGATTATTGAACTGGGAAAATCATCTCTAGGACCTAGAAATTTCTGATTGCATGTGAGTGATGATGATACCCCATTCCCCAGCAAGACGACTATAAGGATGAAACGAGGTGATTTATGTACAGAGATTAGCTCTATGCCTGGCAAATAGAGACAAATCCATAAACAGAAATGTTGTGACTATTAGGTTTATTACTGCTGTTTTTTATTCTAAAGGCAACAGAATTTTGAGCACGTACTGTGTGCAGCCCTGTGTTTGGTGTAAGGTGTACGTCAAGGGATACAGCCCACACAGCCTTGCCCCCAAGGGACTTCCTTCATTCCAAAGATGGGTGAGAGAAAGGGGTAGAAAACAGAAAGAAATAATTTAAGAAAATGGTAGGATTCATGTAAAAAACACAGGGGTAGGCTGGGTAAGAGTGACTAGGGCTGGGGTGGAGGTGGGGGCACATTCACTTTCATTCCTATTGTCAGAGGAGGCTGCTCTTTGGCTCAGGTGGCATGGCAGACACCAGCCTCAGTAAAAGAACACAGTTCTCCTGTCTTTGTGTCAGTTTGAAAACTGCATGGAGATGGAGGGGAGTCTCAGTAATCAGGAATCCCCAGATCTCTCCGTGGCCAGGGCTTTAAATCAAGAAGCTGAAGGCAGAGTGGACCAAGTAGACAGAGTAGCCTCTTCCTTGTGTGAGCAGGTGACCTGACGTAACCCCTACGGTTTCCTTGCCTGCAGGTGGCCTGTCCATCCACCAGGTGGCAGTGTTCAATAATGAACGATGACATCATTAATTAAAGAGGGCCTGTGGCCAGCATTCCTATTGCAGGCCACATAATGAACATTTGCTACGAGCACTAGTTACAGTTACCCTTTCTGATGGCTGTGTGGGACTCCTGGCCTTGGTACTGTGACGGTTTTCTTCTGGATCTTCTTTCCTTTTGTTTTGTGGGTGTGTGTGGGTGTGTGTGTGTGTGTGTGTGTGTGTGTGTGTGTTTGCCCTTTTTTTTTTAATGGAGGTAGTCAGGACTGAACTCAGGACCTCGCTCATACTAAGCACGCGCTCTACCACTGAGCTATACTCTGCTCCCTTCTTCCCTCTTACGTCTGAAATAGACAGTGTTTTAAAGTGATATAACTGAGCACACACATGCCCAGGCATTGCACAAACAGCTTTACAAAAATTATGATGCTGCATTGTTGCACCAGCTTTGCAGTGAGTCAAATGAATTCCCACTTTAGCGATGAAGACTCCAGGGATCAGAGACTGGCGGCTAGCCTAGGGATGCACAGCTGGTCCATGACAGCAGTGGGTTCAAACCTAGGTTTGTCTGATGCTGTAGTTCAGCGCTGACCCATCACTCTGCCTTGCTTTGTATTTTAAGAAGAATAATTCTTTGTATCATTATTATTTGAATAATAATGTAAGTATCATTGAAACAGAGCAGATTGTCTCCAGGTTAAGGTATCATATTCTCATACATACAATACTGGCATTAATACTATCAAAGGGAACATTTGTGGGGTTTTTGTTTTATCTTTTTAAAAAATTTATATATATATATATATATACATATTTTATTGAAGTACAGTCAGTTTACAATGTTGTGTCAATTTCTGGTGCACAGCACAATGCTTCAGTCATACATGTACATACATATATTCGTTTTCATATTCATTTTCACCATAAGTTACTACAAGATATTGTATATAGTTCCCTGTGCTATACAATAGGACCTTGTTGTTTTTCTATTTTATAAATAATAGTTAATATCTGCAAATCTCAAATTCCCGATTTATCCCTTCCCACCCCCTTTCCCCCCTGGTGACCATAGTTTGTGTTTTATGACTGTGAGTCTGATTCTGTTCAAAGTGAGGATTTGTGTAGCACTCAGCTAGCTCCAGGAATGCCTGGAAACTGAAAGGCAGGGAGTTGGGTCAGAAACATTTCTCAGGACTTAGAGAAGTGGCAGGCAAATAGCCCGAGGACACAGGTTATTTTTTATTTTTTATTAATTTTTTCACTATGACTGATGGTCGTCATAAGCTATCCTAAAGGAGTGAAGGGCAAACCATCATTATTTTCCTTCTATGGGTAAAGAATGTAAGTCAGAGAGGTAAGGTTGCTGCCCGAGATCCCCCCGAGTGCACTAGAACCACTCTGGAGCTTCCAGGGACTTTCTCATCATCCTGGAAACTGATCAAAGAAAACCTCAAAGCTCTAAAAAAAGTAATTGATCAGTGGATTCCAGAAAATACATTACTTTCTCTGGTATACTTTAGATGGAGGCAAATTAATATTGATTTGTTTAAGGTGTCTACAGCTTGAAAAGGACTATTATCATTTTGTCTCTGGGTGGCTGAGTGAGATAAGGAGATATAAAATACACAGTTCATCTGATATTTTGGTCTGTGGCCCCACCAGTTCCATATGTTGAGGTGATGATGTGTTGGAACTGGAAGGGGAGTGACAGGCAATCTGGTGTAATGCTTTGATTTCACAGATGGAGAAACTGAGGCCCAGAGAGGGCTGACTTGCTCATGATCATCCAAATAGTTGGCAGCAGGATCAGGCCTAGTTCCCAAAAGAGGCCCGTCTACTCCCTGCCTTCAAAGTACAATTCAGACTGGAGGCCTGTCCTGAGTGGGCCTTTGTGGGCTGTAGCTGCAAGATCTAAAGAGGCCCTGAGATCAAATAAATCTGGGAAGCATCAAATCAAACAAAGTTAAATTTTAACAGGACTTGTCAGAACCTTTAATGTACTAAAAATATTTACCTGAAATCTCCAAGAGGGAATCAAAATACTCACAGTTTGCCCACATTATTTAATCTCAAACTTTTTTAAACTACCACATCTATTCACAGTTCACACAACAGTGTTCAACACAACTGGGACTTAATTTATATCTCAGTTTCCCAAGTGTTTGGTCATGGGACTCCGTGTTTAAGAGTAGCTCCTAGAATACATGTTTTGGGAGCGCCCTCAGGAACTGCTTCACTAAGTCACGGACAAGACAAAACCATCTTTGAGTCCCAGAGCCCAGCTAGTGCAGAGGCTGCATGTGGAGGGGATCAGGGCTCATCAGAGGAAAGGCAGCCTCATGAAAGGAAATTCTGTGTCTTAGTGAATTCTCTATCTTTGTGAAACATTATGAATGAGTTTTCTTTTTTAAAGGACAACCCTTTATACAATATTCCAAAAGTCAGCAAAGATGGTAATATTCCAGTACAGTGAGTTATGAGCTAGGGTTATTAGAGCCAGAATTTGGGGAATCAGATACATGGGTTTGCGCTCAGGCTGTGTAATGTGTTAGCCGTGTGACTTTGGGCAAATTTCCCTCATTGATCTTCAGATTTCTTACAATGGGGATAATTACATTACATGAAAATTGGGATAATAACATTACCCTTGGGGAAAGATGGAGAAAAAAATTGGAGGGTGCCAAATTTGTGCAGAACAATTGCTGTTGAATGACTTAAGGAGAAAAATGGGACCCCAAGAAATGGCTCAATTAACAAAATTTGCTCAGTTGACTGCTCTGCATAAAGGATAAGAAAATCCAAGTGTGGGTGGAGAACTACGTGGCAGAGGAGGCAGGAGCCAGGGAGAGGTGAGGCAGCAAGCAGGCAGGAGCAGGGGAGAGAGGGAGGACCTCACTCAGAGGAGAGACTATGGGAAAACTGAGAGGCATTTGCACATGACATTCTCTGTGAGAGCCGCCCAAAGTTTAACCCCACAAAACCTCAGTGGAGACAGCAACTCTCATGCAAAAATTGCTTGTTTGCGTTGGTTTTTATTTGAAGGTGACTACCACACAGGGATGTTACAAAGACTCAAAGGAAGAACTCTTCAGCAGGGACCTATGCACAGAGCATGGGTGGGGTTTACCTCACTGGATAGAATGTGTTCTGGAATAACTGCCCCACTCCGATTTGTACACACTGAGTGTCTTCTTAAATTGCATCATCTTCTCGAAGATGAGTCAGCACAGTGAAGGCGACCAGCCGTGGCCTGCTGGTCAGAGGCCTGCATTCTCCACTCAGCTCTGCCAAGAGAGTCTGAATCCCTCAGGCCAGTGGCTTAGTCCCCTGGGCCTTGGTTCACACACATGTCAAACCAGAGTGAGCAGGCGTGGTGACTTCTGAGACATTGTGGCTTCACAAAAAATGAGTTTGGCGTCATAGAGACCCAAGTTCCAATCCCAGTTCTGCCACTATTTAGTTGTGTGGCTTCCGGCAAGTGTCTTACTATCTGTGAAACGGGTGTGATCAGAATCAAGTAAGATTATCCATATGATTTTGAAATGGTATATCCGATTTGGCCTCCAATTGGTATTTTTTTCTAAGATTTTTACACTTAAGTTTTTTTAATTCTTAAAATTCCTTATCTAATTTTAATACACACATACATACTCTCTCTCTGCTGGATCCTTCTTTCCTTTCCTAAAAAACAAAGGAAGTATTGCAATCAAAGTGAAGAGTTTGGAGAAGGGTTGGTATATGCGGAACTCTGGATGGACCCAAATAAAAAAACAAGCATAACTTTCTTCACACCTCTGGTGTTTCTAGGGTTCAGAACACATAGGTGTAAAGAAAAGCCCTGACCATGAGCAGATACATAAGACTAGGTTAAAAAAGACCTGAAATGGGAGTTGGGGTTGAGGGGAATGGTGAGGTAATTGAATCTTTCCTTTCTCATTGAAGCTCATAGCTGGCATTTTAAGCACATGAATCTCATACTAGCTGAATAAGCTTTGTCAGACAATTTTTCTTGAAAACACCTTAACTGGTGACTCCATAATTCACTCAGTTCTCTAGGGACACGCACAGGTGATGACCAGAAATTGCCAAAGCTGAAGTGGGTCACAGACCAGATCATTTTTCTAACTGCGCCACCACCGGAAATCGCTTTAGGTTCGTGATTCATTTCTTTTGCAAAGAGCTCCTCCCTGGGGGACCGATGTCTTCCTGGCTGTGGATTGCTAAGGTTTAAACATCTAGCGCTGATACCAGGCAGAGGCTAGGATGGATGCTCTCTGTAGGTGACTCAAGCAAACTATAATTTTCTGTCTGTTTGATGAGTTTTCAGTGGGTTAAAACTCTGAATATACAAGAAGTGCAAACAGAAATACAAGCAAAGGACATGAAAATGCAATTCATAAAAAGAATAAATGCCTAATAATCACGTGGAAGGGTGTTCAAGCTTACTACTACTAGTCAAAGAATTAAAATAATGTGATGCTAATTTTCACCTGACAGGTAAGCGAAGGTTAGAACCAATGATAATACTTAAAGCTGTTAAAAATGGAATAAAATCGATACTTTTGATGAGACTGTACATTGATACCACCCTTTTGGAGGACAGTTCGGCAATACTTAGCATATGTAGTAAGTTTTAAACATGCATACCATTTGGTTCTGCAATTCTACTTCTTGAATGTTGACTAAACAATCATAGAAATGTAAGAAGATTTAGCTATGTGCTTCACACAGCCTTCCCTCTCCCTGAGTTTTTTCTGTTATTATGAATAATCCTACTGTCTATGAAGAGGAGATGGATAAAATTATGGTATAGCCACATAATGGAATACTCTGCTGGCTTTAGAAATCACGATGTAAATACATACCCACAGCATATTAAGTTTAAAAAAATGCAAATTATACAGCTGGTATTCCTTTAAAAGACAACAATAAAAATAAAACTACAATAATATTATGCATAGATGAGGACAAAAACTGGGGCAAGAGTTATTCCCAAATGTTATGCCTGGTTGACTTGCTTGGTAGAATGAAGAGTAATTTTTAAAGTTATTTTCCTGTATTATTGGAATTTTTACAATAAGCATAAATTGCTTTTACGATCAGAAATAGCGAATAATGCAGAAAATAGAATAAAGCATGGCGGTGGGGTAGGAAGAGGTGTGTGGGGCACCACACACAATGAGAAAAGGCTTGTGGCTTCAACCTGCTAGAAATAAAACCTGTCGTTTCACTAGCTTAGGAAAGCTACTACTTATCTTCCTCAAACCTGTGAAAACCTGTCACCTGGGATTTAGGGCTGATGCTCTGCTTGAAAGACATTGAACTGAACTCTGAGTCTGATTTGTTTAGATTTGTCTGTACTACCTGGTCCATTTCCTCTGAGGTCTGGTGGCTTTTATTTTAATTGCTATGCCTCTCTCTTTTGCTCTGTACAGATTCTGGGTGATTTTCATTCAAAAGAGCATGTACTTGTCTTTTCTCCCAGGAGCTTCTATAGGAGAGGAATGATGTAATAGATCTGATGGATGGAATGCCCTTTGGAGCAGTACAGGGACTCTCCTGGCTCCTGTCAGTAGGGCTGAGGAAAGCCAACAAGGACCCAGAGGGGGATTTATGGACAGTCAGGTCTAGGGGAGGGAAACAGCTCAGTGGTGGAGCATGTGAGCAGCATGCACGAGGTCCTGGGTTCAATCCCCAGTACCTCCATTAAAAATAATAATAATTCAAAAAAGTAAGTTAATCAGATGACTGAATAAAGAAGATGTGATATATATATATAGTGGAATACTACTCAGCCATAAAAAAGAATAAAACAATGCCATTTGCAGCAACATGGATGGACCTGGAGATCACCATTCTAAGTGAAGTTAGCTAGAAAGAAAGAAAAATACCATATGATATCAGTTATATACGGAATCTAAAAAAAAGACACAAATGAACTTATTTAGAAAACAGGGATAGACTTGCAGACACAGAAAACAAACACGGTTACTGGGGGTAGAGGGGTGGGAAAGGATAAATTGGGAGTTAGACAGTTTTATTGACATCTAGTCAGTTTACAATCCTGTTTATTTTTTTAACATTTTTTATTTTTTTTAAATTTTTATTGATTTATAATCATTTTACAATGTTGTGTCAAATTCCAGTGTAGAGCACAATTTTTCATACATGAGCATACATATATTCATTGAGACATTTTTTTCTCTGTGAGCTACTGTAAGATCTTGTATATATTTCGCTGTGCTATACAGTACAATCTTGTTTATCTGTTCTACAATTTTGAAATCCCGTCTATCCCTTCCCACCCTTTGCCCCCTTGGCAACCACAAGTTTGTATTCTATGTCTATGAGTCTATTTCTGTTTTGTATTTATGCTTTGTTTTTGTTGTTTTGGTTTTTTGGTTTTTTTTAGATTCCACATATGAGCGATCTCATATGGTATTTTTCTTTCTCTTTCTGGCTTACTTCACTTAGAGTGACATTCTCCAGGTGCATCCATGTTGCTGCAAATGGCGTTATGTTGTCGGTTTTTATGGCTGAATAGTATTCCATTGTATAAATATACCACTTCTTCTTTATCCAGTCATCTGTTGATGGACATTTAGGCTGTTTCCATGTCTTGGCTATTGTAAATAGTGTTGCTATGAACATTGGGGTGCAGGTGTCATTTTGGAGTAGGGTTCCTTCTGGATATATGCCTAGGAGCGGGATTCCTGGGTCATATGGTAAGTCTATTCCTAGTCTTTTGAGGAATCTCCATACTGTTTTCCACAGTGGCTGCACCAAACTGCATTCCCACCAGCAGTGTAGGAGGGTTCCCTTTTCTCCACAGCCTCTCCAGCATTTATCGTTCATAGATTTTTGAATGATGGCCATTCTGACTGGTCTGAGGTGATACCTCATTGTAGTTTTGATTTGCATTTCTCTGATAATTAGTGATATTGAGCATTTTTTCATGTGCCTGTTGGCCGTTTGTATGTCTTCACTGAAGAATTGCTTGTTTAGGTCTTCTGCACATTTTTGGATTGGGTTGTTTGTTTTTTTATTATTAAATTGTATGAGCTGTTTATATGTTCTGGAAATTAAAGCTTTGTCAATTTTTGCATCTTTTGCAAATATTTTCCCCCATTCTGTATGTTGTTGTTTTGTTTTGCTTATAGTTTCCTTTGCTGTGCAAAAGCTTGTAAGTTTAATTAGGTCCCATTTGTTTATTTTTGCTTTTGTTTCTATTGCCTGGGTAGACTGCCCTAGGAGAACATTGCTAAGATTTATATCAGAGAATGTTTTCTGGCTCTGTTTTTTATTAACTGTGTGACTCAGGATAAATTACTTAACCTCTCTGAAACATAGTGTTCTCTTTTCTAAGTGGGGTCTAACAGTAGCTCCATCACAGAATTCTTGCGAGATTAGATGAAAATCCTGAATATAAAGATTTAGGACAATTGATTGGGCACATGGCAAGTGATGATTAAATGTTATTTTAAATAGTTATGATAGTGAAGTCATAAGGATGGCTACAGAAGTAAGATCCTGTAGATCTTTATCGTGCCTTAGATTAAAGATATGTCCCACCTGGAAAGTACTCATGTAGGCAGATCAAATAGGTGATGTTCTCTTCAAAAATGAAATGAAAACATCTCTCTGGGATTAAGGTCTTTGGAATGAACATGAAGACTCAATTCAACAGAGTGAAGGACCGATAAAGACAAGGATAAGGGCTAGAGATGGTGAAAATAGAGGGTTCTCATGGGAAAAGGAAGGTGTGCTCTCCATAGATGGTGTCTGGAGTTTGAAAGGATGAGGCCCTCAGCAGATCTGTGGCTAATGGCTGCTTGGTGTCATATCTGAGGCACTCAGAATTGGTTATTTGATTAATGTTTTGGCACCAACATTTGGAGAAAGAAAAATAATAAATAAGATATTTGGTGATCATCCCCCAGCTCAATGTCAACTTCTCCAGGGATCTGACCCTTTCCCCCAGCAGTCAACACTACAGGCTGTACCTGCAGTCTTCCCTCCAGGATTCCTTGGGTTCCTTATCAAGAGACGTTACATCTGTGAGACTGAAAATCAGTGAACAGGGAATATGGTTCTTGTATTTCTCCTTCTCTAGCCCCACTACTAGCCCCCTGGTCTTTGCACAAATTATAAATAGGAACTCTTTCATCAAGATACTTTGTTGCCATATATCAGAAAATTATTGCAATAAGTACACAAAATTGTGATGACCAGAATGTGATTGGTGTCCCCAAGGTTGAGCAGCATAAAAGCTACATAAAGCTGTGTGCTAGCTGCTTCTACCTTCTCCCATTGCCCCCAACCTTATCTTCCACTGTCGTAACTCAGAAGCTGTGTTTGATTATATACCATCAGTAGCACCTGCTGAATTTGTGCTTCTCTCTCAAGACTCAGCTTAAACACACTCTTTGAGGAAGCAGTCCCTCATAGCCTTCCCGACTGCACGAAGTGAAGTTCTTAGTCTGCCTCTCCTCACGGCTCGCGTGGTGCATGGTGCACACTCCTGCTGTTGCATTTATCATCCTGCATTGCACTTACTGTTTACATGACTGGCTCCCATTCCAAACTGTGAGCTTCTAGAACAAGGACCCCTGAGATTCTCATGGAAATGCAGATTCTCAAGCCTGACTCCTCATCTCCTTAGTCAGAATTCCTGGACACAGGATCTAGAAAGCTGCATTTCTGAATAAAACTTACCTGGGGCAGCTTATATCCTGTCAGTTTCAAAACTCACTTCTCTAGATAGCAAGGCACATATTCGCTACAGACAATGAGACACCAGGCATTGTGCTCCACTTGGAGAAAGCAGTGACTGTTCACAATTTCCCAGTAAATGTTTTTGAGTCCCAAATGTATTAGAAACTCTAGGATGTATACATACACATCTATATTGTCTTCTGGAAATAGGTTAACTCTCACGTCTATGAACTGGTGAGAGAGAGAGACTGGCATTGGGGATTGGGGGAGTTAATGAGAGGGATGGAGAGCAGTCTGAGTTTGAAGTGGTTATTAAAAAATAAGCATGATGACCATATCCTGGGTTGTTTTAAAAGCTGACTGATTGAGTTGGACATATTTTTCTTTCCAAGATCAAAAGACTAATCTTTGGTCAAATAAAGGTTGATAAAATCATGAGTATGCTCTTTGGGGAGTGACCAGGCAATTAGTTTTCTGCGATGATAGCTCCACATAGTTGTGGATCAGATAGGAAAATGAAGAGATGAAGTGCCAGTCAGGAATTCAGGCAGACGTTCTCCATGCATGTGATGAGCGTGTATAGGAGGTGAGATTTTGCAAGGACCTTACAGGAACAAGTATCAAAAGTTTGAACAACAAATACATGGAACTTCAATGCCAGAGATTTGGCTTTGAGTTAATTAAATCTTTTGTAAATCCCAAAGAAGACATGTCATTTGCCTTTGTTCTGGGTTCTAATGACTTTGTCAGTGTCTCTTTAGAAGCCATTTTCCAGGACTTCCTAGGATGACTACTGTCAATGATAACCTGTCACAAAACCAGATTTGGGGACAGAATCCATAACCTCTTTCAGGTAGAAGTAAATCAGGGCACCTGTACTCTGAGAGCAAGCTCCTTTGTTTCCATTCTTCTTGTGCTGAGTTTTGAAAAAGATTATTTCTCTCAAGAATTACTTATGCATTCATTGAAGAACTTTATTTCTACAGGTTGCCAGGGGAGGGAGATAGAAGATACTTAAGATGCTTACAGTTTATCTGAGGACACAGGAATTCACGCCTTTATTAGAGAATAATTTAAAACCTTATGTAACTGAGTGCTGTGCTCTGCTGACTTGCTACTCAAACTGTGGTCCGAGGACCAGCAGTATCGACATTACCTGGTACTTGTCAGGAATGCAGACACTCAGGCCCAAACCTACTGAATCAGTATCTGCTCTTTAACAAGATTCCTAGATGATTTATATGCAGTTAAAGACTTACCAGTGGATTCTTGAACCAGCAGCAAGATGGATGTGTAAGAATCACCTGGGGGCTTTTAATTATCCCTATTCCTGGGCTCCAACCTTAGTAGGTTATATTTAAGCATGATGAGTAAGGGTGTGAGCTCTTAGTGAAGCCTGCTTAGGATTAAAGTGTGCATTTGCCTCTCACTAGACATGTTAACAGCCAGAGGATTCAACCGTTGGATCTGTTAACCTCTTCAACAAAAGATGGAAACGATACCTATTTGACAGGACTATTGGGAGGAAAAGATATTTATCATGGTTCTTGGTATATAGTAAGCAAGTGATGAAAGGCTGGCTATTTTTTATTCTGATGGTCTGTGAAGTTTGGGAACCACTACCTTGTGGTAATGTACTTGGTTTATTTTACTGATTGTGTAATAGGTCTCCTTTGGTCAGAGCTGAGTGATGGAAACACTGAGTATCTCCATCACCACCACACCCTCAACACGTGTATACATGTATGCACTTGGGGAGCGTGTTTCTCTGTAGATCTGAACTCTCTTTTTCAGTTAGTTTTCCAGAGGCCCAGTGGATCTTCTCTGTTAAAAACTGGCCCAGGCGTCTTATCAACCTTGACTATTCTACATCAGCAGGGCAATATTTTTGATAAAGTGTCCTTAAACACTTGGGGGTCCTGGAGAATTGATACCAGGAAATATCTTCCAGAAAGAGTGAAGTATTCAGAGTGGGGAATGAAATTGTCCACATTGAGCTCCCCAAGTTGAAAAACAATTTTCTATTGGTAAAACCGAACTGTGTTATCTTCTCACCTTCAGGACACACTAATGCAACATGGTATTTTTAAGGAAAAGAAAACTGAGTGCGCGCACACACACACACCATCAATCTCAGAGATACCAATTAGTGGAGCAATCAGACCCCAAATTAGAAATCCTAGAGATCTCCACTCTTCCTTAGCCCCTGACCAAACTAGACACTGTTGAGCAGAGCTTCTGCAGTTCTTTGGTAGCACTCCTCTATCTCCTGACCTTGCAAATCTTGTTAAAATATCCACGTTTGTTTTTAGTTGTGTAGATTATTACATAGGAGTTTGTCATTGGACACACCCTCAGTAACTGTTGTCATTTAAACCTATTTTTAAGAGTTAAATGGGAGTAATAACTACTTCATAGGATTGTTGTGAAATTAATAAAGACAGTGCTTACTGAAGGGCTCAGTGCAACGTTTAACATAGACTCAGACCCATAAAGGGTGGCCCTTATACCATATTTATTCCTTATACCATTCCCTTCTGGCAATTCCTCATATTCGGTTTTGTATCATTTTACAACATTTTGTTGTTTAAATGACAAGTATTTGACCAGCTCAATTAACACCTCTGAATTCATTTTTGACTCTCTTCATTGAAATTATGTTATGCTCCCCCTAAGTTCAAATTAAAATGCTTGTTTCATGGTAATAGGTGGAAACTCAGTTGAGCACCATGCTTGCAGCTGGCTGCTTCCACTATTCCCTGGATAACACTATACCCAGAATGCCTTGTTAGCAGTTTTGCAAATGACCTGGAGTGTTGTATTTCAAACCTATTATAAATCGCAAATACAAATACACCTGTGTAAGAGTATGTGAATGTATTTTTAATGCAAGAGCTCTAGGTCAAGTAAATGAAGGACGAAAGACTTTATCAGAAGCCGTATGGCAGATTTATTCCTAGTCAGTAGTTTTATTCAGATGTGGATCCTTGAGCATTTCTTACTAGATTTTGTAAATTATAACTCAAGGATTAGTTGGAAGGCATGTAACTATAGACCAGTTATTTGCTTTTGTCTTGTGAAGCCAGAGCTTCTAAATAGTGTTTATTGTTTTTTTTATAGATTTCATCTATTAACTTCAAATAGGGGCTTTAAAAAAAGTCTTTGTAGCTGTACCCTCGGACTTACTGTGATTATTGTCCTCCACCCTCTCACTTACCATCTGCTGGTTACTATTCATTTGGTAACATTGCATCTGAAGTAGAAAACCATCCAGGTGGGCCATTTTCTAAAGATCGTGATTCACACACCTAACAATGAAGGTTAGTCACTTACTCTCATTCGCTCACACTCTCCCCCGACCTTGGTCGTCATCCACCACCAGTCTAGACAACAGAGACTGCTTGCAATGTCATACCTTACAGAGTTCTTTAGCCGCAAGCAACAGAAACCAACTCTCGCTAGCTTTAGCAAAACAAGAAATTGTTGGCAGAACACGGGCAGTTCAGCAAATGGAAAGTCCAGCTGAGAAAGGGCAGGAATCAGGGCAGCTGGGGGTCTAGGCATCTTATTGACTGTCTCATCTGCAAGCATCTCAGAATGTATCGGCCCCAGCCTTAATTTTTCCTGTCCTTGCATTGCTCAGTTCAAGATCTAAAGTCTTAAGAGAGAAAACCTAATTATCTTAGCGTGGATTACAAGCGAGACATTTTGACTGACAGCCTCCCTCAGACCATAGACAGTGGTGGAGAAGAGATACCTCATCAGGATGTTGTTACCAGTCGAATGAACGAGTGAATGAATGGAGGGAAAACACTTTTTGTGCTGATTACCTGGTTTATAGTCATTAAATGATCATTACAGAAAATGTAGCCACCCAAAAGAAAAATAAAAAATAAAATCAAAAGGCAGTAAAGGAAGGGAGAGTTATTCTCTTCCTCCTATGGGAAAATAATGAAGATCATGATGATAATCTTTTTGGTGTATTCAGGGAGGCAGAGTTTTATCTACGGAACTTTAGAATTAGAAAAGTACTGAAGAGAGTAAATTTCATGATTCTCAAACACTGGGGTGAACCAGCTGTATTAATAAGTCACCACGGAGTTTTATAAAAATAGACACTTGAGTCCCACTCTCAAAAACAGTGTAGTATTTAAATCTGGAGTTTATGTCCAGAAGTAAATTTGAAGGACTGTCATTCTAGTGAGTGGAGACATCAGATAGAAGGGCCATTCACCTGGGCCTCACAATCATGAGAAATATCAGATTTAGATGGTCAACCTTCTCTCTACATGAGGTTGTATACTGTCACAGGACAACAGTGCCAGGATTGAAAAATGACAACAGTCAGGCCCTTTAATGTTGCATTCATACTGCCTAAATATTTGGGCACTGGGAATTCAATATTTGTTCTACATCTGTTGACCTGGTGCATGACACACCCACGTAGTATCTCTTTTTTGCACTAAAAGCATCAATTTGTTAAAAGCAAACTTTTGAAATGTGTAATAATTTTGGTCACCTTGTTTTGACATATCTTTTTTTTTTTAATTGAAGTACCATCAGTTACAATGTGTCAATTTCTGGTGTACAGCCCAGTGATGTTTTGACATATCTTTAAGCAAGAAACCTGGCCTCTCTTGGCGTCTGTGAGGCACAGGCCTGCCCCCCACCATAGGGGTACACACATCCCTGATGCTGGACCCAGTATTTGGAGTCCTCTTAAGGATAGTGTGGACTACCTACACGGCGATTCTTCAGCTGCATGTTTATTATCGCCTGTGAGCTTTTAGAAAGTACTGATATTTGGCCTTATCACAGATCAGTTGAATCTGAACTTTGGGAGATGAGCCTCAAATATCTCTGTTTCTCAAGGGCTTTCCAGGTAATTCACTGTGTACCCGACTTGAGACCACTAGACTCAAAGTAAAAAATAAATAATTGTCACATACTTTGGGATCAGGGTCAGGCTCTGTGGTCTTTGACACGGCACCAGGAGTACATTTGTCCTGCTCATGTCAAAGGCTAGCAGACTCCTAACCGTCTGTAAGAACCCAGCACATGCGTCACCTCTGCCGTGCAGACTTCCTTGACCTATACAGGCAGATATTACCATCCTGCCTTCTATTCCAAAAATCACCCATGGAGATCTGTTACAAATGCAGATACATGACCCCAGACTTGGTGTTTCAGAAGTTTCAGGGATAAGGTCTGAGATGTTGTGTTTTTAGCAAACTCCCTAGATAATTCTTATGTGCAGCTGTTTCAGGAAGCATCACTCATTCCCACAGTAGGTATTCGTACTTCTCTTATTACACATTCACCTAATAATAATTATTTATTTACCTTTCAGAATTCATCCACTAAGCCACGAGTTCCTTGAAGGCAATGGTGTCTTAATTTTGATTCTTAGGGCCTAGCATAATTTTCTCTCAAAAGATGTTTTTGCACCAAATAAATGAACATGAACAAATCCTCAAAACTGCCAAATATTCTTCAATGTCTCATGGTTTCTCACAGGAACATAACAAATTTAAGAAAATAAAGTTATAAGGATCAAGTTACTTCTTCTTGCCCTTTCTTTTCCACTTAGTATAATCCTTCTTCTCATAGTTGCATTTATATTTTCTGAGTACCTCTTTTATGCCAGGTAGTATTAGACACTAGAAATATAATAATAATAGATAATGTTTATTGAAAATTTATCGTGTTCCAGATATATTACTAAACACTTAACATAGATTACCTCATTTCATCCCCATAGCAAACTATGATAGGTATTAATCATATCCCTAATTTTACAGATGAGGAAACTGAGGCACAGAGAGAATAGATAATGTACTTAAGCCACACAGCACAGGAAGGAATGGAGCCAGTGTCTGAGTGCAAGCAGTCTGGGTCCAAAGACAGCGACTGAGCCTGATGATGCTTCCTGCCTCTGAATGATGAGTAAAGCTCAGTGCCTGACCTTAAGGAGCTCCCAGCTTTGTAGGAGAGATGGACAGTCTCAAAAAAATATTCTAATGAAGTGTTTAAAGTTTTATAGAGTTAGGGAAAATGTTTGTGAGAATACAGCTCAGGAAGTTTTCAATTTTGCCTTTGAAAGTATCGGGGGAAAAGTATTAAAGACCTCATTGAGAAGGTGAGTTTGGGTTGAACCATGAAAGGTGATTAGTGGAATTTGGCCAAAGGTGTGGACTCATGAGGGCACATGCTGTATGTGCACTTACGGTGGTTCCAAAGAAGAAAATGGTAGATGGTGACCTGCAAAAGGGCAGTGGGGGGAGATAAAACAGGAAAGGTGTGCATAGCCATTGACCTCTTGAGGACCTGGAGATAGTCATTCTAAGTAAAGTAAGCCAGAAAGAGAAAGACAAATACCATGTGATATCATTTATATGTGGAATCTAAAAAAAGACACAAGTGAACTTATCTACAAAAAAGAAGCAGATTCACAGACATAGAAAACAAACTTACGGTTACCAGGGGGGAAAAGGGGTGGGGAGGGATAAATTGGGAAGCTGAGATTTGCAGATACTAACTACTATATATAAAACAGAAAGACAACAAGTTTATATTGTATAGCACAAGGAACTATATTCAATATCTTGTAGTTACTTATAATGAAAAAGAAAAGGAATATATGTACATATATATATGACTGAAACATTATGCTGTACACCAGAAATTGACGCAACATTGTAAACTGATAATACTTCAATAAAAATGTTTTTAATTAAAAAGTATGATACAAACTGAGTTAAGCAACAAGAGATTGTATTGCCTCATTGAATAGAGTCAGAGGATAGGGCTGGCCTTGGGCATAAGGGAATAAAACTTCAGACCTGGTGCTAGGCATCTATTGTCTTTCTCCTGATCTCATCTTGGCTCTGTCTGCTGGCTCCATTCTCTGGCTGCCGCTCAAAGACTCAATCATCTCATGCTCGAAGCTCGAAGCTCAGCAGCTGAGAGAGTCCGCTTTTCCAACAGTTCCAGAAAACCCACAGAAATCAATTTCATTGACCCTGGTTGACCATATTTGAGTCACATGCTGGTCCCTGCTGTCCTTGACCCAGTCACCAGAGGTGGAATTCACAGACTGGTTTAACCTTAGTGACATGCTTTGCCTGTGGAAGTCATGAAGAAATCACAGCACACAGGGCCAGAGAATAGAGAAGAGATGTACCCGAAGCAGAACTGGGTATCATGGTCACAAGAAGAGGGAGTAAGTGCTGGGTGGAAATACAACAAATGTCCAGTGGGGTGGAAGTTCAGATTTCAAGAGGCCTTGAATGGTGTCTGTAAACCTGCCAAGGCTGTTTTGCATCATATCATGGGATGTTTTTCTCACCCTTAAGCAATGAGCCTTGTTTGGTCACTGGCCATGCGGAGATCTCTAGTTTGTTCTTTGGGGCTCAAACTGAGTTGAAAAGCAGGTTTCTGTCTCTCCTTCAGCTGTGAGAATATTCAACACAGAACAGGATCACAGACTGTGCTTTGGATTTCGAGAGAAAGCCCCTCAGGCTCCCTCTGCTGGGTGTTTGCCAAAGCTGCCCAAACAGACCTCCCCACCCCACAACCCCCTACCCAGCCCCCATTCTATTGGCAGCTGCTTCAGAGGGGAAATGCCGGAGATGGGAATTGTTTAGATGGAAACAATCCTTCTGTAATGGCCCGGCCTCCTCTGGCACGAATTGAGCGTTTACAGTAGTGAAGGCATGTTTTATTTATGTTATTTCCTCAAGACCTCTGGTTAACTTCTCCATTTGCAATGCAAATCAGACATAGAAAAGGTTTCATAAATTCTAAGAACTGTTCTCCCTACATCCACATTTGGTGACAAATTGTAATCTCTTGGCCTAGGAGTTACATTGTGATTTCAGATAATAAAAATACCCCGTACAACGCTAGCTCACGCTAATAGACTCACAGTCATGTGAGATGCTGACACTAGGCTGCAGACTCGGGGCTCGGAAAAGGCGCACCACTGATGACACTGTCTTTTGAAGGGGCAGCTTTCAATGGGATATCCTAATTTACACCCCAGAACTCAGAAAGGAGGAACCGATTACCATGAATTCAAGCATCATGTGGCATATGAGTTCTTCCTGGTGTTCTAATAGACTCTGAGGAAAAATT
The DNA here is from genome assembly GCF_048773025.1 of Camelus bactrianus. NCBI lineage: Eukaryota > Metazoa > Chordata > Mammalia > Artiodactyla > Camelidae > Camelus > Camelus bactrianus. The sequence goes on along the minus strand of NC_133541.1, from coordinate 105,030,000 downwards.
CAGCTCCAGTTTGGAAGGAATTAAAAAGGGGCTTGTCTCTCTGCATCTGCTACCCCCTACAAGTGGAATGCTGAAGCTGGCACTTGGGGAGTTGTGCTCTACTAGCTACTGGCTAGTTGTGTGTCCTTTTGTGTAAGGCTGCTGCTCACATGGCTACAGTTTAGGAGGGAACACAAGGATAAAGAGGGTTTAGATGAATTGCTTTATAGAACCCACGTGACCAGTGAGTGGATTGGTTCAGAAAATAAGTGATAGATTAGAATTAACCACCCAAGTGTAAGAAATGCCATTCAGCCTTCTGGTCACCCTTCATTCACTGCACAGTCCTACTTCTCTTTGGATGGTAGGAGTTGCCAACAGCTGATAACACACTGGCCACAAAGCAGGGGACCATAGTAACACCTTGTTATTCAAAAGACCTGACACGGGTATGGGTTACCGCCCTTTCTAGCCCTCAGCTCTTTGTTGCAAACAGTAGTTCTTCCTCCATATTATCAGCAATGTTCTTTTTCAAATTTGATTGCCTCACATGATGATTTTCTGCCTTCAAAAATTAGACTCATGTGTGCATTATATAATACCATGTTATCCATGATGACAAGGCTGAAAATGCCTGGCCCCACTGTCCTGTAAACTTTCAGGAAAATAAATTGCTACTTGTATTTCCCATTGACTCTCCTAGTGGGCACACCCTGGAAACCCAGCCCTTAAAAAAGCAGCTGCAGCAGCACAACTTCAGCTCCTTGTCACTGAAAGCCTCTGGGTTGCAGTGGGGAGCAAGGTAATCAGTACTTTGGACTTAGATGTACCTAAACAGCTGTTCTAATTCATGCCATGAATTCTGGCCTCGTTCTGGGGAATTAGCTGCTTTCCAAGATAGCAATCTGTTTGGCAGAAAAGAAATGTTTGTTTTTAAATGAAATCCATTTGGTTAATAATTAACCACCCAGTTTTAGGTTGCTTTCCACAATTCTGTAAATAAAATGTGCTGTGTTGCCTTCCCCAGTGATAGCTAAAAAGTAGACTGACCCTTTGAGAAATGAATCCTCAGAATCCAGCTGAGTCCTCATTTCCGTTGGTATTAGTTGCATGTAATGTTTTCTGGCTATTTTTCCTCCTGAGTTAATCGGATGATACAATGTGCAGGGAACATGGAAGTGGGCATTCATCAGGAGGTGGAGAGATTCACCACAGATCACTAAGGTGCCGTATGTTGGCCTAATTTAAAAAGAAATTCTACAAACTATGGCTTACATGTATTAGAAGTCAGGTTGTGTGTCTGGGTAATTGGGTTTTTACAAATCCTAAGTTGCCTGTTATAACATTTCTGTTAGTTGAAGCAGCAAGGTACATATATAGTTAAATAGCAGGGGCACATATAGTTAAATAGCAGATGCTCATCTGATCACCAATTTGCAGTACCTTTTCAATGAAAACAGAATATTAGATTCCTCTGAGAAACCATATCAGTCATTTGGGTTTTTTTCTCCTCCTCATCCAAATGTCCACTTCTCTTCACAGTATTTCTTTAACCTTTAAATACATTAAAAAAAAAAATGTGTTGCCTACCAAGGGGGAGGGGGAGGGGAGGCAAGTAAGATTGAAAATAAGTTTTACTGATAAAATCAGCTTTTTCAGGTGCTATTAACTTGGAATAAATCGAGCTCTGTACCACCTACACAGCCTTCTCACTTACGTGAATATTCTTCCTTTTTTCGCCTTAAATCACAGGACACAATTCTGCTCTCTCAGGAGATACATTGAATTTCAATCAAACTATATAAAAACCCAACCAAATAAAATAAAATGCAGGACCATCACTGTAATCGTGTGGAAAGGCTAAGAAGGCTGCTTTATTTAATCTTATGATTTCTTTAAACCTTTCAAGTAATTTAGAGTTTCCCTGGGTTGCATAATTTAATAATGAAAGGAAAATAAGATTGTGAAGTCTACCTTTTCTTTCTCTCTGATTTCTCTTCTGTCTGATCTACAGCTTGAAAATCTCTTTTCAATCCCTTCCCTCCAATTAATGAAATAGTTTCCCACCCCACTCCCATCCTGCCTGGAGACACCATTGCCATGGTTACCTGGATACCTCTCCTCAAAGAATATATGTACCAGCAATTCAGCAATTGAAACATCTCAATGTGTCGCACTTAGGAACAATAATAAGACCATTATGAAACGACTTGTAGTGAGAATACCATTGATGTTACAGTCTGAAATTAAAACTTTAATTTATATTCATTTACTCATTTAAAGAGATAGGGATGAGGAGGCTGATGTCTGCAGTTAAATGGCAAGTCACTGACATGAAATACCATCCACCCGAGGTGAGGCATTGGGGCAGCCGCTCCCTGAACACACGTTGACAAGGCCAAAAGAATAGGCAGAATCTCCTACCAACCTAATGGAAATATAATAGGAAAAGGCCAGTATGGAAAATGGTGTATTTTGAGAGCAATGTTTCTTCAGTTGTGAGTCCACATGAGGGTCCAGAGAAAGAGAGGCTCAGGAATGTTGTCTTCATTTTATCTGAAACCATTGTCTTGGTAAGCTTGATTTGCAACCTCTCACATGGCTCCCTACAGATTTTCTCTGGGGGAAAACATATTTCCCCCCAGCTTTAGCCTTATTGCCATCAAAATTTTCCAATGCGTCTTGGAACCAGGGGTCTGAACCTCAAATCTGTTATAAAATGAGTTGGAAAATGATTTGCAAGTAATTTGAAGTAGTGATAATTAGACCTAAGTTCACCAATATTGCAATTTAAAGAAAACAAAGTAGAATCAATTAAAGATTAACCCTCTAATTTTATATAGTCTCACAATCTCATAGGCTATTTTGAGTGGGAGAGAAAGGGGGTAGTTATAGCAAGATTGCCAAGAAATTCAATTAACTATGATTATCAAGGCTCATAGAGTGAAAGTGCTGCTTGTTACTGTGTGCTTAATGTTAGGTCCCTGATTGCTTTTTGAAGATACATTTTTCTGTGAATTAGTATAAGGCCTTATATTGAATAAACCTGATCACTTGGAAAGGGGAACAAGAAACACACTGAATTCCCCATTCACATTCCCAAACCGTAACATCTTTAGAGTGAATTAAAAATCAAAATGAAGAAAAGAAACTCAATTGGAATCTCTGGATTGTAACTCCATACCATATATCAGAAAAAAAGAAAAGAAAAAGAAAGAAAGAAAGAATCTGGATGTGTAGATGTTTCAAAGGTTTAAAGATTAAAAAATCAAATTAAGAAAACACAAAATTATGGACAAAATTATGGATTCATGTTTGTTACCTAAGAATAAAGAGGAACTATAGTTTAGAATTCTACACAGGAGAACATATTTATAAATATTCATAAATTTAAAGTTTAGTTTATGTATCTCATTAATACTTGTAATCAATATGGCAAAGCAGGTGGGAGAAATTAGAACTTTAATGCACTATTGGTGGAAGTAAAAGTTCATGTATCCTTTCTGGAGGATAATTTGGTAAAATGAATTAAGTATGTATTTTCATTCTATGTGGACATTTTATTTATAGGCATTTATCCTAAAGAGGCAATTGTACAAGTGGGACAGAAAAAGAGAAAGAGAAGGAAAAAGAAAAAAAGGTGTATCATAGCATCATTTATTGTAATTTGCATGAAACAGCAGACAACTTTAACCACCTTTGTCCTTCAGTTTGACTTATTTCTGATGGTAAAGAAAGAAACCATTTGGGCGGGGGTCGATCAAGTAAGTAGAGTAGGAGGCTATGGATCTCACATCCCCAGAAAACATCTACATGTGGAATAATTCTCATTGAAAACTAACTGGAAACTGGTGGAAAGGCTCTTATACAACCAAGACTGTAAGAAAGAGCCACATGAAATCAGGTAGGAAGAGAAGAGAAGCAGTCAGGTCAGGACCTGTGCCCCTGGGAGGGGACTCAGAGAAAAAGGGAGATCACACAGGCAGACATCCAAGCTGGGGAGTGAGCAGTTCGAGCCACATATTGGCCGCCCCAGTCCTGGGTTCCGGCACAGGGCAGATGAGTTCCCTTGGCAGGCTGGAGGGTTGCTGGGACCAATAGGAGGGCTGGGGAAGTCTGGACTCTGCTTGTGAGGAGTGTGCGAGTGCTGGCTTGCTCCAGAGGCAGGGCAGAGAGGTCGAACTGAGGGCTGCTCCAGTGGCTGCCCAGTTTCCCACAACCACTTCAGTGCATGCCCCAGCCTGAGCTGAGCAAATTCTCCAGCCCCGCTTAAGTCACCTCACAGCTCTGCACCGGAGGTAGGGCAGCCACAACCCAGGAGAGAGCTTGGCTGTGGGCCACAGAGGTGACTTGGGCCCGGGGTGGCATCTGAGCGCAGCAGAGCAGCCATTACTGGCAGTTACACAGGCAGTGCATCAGAGGTGGTCCTGATCCCTGACAGCAGCTGGACCACCACATCCCCTGCCCTGATACATGCTGAGAGCCCACGCAGGCTCTACCTGCACTGCCGTGTGGCTTCACAGCAGGGCAGGAGCTGTGGATGCTGGGGGAAGTAATCAGCTATGATGGACCAATTTGACTTAGACTAGGTGGTAGCTGCCACTGATGGCCCTAGCACAGGCGTTGCATCAGAGGCAATCTGGACCTATGTCCATAGCTGGCTGGTTGCAGCCCATGCCCTATCATGAGCTGAGAGCCCACACAGACCCTCTTGTTCCAGCACTGCTCCCCTCTGGGGCAAGGGTACTGATGCTGGGAGAGGGAAGAACGTACTTAAAGTGACAGCTCAGACTTGGTCCTCAGAGTTTCTGCTCCATCAACTTGGGGTCTGTCCCTGCCCCTAAGAGGGCAGTGATGACTACTGAGCGGAGGGGCAAGCCTCACCTCATGCCTTCCCTAGCCTAGGGATCTGGTCCAAGCCCCTCCATCTCCAGGCCCATCTCCTACCAAGGTGATAGCTATCAGCACACCCTGAGGAAAGATGTGTTGTGTTCACATAGAATCCAGCTCCTCCACTAAAGGCACTGGGCACACACAGACTGTATATGGACACCCCCACATAAAGACACCACTTCTAGGCTGCAATAGATAACTGTTTCACCTAAATTCATAAAGACAGAGAAAGTTAAGCAAAATGAAAGAACAGAGGAACTGGTCTCAGTTAAAAAAGCAAAAGAAAACCCCAGAAAAAGTAAATAATAAAACAGAAATAAACAATTTACCTGATAAAGAATTCAGAGTATTAGTAATAAGAATGCTAATTAAACTGGGGAAAAGAATAGATGAACAGAGTGAGAATTTTAACAAGGAGCTATAAAGTATAAGATCCAGTTCAGGCAGAAGAATACAATAACTGAAATGAAAAACACACTGGAAGGAGGGATAGGAGACTAAGTGAGACAGAAGAATACATAAGTGATCTGGAAGATAGACTAATGGAAATCACCCAATAAGAACAGCAAAAAGGAAAACAAACTAAAAAATGCGAACATTTTAAGAGCTCTCTGGGATAACATCAAGCACGCCAACATTCACATTATAGGAGTCCCACACTAAACAACGTGCCACTAAAAAACCATTGAGTCAATGAGGGAATCAAAGGGAAATCAGGTAGAACCTTGAGACAAACAAAAATGGAAACATTACTTTCCAAAGTCTATGGGATGCAGCAAAAGCAGTTCTAAGAGGGAAGTTTATGGCAATATAGGCCTTCCTCAAGAAACAAGAAAGAAACCATTTGGTCTGTATGAGAAACATTTGGAAAGATGTTTACCAGATTGCCAACATGGTTATTTTTGGTGATAGGAATCTGGATGATTTTTACTTTTTTCTTTATATGTCTGTTAATAATTTTACTATTTTTATAACAAGCACATATTCTCATCAGGGGCAACACTAAAGCTATTATGGATTGAATTGTGTCCTGCCAGGAGAGGTGATGAAGTCCTAACCCATGATGAATGTGATCTTATTTGGAAGTAGGATCTTTGCAGCTATAATCATGTTAAAATGAGGTCATACTGAATTAGAGTGGATCCTAATCCAGTGTGACTGGTGTCCTTATAAGAAGAGGAGAGAGAGGCAGGAAGAACACAGCTATGTGACAATGGAGGCAGGTGTATCTGTAAGCCAAGGAAGCCCAAGGATTGTTGGCAAACACTAGAAGTTAGGAGAAGCAGGGGAAGATCTTCCCTTGTAGGTTTCAGAGGGAGCCTTACCTACAACTTGATTTGAGATGTCTAACCCCCAGAACTATGAGACAGTAGATTTCTTTTGTTTTAAGTCACCTGGTTTGTGGTACCTTGCGGTAGCACCCCTAGGAAAGCAGTATAAAATTGATGGACTGCTTTAAAGAATTGCAGGCCTGCTTATCATAATTGCCATTTTTTCCTCAACCATATTACATGTGACTGGAACAATGAGCTGAAGGGAAAACTAGGTCCCAAGAGTTCTGGCATCTTTTCAGTATCGAAGGTCAACCATGTAGCAGTGAGCCAGAATGCATTGTGAACAGACATATGGCATTTGTTTGGGAGAGGAGAGGGTGGGAGGGCGAGTGTCCTGTTTTCCAGCTGCCTTCTAAAGTCAGCCTGGATTTCTGTAAAATCTTACTGTATCTTATATAGCTGCATAATCATTTTCTTTCTAAGTGTTCTTTGATCATCTTAAGAACCAAGAAGACACAGTGCTAGGAAACCCACCCCATGCCTCTGACTCTGCTGGATCTCAGGGAAGGTAAAATTGAGGCTCTAGTTGCATCAGGAGTGGATAAATGTGCCCAGTTTAGGACTAAAGTCTGAACACAAGGGCAGAGGACCCAACAGATGAGGCACAATTCTGTGGTCAGCCTGCAGCTTATGGAAAATATAACACTGAAGTCACTCATAGCCTTTTTAGGGTAACTGCACTCTAATGCTATTTTAATAAAACTATAACTATTGGTGTGCTCTTATGATAAAGAATTCAGCAGAGTGCAGCCAATTCTACATGCATAAAGAGCATATGTTATGTACCTTGTGTGATTTGGAAGGTAGTCAGAAGATCAAGTATTTGTTAAGAACGTGGGCAGTTTCCAATGGTAGAAACTCCAACAAGCTCATACCAAAAACAGGAAAGGGATTTTGTTGGAAAATTAAGGGGTGGAGGTGGCATCCTGTCTCTAGATGTGTCATTAAATGTGCCTGTACATCACTCTGTTCCCTTTCAGTGCTGGTTCTCTTTGGGTAGTAGCCTTATTTTCCCTCCTGCTAATGGGCTTCTCCAACGTGGCCAGAACAAGTAGGATTTGGCTCCAGATTTGTGTTCCCATGGCTTAAAATCCAAGATGAACATGAAGAGAAAAATTCTCCTTTCTCAGTATCCATATGTAATTCCAGAGAAGTTCTCTGATTGTTGGGTTTGAATTAGGTCCCCATACCTGGGTCATTTATCCTGGCCAGGTAGATGAAATATTCTGATTAGCCAGGGCTAGATCTGCAGCCAGGAGGCCAAGACACTAGGATTGGCAACCCTATTAAGACAATGCAGGGTGAAAAGTTTAAGTTTCTCCAAAGAAGTGAAGGTGCTATTATTCAGAAGAAGAATAAAGCAACGCAAGAAAGATAAATAGCAAATGCCTACTAAAACACCCAAACATTCCTCCAGTCCAACCCCCCTCCCCTTGACCTAGGTTTCCATGTCATTTGAAATATTTTATTCTTTTGGTTACAACTGTCCAAAAGAAATTTAGTATGCAAAAGAAAGATAGATGATTGATACATAGGTTACAAATGGATCAAAACTTGCAGAGCTGACAAACGAAATGACAAACCCAAGTCTTATAAACAAGTAAATAAAAATTGATTGCAAAATAAAATTTTTATATAAACTGAGCTTTGAATTAAGGAAGAGTTAGATATATAATGTTTGAAAGTATAAAGAACAGCTTGTTTTTTTTTAGAACAAGCTATAAATCAATATAAAGCTATATTGAAACAATATATCAAAAGGCAACTTGTGAGGTAGAGGATAAAATATACAAGTAGAATGCATGTTTTGGGGCTTGCCTATTCAAGCAGGAAGTCTGTGATTGGCCATTTAAGAAAAAAAGTATCTCCTGTTAACTCTGGGAAGACCAGTTCACTATATAAAGAGGTACAATCTAGTATAGCACTTTATCCTTAGGTGGGGTCTAGGCCACCAAGGCTTTATCTCTCAAGAAATGACCTCATTTATGAAGAATTATAAGCAACTTGCCAAAAACTGTGAATTTGTAGCAGGTGTGGTGCTTAGAGACAGATCCAGAGGATTTTCCTTTTTAGCCATGGTAAAACTTGAGGCTTAACCCTGGCTTCTAATCACCGCCCTCCCTCCCCATTGTAGGACCTGGAATGTGCCTTGCCTGAGCTCAGGGTCTTACACTTTGCCTCAGACTAAGGTGACATCACAGAGTTGGAGTTCCCAGACCCGTTGCCTACTTGTGGTTCTGCAGTATTTATTTTCTCATGTTTGGTATCAGCTTTTGAGGGAAAACCCCAGGGGATGAAGTTGTATTTCAGATTAGGAATCAAACAGCCTTTCCGACACCTTTCAAACAGGGCTTCGTTTGGAACCAGCCCAGCCAGGCTCATTTAGGAAATGAGAAAGATTCCAGAGTCTGTACCATAGAAAATGAAGTTTCTAAGTCAAGATGGTTAATTTTTCATTATCTACTTCCATATTGTTTACTTAAAAGTCTAAATAGTATTTGGTTTCCCAATTTTTGAAAAATTAGAACATAGAGGAAAGAAAAAGATTAACTAAAATCCCTTAGCCAGACAGCTCCTGTAAACATTTTGGTACGTGTCATTTAAGACTTTATTCCTATGTAAATATGAAATGTAAGTGGGTTTTTCTTTCACAGCAGTAACTTTGTCTTACAACATATATTACCTGATTTTCAAAACTTTATTACCTGATATATAAAGTGTTTCACCATTTAAATATTTCTGTCATTTTAATCTATTATATAACTCTAGCATATTTCATATATATATATATATATATATATATATATATATATATTTGATGTTAGGTTATTTCTTCTTTAGTTTTTGTGACTATAAATAATTCTTTGATGACTTCCATATGAACTGTTACGTTTATTTCCTTAAGTTCAATTCTTAGAGGTACAATTGCTGAATCAAAGTATTTCCAGAATCTTTAAGGTTTGGACTGTTAGACAAATCACAACCTAGAAAGGCAAAAAATTTTCATTTCCTCTCACTTTCAATCAAAGTATCATGAATTTTTAGAATTTCTATTTGGGCTTGTGGAGAGCTGGGTATCATCACCGTAAATCCTCTCATTAAAGACACACATCTTTCGTATTTAACATATCTGAAATCAGATTGCATCTTACAATAGATAGTGACTTAACATTGTATTAATTTGCTGGGGTGTTTTTGTTTTTGTTTTTGTTTTTGTTTTTGTTTTTCTGTCTTAGTAGCCCATAAAGTAACAGTATGCCCTCTAATCAGGGGCATCTTAGATTCAGTGAAATACGGTACTCAACCTAAGAGATTTTTTTTTTTTTAGGTTTTTGGGCCAGCTTTCCTTGCCACCCACCAAGCTTCTGGGACCAGTTGCCCTTGCTAACTACTTTCAGTGTGCTCAAAGTATGTAAATTCAATTCAACTTTTATTCAAGTCGCTGTGCATATGGCTCAGGGAATACAAAGACGAACATGACAGTGTTGAGAAAAGCTTAATTAGGAAGGTCACTGCATAAAAACCATGAAATGAATTTTATCTCAAAACCTTGGTGGAACAAGGCCGGATGGAAATAAATAAAAACATTATCTATACAGAAGCCAAAGAGACATGAATTTTAGAGATTCTGTTCCATGCGTGGCCTTTATTTGATACAGATAACTGAGAGCTCTTCTGAGTGTCTCCTTAAAGTCATCCTCTTCTTGAAGGAGGTTGAAATGGTGTTCACTCTCACTCAGAGAGTGGCTCCTTTCCTCACACTTCTCACCTGGCCAACTCCTGCTCGGCCCTCAAAACTCCATGCAGAGGGCACCCACCTTGGGAAATTGCTCCATCGCTCCCCTCCTCTCTCTCTGCCTTCTGTCAACATTGGTTCCATCGTAGTTAGTACACTGGACACCACACATCATAGTAAGCTCCTTACACGCCGTCAGGAACTGGGGAGTGGGGTGGCCTAGCACTCAAACACAGGGCTCTGAGATAAGATAGCCTCTGCTCAGTTCCAGCTCTGCCACATCTTACCTGTCTATCCTTGGGCAGGTTGCTAGGTACAACTCTTAAATCTCAGTTTTCTTACCTGCAAATTGAAATTAACATTGCCTAGTACAAAAAGTTGTTTAGACTATCAACTCTAATAAAATATGTAAATCACTTAGCCCAGGCACTGGCCATTGGAAAACACTGAAAAAAAATGCTAACTTACTGGCTATCTGTCTCCCACGGCAACCAATGGCCTTTAGGAGGGCATGAAGTGTGTCCTTTATCTCTGTGATCCTGGGTACCTGGCATGGAATAAATGCTCAGTACTGCAGGTTCACGGCGCTCCTACAGAAAAACCAAGCCCATGGTCTTTGGGGCTAAACAAATGAGACAACAGACTTCTTTTGGCTTGTTCCCTCTGTGAGTGCCCTCCTATCTATAGAGAGAGGTTTTGTTGAGCCTAGTGATGTGAAAAGCAATGGAAATGACTGTGAGAATCTCAATAGACCCATCTTTCTTTTCGAAACCATTCATTGTAATAACTGTCTAGGGCTGGGTTTTTTAATTGAAGTATAGTTGATTTACAACATTGTTTTAGTTTCTGGTGTACTGCAAAGTGATTCAGTTATACATGTATATATTCTTTTTTAGATTCTTTATCATTATGGGTTATGACAAGCTATTGAATATAATTCCCTGTGGTATACAGTAGGACTTTGTTGTTTATCCATTTTATATGTGGTAGTTTATATCTGCTAATTCCAAACTCTGAATTTATCCCTCCCCACCTTTGCCCTTTGGTAACCATAAGTTTGTTTTCTATGTCTGTGGACTCTGTTTCTGTTTTGTAAACAAGTTCATTTGTTTCATGTTTTAGATTCCACATATAAGTGATATCCTATGGTATTTGTCTTTCTCTTTTTGACTTACTTCACTTAGTATGATAATCTCTAGGTCCATCCATGTTGCTGCAGATAGAATTGTTTCATTCTTTTTATGGCTGAGTAGCATTCCATTGTGTATATATATATAGACACACCACAATTTCTTTATCCATTCATCTTTGATGGACATTTAGGCTGCTTCCATGTCTTGGCTATTTTTTCCTACTTACCAGGAGTCTTAAGGCTGATAACAAAAAGAAACTATCACATATTGGGAATGCTTGTATAGGGTCATTGGTTTATTTCACTTAACTTCCCATGTCCACTCAAAGGGGGATGTGATGGTAGATTGAGGGTCTTATTAAGCAGCGTGAATGACCAGGACGATGAGTATGATGGTGGATGGACATAATGCCTACAGTGATATTCTGTCGAGTGACTTCACTGCTTATATTGGGAAATCTTTGCTCTCTTGGAACTAAAGGTAAAATTAATCTCTCATAAAGAACAAGTAACTAAGTCTTATCGGGAAGTTACCCCACCCCAAAATGTCAACACATCTAGCTTTGCTGATGCCCAAAATGATGACAAGAGAGTTTACTTTCTCTGAGATGTTATTCCTCTTAAGAATGCCATTCATGGCCATAACAGTGATAGCTCCCATTTATTGACTGCTCTGATCTGCCAGGTAGAGACATGTTCCATCATTTAATTTTCCAAGCAGTCCTATGAAGTTGATATATCCCTATTATATAGATAAGAAAAATGAGGCTGTGAAGTGAAGTCACTTGTCCAAGCTGATGGGAAAGATCAGAACTCTGAGTCAAGCCTAGCTCTGTCTGATTCTAAGCCTATGTGGACCTCAGAAGTCAGGTCTCAACTCTGCATGACTCTTAAGATTTTCTCACTCCTCCAGCCATATTTTCTTCCATCCTCTTGCAAACTTTATACCTAAGCTGTACCAAACTTCTTTTAGTTCCAGCAAAACACCATTAGAACATTTTTTCCCCTCTTCTCCCTTACCTGGCGCACACTTCCGGGGCCTCAGCTGAAATGCCACTTCCTCAGGGAATTTATTTCCTGACAGCTCAACACCATCCCCAAATATTGTTCGTGGACCTACTAAGTGCTCCCAGAGGTACAGCCCTCCCCCATGTTAGCATGAATCATGCAGCGTAGTTAAGTCTGGTGTAATTGTCTGCATCCTTCATTAGACTGTAAGGACTGAGTGTAAGTCTGTCTGGCTTACTGTCGTGTCTTTAGTGCCCTGTATCTGGTAGACATTCAACACATAATAGTGGAATGAAAGAATAAATGCATAAACGAATCAACAGTAACTGGTAAAGTAGGAATGCGTGGCAGTGAGAGAGTGATGACTTCTCATCTATTTTTTCAAAACCAAAGGCAAGTCTCTCCATCTCCATCATTCTGAATCCAGGCCAGCCCTGCCTGTTGACAGACATTACCACTTAGAGACCTGGTGCACCTTAACAACACCTCTGACTCAAAAAAATGTGTGTTCTCTTCTCTGATTTCTCTTTCAGCTTTGATGAAATAAGATCTAAGTTTCAAATATTTGGCTTTAAAATTTGAGCTGCGGCAAAACCTAGTAGAGTTGTACATACACACATTCTTTGAGGCCAAAATTACCCCTAGTCACCCCCACACACGTACACACATTTTTCCCCCCTCACTTGTAAAACGTTACCTCTTCTAACTCTTCATAGGGTCTATTTGTCACAATAAGCCACATGCTCCTAGTTTACATGTTTCATTTTGCTTCTATCTAGATGCTTGGAACTCTGCCTGAAGTAGAAATTTCAGAACAAAACAAAGCAATCACTAATACCATCACAAGTATGGTTGATAATAGGTTTGGCTTTTTCTTTCATTTTTACCCAAGAATCAGTAACCATAGCCAAAATGCTTATCTGATAGAGAATGGGAAAAAAAATACTCTCTCAAATAATCATGAAAAGTCTTTTGATTTTTAAAAGAAATAATTAAGGTGAGGTCTGACCTGCTCACTAATCAGAGGATTGGGTTCCCAGAACAGAGTCTTTGTGCTTTTCTACTTAACCAAAGAGCAACTTGGGCATTTATCCAGCGTACTCCTCAAGGATCTAATATGTTAATTGAAAAAAAAATCTTAGGAAATAACTTTACAAGCAAACAATTCAACCAACTGGAAACACATGGGATTATTTTCCAATCCCTTTTACTTGAAATCTCAGCTGCTGAAGCAAAGGCTATTTTTTTTTTTTAATACTGGAGTTTTTCAGAGAGCAACAGAATTAGTTAACAACTCCAACATAGAATACAATTAGCTTTAATTAAAATAGCATACACTCTAATTCCCACATGGACATTTTAGCATGCTTAATGCTGTTACAGGTAAAGAAACATCATTTCGTAGACTGTCCTTCAGATGCTCAGGGCTGCTTTCGTACCTGCACAGCTATAATATCTCTGATGGATTTCACTTTCTCTCCCTTCCCTCCTCCTCAAGGCTTTTCTCTTGTCACACCTCATCAGGAGGCATCTCTTGGCATCTCCTGGGTGGTTAGTTTTCCTTTTCTCACTGCTCTGTGACCTCGTGTATCACTATCACAAATGTGATGCTCATATAGAAGACCTCAACTGGAGGAAAGGATGTAGCCACCTGGACCGCTGGACTCTTCACTCTCTTTGTGGCTTCTGTTGTCCAAAGGTTTGATCTTAGGTAATTTACCGATCCCTTAAAACTAGGATAGAACATTGATGGGTGGGCTGATCGCTTGACAAGCTCTAAAACACAAAAGGATTTGAATTTAAGAATCCTGATTCCCTGGAAATGATTGTGAAATAAATAAAAAAAGAAATGGAGTGACATGGTGTGAATAGTTCCAGAGTCAGTGGGTTGAGCCAGTCTAAATAATTAAGCACAGACATACTAAGGAAGGTCCAAAGAGTTTGGACCTCTCCTGATGCCTTGGGGAGAATGGCGGGATATATACAAGATTGTTGCTAACAACCAGAGCTGGATTAGCTGCTGGAGGTTGTAGAAAAGAGTTTAGATTAATCCATTTATACCCACATTAAAAAAAAACAAAACTCACACATGTGTGTGCACACCCATGAACAAATGCATACACACGGGTGTGCCCACATGTGCAATCACATACACAAGTCAACTTCCATGATGGTCTACACTGAAGATCTGAGCAAGTAACTTCTTTATTAGTCAGCAATTAAGATAATCTGTAGTCAGTGTTCAATTATTCCTGATAAAACAAGACAAGATGAGTAGAATGAAAACCTACAGAGAATCCTCAGACCTCACTTTGGACAATTTCAAACTTTTTTACCACCCAGCCAGACTTTCCTCATGCTTGCTAATGTAGAGCTAGAAGTGGCCTGAACTTTCTCTTCTATGCCAACCCTCTGATAGAGTTGCTAAGAATAATGAAATGCCTCAGAAGCCAAGAACTTGAGAAAGAAGGAAGATGACATCTGGGTCAAATCCCTATAAGGCCAACAAGCCCTGAATCTTTGAGTTGATGCCATTAGGTACCCTTGACTGGACTGAGATGAGTTAAGAAATGCTGCCTATTTATAAAGGAGAGATGAGCGAGAGTATTTCTGAACATTTCCAAAGGAGGCCTGTTGCGAGGAAGCATTCTTCTTAAGAAATCTTGTCCGAAGCTGCAGGGAGGTCAGCTATCCTCTCACCTCCCTTTCCCATTGTGGAGCTGAAGAATAACAAACAGGTCGGCTCTGCCTTCAGAAACATGAAGTTGAGGAACAAGAGCACGCCCACGTGAAACAACTTCATCACGTTGCCGCTTGCCCGTGTGTTATTGCACAAGGATCTGGTTTGAGTTACAGAGATATCACTTTCTCCTGCTTTCAACTATTGTTATGGAAAAGAGCGCTAAAAAAAATTATCCTTGGCACCAGAGGGACAGAATTTTCAGGCTATTTTGACAAGGTCAAATGAACACCAGTGAAAATTTATATTCACTGGGCATGTGCGGAGGGTTTTGTGTCTGGAGAAGGACTTAATTATGGTATGATGAGTAATTGGGCTTTTATGAGTCAAAAGTAATAGCATGTGGTGTTTGCTGAGCATTTTCTTGGATATTTAGTTTAGACCCAAGAGACATGTCTCCATCCTCCAAAAAGAGGGAGGTGGAGAAAGAATACACAAGAGAGAATTTTTAGACAAATGTGTTGACTAAGAGAAATGAGTGTAGGCTTTGACAGAAATGAGAGCACTAGAGATCAGGGGAACCACAATGTCATTAACACCCAGGTATGGACCTTTTCTTCTGAGTTTTTAATTCATATTCTTTTATCCTCTAGGTTGATTATTCATATCCACCTAACTCCACTGCCCTTTTTGGTGGGTGGTGGAGAGCAATGGTCACCACCCCAACCTGGAAACCTGCTCAAAACAGGCTGGTCCCATCCCCCTGAATACCAGGGCTCTGATAATTGCATCCCCCTTCCTCCCCAGACCACTGGGTTACTGTTAGAATCTCTCTAGGACCACTCTCCTTCCCGTTCCTCCCAAAAAAGGATGATAAATTGAGAGGTCACCCCTCAACAAAGGGTCCAGAGATGTTACTGTCATTGAAAGCTATATAGGTGCCGTTTCTCTCCTGTACTTCTCATGATCAGCCACGTGGACTTTTCATCCAATCCTGACTGAGCCAAACTTACTTCTGCCTTTACACCTCTGTCCTTGTTCTTCCCTCTGCTGTGGTGCTGTTTTATTCCAGAAGGATTGTGGCTTGGCTGGGTGCTCGCTGTTCAGCTCTCAGTGCAGGTGTCCCCTGTTCTAGGCTATCCAATCTAAGGCAGCCCTCTATCCCTCTCTATCACATCATCCTGATTTACTTTCTTCATACTACTATCACCATTAGAAAATGATAAAATGATCACTTACTAGTTTACATGTTTCTAGTCTGTCTCTTGCCTATAGAACATCAGCTCCACGAGGCCAGGGGCCAGTTTCTGCTTTGGCGTCTCCAGCATCTAGGATAACACCTGGTAGATCATAGGCATTCAGACTGCTGTCTAGTTTAAAAAATGGTGGGAGTGTTTGTTATTCTAGGTATTCCAAACTGTGATATAGTTACCGCCTCCATTTTACAAATACGAGAACTAAGGCTTAGAGACACAAATATAATTCTCATGAATGGCAAAGCCAAACTACAAACACAGCTTTCTGTCTCCGGAGCCCACCCACACTGACAACTGCTCCTCATTTCCCTTATACATGATAATACATAAACCTTTTTTCCTAAGTTTGATGTTGTGTCCAACAAAAGTTAAGACTTCCAGTTTCCAGTCCCACAGTAAGGAGCTTGGAAGTTGCCATTCCACCATAACAGTAAATACAAAACTGAACAAACTGAAAAAAATCAATGACTCTTCTTAGATCTGTGGGAGAGGGGAGGACACGGTGTAAATTGCTGCCCTTATGGAGAGACAGGCAGATGAATACAGGGAGTCTTGACTTAGCAGAGCAGAGACTCACAAGTGGAAACTACTCTGAGAACCAGTGCCAGGGTGGGAAAGTCTAAACTGTAATTGATGAATTGCTAGAGGCTCTGTGTGGACAAGTCTCAGAGTTAAAAACTCCAAGGGAGCCTAGTCATAGGGGGTCCACGATTTTGTGAAATTTACCTCCAGGAGGTCACCAAAGTTCTCACCATAAAAAGCAGAGAAAAATTCCATGTCCTTCCAGCAGGAGAAGGGGAAAAGGAACCATTCTGAAATATGCCAGAGCATATTCTGTTCTTCTTAACAAGGGCTACCCTCAGGAGGAACTGGTTAACCACAGCCTAACATCCTGGGGTTTTATCAGAGCCTCACTGACCTGGAGGAAGGGAAACACCCAACTCCAGGCCACTTTAGCCATCTTGTCCCACTGAAGAGGAAAGACAAACTGGTAAACATTAATGAAGTTCATAGCCCAGAGCCAATGGCTCATCAAAAGACAGAGATCTAATCATAGGACGATACAATGCTTCCCCTCTCCTCTCGTCTCCCCGTTACATTACTGAAGGCCTATTTCTAACAGTTCCTTTTACCCAGTACTTTATACCCAGCTATTAAGAAAAGATTACAAGGTGTCCTAAAAGGCAAAAAACACAACTTGAAGAGACAAAGAAAGCATCAGGGCCAGATATGGCAGAGATGTTGAAATGATCCGACTAGGAATTTAAAACAACTGTAATTAATATGCTAAGAGCTTTAATGGATAAAGTAAACAGTATGTAAGAATAGATGGGCAATGTAAGCAGAGAGGTGAAAATCCTAAGAAAGAACTGAACAAAAAAAATGCTAGACGTGAAAAACACTATAACAGAAATGAAGAATGCTTTTGATGGGCTTTTTAGAAGCCTGGACACAGCTGAGGAAGTATCTCTGTGCTAAAGGATATGTTAATAGGATCCTTGAAAACTGAAAAGTAAATAAAACAAAGAACAGAATATTCAAGGACTGTGAGATAACTACAGAAGGTATAACATACACATAATGGGAATAAGAAGAAGAAAGAAAAAAACAGAAGAAATATTTGAAACAATAATGACTAAGAATTTCCCCCAATTATTGTCAGACATGAAACTACAGATCCTAGAAGCCTGGAGAATAACAGGCAGGATAAATGCCCCAAATCCTTCACCTAAGCATATCATGTTCACACTCTAGAAAATCAAAAATAAAGTAATCCCGAAAGAATCCAGAGAAAGATAAAGTTAATCCTATTTTTTGCCTTTATTGCCTGCAGGACTTCTCAGAACCTTTAATATACTAATATATCCCAGGACTTGCCAAGATGAGGTTATAATATCCCATTTAATTTTTCTTAACCAGTGACTTCTCTTTTTTAAGAAGGTTCTCTTGACATTTCTTCGAACTCTTTTACCCATGAAATTTTGGGGGGAACTGTTCTCATGTTCTGTCTTTGTTGTCAAAAATACCTACCTATATCAGAACCATAGATCCACCCCGGCTTCATTCATTCAACAATTTTTTTGAATACCTGTGTTTTTTTGTTTTTGATTTTTTTTGATGTACCAGGTACTTACTTAGAAACTGTGAGATAATGTCAATGACCAAAACAAAAATTCCTGCCCTTTTTGAGTTACATTCTAGAGAGGAGGGAAACAGAAAATAAATAAGGGTAATACATTAAATTCTACCATCCAGTAGAAAGTGATATTCTATGGAAGGAAAAAGAGTGTAGAAAAGGGTGAGAGGTATGTGGAATAGGAATAAGAAAAAATGGCAGCGTGGGAGAGGCAGATGGAGAGGACAGGTCAGAAGTTTGAAATAGGGTGATCAGGGTGGGCTTCATTGAGAAGGTGGTATTTAAGCAAAATCTTGGAGGTGAGAGAATTAGCCACATGGACATCCGAGGTACAAGCATTTCAGAAAGTGGAAACTGCCAATGCAAAGTATTCAAAAGGCCAGTATAGTATTTTCAAGCAGTATCAAGGAGGCCAGCATACCTGGAAAGAAGAGGCAATATAGTGAAAGATGAGATTAGTCAATGAAAGGGGGTACAGGGCCATGTAAGGTGTTGTAAGTCATTGAAAATCCTTTTATCCTAAGTGAAGTGGGAAGCCGCTGGAATGGTTTGAGCAGAAGAGTGACACAATTAGCCTTACTTTCGAAGAGGATCCTCCTGGCTAGTATGTTGAATATGGAATACCAGGATCAAGGACCACTCTGGATACTATGTTGAGTACAGAATAAAAAAAAAAGCAAAGTTAGTAGTCAAGTCGGTTGTGATAATCCTTTGATAGCTGTTGTGGCTCAGACCAGATTGGTAGCAGTGCCAGTGGTGAGGAGGAGAGGGTTCTGATTTATTTTGAAGGTAGAGCCAATAGGATTTCCTGATGGTGTGAGAGAGAATGAGCAGAACCAAGGATGACTCTTGAGTTTTTTGGTATGAGCATGCGAGAGAATACATTTAATATCCATCAAGATAGAGAAACCCTAGCAGGGTGATTTCAGGTGGGGGAATCAGGAGTTCCATTTGGGGCATGGTCACTTGGAGATGTCCTTAAGACTTCCAAGTGGAGAAGATATGTAGTTAGTTGGGATTTGGGAAAGAGACCTAGTCTAAAAAGATACATTTAAGAAGGGCCAATGAGTGGATAGAATTTAAAGTCATGAGAATATAAGAAATTACCCAGGGAGTAAGTGCAGAAGTCTAGAAGGTAAACGGAGCCAAACCAGCAGAGCCCAAATAAGAAAGGACACCAAACCCAAAGCCTTGACTGCTGGGTGGAGGCAGTGCAGGTAGTTGAAGAATTATAACCTTCAGCTTTGGGGACCTGAAGTTACAGCGAAACCATCCCATCTCCTGAACCACATGATGGATGCCTGGCATTCTGCTTGAGGAGGGTTCTGGGGCCATAAATCTGGGCTTAGTGGGAAAGAAAGTTGCAACTGATTAGCGATGTCTGCTGCCGTTGTGGAGCCCTGAATGACAGCAAGCAGGGCAGCATCAGGTAGTTGCCATTCTTTGCCTAAAGGGAAGCCCACGGGACTAAGAACAGAGCAAGTGGTATCTGGAGAGTGTACTGAATGTTTTCAACTAGTTGCGAGCCAGTTTGTCTGGTTTATAGCAATAGCAGGATATCTCTTGTTGCTGAAATGATCTTACATGTGTAAGAAAGATTGTATTGCTCTTGAGCCATTAGCATATATTGGACTTAAGTGCGTGAAAGGGTATCCACAAGAGAAGAATAGAGCAAAATATGATCTGTACCAAGCAGGAGGATCTACAAAATTTGTGGACTTGAGACGCAGATGGGCAAAGTCAAAGCCCAAGGCAGGGTTGAACTTTTAGTTATGGTTCTTTGAGGAAATTGGGCAAGTCCTCCCCCAAATGCAACCATAATGCTAGGAAAATGGACAAATACGCTCATTCAGTGCTTTGGAAATCAACCAAGAACATACAACAATCTGAGAAGTGTTCCTGCTTTAAAAATCACTGAACTTCACATCAGAAGAGTGGAAATCCATGAAGCTCTATCCTAGGGCTTCTCATCAACTTCACCTCAGCTTGTAGGTTCTGCCAAGCTAGGGAAAGCCATGATGAGCAGCTGCTTCTCTGCCAATGTTAAGGAGACTCACCCCGTTTGGAAAGGTGGACAATGTGCACACTCACCGAAGCTGGCAATAGAGATCATTACCCTGAGGGTGGGTGAGTGGGGAGGAACACAGGCTCCATCAGCCTGAAGTTGCATTTCCAGCTGGGACAGCATATTCCTGGCTGAGGCTATGGACATGTACAGTGGAGACTGAAGATGGCACAAGCCTTTCACACTCTTCTGGTTAATCCTAGGTCTGAATGCATGAGCATAGATGACTTGAAAGAGCTCAGCAGAAGTTAAAACCCAGGGAGGCTTGAAAACAGCCTGAACCTGAAGTGTGCTCCACCACTCATAAACAAGCCCAGCAGTAGAGGATGGAAACCTTACTGGTTTGAGGTGTTTGAGCACAGCGGGCGTGTAGCCCTTAGCTGACCATCAAGCTGTACAGACACAGGAGCATCCTATGGCAAGCTAGATTTAAAAATAAGATGAAGAATATGTATTTTAAACAACCACTACAACCACAAAGTAGCAGAGGCATAAGTGATTACAGGGGAAGCATATTTCACAGATTTAGCCCAGGCAAGTTACTAAACAAAAAGCCAGCAAAAACAACCTCCAAGGGAAAATATACCAGACTTCAGAGTAGCTGCAATATATTATCTAGAATGTTCTGCTTTTAAGAAAAGAAAATATGAGACATGCCAAGAACCAAGAAAGTGTGGCCTATACTCGAGAAAAAAATCAGTTCATAGAAATTGTCTCTCAATGTCCAGATATTAGTAGACAAAGACTTCAAAGCAACCATCACAAATATTTTTAAAGAACCAAAGGAAACCATATTTAAAGAATTAAAGGAAAGTGTGGCAATAATAGATCAACAAATAGAGATTCTTAATAAGGATATAGAAATTATTTTTAAAGTACCAAGTGCAAATTCTGTAGCTGAAGAGTACAATGACTGTAAAGAAAAATTTGCTAAAGGGCTCAACAGCAGGTTTGAGAGAACAGAAGAATCACTGAGCTATATAAATCAATAGAAGTTATCCAACCTGAAGAATAGACAGACAAATGGCTGAAGTAAAATGCATGGAGCCTCAGAACCCTGTATCTTTAAAGATCAGGCATAGCAACACCAATGGATAGGGAATCCCACAGGGAGAGAAGAGAAGGGGACAGAAAAATTATTTGAAAAAAAGTAATAGCCCCAAACTTCCCAAACTTGATTTTTAAAAGTGTTACTCCACACATCTAAGAAGTTCAAAGAAACTCAAAAGTGATAAATACAAATAGATCCACACCTTGACATATCACAGTCAAATTGTTCTATGCCTAAAATGAAGAGAGAATCTTGAAGGCAAGCATTAATACAGTTAACAGCTGGCTTCTCATCTAAATCCATGGAGGCCAGAAGGCAGCAGAATGACGTATTCAGAGTGCACAGAGAAACATGCTGTCAAACAAGTATGCTAGCACTGACAACACTATTCTTCAAAAATGAAGGGAAAATACAGACATTCCCCAATACACAATGACTGAGTAAATTTTGTTGCTAGCAGATCTGTCTTGTAAGATATACTGAAGGATGAAGGTCCTTCAGGAAGAGACACCAGAAAGTTAACACTGATCCACAGGAAGAAATAAAGAGCACCCCAAATAATAAATATATGGGATAGCATAAAAGAGTCCATGATATATTTTTTCACATCTTTCCCCAACTTCTTTAAAAGACATAAGATTGAATGAAACAATAGTATTAACACTATTGTTGAGCTTATAACACATGTAGATTTAATAAATATAATGATAGCACAAGGAAGGTAAGGGGGGAATGGAATTACACTGGAGAAAATTTACTGTATTTTCCAGAATCAAGTTAGTATTAATGTAAAGAAGGCTGTGATAAATTAAAATGCATATTGCAATCCCACTAAGAAAATAACCACCCAAATGTAGTTAAGTCTCCAAAAGAATTATAATGTCAAACTAAAAATATTCGTTCAACACAAAGGCAAAGAGGAATAGATAATCAAAAAAGATAGGAGACATACAGAAAATCAAAGGCAGGTCATTGGCAAAATGTCTATTGCTCTTGGGTGATTTTAGTAAAGAGAGAACTAAAGATCTGTAATAGGACGGTCTACTCAATATGTGGACTAAAGTCAAAATGAAGATCCAGGGTCCCTTGTTCAAAAAATACTGAGAATCTCAAGATGATGACTGCAGATCAGTAAGATAATCAAGAGGCCCTTCTGAGTAAAGGGCCCTGTATGAGTCCACAAGTTGGTCATCCGTGAAGCTGACCCTCGTAGCAAGAGATTACCATGTCCCATTTGCTCACTCTTTTGATAAACCTCCTTTGGAGATTCAATTCCTTCTGCTCTAGTCTCCCCTGTTGTCTTCTCCTTTCCTGTCCTTAGATCCAAAATCTTCAGCATTTGGGAAGGACCCATCCTTTGCAACTAGAAGTCCAAGAGATCATATCCAAACTGTCACATCAACATAAGAAGGCAGCTGTGATTCCACTTTGCAGGTTGTTTTGCATGAAAACCTGAACTTCCCTTATTTGTCCTGGCATCATGGTTTTCTAGGGCAATTGTTGTTGTAAGTAAAGGCAGCATGGAGGTCTCAGAGAAGAAATCATTCTCTAAGTAACTAATATTTATTAATTCATTTGAAAATGTTTTATACATATGAAACCCAAGAAGGGTCTTTGTGGGATTGGGCTAGCATGAGCTGATCTGCTTGTTAGGGCAGCCATTACTTCTTGGTCCAGTTGTGCAGTGATCTCACCACATCTTCATAATGAGGCTTTATGACTACCATAGAAAGTCTTGACTGGAATGTGGTTCACCAGTGTCAAACACACCTACTGTATGAGATCATAGCCCTAAATCACGCATGCCATTCTACTCAGGCTTTGACAGGTAAAATCTATGTGCTTACAGCTTGTGATAAGCTGTGGTCCCTATGGTCCTTCAGACCACTGTCATACTTGCTATTCTGAAAAAAAGTAAGTTAATATTATGATGAGCATGAATCAAGTTGTCACCCAGATATAATATGAATCTTTCAGTTTCCAGTCAGAAAAAAAAAACTGGCTCAAAACAGGCTTCATCAAAAAAGAAAAAAAGAATTCAGACTCTCATGTAGCTGAAAAATGGAAATAGTGCAAGCTTTGGAGCAGGGTTTGATTAAAGAGCTCAGCTATGTCATCAAAAAGAATTTGTTTCCATTTTTCTTCTTGGTCTTCTGTAGTATCTTGCTTTGTCCTAAGGTTGAATTCACAGTTTCAGAATGATTTCCCCTACCTTCTGGATCTTTCTTGTTTTACATAAATGTCCAGCAAGGAGAAAGAGTTTCTTTCCTGGGAGTGCTCTTTGAGCTTGGAAGCATTTTTCCAGTAGGCCCTGCAAACGTCTCCGTATTTCTCACTGGCTTGAACCAAGTCTTCTGTCTTGAACTATTCGCTATAGCAAGACCAGTGGAGTGTGCTGATTGGCTTAAGCCAATCTGAGTTCTACTCTGGGGCTCAGTGGGTGTATGTCTTCCAAGCACAGGAGCTGCATGGTAGAGATACTGTGACTGGATGGAGGGAGAAGATGGTGGGCTGAGATGGTTAAACCAGGCAGAGCCCACTCCTCCGCACCAATAGGAAACATTGACTATTGTGAAGTCAGCAGCCACCAGGTCCTGAGCTGGTGACATGATGACATGTGACTGTAGACCCCAGGATGATGAAGAGAGCTGGGTGGAGGTGCCGAGAACACTGGGCTGCCTCCTGCCATCTAGCTTGCAGTCCAACATGTGAGTAACATCAGTACAAATGCAAAGCCATCAAATGTGCCCCATTGTGAATATCATCCTGGCAGACACTGAACTAGGAGGTAGAGTCCGGGAGAGGTGTTTATTTTCTGATGTAAAAAAGGTAAGGGGAGCTTTTATTGACATTTTGAGATATCTGGTACTCATAATAACCCTTAACATCATGCACACCTAGGAAAAATACACAGGAAAGTGAAAACTGCAAAGATTCTACCTTAACTACCAAGGGGATCCAGGGGTGAGTAGATATTAAGATGTTCACTTATTCCACTGACGTAGATCCGTGTCTGCTGTGTACTTGGCTCTGACCTAGGTGCTGTACAGGATGGGTACAGTCTAGCACAGTGCTTCAGAACAAGGCTCTGGAATCTTTCAGGCCTAGAAATGAATCCCAGCTCTGTTGCTTGGCCTCTCTCAGCCTCAGTTGCCTCATGTGTGTGAAGTGAGGAGGTACCTCAATTGTGAATGTTATTGTGCAGCTATTGTGAATGTTAAATGACAAAAATTAAAGAACTAAAAGTTAAATAAATTAAAGCACTCATTCTAGTGACATATTCATCACAACCATCGTCATCATCATTATTATCTATTGTTGTTGTCATTGAAAGATTAGGAAGACTTGGTTTCTGTTCTTTAGATGCCTGTCTAGGAGAGAAGGTGTAAACTGTGTGCAGGTAACTGATGTTGGGGAAGAAATATAGGAATGAGACGACGTGGAGGTTGGCAGGAAGGTGAAATTTCTTCTCTGTGTGGGGAGCTGAGAAGACTCGCTGGTAGGCATTTGACATGTGGAAGCTACTGGGATTGTGCTTAACTTTAGGTGACATCTTTTGGGTCTTTTCTCTTACATCTTTTAAAGGAACCAAATCTGCTGTGTCAGTACAAAGGCTGTAAGAGAAAGTTACATGAATAGCATTGACACTTGCATGAGTTGCCTTCTCTCCAGAGACGGCCACTTGCCAGCTGCCTCCACTGCTCTGTGTTGCCTCACACGGAGGACAGGATTATGGTGGCCTGTCCTCGTGGCAAAAGGAGTAGCTGCTTGATTCATGGCTTAGTTGGGGCTATTAGATTATACTCCCAAAGGCATTTGCTAATCTGTTTAACTGAGCATGGTCATTTGTCTTG
Source organism: Camelus bactrianus (assembly GCF_048773025.1). Lineage (NCBI taxonomy): Eukaryota > Metazoa > Chordata > Mammalia > Artiodactyla > Camelidae > Camelus > Camelus bactrianus. The sequence continues at coordinate 105,004,875 of NC_133541.1, read as the reverse complement.
TTTGCTGACTACTTAGCAGATGGATTTGTGATTTTGGTAATTACTCTATGAACGTTAATAAGACATGATATCTTTTATTAATTAGTACTTCCTGTAGTTTGTTTTTCAAAATAGCAAAAAAAAAAAAAAACAACAACTAGATGACTTACAAATATTAATGAGTCACAAGCATTCATTTTGCAAGATTAGCACTTGGAGGTTATTCATTCTAGAATGGTTTTCCTCTCTCAAATTTTTTACTCAAGAACAAAGACCAGGGCCATTGTATTGTACTGTGCACCCTAGAAAAGGCTAATTTGGTCTTCTCAGCCACAAACTGTTTAATTTGGAGAAGTGCTCATTTACACATTTTCCATTTTAATTCTCTCCAAAGAGGTTTTGGTGTTTGAAAGGTAAAATGCTTTCAGAGAATCTAAGTTACGCCTGAAGAATAATTTTCTAATAGAAATAAATGAGATTTGGACCTGTTTTTCAGAAGTAGATGAATACTGCTGATGTATGCGTGCGCGCGCGCGCACACACACACACACACACACACACAGCATAATAGAACACAACAGTGTGCCAGAGGCTGGGAATAGATTGCTAGAAGTTTCATCCTGCTCTGTGGCTCCCTCCCCTGTGGCCAGCCTCTTCCCTTCATACACACACACCCCAGCAAGCCATTGTAAAAAGCCATTTTCTAGTAGCAACTGGCAGTCATGCCGTGATGCAGCAAAGAACAGCATCTCTTCTGGGGTGACTCAGTTGGAAGTACATCCAAAGAAAGCAATCAGGTGGTGGGTTGTTACTGCCCTCCCAGAGGAACTCTTTTAATGACTCCTAGGAGGGTCCACTTCCTTTAAAGATCCAGATGCCTATGGTGCTTTTAACTGCCTGCCCATCCTATTGTTGACAGCTTCACCAAGCCCTTCCTGCCCCCACTGTGTGCTTCACACTTAGCAGGCAGGGCTGGGGTAGGCTTTCTAGTGCATGGGGAAGGCAGCCTGTGCTACGGGCAGTTACAGTCCCCGCCACTGGTCACTGTTTAGGGACCGATGGGACACCCACCTGCTTTTGCACTAAACTTATATCAGCAAATAGACTCAGAGGAGGAGACTGCTCAACTCTCTGTTCAATTACCTTTTCAGGAACTCAAATAAACCCAATTACAATAATTACTGTAACTTTCATTTATTAAGTGCTGATTAAATGCCACACATTATGCTAAGCACTTTCCACGCATTTTCTCACTTACTCCTTGCCAAAAAAACCTTTAGTAATTATATTTATAAGCCCATTTTATAGATGAGCAAATTCAGGATTGAGATATTAAATGACTTGTTGAGGTATGAAGCAGCAGAGCTGTAAAGGGACTGCCATCATGTACAAACTGGTCTAACAATCTTGAAAGCCAGTGTTCAATCCAGTGGCCATATTTTTTCTTATTACCAGCCACAAAATTGGAACTCCTCAGCTATTTTCATCTTTTGAGTTGCTCTTCTGGCAAAATCTACAAATCAAACATTGGGCTGTTCACCTGACCACATAGCAAGGATCTGGAGATACTGGTTGGCTGTCCGTGGGGATGCCTTTACAAAGTGTGTCCAGCTGGGACAGGAGAATCGTTCATCCACACCCTGTTAAAAGTATGTGTGAACACAGTTGGCTGCTGCCTCACAGCAGTGGACATCATTGTGGGAGATGGTGGAGATGCTTTCGCATGTCTCAGCTGGGTGGTCTGTTGCTCTTGCTCTGTTGCCTAGGCAACCTCTCTCAGAAGGTGAAAAACTCACTTTCTCTTTTTCCATCTAGATCTGTGAGGAGGACTAAAAGAGCTATCAGTTGCCTGTTATCCACTACCACCTAGTTGAGAGACAGTAGCAATATTTGGAGAAAGCACACCATGGTACCCAGGGTGCAAAAAGATTCAAAGTCTCCCAGCTTCTCTCAGGTAGCTCTGAAACCAGACGGGAGAAAGATCATCCCCCTGATTCCCAGCAGCTTTTTCTACCAATTTTTTTCGCTAAGATAAATATTTTATAGTAATTGTCTTTATTTTTTCTGTTAGAGCTGGAGGAAGTTCTGAGAAGGCATTGCCATGGAATGACTGTGAACATGGGTATGAGAGTCAGTCTTGGTTTCCAGCCTTGTCATCACTATTTGAGAACTGTGTGTCTTTTGGCAAGTTACTGAACCACTCTTAACCTGTTTCCTCATCTGTGAAATGGAAATGCTCATATACAGATTTTGCACATACTAATTGATTTCCATGTGTGTATTCAGGGTCTGCTCATGTGGTAGGCATTCAGCTAGATGGTAGGGAAACAACTGTGGAGAAGAAGGTATGGTACCTGCTAGCCTTCACAAAGGTTAAATCTGGCAGGAAAGGTTGTATGTAACTAATCACTGCAGCTATGGCATTATAAAAGAGGAAGCAGAATGAATCATGGAACAGACAACAAAGAACCCAACCTAGTTTGTGTGGAATGGGAAACAGGCTTCCTCAAGAAAAAGATATGCAAGGTCTGAGAGAAAGTTTGAGTTAGCCAGGTTAAGGGTGGAAGAAATATGGTTGCCAGGGAATGTATTTAAAGTCCTATCGGCAAGAGGGAACACTAAACATAGAAAGAACCATAAGTGTTTGAGTATAGATGAGACCAGACCATTCAAGTGAGGTGCAGAGTGGTTTAAGATGAGGTTGTTGAGAGAGAGGCGAAGGGTGGAGTCTTTCCATCCTTGATGGAGAGACTCTTGATGGAGTATTGTGTCTCATAAACTATGTTAAGACATGGAGACTTTGCCTGAAAGGTGATGGGAAGTCCTTAAGGGGTTTAAATGGGAGTGACGTGTAAAGGAATTATGAGGACTGAGTAAAATAATACACTCAAATTCTTAGCCTAGTGTTACTATCTAGCCACCTTTTAATAAATGATGGGTACTATCATTATCATCATCTGCTTTCAGTTAAAAGGAAAAAAAAAATCCTCCCAGGTACTACGGAAAGAGACTTAAAAGTCATTTGTTATGGGGCAAACATGGTAATTCTGGTTTTTTAAAAAATTTTTTATTGAAGTATGGTTGATTTACAATGTTTGTTTCAAGTGTACAACAAAGTGATTCAGGTATGCATATACATACATGTATTTTTTTTCTTTTCAGATTCTTTTCCACTATATAAGAAATTGAATATAGTTCCCTGTGCTATACAGAAGGTCCTTGTTTATTATTTTATATGTAGTAACATGTGTCTGTTAATCCCCAACTTCTAGTTTATCCTTCCCCACCCTTTCCCCTTTAGTAACCATAGCTTGTTTTCTATGTCCCTGAGTCTGTTTTCGGTTTGTAAATAGAATTTGTATCATTTTTTTAGATTCCACATATAAGTGATATCACATGATTTTTAAAATATTTTTATATGGCCCATCTTTTTTTTTTTAGTGGAGGCACTGGGGATTGAACCCAAGATTTCATGCATGTCATGCATACACTCTTCCACTGAGCTGTACCCTCCCCATTGAACATGGTAATTTCAAAAGGCGGGTAAAACCATTCTCAGCGTGCAGAAGAGGTGGGAAGCCCAAAAGTGGAATTCTCCTCCTGTCTATTTTTCCTCCTGATTCTTTGCATCTCTGCCTGGCTCCCTCCTCCGTGAATTCACATGCTTCTTAGGCAGTGAAGTCGTCATTCTTTCTGACAGTTCTGTCATTTTCATATGGCTTCCTTGCTGGAGCCTGAATACAAAAATGCAGGTGGGCCAGATTATCTGTTTTCCAGAAAAGGCAAAGGGCCAGAGGGTGGGGATGAGAAGAGGGGTACATTCTAACGCACAAAGTTTGAGAGCACACCTGTGGAAAGCTCAGGTCGGTTGCACAATAACACAGATCCATATGTGTTTTAGATGAATAACCTTTGTTTTGACTGAAGGGAGATGTCACATTGCTTGGCATTTTACTATTAAACAAATACCTTGCATCTTTGGAGAGCAAATATCTTGACAGGGCTTGGTCAAAGGTGAGGAAAGAAGAACTTAATAGTTCTAAGTTCATTAGACTGTTCACTTTCCTTGTCCTCGGATCTTGCTACATCTAGGAGACGAAATGTGATTGAACCAAAGGATTGAGATGGATGAAGTTGGCAGTCACTGTGGTATTAGAATATGGACTGGGTGCCAGGAGACCAATGATTTATTTATTTGTCATCCTCCTTGCTCAATAAAGAATGTGAAGGGACCACATGGATGAGGTTCTGAAACCAACTCTGCCGTGAATGGTATGTCCTTGGCAATAATTTTGAACCTCTCTATCAATCAGGATCCTTACCTGTAAAATGAATTTCTTAATTGCACACAGGATAATTGATAGACACCAATGCATAGGACAGTTTTGTTTTGTTTTGTTTTTTTGCTGTGAAGAATGTGGTATGAGGAATGACCCTGCCCTGAGGCACCTACAGGCACTTGGTGAGAAAAACACAAATACAGATCATGAGAGTCCAGGAGAGCATACAGCAAGAATCAAAGAGGGGCGACAGAAAACAACATCACGGTTACTCAGGTGAATGAAGGAAGTCAGTTTAGCTGTGACACATGACTTGTAATCAGATGAATCTGGCTTAGGATACTGGCTCTGTCCCATACTAGCTGGGAGCATTCATTCATTTATTCATATATCTTGAGTGCCAATCACATACCAGATAATTGGGTTTGGCTCTAGGGGTACAGGGACCAGGACAAAGAAAGAAGGACAAAGGGAGATGACTTGCTTTATTTCTCTGTCCTTCTCTGCCAACTCTGCATACTTGTAATCATTTGATTAACTACATCTATGATGAGACCGTACTATACCTTCAGAAAGATAGAACATTCTAAAAAAAAAATAGGTAACATCTGCTTAGAATTTCCTTTTTTATTCTTCTGAGTTGGAAAGAACTGAAATAACTCAGATACCTTTTAAAAATATTAACCCATTGCATCTTTTGGTTGTGAATATTGTGGTGTTGATAACAGATATTCGAGTACCAACTATGGGCCAGATGTTGTATGAACCACTTCAAAGTGAGTACAGTTGTTTTCCTTTAGGGACATTATACTAGAGCACTGTCTTCAAAGAGCTTTCTGTGGGAAGCATAGCTGGCCCCAAAGTGAAAGCCACGTGTCTGACAAGCCCAGTTTGTAAAAGCAGGACTTCTTCACCATCCTTGGAAGGGTGAGAGGCATTCGGGGTAAGGAGGTGTCCCTTTTCTTAAAAGACTTTCATTGCCAAAAGGGATGAGGAGAGAAGGAGGCATTAACAGTGTTGAGATGGAGATTTTCTTTGTTTTTGTTTTTGTTATTAATTTTTAAATAATTTACAAGGAGGAGACAAGCACAAGAATTGGGGCAGAAGGGAAGGAGCCAGCGGCCGTTGATTTTTTTTCTATACTGGCCCAGAATATAGCACAATATATGAACCAAACCACATACTGTCAGGGAACAAAGGGCAGTTAATCAATGAGTAGGTCATGAAGGAGGTGTAGTGATCAGAGCAGATCTTCCTCTAAGTCTGCACCTGGACGTGGCAGCCAAATTCAGGGTAAAGGAACAGCAGCTTCGTGACATTGCCTTAAAGCCTAGGGGACTGAAATGTCACATAGTGGAAATTGTTATGAAGAAATGGCGATGGGGGAAGGGGTATGTATTGTGTGTGTGTGTGTGTGCGCGCGCGCGCGCACATGCGCACGCGCCTGTAGGGAGGATGACTTTGTGCTGATGAGGTGGGAGAGGGAGAAGATGAATGAATGAGGGAGAATTAGGCATGCAAAGGGCTGTGGGAAGAATGTTTTCAGTTGAATGCCAGAGTAAGCAATATGGATTTTATCCTGAGCACCAGGGGAAGACAATGGAGGATTTTTCAGTACAACGGTGTGATCCAATTCACTTTTTTTTTCTAAATGTGTTTCTCTTGCTGCTTGGCAGAGCAGGCCCAGGGCAAACATGGGAGCAGGAAGACCAGTGAGAAGGCTGTTGCTTCCTCATGGAGGTGGTGATGATAGTGGCTCGGACCAGAGCAGTGGCAGTGAAGATGGATAAGGCCATGTTTGAGAGCTATGTAGGAAGTAGAACCACAGAATTTGCTGATAAATTAGATATGAAGAAAAGGAGAAGAGGGAAGAAAAAAGTGACATCTTGGATTTTAGTTCTGGAATGTATCTCTTTTAACTGAGACTGAAAATAGCCTTTGTGGAAGCCACTGGTGGTTCTAATGCCTAGAGGAGTGGACTACTTGGAAAGATGCTTTTGAGATAGAGAGGGACTTTAGGTGCCTGGGGCTCAAACTGTGCCACATCAGAGACACCAACTCCTCCTAGGTCTCTTTGGAGCTCATTTTGGGATACTAGATCTGCTTTGTGCATCTCCAAGTAGTCAAAGAAGATGACTTTGTTCATAAAACCCAACCCTATAATATTTATTCACCAGCATATGACCTTTATTCTTTGCCAGTGTCCCTATCCACAGATGTTTCATACTTAAGTTAGGGCCAACCTGGCCGACAACATTTTTGTGTGTGACAACAGCTTCATTACCCCATTTGGTATCTATTTGGTTCCCAGATTTGGAGTATTTTCTTTAGTGGGATGTACCAGATCAAGTTTGGAGATAATTGTGAACACATCCTAAAGGTAGAGATTGCCAGAGATGAGAGATGGTGCCCAGGAAAACATACAGATCATTAACTTTGGGCGTGACCTTTATACAGGTGGTAATAAGGGGCGAGGATGCAGTCCAGTGGGACAGTTGTGTCAACTACAGCCTCCCTAACCCCTGCTTCCCAGAGGACCCTGTGGATGGTTTCCTCCAGCCTAGGTTACACGGGCTTGATGAATACAAACCACGTGGCTTCTTTTGCATTTCATGTCACTCATGCTAGAAGGCCCTCTTTAGGGGAAGGAGAACATATACTGCAATAAATCTTTAAAAGTATTGTAACATTCAAAATGTCAATATTAGTTTGAAATGATTGCATCATTTTCCGAAATAATGGTTTGTGCGAGGGATGTCAAGAATTATAATTAATTTACATATGCATTTAAGTCCACTTTCAAAGAAACCCTCTTTTCTCTTTCAAACATTGGAAATTAAATATTTATACTTGTTGTGATTTCATATATACATAGTTAATATTGCCTCTCAAATCCACCTGCTCGCCACCATATGTCACTCTCTCTGCTGATTCTTCATAACAAATAGATTTGGAGCTAGGTGAGCCCCCGCTGACAATCCTGCCAGAGACCTCGTACGTGGGGAACAGGAAGCTCTGAGCTAGTCCCACGTCAGTAGAACATAAGAGGTAAATGGGACATAGACGGTCTCATTGCTTGAAAGGATGTCTTCTTGCAGTTTAATTCATCAAAAGATTTAAGAGTTTAATCTATTTGTTTATTTTCCTTTTTTATTGAAGTATAGCTGATTTACAGTGCTGTGTTAGTTTCTGGTGCATGGCATAGTGATTGTTATACATACTCCTTTTCATATTCTTTTTTAAGAGCTCAGCTTTAGTTCTTGAACTTGAATTACTGAGTGGTAACGGAAATATATTTATTGCATTTATTTGAGATTATGGCCAAGTTCCTCAAATTCTCCATGTCTCAATTCAATTTCATCTTTTCAGGATAGAGACAATTGTCTAAATCACGAACCGTACGCTGTGGGGTCTTTGGGTTCAGGGCTCTAAGAGAGTGGGAGGATGCAGGAGTTGTTTTAATGTGACAAGTTTAGACAGATCCTTAAAAACCAGAAATCAGAAAGTAGAGAGGTCTAGGGTGCAAAGAGATTTTTCTTCCTAGAAACACATACTGGCCTCTATTTCTTTCCATTCTAACTAAGCAGAGAACTTCCTTAAGTGTTTCTGCCTTGGCTTTAGGGCTAGTTTGAAACTTAGACTGAAATGACCAGTCACTCAAATGGGAGACAATAAGCCCCAAGGATTTTTCCCTCTCTTCCTTGAACATAAGTCCCCCTCCTCCAAGCCAGTTGCATGTGAAGATGTCTTTTCCAAACCACCAATCCTCCTTTCCCTTTGCCTTCTCCACCTCCCAAATAATGATACCAAGAACATTTATTTAGCATTATCTTTGTTTTAAGTGCTTGGCTCTCACTGTGCTTCTGAACTCATAGTAAACAGATGCTTTCAGTCAAATATAAACTCAGTCTTGCTTCTAAAACATTTTGCCCTCTGAGCAGGCAGTCTCCACAGGACAACTGCATTTCAAGAATGGCCTGAAATGAAGCGTTAGGCAGGTATCTGACTACAGGGCTGAGCAAGTGGTGTTTTTAGCAACATTTCCTGCCTGTTATGTGAGAGTTTCTTGCATACAGATAGGATTTAAACATGTGGAATTCAGTATATAATCCCCCAAAGAGCATGAGATTTGTCTTCTTTCCTAATATATTTCCATACCAAGGTAGTGCTTGCACATTGGTGGTTTTATATGAATGAATGAATGAATGAACGAACAAATGAATAAACAAATAAATGAACGAATAGTTGAAAGAATAAGAAATTGGAGCCAATGTCACATCTCTGCAAAAGCACAGAATGCCTCAACATCCTTCGTTCATCTTTGCTGTCTGGCACTGAGAATATTGGTTTTCTTCCCTCTACTCTCTGAGTATATAACTCCTACTATTCTTCAGGTATTAGCTCAAAAAGTCACCATCTTCAGGAAGTGGCCGTTGATTCCTTAAATGAGAAGATTCCTCTCCTTAGACTATCCTGTCACCTCTCTAAGAAATTTAACATACACTGTCTTAAATCTGGGCTCTGTGTGTGTAGGTTGTCCCCCACAATGCGGAGAGAACCCTAAGTGCAAAGAGTGTACCTTTATTCTCTGTGTTTACCCAGCCAAGCTTGATGTGCTGCCCATTGGAGGTGCTCAACAATCACTAATGAACTAAGAAATATGCAAAGAAGGTGACTGCATGTGGAAGAAAATAGGGCTGAAGTGTGGCCATGTAGAGAGAGGACTCATTTGGGCTCACTAGGAGGAAAAACAGGCAGTAAGAACGTTAATATAAAAGGCAGTGTTCTCCCACATGAGGTAGTGCATGCTCTGTGCCTGGCTGATAATAGCCCTCTTAAAGATAGAGCAGTGGCAATATTATTTTTATATCATTCATTAAACAATTATTTAAGGCACACCCACTGACACATTCCTGTTCTAAGCATAAATTGTTAATCAAAGCAGAAAAGGTCCCTGCTTTCTTGGAGTTTAACATCTAGTGGGAGAGAGAGACAGTAATCAAATAATCAGACAAATAAGTGCATATGTACCAATTATAACTGATTTTAAAAACCAAGAAAGTATCTGACAGATCTGATCTAAGCCTTGAGGAAATAATGGTTGAAGTGTGATATGAAGAATGAAGTAGAGTTAACTCTGTCAGAAGGTATGGTAAAGCCCTTTTGACTGGGAACAGCCTATGCAAAGGCCCTGTGGCAGGCAGAGGGATATGGAGCATAGTACATCCAAGAACCCAAAGGAAGACCAGTGTGTTTACAGCAGAGCTCTCCGAAAAGAGTATTAGAAGATATTGCTGGAAAGGTATGCAGAGACCAGACCATGTTTGGCTTTGGGGAGATGTTAATGATTTTATACTTTATTCTAAAAGGAACATAAGAAACCACTAAAAGGCTGGAGGTAACACAATCAAATTTCATGATACAACATAATTGTTTTAATCAGCTTGTGTTGCCATAATAAAATACCATGGACTGGGTGGCTTAGACAAATTTATTTCTCATAGTTCTGGAGGCTGAAAGTCTAACACCGGGGTGCTGGCATGATTGGGTTCTGGAGAGAGCCCTCTTCCTGGCTTACAGACAGCCGCCTTCTTACTGTGTCCTCACATGGTAGAGAAAGAACAAGTACCAATCTCTTCCTCTTATCCTATCTTGGGGGACCCTACTCTCGTAACCCCTTTCACTTCCAAAGGCCCCATCTCCAAATACCATCACACTGGGGATTAGGGTTTTAACATATGAATGATGGGTGGGAGTTGGCACACACAACATTCAGTTCATAACAATAATATGCTATTAATAGGAACACCATTGAGTGCTTGCCATGTGCCAGGCAGTGTGCTAAGGGCTTTCTGTGGATTATTTCGTTTCATCCTCACTACCCCACCATGGGGAAGATGGCTGTTATTAGCACCCTTTTGCCCATAAGGCAACTGATGTTCAGAAATCTGGGCCAGGACTAGAGTGAAGCAAGCTACAAGCCTGGAACACAAAAGTTAAGGACGGAGGTGCTCACTGGCAGGGTCACGCCCCAACCTCAGCAGTGAACACCTCCTTCAATTTTGCATACAAGGCGCCTTATTTGTCTTACTTTCTCTCAAATCTGGGTTGAGTAACCTGTCCCGGGTGACTTCACAGTTCATAAATGATCAAACCAGGGCTATAGAGCCCCTAAAAATTGTTTCTATCTTTAAAATTTTGTGTATTTTTCCCAGTTTTATTGAGATATAATTGACACATATCAGTGTATAAGTTTAAGATGGACAGCATGATGGTTTGATTTACACGTATCGGGATATGGTTACCACAGTAGGTTCGGCTAACAGCCATCTTCTCATGGAGATCCAAGTAAAAGAAAGCGGAAAAGAAGGAAACAAGTTCATTTAAAAAATAAAAAAGAATTTCCAAATGAACACTCTACTGCCCTCCTCACTGTTGGGCTCTCATACAAATGAATTATTTGCAATGAAAAATTAAATTTCATATGAGGATTCAAACTGTAAATAGCTAGACACAGCTGCAATGAATTCAGAGAGTGAAAACTGATAAAATACAGGATTCAGCCCATGGAGTGAACTATCTCGGCATTATGCAGGAGATGAGAAAGAATGAGTCAAATATTTAAAAAGTAAACAGGTTTTTCCCATTAATTTTAAGCCAACAGAATGAAAATTAAATCTTCTAGCTGCAATTAGGTAAATGGATGTCAATCAAATAGAAAACTGCTTAAGAAATTAGCCATGAGGTAGTCCTTAATCTATTTGGGCCTTTTTTGTGGGTTGGTAGAAATGTAATCTGTTATCAGCACAGGTATGATTGAATTATTAATAACATTGTACAAGGCCACCTAGAAACCAGAGCTTGGGGACTCTTAAATCTATTCTAATTGAAACAGAGAATCAGCAGACTGGAAAAGACCCTGACTCTTCTCAAGATATGTCACAGTACGTGATGCGGAGGACACGTGGGGTTTGCCACACAGTGGCAGCTGCAAGCTGACCTCTTGGCAGATTTAATCTGCAAATGGGTTCCTGTTTAAGATAATTAATGCCTTCCATCATTAAGGAGTCTTCCTTCTCTATTTTGGAAAGCCTAGTTAAAGTATTTCATGCCAAGGTATTATGCAGATTGTCTAACTAACAGGAAGATTATGGATGCAAATAAATCAGATTTTAGAATGAAAGGTTTTACTGACCTCTTAAGAGGATAGTAATGCATGCGTAATTGTGAGGAAAATGCTCCCATATCATCAGGATAAGAAAAGGGTCACATTGTTATTCCTTGAAGTGTATTCAGGTTAGAATTGAAATCCAGGAACACCCCAGAAGCTAATGAACTGAATTCAAGAACTGCTGTTGCTAATACTGAGTAACTTCCTCTTCCTCCTGGTTTTAATGTAGGAAGGGTATCATCGTCTAGGAGGATGGATGAGGTCCTCAAGGGACCTCCAGTAAGTCACTTAATCTCTCAGTGTAAATTTCTATTGTGGGAATAGTTAGAGGTTAGAAACAGCTGGGGTCACTGACCCTGCTTCTTTTTGTGACCTCCACTGCCCTCTCTTCCCCCCAAGGGAACTCCTCCCCCGCTGTTACTTCTCCATGGACCACCTGCTTTTTCTTTGGTGATGGTCTCCAAGAGCTGATCCCCAGGATCTTAAAGTAAATGCAGGAGATTAGGAGTATGAGTTTTCTATTAAGGGGAACCTGGAATTGAATCTCAGGTCTGGCACTCACTAGTGTGTGTCCCTGGACAAATTGTTCCACACTCCAGGTCATCAGTCTCTTCTCTAGAACGAGAGAACAATAATATGAACCTTACAGGGCAGAGACCTCTAAATTCTCTCAGTCTGCAGAGCTCTGATGGTCACAGTAACGGGTTCTCAGAGCTCCTATAGCAAAATAAATGTCTAACAATTCCTTTTTTAAGTAGTTAGGTTGGAACAACTTAACATGTATTTATGTCCAAACAATTCAGTAACATTTTGAAAAACTAGAAGAACATGGTTTTTATTTTTAATTATTTATTTTTTAATTGAAGTACCATCAGTTACAATGTGTCAATTTCTTATGTACAGGACAATGTCTTAGTTATGCATATATATACATATATTTGTTTTCATGGTTTTTTTTTTGTTAAAGGCTATTACAAGATAATTGAACATAGTTCCCTGTGCTACACAGCAGAAACTTTTAAAATCTATTTTTATATATAGTGGCTAACATTTTTAAATTTCAAACTCCCAACTTTATCTCTTCCCACCCCCTTTCCCCGGGAACCGTAAGATTATTGACTATGTCTGCAAATCTGTTTCTGTTTTGTAGATGAGTTCATAACGTTCTCTTTTTTTCTTTTAGATTCCACATATGAGTGGTATGATATGGTATTTTTCTTCGTCTTTCTGGCTTACTTCACTTAGAATGACAATCTCTAAGTCCATCCATGTTGCTAGAAATGACATTATTTAATTCTTTTTTATGGCTGAGTAGTATTCCATTATACAAATATACCACAACTTCTTTATCCAGTCATCTGTCGATAGACATTTAGGTTGCTTCCACGTCTTGGCTATTGTATATAGTGCTGCTGTGAACATTGGGGTGCATGTATCTTTTCATATTTGAGTTCCTCCCAGTTATATACCCAGAAGTAGGATTGCTGGATTATGTAGTAAGTCTGTTTTCAGTCTTTTGAGGAATCTCTATACTGTTTTCCATAATGGCTGCACCAAACTACATTCCTACCAGCAGTGTAGGAAGGTTACCTTTTCTCCACACCTTCTCCAGCATTTTTTTTTAACATTTTTTATTGATTTATAATCATTTTACAATGTTGTGTCAAATTCCAGTGTTCAGCACAATTTTTCAGTCATTCATGGACATATACACACTCATTGTCACATTTTTTTCTCTGTGAGTTATCATAACATTTTGTGTATATTTCCCTGTGCTATACAGTGTAATCTTGTTTATCTATTCTACAATTTTGAAATCCCAGTCTACCCCTTCCCACCCCTCCAGCATTTATTATTCATGGACTTTTGAATGATGGCCATTCTGACTGGTGTGAGGTGATACCTCATTATAGTTTTGATTTGCGTTTTTCTAATAATTAGTGATATTGAGCATTTTTTTCATGTGCCTATTGGCTATTTTTGTGCCTTCACTGGAGAATTGCTTTTTTAGGTCTTCTGCCCATTTTGGGGTTGGGCTTTTTGTCATTTGAGTTGTTTGTATTTTGTTAAGTGGTATGAGTTGTTTATATATTTTGGAAATTAGGCCCTTGTTAGTCACATCATTTGCAAATATTTTCTCCCATTCCATAAGTTGTTGTTTTGTTCTGCTTCAAGTTTCTTTTGCTGTGCAAAAGCTTATAAGTTTAATTAGGTCCAATTTGTTTATTTTTGCTCTTATTTCTATTGCCTGAGTAGATTGCCCTAGGAGAACATTGCCAAGACTTATGTCAGAGGATGGGAAAACATATTTTTAATTTAATTTTTCTTGAGTACTTGCTAATGGGGGCATGTGCATCTGTTGAGCACTGCAACAATTTCTTGAACCTTGGAATCAGATTTGCTCTTACGTTGATTTTTGCATCATACTTGGTTTCCATCACGCAGCCACTGAAAACCGTACTTGGCAAAGATACAACATGCAGCGCAATTTAATGTTGGCACTGTGATATCTACCTCAAGCTAATAGTTTTCCTGGTATCTGACAGGTGTGTTTGCCTCTAAAATCTGCCACAGCACCCCATGAGTTTGCTGTGGTACCCTGAGGTGCCTCATGTTATTCTGGGTACGTGGTTTTAGGAATCACATTGATTGATTTTAGAAGACAAAATGTGGGAATGGTATATCAAGAACTTGACTTTGGGCATGTTCATAAAATGGTCCCTGCTGCTATTCTGTTCACCAGATCACCTCTACAGTGGTTATTATTTATAAGGAAGGAAAAAAGTGTGAGTTTTTTTCTCCTAGGGAATTCAGTGCAGCCAACCCCTGATCAGCCAGCTTGAATGCCTCACCAAGTGCTACCTACTGTGGGAGTGAAATAGGCCCCCCAAGAACTTCACAGTGTGGTTGGAGAGGCAGGATAAACACATATGAAACAACAGGAAATAACTTAACAACTGCTCAATAATAAAGTAGCACAGGATTTCAAAGGAGCAGAAAATAAAAGTGCATGGAAGAAGGAAGGAGAGAGGTGGGCCTTGACAAAGGAGCAGTTAGACAGGGCCAGGGAGAAGGGCCCTTCCAAGTAAGGGAACTTGGCAATCACAGGGCTGGTGCTTAACACACCGCAGCCAGTGGGTCGGCGTCTGAGAGCGTGTTTACCCACTTGGCTTCAGCCTCTTTTCCAACTTTGTGAAGACCAGACAACACATAAATGCTGTTGTCAGTTAGCCCCAGCTGTAATGACATCAACTCCACAAATGTTCATGGACTGTCCACTACATGAAAATTCCTGATAGGAATGTGAACCAACCTTGGAGAACACTAATAGAGGAAATATTCAAATTTTGACCAGGGTCCAGGAGAAACTCTGGGAGAAAGTGCTGCATGAGCCAGGCCTTCAGGAAAGGGCAGGTAGATGGTTTATATGTCACAAAGGGTCCAGCAACTCACTGGTACCAAAAATGCAACTTTCTTTCTTGATTTTAACTTCCACTTTAGCGGATGGTAGAAGGTGCAGTTTTGCCAATTCATGGTAATCCAGTGGCTTTCAGATTTATACCGATAATTTTGGTTGTAAACATTCAACTTAACACACATCCAACCCTCCTTGACTTTCTGCCTTCCTGCCAGAATAGCATCCCTGTTCCAGACTCTGTCTTCATGGGAATCAGCTGAGGTCTTCTGTACTGACCAGGATTCCTGCAGCGCCCCCTCCCAGGTATAACTCGGTTTGCTCCTGCTCAAGATGTCACTTACCTTTTCCGCATGGGAAGTAACACATATTTGTCCTTCCCAGGTGTCACTCACTTTATCCTTCCTCTGCTTCAGGTATAATTCATCTTGTTAGTCTAACCTGATGGCTCTTCTTTGATATGAATTGGGGTTTTTTTTGTTTATTTTAATCCATCCTATGAGGTGTAGTTAACCTATGAAACTTTGCTAGTTTTTAAAAAATTGTTTGATGATTGATTGATTTTTTTAATAGAGGTACTGGGGATTGAACCCAGGATCTCATGCATGCTAAGCATTCAGTCTACCACTGAGCTATATCCTCCCTGAAATTTTGCTAATTTTAAGTGTACAATTCAGTAAGATTTGACAACGGGTATCTTATAATAGTCGCCACGATCATTATATAACATTATGCTGTCCAATAGAAATGTAATGTAAAGCTCATTAAAGCTCATAACATGATTAAAAATTTTCCAGTAACTGCATGAAAAAACATGAGAAACAGGGAAAATCAATTTTAATAATGTAGTTTATTTAACTTAGCAGATACAAATATCATTTTGACATCCAATCCATATGAAAATATATGAGTGAGGTATTTTATATCTTTTTTAGGTTAATTCTTCGAAATCCATTGTGTATTTTACACATATAAGATATCCCAATTCAGACTAAATTTTCACCAGAAACACTTGATTTAGATTTAGATTTTATAAAATTCACAGTTGGAAGATAAATTAAAATGTCCATGTTGTTCTAAGCATACTTAGTTGTCCATTGCAACTTTTCATTGCATTCATGTTAGGCTGAATTTAAATTATATATAGTTAAAAATCTAGTCTCTGAGTCATAAGAGTCATATGTCAGGTAGTCTGCAGCTGTCTGTGGATAGGGTGTGCCATATTGGACAGCACAGAGAGCGTTTCCATCACCCCAAAAACTTACCTTCTGCTAATGTGAAGCAAGTCCCCTCCTGCCACCCTCTAGCAGTGGTAACCAGTGACCTGCCAGTTGTCACCTATTGTTTTGCCTTTTCTAGAATGTCACACAAATGGAATCATACAGCATTTTGTTTCTGGCTTCTTTTGCTTACCACATTGTGGAGGTTTTTTTGTATTTTTAGTGGGGTAGGGGGAGGTACTTAGGTCCATTTATTAATTTTTTTTTAATAGAGGTCCTGGAGGTTGAACGCAGGATCTCGTGCATGCTAAGCACACAGTCTACCACTGAGCTACACCATTCCCCCACTAACAATATTGATTTTGAGATGTATCTGTGTTGCACTTATCAGTAGTTAGTCCCTTTGCATTGCTGAGCAGTGTTAACTTTGTGTAAATGTACTATAGTATTCACCATTTGGTGGACATTTGGGTTGTTCCAGTTTTTGGCTGTTGTAAATAAAGCTGTTATAAACATTAAAATTCAAATATTTGTGTGGACATATGCTTTTATGTCTCCCAAAAAAATATCTAGAAGTAGATTGAATGGTGTGCATTTAACTTTACAGGAAACTGTCAAATATTTTTCAGAGTGCCATTTTGCATTCCCACCAGCTGTGTATGAGAGTTGCAGTTGCTCCACATCCTCACCAACACTTGATATAGTTACTTTAAGCAGATTTAGCAGGTAGGCAATGCTTTCACTGTGGTTTTAATTTGTGTTTCCCTAATGACTAATCATAATGAACATATTTTCATGTGCTTACTTGCCATTCATATACTTTCTTTGGTGAAGCATCTTCAACCATTTTGTCCCCATTTTTATCAAGTTGTTTTTATATTATTGAGTTGCAAGGGTTGTTTTAAATAGGGTGGATACAAGTTCTTTATCAAATATCTTCCAGTCATGGCTTGGGTATGACTTTAAAAACAAATCTGGTTCCTGATGTTAACGGTATTATCTGCTGCTGCTGAATGTGATCTTTCAGTGACCTCCAGTTCAATGTCCATGCATTCATTTTGATTCCCGGCACCTTGGGTCCACCAGTGTGCTCTTAACTGTCTCTGCTTGTCTCTCAAGGAGCTGGAGGAAATTCTAGCAGTCGCTTTACCCTGTGCTGAACTTGCAAGATTCCAAGCAGATGTCCATAGTCAGTCTGCATGAACAGTTGTTACATCTGTCACTCAGCCACCATATTGGTTAGACATGAAACTCCTCCATCTCCAAGCAGCTTACAGCCTCCCTGGGCCATAGTTTAGAACTTGAGGCATAAGTTCCTACTGCTGCCTGTGAGATTTCCCACAGTCCGTCTGTAACTTCTCTCACTCATCTGCTCATCACAGGCCTGGGCATGAGGAACCTTGTCAGGGACGTCCATCTGGTGGACTTGCTCTTCCCCTCTTCCTGCTTCCTGCCCCGTGGATAGACTTTGGTCTCCTTTCATAATAATGCTCTGATGCAATCAACCTGCATTCTTCCCTCTTTTTCTTCCTTGTAGAATAAATGCCAAGTTTTCAGTCTTCCTGGCATATTTATTCCCCTCTCAAGCACCAGACTCTTAAGATTAATATTCCTGCTATAAGTTATGAAAATCTAGTTAGAAATTAATAAATAATATAACACTTTGGTCTTTCTGGTTCTTCCTGAATTGTGTGTACAGAGAGGGCTACCTCTCCTCCTTGAATGATAGGCTGAGAAGGAGTGAGAGTTACCTCTTAATTCTTCAAAATATTATTCTACTGCAGTTGGCTTTCAAGGGGGTAGAGAAGCCTCTAAGAGAACAGTCCCTGTATAGACAAGAATATCACTAATAGCTCAGAGACAGGAAAGCCAGAGCATATTTAGAAAATAACAATAGAAATAATTATTGTATTGATCATGATATTGGGAGAACCCACCACCTATTGTGAGTGTATGAGGTGCCAACTCTGGCTCGAGCATTTTCTTTCTATTACTCTATAAAGTTGATCATTATTATCTCCATTTTGCTATTGAGGAACCAGAATTCTGAGGCAACTTCAACTTTCCTGAGGTCAAAAAGTTATCAGTATCTCCACAGTTTAAGTTCCAGGTCAATCTGCCTTTAAAGCGTATATTCCTAACCATTAGAACAGTGGTTCTCAAACTATTTGAGGACGGCTTTACAACCTTAAATATTACTGGGGAACCCAAAGAGCTTTAATTTATGTGAGTAATATTTGTTTATATGTACTCTACTAGAAGTTAAAATGGAGATTTTAGAAATACTTATTAATTTATTTTAAAATGATAATAAATCCATTACATATTAACATCAATAATATACTTTTATGAAAAATGGCTATAATTTTTTTCAATTAGTAAGAAGAGTAGCTTTGCTTTATATTTCTTGTAAATCTCTTTAATGTCTGGCTCAAGAGAAAACAGCTGATTCTCATAGATGCTTCTGCATTCAGTCTGTTGTGATATCACACATCCTGTAGCCCCTGGAAAACTCCAAGTACACTCGTGACAGAATGAGAGTAAAAAGGCAAACAACATGTTAGTATTAGGAAAGTAGTTTTGATCTGTGGATCCCCTAAAGGGGCTTCAGGGATCCCTAGGGATCCCTGAAAACAACTTGAAAATTGCTACATTAGGATACTTAGACAAATCTATTGATTCCAGGGTAGCGAACATTTATTATGTATAGTGAAGACGTGGGCCGAGAACTGGGGAGTGTAGAGTCAAACCAGGTCATGTGGACGTTGCTAAGGAATGTGGATGTTGTCCTGAAAGTGCTGAGAAACCACGCATGGCTTTTAGCTTGGTCAGAGCTTTGTGTGGGGGAAATTAGTCTGTCAACCCAGTGGGTAGGGTGGATTGGAAAGAGGACAGAGAAAAGGCAACCAGTAGGAACACTATAAGGAGGCAGTGTACCGCAGTATATCTGGAGCCAGACTGCTTAGGACTTTTGTGAAAAAATCAATGTATTAATTTATATTAAATGCATAGAGCAAAGCTTGCTCCATGGTAAGCACCGCCTGTGAGTACTTGTAGTAATAGTTGTTGTCGTTGTTGCTGTGCTGTTGCTATTATTACTAGTAGTAAATGAGCAGTAATAAAAGCCTGAACTGGGCCAAACTGGAGAGAGATTTTTGCAGTAATGTTCATAGGAGGTCATTGCTGGTTGGATGTGGGGGTGAGAAAACTGAAAACATTAAGATGGTAATATTTTGCAGTTTGAATAATATAGGAAGTATTTTGACCAAGAGTTGATTCTCAATAAATGTTTGAAAGGACAGGAGGGAGGAGAGAGGAATGGAAAGATATAGAGCCTTTTGTGGCGAGAAAGGTGGTTTCTGAGCTTATCAATTTGGAGAGACCTGAGAAACATGCAAGTGATGAGTTCCTTAAAGTGGATGAAACACAGGGCCCTGTATCAATTCATGTCCCTCTGGTGCTTTCAGGTCTTCAGAGGTTTTTCATCACACGTTGGATTTTATTCTGATTTTTTACAACAGCCTAGAGGCCTGATATGTAGTGGCTCTACTTGCCTTTCCAGTGGCTTCTTGGGCTCTCCTCCCTTTGCATGAATTTGGCCAGTATTTCAGTTCCTTGAACCCTCCAGGCTCTTTCACCGCCTCGGGGTATTTGAACTGCTTTCTCTTTCTTGTAATGCACCAGCCATCACCCCAACCCTTCACGTAGCTGGAGCCTTTGAATTAACTGAAATATTCACCTCCTTGAGAGCCCTTCCTTGAGGATTCTACCTAAGTCTCCTTCCCCTCTTGCATTCTTTTCTCTCACCAAATCCAGCTGTTGTCTTCAGAGACTGAATGTTTCATGAGGACACAGACTTTTGTATTCCATTCATCATTGTTGACCTAAGGCCTAGAGAAGGTCTTCAGATAAAATGTGTATCTGTTTTGTGAGTAAATAAATGGGGTCCTGGAGATAGGTTGAAGTAGAAAGAGCATTAAAGTGTAGAAGAGTCTTTGCTTTGGTTTGGATTTATTTGTACTGATATTTAGAGTTAAGACCCATAAGCTGGTGATCCTGAATGGGAGCTTCTTGAGCAAGTTTGACTTCAAAATTGGGTGTGCCTTAATTTATGAAATCTCTTCAGTTCTATTTACCCAGGTCGTCAACTGCAACACTAAGGTTTGAAAGTTGCCAAGGTAACAAGAACATAATGCTCCTTTGCAAATGGCAACAGCCTACCCCGTACCCCGAATTCCAATAATGGATGACTGTCTCCCGTCCCACACCTCAGCTCCTTCACCCTGTAAGCTAGTCAGGCTTTGTGTCTTCAGAGGTCTCATGATATGCTCTTTTTTTTTTTTCAGTGGAGGTTCTGGGGATTGAACCCAGGACCTCATGCATGCTAAACATGAACTCTACCACTGAGCTATATGCACCCCTCCAAGAGGTCCCATGATGTGTTCTGGAAGAAGAATGTCAGATTGACTTAAGTACCTTTTCTGACTCTGCCACTTATTCATTGGGTTGACCTATGCTCAGATCTCATCTGTGAATTGTGAAAATAATTCTTCTCTTGAAGGAATGTTGAAATTTCCAGTAAAGCAGCTAGCGAAAGAATGGCATACCACAATAAATTTTAGGTTCCTCAGCCATTCAGTCACTTAACTGAGAGTACAGAATTTTTGTTTGAAAACCACTCTCTCTTGAAATTTGAAAGTTGTTGCTACACTATTTTTTTTTTAGTGACCAATGTTGCTGAAGAGATCCAATGACAATCTAAAAGTTACTGCCATATAAATGGTCTGTTTTTAATTCCAGGAAACTTTTAGGAACCTTTCTTTATCCTTAGTGGTCCATAAACCCACAGTAATTATGTAGTTGTTGGTCTTTCTAAAATAATTAATACAGATACCCAATTGATCCTTTCGATCTTGAAGACTTACGTTCTTCAATTGGGGGAAATTCTCTTCCACAGTATTTCTGTGATAATGTCTTTCTTTTCGAGTTCTTAATTCTCCCTTTCTGGTACTTCTATTAGTTAGATGTTGGGCTTCATAGAATATTTCCTAATTCTATTATCTCTAATATTTTCTGTCTTTATCTTTTTGCTCTACTTTTTTTTCTTTAGCTTTACTGAAGTATGATTGACAGATAAAAAATGTGTATGTTTAAGTTATACAATGTGATGTTTTTATGTACCTATATGTTGTGAAATGATTACCACAATCAAACTAATTAGCATATCTGTCACCTCACATAGTTCCTTTGTGTGTGTGTGTTAAGAACATTTAAGATCTACTCTCAGCAAATTTCAAGTATGTAATACATTATTATTAATTGTAGCCACCATGCTGTCCATTAGGTCTCCATGGTGAATTCGTTTTTTAACTGAAAGTTTTTCCCCTGTGACCAGTATCTCTTCTTTTCTCCCATCCCCCAGCTCTTGTGACCACACTTCTTTCTGTTACTATGAGTTCAACTCTTTTTTCATATTCCACATATAAGTGAGATCATGCATTATTTATCTTTTTGTGTCTGGATTATTGCACATAAAATAATGTCTTCCAGTTTCATCTGTGTTGGTGCAAATGGCAGGAGTTCCTTTTTTTAAAGGCTGAATAATACTCCATTATATATATTGTTTTTAGGGACCAATATATACAGCTGTCCCTCAGTATCCAGGGGAAATTGGTTCCATGACCACCCTCCACTGCCCCACAACAGATAACAAAAAATCTATGGATGTTAAAGTCCCTTATATAAAATGGCATAGTGTTTGCATATAACCTATACCCATGTTCCTATATACTTTAAATCATCTCCAGATTACTCAAAATACCTAATACAATGTAAATGCTATATAAATACAATGTAAATGCTATATAAATAGTACTAGCACATGATAAATTCAAGTTTTGCTTTTTAGATCTTTATGCACAATTTTTTTCCGAGTATTTTTGATCCTTGGTTAAATCCGCTGCTGTGAAACCCACAGAAATGGAGGGTCTGCTGCATATCATATTCTCTTTATCCATTCATTCATCAATAGGCACTAGGTTGTTTCCATATCTTGGCTACTGTGAATAATGCTGCAGTGAACGTGAGAGTGCAGATGTGTCTTGGAGGTCATAAATTTTATTTCCTTTGGAAATCAGACGTAAAATTGCTGGATCATGTTGTAGTTCTATTTTTAACTTTTTGAGAAACTTCTATACTGTTTTCCATAATGGCTGTACCAATTTACATTTCCCTGAACAATATATGTTCCCTTTTCTCCACATCCTCACCAACGCTTGTTATCTCTTGACTTTTTGCTAATGGTCATTGTATCACGTATGAGGAGATGTCTCAGTGTGGTTTTGATTTGCATTTACCTGACAATTAGTGACGTATAGCACATTTTCCTGGCCATTTGTATGTCTTCTTGGAAAAGTGTTTATTCAGGTCCTTTGCTTATTTTTAAATCAGGTTGTTATTTTACTACTGTGTTGTATGAGTTTCTTATATATTTTGGATATTAAGCCCTTGTCAGATTATACCATTTGCAATATCATCCTCTGTTCCATAGGTTGCCTTTTCATTTTGACTGCTTCCTTGGCTGTGCAGAAACTCTTAGTTTAACATAGTCTCACTTGTTTATTTTGCTTTTGTTACCTGTGTTTTTGTGCCCTACTTAAAAAAATCATTGTCAAAGTCAGTATTAAGGAGATTTCCCCTGTGCTTTCTTCCAGGAGTTTTACCAACTCAGGTCTTAATATATTGAATTGATTTTTGTATATGATGTAAGATGAGGATCCAACTTCATTCTTTTGCATGTGGATATCCCGTTTTCTGAGTACCGTTTATTGATGAGACCATCTTTTCCTCAGTGTGTATTCTTGGCATCTTTTTCAAAAACTAGTTGACCAGGTATGCATGGGTTTATTTCTAGGTTCTCTATTCTATTACACTGGTTCATTTCCTTGACTCTCTTTTAACCTTTTAATGATTTAAAAATAAATTACCAAAATTTTTTAAATTCTATGAGTTTTTCTTTACTCTGTTTTTTCCTTTTTTATAGCTTCTTGTTCTTGATGTGTAGATTTATTCTCCTTTTTGTATAATATTTCTGCATTGCTAATTAGGATTTATTCTATTCCTAAAGTATGTTTCCCCCAGTATTTCTTTCTAGTGTTTATCTTGATCTTTTTTTTTTTCAACTTTGTATGTTTTACTGAATTGTCTAGATGATCTTACATCTCCCAGTCATATGTGAGAATGAATCAATGGAATAGCTGAATGAACATGAATAGGACTGACCCACTGGCTGGTTCCATGGTAGTGAGCAGGCAGGAAGATGGACTTGTAGTTTGGAATCCCTGAAAGCCAGAATGCAGAGCACTTCACTTTGAAGACCCAGTACTTGCCCTCTTATCCACTCCAGATGAACTAAATTCATTTTCCAAAGGGAAGAACCTTCTATTACATCCATCTAGAGTAGGGTAGGGAGAAGAGTTAAGCAGTGGGTCTGAAGGGCAGGCGAGTCTCTTTTTCTCTCTATGGATCTTATTTTAGCACCGCCATTTTTTCACCTTCATCTCCCATCACGTGGGTGTTTCGAAGTACTAAGCCACTCCAGGTTTCTGTGAGGTAGATGGGTGCCCTGGTTGGCTGTGCCACCCCCCCCTTCATCTGTCACCATCTTTCCCTCTGCTTTTCCTCTCCCAGAAACACATGAAGTCCATAGTCCACTTAATGACCCTCTTTATAGTCTCTTCATCATTTTGGGGTTATATCTGCTTTGCTCTTTATTCTCCTTTTACAGAGATCTGGGGGAAAAGAGATGCTAGATGTATGTTCAGTTCAGTTCACTATTCCCCTTAATTTTTCCTTTCCTGTCTGTCCTAAATCAAGGAAGACCATTACCTTCTTAAGAAGCTAAGCCACCCTCTCTTAGTTGGTCTCCTTCTATATCTTGAAACTTGGTTTTAAAGTAGAAAAACTATCTTCTTTGACAGGTAGAGCCTCTGCTTTTCCCCAATTATACTGTTTCCCTGCCTTCAGGTATTGACGACTCCCTCTTACGCCTTTAAATCTTGGAATATTCAGTTTTATTTAATGTGTAGGTGTATAATGTTCTGAGTAATAGAGAAGTGAATCACCAGAAAACACAGAAATGGACTTAAAAATTTTCAAAAACAAAAAGTCCAAAGATTTCTTTATAGTTTCAAAAGTTCTCACAAGATACTTCAAACTCAACAAACATTTTTGATGAAAATTATTCCGATGACTCTTTAGATGTTCTTTTCAAAGAATTATGGAGATTACAGCTCTTTGTGGTTTTTCTGACAAATATTTAGTATGAACTTACTCAAACAGAAATTTCCAGGGGAAAATGCCAGTGGAACTACGATAGAGTTGTTAAAAGTCGAGTAAAACTGGGTTTGGAGCCCAGATACGCCCCATTCTTCTTGCTCTAAAATAGTACCTCTGAGCCTCAGTTGCCTCATTGGTAAGTGCTACTAGTAGCACCTCCTGCATGGGGCGGTCGTGAGAGAGAGGAATCACGTGTACATAAAGAAATGAAGACAATGCCTGGCTTTGATAAACACCCATCAAATGGTACCAGATTTGATTTTGAGGTAAACAGCTTTTATAATTTCATTGCTTACCATCTTCTTCAAAAAGGGTGTATAACTCCACAAGCCCCAGGCTGAACTCTCCTCAGTGTCTCTCTCAGGCCATCTGCTTTTGCCTCCGCCTGTTCTATCCAACTCAGCCTTCAGAGCATTATAAAACCGAGTCAAGCCACTGTCTAGTCAATATTGTTTAGCCCCAGTGAATTGACAAACAGCAATGACTCCTCCGGACTGTTTGCTTTGCCATTTTAATAACTATTTATTGAAGAATCACTGGCTAATCTATGACATGACAGGTTTTGATGTCTCCCAATTACGTGCACATTATAGAATCTATGAGTTAGAGCCAGTGTCCTTTCCTGTTGGAGATAGACTTTGTAACTCTTTATTTGCCTAGTAAGATCAAGTCCAAGAGCCAGGAAGGTGGGGTTCTTTTGACAACATTCACATTCATTTTGAGGGAAGCTGTAAACATATTACTAGGTGGTGTGGAAATACGCTAATGTCGCTAAATTTGTAGGAATGAATTTATTTACTTGAAGCATTCTAGTTGACTACTGTTTACAAACATGGGAAAGAAAATTAGTTCTAACTTTTGTTTAACAAACAACTATTACTTATTGAGCCGTACTGTATACACAGTGCTGAATTGAACCAACAAACTGCTGATAAGACAGAGTTTTTAATTCATGCATCCATTTAACAAACTTTTATTTTGCGCGTCAGGCATGGATGGTACTGAGGCACTAGGACTCCAATGGTGAATAAAAAGCAAGCGTGATTCTGTCCTTTGGAGATTATTGTCTACAGGAGGAAACAGTTACTGTATGAGCAGTCATAGACGTAGAGCTACATCTAGTGAGAGTGATGCCAGAAAGATGCCTAGTACTAGAAGGGTAACATAGTAGAGGGGCTGACTTTGCACTGGCAAGAATCCCTCCTGGTGGAAGGATGAGTAATTTGAAATGTGAAGGATACAGAGGTATTAAGTCTGGGCAGAAGGGGAAAAAGCATTCCAGGCAGATGCAAAGGCCCTGCAGTTGGAGTGAGCATGGTGCTTTCAGGGAGTTGAAAGGACAATGCATTTTGACACAGAGGACAAAGGCAAGTGGATTCGGGTGGTAAAGCTCTAAATTCCTTCTATTATAATACTCCAAGCTGCCTTTTTAGTTTTGCTTTCATTCATCCATTTATTCCTTCTTTGATTCATTCAGGCATTCAACAAATGATTGTTCTGTGTCATTATTCTGTGGCAAGCACTGTTAGGTATAGTTATAGCAGGGAGTGAGACCACAGTCCCTGGTCCCAGAGATTTCCCAGGAAAAGAGAAAAGCATACCCAGGTGCTGTGGGGTCACAGAGGCAGAGTATTCACCTTGGCTATGGATTATCAAGATACTACTCAGCCATAAAAAAAGAAAGAAAGAATGCCATTTGCAGCAACATGGGTAGACCTAGAGATTATCATATTAAGTGATGTAAGTCAGACAGAGAAAGACCAATACCATATGATGTCATTTATATGTGGAATCAAAAAAAAATACAAATTTTATTTACAAACCAGAAATAGACTCAGGGACATAGAAAACAAAGTGTCGTTACCAGGGGAGAAAGGGGAGGGGAGGGATAGATAAGGAGTTTTGGGATTAACACATACACGTTACTATGTATAAAATAGATAAACAACAAGGGCCCACTGTATAGCACAGGGAGTGAGTGATACTCAATTTCTTGTAATGAGCCATAATGGAAAATAAATTGAATATATATATATATATATATATATACACATACATACATACATACATACATGTGTATGTGTATGTATAACTGAATGGCTTTGCTGTATACCTGAAACTAACATTGTAAATTGACTACACGTCAATAAAAAATAAGAAATTTTTTTTAAAAAGATGGGGATGAGAAGGAAGAGAATTTCAAGAAGAAAAAGTGTGTACAAAGGTCCAGAGGCAAAGAAACACTTGACAAGGTAGGAAAACTTGAGAAGCTCACTGAGGTTTCCAGTGTGGACTGTGAGGTCTTGATTGGATGAAATGAAGGTGAAGAAGCAGGCAGTCCTTAAAGGGTCCTTTAGGCCGTGCTAAGGGTCTTGGATGTGTTTCCCCAAAGAGTCGTGGGGACCCACTCGAGGACTTTAGGATGATCATATCCATGTCAACGTGGAGCATGGAGGATTTGCTAAGAAGCTACTGCAGGGACGTTGCTGAGAGATGATAATGACCCAAGTTAAACTGGTGGCAGTGTGAATGGGTAGATGGGGACAGATTTTATGGCTGCTAGGGAGCTGGAATTTATAGGACTTGGCATCTGACTGGACGTAGAGGAGAGAGAAAGATGTTCAAAATGTCTTTAGGTTTTCTGGTTTGGGCAACTACATGGACAGTGGGTACCATTCAAAAGATAGAAAACACAGTAAAAGGAGTGAGTTTCTTAATCTGTGTGTTTCCTTACCTGTAAAGTAGGCATTACTTTAATCGTCTGGTAGGGTTGCCTGCACTACACGAAGAACTAAATCCCTGGCAAAGAGATGTTCAGTAAAGAACAGCAATTATTACTGTGTACAAAGTTGCTTAGAAGCCGTTAGCCATTGGCAGTAGGAGACGAAGTGGTTACTGAGAATGTCAGAGAAGACATTGCGGGGCTATTGAGCTGGGCCTTGAATGATGAGTAACAAATCACCAGGGCAGAAATGGAGAAATGGGTGATAGGAAAGATTCTTGGCAGAGAGCACAACGGGCACAGAGCTCAAAGTTCTTCAAGGAACTGGAAATGGCCTGCTGTTCCTGGAGCGTAGGGCTTGTGAAGAAGATGGCGGATAATGAGCTAGAAAGAAAGCTAAGGATTTTGGAAGCTCTATAAAGCCAGCTGAAGAGCCTGTCGCCCTCCAGGCCAGCACTTGCCAAAGTTTTTTCTGCAGAATATTAGTTTCCTGTGGAATGTTAATATGGTCAAATGAATTCAGAAAACTTTGATTTAAACAAAATTAAATTTTGTGCAGGACTTCTCAGGGCTTTTAAATGGGCACTGCCAGTCTCCCACAGAGGGATCTATTTTTTTTTCTCAAATTGCATACCTCTTTTCCCAGAACACTGATTAACATCTCAAAAGACATTAATGGTTCTGTGCCATTGGGTTTAGGAAACTCTTCTCTAGGCAATGGGGAACCCTGCGGGGATTTAAAGCAAGAATGAATGGAGCAGACCTATTGGTTATAAAGATCTTGCTCACTTAGAGAGGAGCGTGTATTGGGAGGGGTAAAGACTAAAAGCCTGATGGCTTTAAGAAGTTAAAGGAGAGAATAAGACTGCAAATTCATACATGCCAAATAGGGGACAGTGATGGAAGGGACACATACATGTGGTAGTATCATGTGTGTGTGTGCCTGTTTTAATAATGTATTAGACATTTTGTACAAGAGATGCTTGCAGCTTATAGATTCTTAAGAAAGGCTGTATCCAAGAAATATGTAGCTCTTTATCAATATAAGAGCTTATGATTTCAAGGATCTTTCATGTTTTTTAAATTGAAGTATATTTGATTTACAATGTTGTGTTAGTTTCGGGTGTACAGCATAGTGATTCAGCCATACATATACATATATATACATATATATTCTGTTTCAGATTCTTTTCCATTGTAGATATTGAATGCAGTTCCCTGTGCTATAAAGTTGGTCCTTGTTTTTTATCTATTTTATGTATACTAGTGTGTGTATGTGTATCTGTGATGTCTTTTGATCTTTCTGTCATCCTGTCAGAGACGTTTAAAATCAGTTTCCCCAACCAAGTGTCAGAGAAGTTAAGAGGCCTTCCTGTAGCTCCAGAGCTGATGAAAGGCAGGCTTGACCTTATCTCCTCTAACTCCAAGTTTAGGGCTCTTTGCATTTGATCATGTTACCTCTGAGCTAAGACTTAAGCTGGAGTTTGGAGGAGACTTAGGATTTGCCTCGGTTGAAAAAGTAAGCAAAATCTTTTTTAGCTAGGAGGAAAAAGTAGGAGAAAGGACACAGGGGTAGGTGTATGCATGACATGGCCAATGGTCTAGGAAGTGCCCCTCTGCTAAAGGCTGGCATCTCTCCAGGAGTCTTCCCAGTCTTCCAGGCGGGACCAGAGCCACGGTGCAGTGACTTGTCTAGTACATGTCCCTTATATACCTGTGCTTGGATTGACGCTCTGCTGTCAGTCTTGAGATGATTACTGTCAGTCTTGAAAGTATTATTTTTGAACAAAGGGCCCCACATTTTTATTTTGGATTGAGCCCTGCAAATTATGTAGCTAGTCCTGCTTCAGATCTCAATCAAGTGTTTCTCTTGTCCATTTTACATTTTGAGGCAATTCTCACTTGGCTAAATGCCTCTAAATTCTTACATTGTTAATCTACGCTTGATTGGTCTCTTATTTGCACATACGTTTTAGCATTTATTTCTGCCATAGAGGTGTGAGTTCCTTACCAGCACTGTAAAGGGCTAGGGCTAAGCCCACAGCAGGCACGCAGTACACGATTGATGCTAAGTGATTATGTGCCTCCGTGATGAGCCCACTGACAAGAACAGGTTCATCCTCATTTGTAAGGGAACCATGTCTTTGGGTTAGCTGAAAAAAAAAAAGGTATGGGGTAGAAGAAGCACGTCTGCCAAAACGATTCAAGAATGAGAACCAGAAAAGTGAGTAAATCTGGCGTCCACGTGGATGACATCAGAGCATGTGATAATGACAGTATGCGGTGCTTCATGACGTCAGGTGCCACCGTTCAGGTGTGTGTTGTATGCCATGGATGGTCATGAAATGTTTCCTGTTTATTAACTCATTTGATGTTTACAACAACCCTGTGGGGTAGATACTATAATCAGTATTTTGCAAATGAAACTGAAGTACAGTGAGATAAAGTAAATTGTCCAACATCATACTGCTGGGAAATATCAGAGCCAAGATCTGAACTCAAGCTGTCTGGTTCCCAGAAGTCCCGCCTTCGCCTGTTTTCCTCCTACACTTTACTGACCCATCTTACAAAGAAGTCTCACATCTGGCCTTAAACCATTACTATTAAGTGCTATGCATGTGATAACTCTTACGACTCTTCAGATAGAAATACACACGGGAGCTGGCAGCACTGTAATTCTCAACCTGCATTCAATTTCAGACGTTTTTTGGGTCCTAGGTCTTTCCCTTTCTTTTTCTGTCCATGAAACAGACATAATGAGTCAGCGTTTGGAAGCAGGAAGTGCTCTAAACTATGTTTGCTTCTGGGGAGAGAGTCCAAAATCTTCTTTCAGTTCTCAAAAGGATCTGTCACCCCAACAAGCTAAAGTCACTGCTCAGGGCCGATGCTACTTTTTGAATGTAAATTCATAGACTCTGGTTGTCATACGTTGTTCTCACTCTTGTAGTGCTGCGGATGCCAAATGGAAATGAGCGAGGTCTCTATTTGAGGGGTGTTTAATATAATTATTTTCACTTGATATTTATTCCATAAATATTTATTGAGTTTTAAAATATACTCAAACTTGCTTACAAGTTCAAGATCCATCTAGCTCCTATATTCAGCTTCTATAATTGCTCTCTCTAGTTTGGTAACTGCCAGGGTGTTATCCTTGCTTGCATAGCACTCTGCAGTTATCAAAATGTTTTCCCACGGGATGAGCTGAGTTTACTGTGTGATATGTCCTGTGGCTTCCAAAGGTGCCTATACTTAGAAGTTTTCTTCCAAAGCAGGAGAAGGAGGCAGAATGTGTTGGTGTTGGGAGAGCGTGATTAATGCTGATTCTCAGTGAGCATCAGGGCTTCTTTCCCAGACCTCTGCAGCCCTGGGTCAGGGGCCTTCCTGCAACTCGACCCTGGCCCACATCAGGGTAGAAAAATGGAGATGAGGGAGATGAAGAGGAGCAAGGAGCTTGCTTACTTCAGTTTTATCCAGCGCTGGCCCCTGGGTCTCTTTTTCCCTTTTATTTTTATTGAGATATGGTTGACATACAGACCTGGATAAGTTTAAGGCGTACAGCATAGTGATTTGACTTACATACATCATGGAATGAATATCCCAGTAAGTTTAATGAACATCCATCATCTCAAACAGATACCATATTAAAGAAATAGAAAAAAAAATTTTATATGATGAGAACTCTTAAGAATTACTCTCTTAATGACTTTTGTATAAAATGTACAGCAGGGTTAATTATATTTAACATTTTGTACATTATATCTCTAGTATTTATCTTATAACTGGGAGTTTATACCTCTTGACTACCTTCATCCAATTGCCCCAACCCCTCACCTATGGTAACCACAAATCTGATTTTTTTTCTATAAGTTTGCATGTTTGCTTATTTGTTTTTGAAATATAATTGACCTACAACAGTATATTAGTTCCTATTATACAACATAGTGATTTTTTTCTATGCATTTCAAAATGATCACCACCCTAAGTCTAGTTACAATCTGTCACCAACTGAAGACATTTCTTAGTTATTGACTGTATTTCCCACACTGTACATTTTATACCCATGACTCGTTTATTGTGCAACTAGAAATTTATACCTCTTTAATCTCCCTCACTTATTTCTTTTTTACCCCTCACTCTCCTCTCTCCTTATAACTACCTTTTTTAAATGTATCTATGACTCTGTTTCTATTTTGTTATGGTTGTTCATTTTTTTAGATTCCACATATAAGTGAAATCATATAGGATTTGCCTTTCACTGTCTAAAGTATCACTAAACATAATACCCTCTAGTTCTATTGATGTTGTCACAAATGGCAAGATTTCGTTCTTTTTAACGGTTGAGTAATATTCCATTGTGTGTATATATACATCTTTATCTTTATCCATTCATCTGTAGGCACTTGGATTGTTTGCATATCTTGGCCATTGTAAATAATGCTGCCATGACCATAGAGGTGCATAGATCTTTTCTAATTCCTGTTTTTGTTTTCTTTGGATAAATACCCAGGAGTGGAATTGCTGGATCATATGGTAGTTTTGTTTTTAATTTTTTTGAGGACTCTCCGCACTATTTTCCATAGTGGCTGCACCAATTTACATTCCCACCAACAGTACACGTGGGTTCCCTTTTCTCCACATCCTCATGACTTTTAAAAGAGACTAGTAATTTCTCCCCTTGGAGCTCCATTATACAGGCATAATTCATTGATTAAAGTATTGGGAAGTTAACCCAATTTAATTGTCCAATAACTTGCTATTTTCCCTCTTAAGAAAAAGTAGTGTGTCTCCCAAAACAAAAGTGAGAGTCATTGTGGAGGAGTGAGCGTGGGAGCCAGGACACCAGGGTCCATGCCCTGGGTCTGTCAACCACTGGGTGATCTGGGCAAGTCAGTTCTTTTCTGGAGGCCTCACTTTCTTCATTAGAAAATAATGGGCCAAAATGAATGATTGCTAAGCCACATCTTACCATGAACCTTGTTGGGTATGTGTTTGATACTACCTGGAGTTAGTGAAGTCACAAAGTTTAAGGGCAGAGTTCTCGAGACTGTCCTCACTTGTGACATCAACTGCAAGTTTGGGGGTTTCCAAAACTCCCTTCAATTTTAATAATTCAGTAGGACTCCCAGAACTATTAGTATAAAGGTATTATATTCATGGTTGCAGTTTATTACAGGGAAAGGACACATTAAAATCAGCCAAAGGAAGGGGGATGTACAGGGCAGAGTCAGAGACATCCCAGACTTGAAGTTTCCATTGTTCTCAGGACACATTACCCTCCTGGCATTGATGTATGACAATATGCATGGAGTATTTCTAACCAGGTAAGCTCACCTAAGCCTGGTGTTCAGAGGATTTTTTGGAGCATTATAGGGGCATGACTCATTGATTAATTGCCCACATGGTTGAACTTTGTTTCCAGGTCAACCCAAATCCTCCACCCTACATCACATGGTCTTTCTGGTGTGGCCAGTCCCCCACCATAACTGTTAGAGGTAGCAGCTCCCACCCCAGACAAAGACACTGCTATTAGGTTTGACATAGATTACCTCCTAGAAGCCTAGGGCAAAAACCAGACCTCTCTTTGGTCAAGGACAAATTCTTTACTATGCAAGAATCCTAGGCTTATTGTTTATTAAGACCCCCCCCCCCTTGTTTGATCTTCTTTTTAAGGGAACACACATTGACTGTTTCATTCTTTCCAAAGGTACATTAAAGTAACCAATGTGTGCCAGGCACTGTTCTAGTGCCGGATACAGTACAGAGAACAAAAATATCCCTGTCTCCCTGGAAATTATGTTCTACTAGTGTATTAACCAAAGCCAAATCAATGTATACTGTCAGGTATCAACACAGGGATAGGGAGTACTGGGAGGAAGGGGTGCGATTTTTTTTTATATGAAGTGGTCAAGAAAGGCATCTCAGAAAAGTCAATTCTGGATTGACAGCTGAATTAAGTGAAGCTCTGAGCTATGCTGCTGTCTGAAGGAAGGTTCTCAGGGAACGGCAGGTGCAAAGGTTCTGGGTGGGGGTGCTCTTCCTGGTATGTTTGGCAAACAATAAGGATGCCATTATGTCTATGTGTGGGTGAAGGGAAGGGGATTGAGAGAAGAGTTGGTGATGCTGCAGGTGAAAAGTGAAAAGAAAGAAAGAAAAGGACAGAGTTATAGCTGGAGCCAAATCTTTCCAGCATTTTAAGAAGTGTTACTCTGAATGTGTAGGAAGCCAATAAAGGGCTTTGAGTAGAAAAGTGACATGAAGCGATTTGCATTTAAAAGGACCATTCCACCTGCTGCACAGAAGCCATTCTGTAGAGGGGTGAAGGAGGGATCACACACTTGTTAGAGTCTATTGAAACTATCATGATGAGATGCGATGGTAGTTGGAGGCTGGTAGTGGCCGTGGAGGTGGTGAGAAATGACTGGATTCTGGATGCATTTTGAAGTTAGAGCTGGCAGGATTTGCTGATGAACTGGAAGGATGTGGGGAATGAGAGAGGCATCAAGGAACAGGAGGTGGAGTAGGTATGGTGGGGGTGGCGTTAGGGGTTGAGATGCCTGGTGGATACTCAGGGCAATATCAGGTCAGCTGTCAGTGATATCAGTCTGGAGGTCAGGGGAGAGGTTTGTGCTCAACATTCAGTTTCGGGATTTTATCGTCAAGTGAGTGGCAAGCCATGACTGAATAAGGTCACCTCAGATACTTAGAAAGGAGGGAGTGCTCAGCTGTATGCACCAAACTGTTTGCATGCAAATGTTAAAGGCAATGGTGCCTCTAATTCAGTTAAGTCCTTGGAAATTAATCCACTCATCATGTGACCACACAATTCTACTCGCTGATCCAATCTGAAAGACTAATAGTTCTCAGCCAGATTCCTATAACTGTACCTTTAAATTTATCCACCTTTAGTAGTCGTAATAGAGTCCAGATGCCCAGCCGTGAAAATTCTTTTTTTTTTTTAATAGTAACATCTAGTTATTTGGCTTCTTCTACTGGCTGGAATTGAAGCCAAAGTTGTTGAGCTAAATAGTTGGCCTATTAGGGTGGTGACTATTTCAAGGACTGAATTACACCTTTCTTGCTATCTATTATATATTGTTATGTAGTGGCATCTTAGCACATCTTAGAGTCTTTATCTTATATCATTCTATTAATTCATCTTACTAATTTTAGGGGAAATGCAGATTGGGTTCAAATTTACTATTATATTAATATATGTGTAGGTGTGTCTGTATATTTTTTCATATTCAGTTTGTATTACTTTAAATAGTTGTCAGGTTTATCAGATTAGTTTCTTAGTGTGGTTTTGGCATTACAGTCTAGTTCAAGCCCTTGGTCGATGAAAATTTTTCTTTAGAAGAATATGATAAAGCTCATTTTGTGAATGAAATAGCATGTTTTTAGTTCCTCTCTACCTGTGCTGTAGTCACTAAGCCTGTGTGATTATTGAGCCCTAGAAATGTGCCTGTTCTTAGAAGTGCTGTTAAGTATAAAATGCACACCAGATTTCAAAGACTTGGCATTAAAAAGACTATAAGTATATCATTATTTTTTATTGATTATATGTTGAAATCACAATGTTTTGATATATTGCATTAAATAAAATATTTTCATTTCATTTTCAAATTTTTTAATATTTAAAAATACTATTAAAATTAATTTCAGCTGTTTCTTTTCCCTTGTTAATGTGGCAGCTTGAAAAATCTACACTTATGAATGTGGCTTGCATTATATTCCTGTTGGAGAGAGCTGTTTTGTGCATTTGATAGCATATACATTTATATCGGGGTCTCTCAGTTTTCTGATGTGCAGAAAATGATTTTCGATCTTTTCAATACAAAGTTTCACCCTAGAAAGTGTTTCATAACACTAAAAAAAAACTTTAAAATTTCATCTTACTACAAAAATGATACGTGTTCTAAATTTTCTTTGATGAAAATATGAAAAACAAAGAACCACACATAACCACTGCTAAATATTTTCATGTATTCCTTTTGGCATACACATATTTTTATAACTAGTTAGTGTACATTGTGTTTTGACTTTTTTAAACAACATAGCATGAACATCTATCCTTGTCATTACACACCTTTACATTTTTCTGCACTAATATTAACCTGAAGGATATATCATACTCCTAGAAGTAATAGTGGTTTATGATAGCAGAAATTTTTAAGTATTTAATAACAGCCTTATTGAGATATTCTTTAATTTTTTAATCTTTAATAACAGCTTTATTGAAATACTCCTTTTTTTCTCTTCGTTTTATTGGTATATAATTGACATACAGCACTGTATAAATTTAAGGTGTGCAGCATAATGATTTGATTTACATATATCATGAAATGATTATCACAGTAAGTTCAGTGAACGTGCGTCATCTCATATAGACAGGAAATTAAATAGGAAACAAATTTTCCTTGTAATGAGAGCTCTTAGTATTTACTCTCTTAACAAGTTAAGTGCTAATTGTATTTGTCATGTTGTACATTACATCTCTGGTACTTACTTATCTTATAACGAAGTTTGTACCTTTTGAAACATCCTTTTAAAGTGTACCGTTCAGCGGGTTTTAGTATATTCAGAGTTGTGCAGCTATTGATTGCCCTTATGTAATTTTAGAACATTTTCATTATTCCAAAAAGAAATCGCCAAACTATAAGCAGTCACTCTCATTCCCCCAACCTCCGCCCCTGGCAACTAGCCTACTTTGTCTCTATGGATTTGTCCATTCTGAACATTTCACATAAATGGAATCATGCAACACATGGTCATTTCTGACTGGCTTCTTTTACTTAGGGTAATATTTTGAAGGTCTACCCATATTGTAGCTTGTATCAGTACTTCATTCCTTTTCATAGCTGCATAATAATCCTTTGTGTAGTTATATCACATTTTATTCATCCATTTAGCAGCTAATGAATATTTGGGTTGTCTCCACTTTGGGGATGCTATGAATAATGCTGCTATGAATATTCATCTACAAGTTTTAACGTGAATATGTGTTTTCTGCTGTCTTGGATTTACACCTAGAAGTGGAATTGCGGAGTCAAATGGGAACTCTTGTTTCACATTTTGAGGAATTGCCCAACTATTTGTGGCTGCGTTATACAATCCCACAAGCAGGGTGTGGTGGTTCCAATTTCGCCACCTCCTCACCAACACAATAGTAGTGATTTTCAACTGAGAGGCTATTCATTCCTAAGAGGGACGGATCAGAATCTAGTGGTGGGTGGTTTGGAAAAAGACCTCCAAGATTCTGTTGGGATCTCCACCCACCCAACACACAGATACACACATACAGTGCCAGGCTCCTATTTGTTTGACTCTGGGTATATTATTTATCCCTATTAGCCTCAGTAAAATGGAGATAATAATAATACTTACCTTATAGGGGCTGTTGTTAGAATTAAATGAGATAATGCTAGTGAAATCCTTTGTATAGTGCCCAGTACATAATAGATGCCCAGCAAGTGTTAGCTGTGAATATTATATCAATGGCTCAGAATTTTCCACAAGATGTACACACTATAATTTGCCTAGACAATTCTATTGTTGGACATTTGTCTTGTATCCAGTTTTTTATGGTTATAAACAGTGCTCTGAAAAATACCCTCAGGGTGAAATTTTTGCCCACATCATGATTATTTTCTTAGGATGAATTCTGTAAAGTATTATTGCTTGGTGCACTTTAAAGAAATTTAAGGACATTTCCTAATCTGTATTTTTTTTTTGTTTAAATTATACTGAAATTTTACTTTGAAACATGTAATCAGGTACTAGACAGCACCCTTTGAGCTTTGGCTAACTAACCTGGTTTTGTAACTCCTCACTGTATACCTGACAAATGTAATGCAAAATAAAACTGTCTTGAATAAGACAGCCTAAGTTTAACTCAAACCTGTGAATGAGAAAAGGCTCTCCAGTCTGAACTCTTGGATTTTTGTACCTTTACTATCATTGCATCAATATCCTAACTAGGCAAGCAGAAGAGCTATCAATGAAATTAGGCACAGTGGATGGTTTTGGTTTGCATTTAGTCAAATTCAGGGCAAAAGTCAGGTGACAGTGGAGCTTAAGCAGTAGAAAAGAGTGGGCATGCAGCTTTCCTCATGGCGTCAGCTGTAGGAGAATTTAGGGGCCATCAGTCAGAGATCCACCATGGCAATTTCATAACCAGCCTGTAGGGGGTGAAACAAAGGCATTAGGTTTCCTCTGATGGATATGGGAAATCTTTATGGCAAAGGTAGGATTTTAAGAGTTATTTAAATTAAATTATTTAAGTTATTTAAATTATGAAGTTTGATTGGATGGTGCAGTATACTGGAAATTGACACAGCTTGGGAGGCAGTGTTGAGGAATTGAGAGGAAATTTGAACAGATAACAGGTATCAGTAGAAAGATATATCAGCAATTAATGTGTTTCTACTGGCATACTGGTAAATGTTTGATGATCAGCTCTCCTCCACACACCACCCCGACCCCACCCCAGCCCCCGCAAAAAAGCCAAAGCCCTGATTTATATAGGTTTTTAAAAATTTATATGATATAAATATCCCACCATGGCAGATTTCAGATTTTAAGCAACCAATGTGATGTCACTCAAAGCAGAGCTGGAAAAAGATGTAATTGGTACAGTCAGCTTTCTACAGCCAGTACACACCAGCTCCAGTATAACACTATTTACTCCCATAACTTGCTGTACTGGGATACTTGAGGAAACGTACTCAGTGAAATCCATTAAGTATCCAGAATCTAGAATTAATAACATTTTGAGGGCAAGATGTTTTGTTTTCTTCTCCTAGGTTAAAGGCTCACTCGTGTGGTATTTATTACGTGTTGTAACATACACAAAAAGGAATTGCAAACCTT
Organism: Camelus bactrianus; assembly: GCF_048773025.1. NCBI lineage: Eukaryota > Metazoa > Chordata > Mammalia > Artiodactyla > Camelidae > Camelus > Camelus bactrianus. Next base: position 104,966,882 of record NC_133541.1, on the reverse strand, counting down.
GCAAACCAGGTCATCCTCTGGGCATGCAACATAAACCACCTCAGAGAGACAGTTGTGCATTCAGGGCTGAGTGATCCTAGAGAGAGATTTCGTGTGATTCCATGATAGACAAATGTGGTCAGGCCTGAACCTCTGTAATGTGAAAATCAAGAAAGGATAATCCTGATTCCTCCCATTGGCACAGAACTTTGTGGCTTATAAAGGGCTTTTTGCAAGGTGGTAAAATCTCGTATGTCCAGTTTCTAGTGCTCGTTTAAGGCAGATTGATAGCTGTAACACTCAGGTTTCTAGGTCACTTGTGTTCACGTGAGTGACTGCCTTGTAGTGCCTCTCCCCAACTCTCTGCAGATAGAAACCCCGATGAGCCACTCCTAGGAGAAAGAAGTGACCTTTTAGTGAGTCCTGGCTACTGGCCAAGCCTGTACTAAGCATTTTCCTTACATTGTCTCTGAAGCCGCTCAACAACCTGATGAAGTAGTTCCTATTATTTTCTTCCATTTTGCAAATACAGAGGCTCAGAGATGTTAAATTACTTGACAAAGGTCATGAAATTCATAAATGTCTGAGGTGGGACAAAAAACCCAAGACTCTCTGACACCTAAAGCCTGTATTAAGAATCTCCAGGCTGGCTTAGGTCAAAGGTTTTAATTAAATTTTAGATATTTAATGTGCTAATTGGACAGGATGACCTACAAGGTTCCAGTGTAGGCAGCACGAGCCTGACTAGGGTGAGGGTATATGAGAGTATTGGGGGAGGGGGAACGTAACAAAGGTGATGGAAAAAAGAATGTGTTCACAGGCTGTCATGCTGGATTGTGTAACTTAAGAAGGCTGTGTATTTGTAATTGGCCTTTTCTGTGTAAAGCACAATCCTGAATGAGGTCATCCTTTCAGAGTGACCTCCGCTGCCCCTCTTGTAGCCTGTGGCCCCCTTTACATAAACTGTAAACAAGATCATAAGTTCCATGACGACAGAGACTGACGGTACATCTTAAGCACTGCTGCTGCTGAATCTCTCGTCCTATCCCAGGACCTCCTGTGGTAGGTGTGTAAATATTTGTTCACTATTGATAATAGTGAGTAGTTAGTAATAACTGCTATGTGACAGCAGTATATTCTTTCCAAGTATTATCTCATGTAGTCCCCACAGTAACTCCATTAAGTAGTACTATTTTTCTTCCTAGTTAATACATTAAAAAAAAAAAAAGATGACTTAGGGAGATCTTGTAACTTGCTCAAGGACATAATAGTAAGTGGCAGAAAATCAGCTTTGCTTGATAGCAGAGCCTTGGCACTTAACATTTTGCTATAGTCTCTTGATTTATAATACATTTGTTCTATTTCTAAGAAAACTCGTATTACCACAATCAGATGATAGAATTTCAGTTCTGTGAAGAAAGGGACTCTTCTGTTTTAAATATCCCAGTACCTAAAACAATTCTTGGTATATATTAAGTGCTCAGTAAATATTTTTGGTGCATATGCATACAGGAATGGGCAGGACAATTACTTCAATAGGAATAGGAGTTACAAGCTAGAAAAATACTGGCTCACAACACGTTTTCTTGTTGGGGTTTGGGGGGGGTAAGAATTTTAATAAATGTAGAACTCTAAAACCTAAATATCACTGAACACATTCAGTAATTTACTCCTTCACTTAAGAAATATTTATCTCCATTCAATAAATATAATTGAGCATCTACTAATAGACACTTAATAGCAGAGTTACAAAGGTTGGTTGACAATAGTAAGTAAACTGTTACAAAATGCAAGATTCCACGAAGAAGAAAAGTGGGGAAAATGGTATAGCGATAGAAAATACTGGAGGAACGGACTATGATGTGGTCAGGAAATGCCTCAGTGAAGTCGGGACAGTTCAGCTGAGATGCTGAAGAGTGCCAAGAACACAAGGAAGGGGCACAGGGAATGAATGGCATGTGCAAATGCCAAAAGCTTTTGGAAAGAACTTGACTTGTTGGAGGAGGAGAAAGAAGGTCAGCGAGTCTTCTGGGAAGTGGTCTGTGTAGTCCTCTTAGAACCACAGGATTGCACAGGGCTGCCTTCACTCACTGACTTCCTTTACTGCACATCATTGTGCTAACACACAAAGCCAAGGGCTGTACTTTTCTTGGTTTTGGTTGGAAGGGCTAGTTCCCCATTGCCCATAGTAAAGACTCGTTCACAAAATAGAACCCTCTGAATCTACTTAATCTACTTAATGGAGAGCCATCTAATTTGCCTTTTCAGAACTCATGTCTTGGGGAAGAAGTGCCCATACTGTCGAATAAAATAAATGTAGGATGAATTTTGCAGGAAACAGGAAAGGGAAGTTTTAGTAAACCAGGGGACCTGATTGATGGAGGGGACATTTCTCCCATTGGTTACAGTGGAAAATTGCTCAAGTGCATCCTGGCCAATGAGCCGAGGCCCACCTGATTTATCTTGCAAATCTGTTCCAATCTGGCCCACGTTGTACAAAGATATGGAGGAGAATATCTCAAATACCATGCCAAGGTGGCAATGAAAGTTCATTTCAACTCAAAGCAAGATGTCTTCTCACCACTTGGAGATGAATTTAGCTTTTTTCCCCTCTTCCCACCCCACACCCGCAATTATGATAATTTGCAACAGAAGCTGGACTGTGTAACTACAGATGAGCTGACCCCTGGAGCCTTGGTGATGGATACAGCTCATGATGTGGAAGAACCAGCCATGGCAAGTGGAGCTGAAGTGGATTAAATCAACTTGCACCAGTCTGCCTCTGTTCCTGGAATTTTATATGTGAATTTGGCAGAAACAGTCAAACAAGTACGTAGGACTTAATCACAAGATGAGAATAAAATGGAATCTATTCTAAGCTGAACCCCCCACCCCCCACCAACACACACACCAAATTATATCAAAGACTATTTCTACTCTCTTCTTCCAGCGATAGGAGGTTGCTTTCTGGAGGTGCGGACAATGCCATTTTCCACCTGCCAGAAGCCTCTATTCTTCATGGAAATCTAATGGCAATTCCCAACCTGAGTTAAGGACTTGTTTTCCATTTATTTTGAACTTCAAATACTTTCTTAATTGTGTTAGCCGAAGCATTGTATGTATATAATTAACTCACAGGTCTCTGTGGGCTCATCCAGCTAAACCTGTGGAGCTTAACTGAGCAAAGCAGTCGCTGATGTCTCTCCCTGCAGTTTCACCCATGGAAATGAGTACCTTCTACAGGAGGAAACCCGGGACATTTCTTTTCCAAAATGTGAGCTGGGTTGCTTCATAAATGACCTTAGTTGTTTCATAACAATAATGATCTCACTTTCATTCAAATATGGAATTAGTGATTTGCAATTTGGGGAAACGTGGCGGGGAGGTAGGGATTCTGTGTTTTCTTCCTAGTTGAAGTAGGAAGACAGGACTTTTTTTTTTTTTTTTTTTTTTTGTATTCATTGGATCTTTGAAATTCCCTCCGGAAAGGAGTGGTTCTCTGTGGGCACAGGGCTCCAACGCCGGGCTCCCACGAACCTTTCAGGTGGAGAGCAAACATCAGCTGTTCCTACGGCTGAGACGGTGGGCTTTTTCGGACTGACTAATCACAGTTACAACATCTTTGTGACTCTGGAAAGGGAGACGTGGGGTGTGATGGCAGGAAAGTTCTGGCCCCTCCTCCCCCTTCTATTCCTAGCGCAGAGAGGGCTTCAGCTAGGCTATGAAACTCACCTCTCTCTATGGGGCTTCGAACCCCAGGCCTCGCCCTTTAACTTCATCAAGGGATCGCATGCATCATAGAAGAAGGGCAACAGGGACCGGGATGTAGACTTCTTACCTACCCAAGGGAACCTACTTCTCTCTGCTGTTCTGTAGCACAGGTGTCCCGAGAAAGGCAGCGAGCTAGGTACTCTGGGTGCTGGAGTAAACGCCGCCCTCAGCTGTGCGGCACGGGAGGAGGGAGGTTGGAAGCGCTCGTCTGTGCTTTTGCCGTGAACCTGCAAGCTAGCTGCTTGCCGCCCAGGTGCCGCTTCGCGGCTGCGTGCGCCCCACTGCAGCAGAGAGCAGCCGCAGCCTCTGCCTCGGCCACCACTGCTGCTAGGGAAGAGTCCTGGGGCTGCTGACGCGGTTGGGAGGAGCCTCGCCTTTAATGCACCAGCCGCCTCCAGCCGCCTCCTGCAGCAAGCAGCAGCAGCTGCTGCGAGTGCGCGCGTGTGGGTGTGAGGGTGAGTGCGCTGGCGCCGGCCGCAGCGCCCTGCCCAGCTCCCCGCCGGCTGCCGAGCCCCCGCCAGCCAGAGCCAGCCTCCCGCGGGACCAGCACCCTCATCCGGGCCGGGCCAGCCTGAATCCTGCCCCTGCCATCTCGCCACTGCAGCTCGGGTCCAGAAAGGCACCATTTTGTCGCGGCTGCCCGCTCTCCCAGGGGGAGGAGGGCCCTATTTTGCATTTTGGAGCGGCTGCCAACGAGGGGAACCTGTTGGGCATCTCCCCAGCCCTGCTTGTGAGCGCCTCCGGGGCGGCGGGCGGGACCAGACCCCTCGGGGCACGGCGCATCTTGGCACCCGGAGGCGGCGGAGGCAGGCGCAGCATCCTCGCTGGGATTTGGAGCTGGAGTGAGCGCACCGCGGGAGGAGCCGCCGCAGCCTCGGAGATCCCGAGTGGAGGAGGTGACAGCTCCATTGCCGGGTTTTTATTTTTGTCTCTCTTCGCCTCCCCGTCTCCTCCTCAGGCTCGGACCATGGTGCAGTCCCACTGGCTCCCCTGCCCCCCTCTCCTGTGAGACTGGCTGCGGGGAGGGATCATGGATACTTGTCTGCCGGCTTCTGGTTCCCACGCAAGTAAGCCTGCTGTCAATGGAGGAGGACATTGATACCCGCAAAATCAACAACAGTTTCCTGCGCGACCACAGCTATGCGACCGAAGGTAACGCCAGCCCCGCCGCATTCCGCCGCTGGGGCCGGGCGCAAGTTGCGGATCGCTGTGCTCCGTGGGCAGCGGGGCGTGTGGCGGCGGAGACTTATCCAGGCCCTGGGGCTGGGGCGGGGGCTCGGCTCGCAGGGGCGGCCGCCGGTGCGCGCCACATCCATCCCGGGCTCCGCGAGGCGATCCGGGAGTATAGCAGCAGGTGGACCCGGCGCCCCCGGGAGTTAAAATGGCCCTCGGGGATTAGGTTTTTCAGGGTGGGGCTCCGGCTAGAAAAATGACCCCCAAAAGGCAGATGACCCCTCGCGCAAAATGTATGGAGTCTTGGGGTGGGGGGTATTGGAAGGAAGGGAGCCCAAGAGGACCCTGGGTTCTCCCCTCCTGGAACCGAATGACGTGTCTCGGTGGCTGCAGGGAGGGCATGGTTTCATTTCCTGCCGGTTCATCTCTCCAGCCGGGTTACCTGCTCAGACAATCAAAAGCCCCGAAGGCTCGTTGAAAAAGGGCGAAGCCTTCCTCCTTGGAAGTGCATTAGCAAGATATAAAAAGGTGGCTGGGGGAACAGTATTCTGGCGGCGATCGAATGAGTCTGACACGTGGGGCGAGCAATGCGATCAGTGGGGCCTTTAAAAATCACCATTATGAATTCTGCAGCAGTAGTTTCTGCTGAATCAACAGCCAGCAGAAAGCAAGAGGGTTCAGTAAGCCGAGCTTTGCCAAGAGGTGAAATTGTCGTGCCTCTCTCTCCCTCCCCCCCCTCCCCAGCTTGTTCTGATATTAGCTTGAGTGAGGTTCAGGGAGGCAGGGGAAGTCAGCAGGTGGAATCATTCACCTTTTGTGTGGGAATAGAGAGGAAGCATTTTTTTCCCAGATACCCAAACTTTTGCATTTTTGCTTTCATTTTCTACCTGTAGGCCTTTATCTTTAACTACTCCTGTAAAGTGTTGCATAGTCACAGTGTAATATCCAAGGGAGGAAAATGTGTGAATGTGCTTCAGGGAAATGTAATAAGGCATGTTAATTTATCCTTCTTATTCTTGGATGATAAAATTTCTATAGTATTAAATCAATACTACTAGAGAAATGTAGAAGAATTCAGGCTCTGAAATAAAAAGACACATAATATAACGTCTTCTATAAACGTCCCTGGAAGTTTTAGATAGAAAGAATGCCCAGCACTGTTGAAAATATATGATTCATTCATCGTCTTTATTGGTGAGCGTCACATCTATACATAGGTCCATGGCACTAGACAGATTAAGCAGAACTGTATGAGCTCTGGCCTTCAGGGGCTTGGAAGTAGCTTTTAAGATGTTCAGCTTGTCTCTGCCCCATACCAAGCACCATACTTGCTGATTCTTTTTACTTGCCTGGTGATAGCGTGGTTATAAGATGTCCTTCCCCAGTCCTAGTGCTTTGTCACTGACTCGCTTACCAGGTAGGATACAGTGAGCTCCGTGTCTGAGCGTATCATCCAAAAGAGAAGTTGCCTTTGGGTCTTTTGTCTTTGGGGGGCACACCTTTTTTTGCGTTTGAGGCAACAAAGACAGGGGACTGCCTTTGTGTTTTCTTCTGTACTGCATTGTGCCTGCAAGTGCAGGCAAAGGAACTTAGCTGGGAAGACGGGGAAACTGAGGCAACGTGTGTAGCAGTGTCATCTGTAGAATGAAGAAGTGAGTTAAACACGGTGTTCCATATTGCCTTCAGGACCCTAGATACTACCTAGTCTTTGTTCCTATTTTATGACATTTTTGTAAACTGATTCTGGGTAAAATTCATATAGTCCAAAATGAGGCATGAGTGTATAGCGAAGAACTTTCTAAAATCTTTCCAAATTAGCTTCTCAGATCCCTCCCTTCCCTCGCACCTCTATGGCATGCATGCATGCATGCACGCTCACCCCACATTCAAAACTAAACAGACCTTTATTTCGCAGTAGGCTTCCGATTTCTTTTACCTGATCTTACGGAAGGTCTGGAAAGAAGAAAAAAATAGAACTGAGACAATATAAATTGCCTTTTTACATGCAACCCCTAATTGCATTTTAAGTGCTGGCCAGCGTGGGAAGGGTGTTTCCTCTTCTGATGAATACCTTAAAAGTGCTAGTACACCTTGAAGGAACACCAGATCAGAATATTCTTTGTTAAAATCCCCTCCACTGGGGGCTTGCCCCAAAGTTCTCTTCCCCTTTATTAACTTAAACCCACTTTCTGGGGAATTTGTTTCTAGGTCCTTCTATAGACTTTCTTTTCTTTTTGTCTCCTTTGATATTTCTGCATTTGCCTATCTTGCCCAGATATGTCAGACATTTTTTTTCCTCCAAAATCTCCTTCACATTTATCTCTGAATTTTTCTTTCCTTTGCTTGGATCATGCCACACTGCAGTATTCTATTTAAAGCTGAAAGGTTTTTGCTGTGTAGTTAGTGTGAAGGACTCTAAGCTCAATTTGCATTGTAAGTGGTAGCTGCAGGCAAGTTCATCCAGCTAAGAGCAATGCAAATGCTAAAGGACACTTTTACCCAAGCTCCTCTCTCTCTCTCTCTCTCTGTTGGGAAAAGAATGCATGATGTGCATTTATTAGATATTTCCTATGACTTTTCTTTTCTTCTGAGTATTAAGTTACTGCCCTCCTCTACCTTTTCCTATGTTTTCGTCCCTTTTTTAAAGTCAGTATCTTTGAGTATTTTCTCTTTTCCAAGCACTCTACTGAGCTTTCTCTAAGTAGCATTTCAGTATAGCCAGACCTTGCTAAGTGGGTGTTGTTATTTCCATTGTTGAATAAGAGAACTGAGCAACTAAGGTCCAGAGGTGATACTCATTTGTCAAGGTCACACAGTCAGGGGAAAAACTTGTCTTCCAACTCAAGACTGTCTAAAGGCCATGCACTTCTACTAAGAAATTCTGCTCTGCCTCATTTTCCTTTAACCATTAGCTCCCGTTATGGGGAAGACCACAATGGTTTTATCTTTGTGTATAAAACTCTGTTCCCATCAAGGGTAAAATTCTTTGCAGGGATAGTTTGTAAGTGTGTGTATGGGATTATACATTACGAAAAGCATCAGACTTGCTAGAAGCAACTGAAATGCTGTCTCCATTAGAGCAGTCTGAGAGTTTTCTAGATTAATCTTTCTACTCCTCCTCTGGGGCCACAGACAGAATAAGTATTCTCTGTAAGTGGTGTTTCTAGGAATGGCAGTCTGGTTAGAAGGGGAAGTCAGGGAACATGTTTTAAAATAACTATTCTGTTCTCAGTTTCCTTAGCTGTAAAATGGGAATAACAGCAGGACCTCTGCCACAGGAAAAAAAAAAATGTCTAACACAGGGAAAGCATTCAAGACGGTGTCTGATACAGAGCCAGACCCAGATAAACGCCCTCGATACGTTATAGCTGCTGAGATTGTTACTTAAGCTGCTCTTGCACTGCAAGCACACTTTCTCCTTGGATTGCTGTTGATTAAGGGTGGTCTCGAGGGGAAGGGCTAGTGGAAATGGCAGAGAAGTCACTAAAACCCACCACACTCTCTTCCTGGCTCAGCCACCAGCCATGGTTTTGCTATTTAGCAATTTGCCTTAATGTACTTGCTGGTTATGTGCTGCAGCCAGTAAGTTTCATCATCTCTCCGAGGCCTTAAAAGACCTCTACTGCTTGTACATATTAAAGGAAGAACAAATTCACTTAGTCCATGTATTGTTGTTATATTAATATATTATAATTGTAGAACTGTTGATTCCTTCTGCCTTTAATTCCTTCAGCAAACATGAGTTGACTTCCTGCAGAGGTGATCCCATTTGTTCCAGTACAGACATGGGCTCTGTTCTCACAGATCTTTCAGTCTCGTGGAGGAGGTAGACATTAAACAAATTCTTTCACACACACACAAAAGTATGGCTGCCAACTGTAATAAGTGATATTCAGGAAAAGCACACGATGCTTGGAGATCATATATAAGGCAGAAAGGTGGATCTAATTTAGATTAGGGTTTCAGAGACCACCTCTCAGTCAGAATTGAAGCTGAGAAGCAAAGGATGAGTCAGGAAGTAGCAAGAGCTGAAGACATTTCTGGTAGAACGGACGAGAGGTACAAAGCCCAGAGATATAAAATAGTCTGACAGATTCAGAGAATGAGAAGATGCCTAGCGCTGAATGTAGGGTACAAGAGGAGGAGTGATGGGAATGAGACTGGAGCCTACAGTTTACTTTGAAATGGACCAAAACCAAGAATGATTAATGCTGGGATGGAGGGATGGATAAACAGATAGATGATAAAGCAAGTATCAAATGTTAATGGTAGAATTGAGGTGGTCAGTCAATGGATGTTCACTGTAATTTTTTTTCAACCTTGCTATTTGGTTGTAAATGTTCATAATAAAATATTGCAGAAAAAAAAAAGAAGAAGAAGAAAAGAAACTGAAGAGTTATTTAGGGACCAGGTCATGTTGAGCCTTTGTTGGCCATAAGGAGCTTGGACCTTATCCAAAGATGGATCGAAAACCATTAAAGGATTTTGATCAGGGGGAAAATGTGACCAGGTTTGTTTTTTCAGAGCTCAGGCTGGCGGCTGTACAGAATAGGGTCACAAGGCTGGGTGGAAGGTGAATAGGAGTGAAAGCAGGGAGATAATTAGGAGGCCATACTCTAGGATGGTGGCAGCAGTAGAGATGGAGATAATTCAGTGGATCTGAGATGTACTGTAGAAGAAGAATGGTTAGGGCTTACATGGTGTGATAGATAGGTGGAGATGGAGAAGTCAATGGAGGTGGTATCGAGGATGGCCTCCCAGAACCTTGCCATGAGAATGGTTGCGTTAATGGGGCTTCCCACTGAGACTGGAAAAAGACTTTGGAAATTGATCAGGCATGTGAGTCATCTGGTCTCACAGTAAGATTCTTAAGTGAGCAGGTGGATATCTGGGTCTGAAGCTCAGAAAAAAGATCTGGACTAGATGTGTAATTTGGGATGTTATCGGCATATTAAAGGTACTTAAAAGCATGTGAAGAGATGAAATGCTTGGGAGAAGAGCACTCCAGGGCAGAATTTCAGCCAATGTGTGAAAAATGACAAGGAAACTGATCTTGGCTCAGTTTAAGGAAATTGTAACAAAAAGTACCTCACAGTGGAATGCCTTGGTGTAAGCATAGTTAACCACACACTTGAAGTATTCAAATAACACTATATGGCCATTTCTCAGTAATGTTTAAGAATAAGAAGAGACCAGTCTTGGGTGAGGTGAGTTGAGAAGGTCTCCAAACTTGAGATCTGTGTAGTCTGTGAAATGTGACAACTTCTTAGAAGCAAAAGAATCAAAGTGAGAAAGTGAAAGTCGCTGCTTCCTCCCCGCCCTCCCCATCCTTCCCACACACACTCAAGAAAGAGGGAAGCTATGATGAATAAAACTGGGAAGGTACATGAAAATGGCTTTTGATATGACGGTGCTGGGAAGGCCTCGGAAAAATAAAAGAAGGTGGTGTCATGATGGAGAGCTGCCTTGCAGTTCCTTAAGTTGCTTTGGTATTTTTATGCAAATGCCAGATCAGAATAGTATTTCCAATGCATATGGATGAATGTTTGAGTTCTCTGCTGTTCTCAGAAAAATTTGAAATGGAAGGTGGGAAGAAGCTGCCTTATACTATTATAAATGACCTTTCCGGGGATAGGAACTGTTCTGCTACTGAACATAATAACCAGAGTGCATTGAAAATCACTAGCAAGTATTCATTATTAGCATCCATGTCCCTAGGGGCGATCCTGAGCCCTTTATGAGAGCTGGTCAGAAATGTACCAGTGAACCTGGGGTGAATAATATTAGGCCAGTCCTGTCAAAATATTGGTGATGCTCAATGAAAAGAGCACAGCTGTAGACTGACATTCCTAGACTCTGGCATTTGCATTTGCGAAGAAACTAAGGGTCCAATTTGGATACTTAGACAAGGGATGATAACTAAGTACTGTCTCCTTGAGTACCGTTTGTATTCCATGCATTTTCCTAGGTGTTTCTCATGTGTTTACTCACTGAATCTCCTTCAGTGACTCTGAAAGAATGGGTGTGTTAGCCCCATTTATCAGAATAAGAAATTGTAAAGTTTAGAGAAGCAAGAAAACTTGGATAAGGTCACATACTTATACATGGCAGAACCAGATTGAAACCAGTGCCTGATTCTAGGCAAGTGTTCTTTGCCCACCCCTGTTGTCGCTTGGCTGGGTTTTAGGGGGAAAAAATGCAGGTTATGTTCTGCCGTCTGCATACATGCCCGTGGTACTTATTCAGTGCTACTCAGTTACCAGGTCCATCTCTTCCCAGTGCAGCGCTGCGCATGCCTGGGCCTTCCTCTTTGACCTGCAGAGAGGAAGCTGAATTTCCCTACCCGGTGCCAGAATCCTTGGCTGACTTACTCCTGTAGATTTATTCTACTCTCTAATAAGAAAAGAAGAAAAATACTTATGGAATTGAGCATTGAAAGTATGAAAATTAGCTGGATTTTTAGAGCCTTCTCCATGTCCCTCACCTGCTGTCTGGGACGTTCACATTGCAGTTCCCAGCCTGGGCTGAGATGGTCCCACTGAGCCATGCAGTCATGCATTCTCCAAAGCTGGTGGCAGCTCATAGAGTTTCCTGGAGCAGAGCAAAAAGAAGTGGGACAGGGGCAGCTGGGTGGTGGCAGATGTCCTTTTGCACATAAATGTGGGGGTATCTGAAGCCTCATTTTGGCCAGAGCAACTCTCTGGTGGTGCTCCACCCATCTCCCATTAAAAAAGATGAGTTTGCTTTCACTATGCTTGTCATTTTTACCACCAAATTTCCTTCTGTTGCCTTTCCAATAGAACTCTAGAATGAGGCTGAAAATCAGCTCTGACCTAACAAACCAATTCTGACATAACTCTCCCAGTGGAAGCACAGATTCTTATTACGAGACCACTAGGAGTTTGTCGTAAATAATCCAGGAACCCTTTAATTGTTATGCTGCGAGTTCACTATGGAAATAGTGGGAGTGATGTGTGAAATCCATGGACAACTAATTGGTACAAATGGTTTCTTTGGAGCAAAGATCATCATGGGTCCTGGAAAAGGATGGGTGTGTCAGACTCCCATTTCTATGCTTTAGAAGACAGAGACCTGATTGCTTCTAGGAAACGTAAAGAAATGAAGAGGATTTTGTGGGTAAGAGGCAAAACGATGCATGGAGTCTAAGGGTCTAGAGGGGCCTCTACGAGCAGGATTTTCACCTGAGAAAGATAAGGTCTGCTGGAAGAGTGTGCCAAAGAGTGCCTTACCTGTGAGAGGATGCCTTCCAGGTGTACTGGGCTTCATGCTGGGGGCCTGGCAGCCCCCTCCATCATCATGGCTGATTTCACTGCCTTGAATCCATGAAGTCATGAACCTCAAGTAGTTGCAGAATGGCAGGCCACTTCCTCCTCTTATGCAAGGGTCTCAGCTCTGTGGCCGTCACCAGATGCACAAGGATGTGAAGCATGGAAAAGCTGTCAAGGGCTCTCATGTGGAGCATTGCAGCAGGATGCTGAGCACTCCCAGGTGGTCTGGAAGGCAAAACTTGGGTCCCTAAGTACAGAATACCACCAGGAAGTATTTTACCTAAGAGGAGAGCTGTACAGGAAACTTGAGGAGAGTAGCATTGCTCATGTGACTTTGCAGAAGTCAGGTCGGGGCCAGGGACACCCAAGTTAGGAGGTCTGTTGGTTCACTACAGCTGTATTGTCTTTCATGTTGCTCTCTGCCTTTATGTCTTTATTTATAAGGCAAATAATGCATAAATGCCTTTTTACTTGAAAGGATTCAGGCATCATAGAAGTAGATAAAGCAAAGCATGAATCACCCTCCACCCTGACGCCACCCCACCTCCCTGCCCAGAGTTACCATTGTCAGTGTTGCTCTGCTTCCTCAAGCCACCTTTGTGTACACTTTCATACCTTTAAATATACGTGAAGAGATACACACTGGGGGAGGGACTGTTTGTGTAGCCGAATGCATACTGCTCATTTTATTTGCACTTTGTTTTCTCTCCCACTCAGTGATAGATCTGAAAGACCTTTCCATGTCAGGACACGTACATTGGTCTTGTTCTTTTTAACGGCTGCATAGTGCCCCTTGGTGTGACTGTACCACAGTTGGATGGATGGAAAAGTGCTTTCCGGTTTTTTGTATTACATAAGATGCTGCAGTGATTGTTCATGTGTATGTGTTTTTGTTTAAACATGCTCCTTCCTGATTGTAGCATCTTTAAAGCCATGATGCTTGTCCTTGTTTCTTAGCAAAGGACAAGAAGGAATCTCTAGTCCTTCTTTTTTTTTTTTTTTTAATCTCTGAATAACCTTGGATAGCCTCATGAACTTGAATTTCCTACTATAAGAAATGGAAATACCTGGCATACCTATGTATAGGTACATAATATGGTGTATTAACCCTCTGTGGATTTGAGTGTTAGTACAGAATCATGTTGATTACTAGCACGTGCAGAGGGCTTGCTGTGTGCCAGGAGCAAACTTCGGGCTTTAAAGTATTTTCTAGTTGCTACTCTCCTTATATCCCTGAAGTGACAAGGTGAAACCAAATGAGATTACTTGTCCAAGGCCCCCCAACAGTAGGTGGCAGAATAGGAGTCATGTCCAGATCTGTCCATATGTTTTATGTAACATAAAAAGCTAGAAAACACATTTCCATCCATCCACAAGGGAACTGTAGTATATGGACGTGCCTGGTTTTTTTTTGGGGGGGTGGTGGTTTTTTTTAAGTCATGATGCTGACGCAGAAAAATTATTATTCATTTTTTTCTAAAGAAATTCTCCATTGAATCAATCCCGATTCAAAGGGTCTAATTTTTATCTAGAGTTTGAAAATGAGCAGAGGGGGAAATTGGAAGGCCATGCAGTCTTTATGGTAAGCAGTAGTTTGGAATGCACATGAGCAGACCTGGGTGTTATTCCCAGTCCTGCCACCATAATTAGTCACTTTTACTCTCTGGGCTTCAGTCTCCTAATCTATTAAAATGAGGCTGAAGATGGGAGAGGGGAGGTATGCTCTCTATAGATTTTCCAGGCTCTAAGTTTCCATGATGCACTACATCTGTATTTGTGATCATCTAAGTCTGTTCTGTGTGTTCTGACATTGTGCTCCGGGGTGAGTCTGGGGGACACAGACAGAGGCTTTAAATGGCCTGACAATGCCAAGTCTGGCTGTATGTACTGATGGGTCAGATCATCCTTCTGGCAAGAAGGCTCTGGTGCAGCCAAGAAGTGGAGCCAGAAAGGGAGTCGTCTCTTTGCCAAAAGGTGCTGCAGATGGAGGAGCCAGTCTGTCTGGGCGGCCCATGACTTTGAGAGGAGCCATTTGGCAAAGTTGTTGGCAGGAGCTGCCTTGCAGCATGAATGCTGGAGACTGTCCTGGGCTGGAATGAATCAGGGATGCAGCAAAGGTGGCTGGTGGAACAAATAACCATCTGGTGAGCAGGGCGCTGCTCATCTCACCACACTGACAGGGGAGAGTAGGTGCCAATCAGTGAAGCTGAGTTCTGAGTGACACAGTCTGACAGGCACAAGGGAACGTCTCCCCTGCTATTGTGTGCTCCATGGAGGGGGCTGTAAACCCCATGTGAACCTGATTCCTTGAGAAACCGGAAGCCCCTATTTCTGCCACTGTTACTATTGCAGCAAAGTGTGTCACAGCTCAGTTGTGACAGCAACCTGGATCCAGGTGAGAGACCAAGCAGCAATTGGAGAGTTGGAGAACTCAGGTCTATTATGCCAGTGGGCCCAGAGGAGTTAACACTCCAAGCTCTGGACCCCATCTGTAGGTTTACACAGGCTTTTATAGGCTGCCAGTCTATACTTCACAACATCATATGCAAATAAGATGTAACAAAGGTGACTAATTAGGAACACGCTTTGTAGAAATGGACCAATCACGAGTGATAGAAATGAACCAATCAGGAGCAACAGAAATGAACCAATCAGGAGTGAGCTCTATGCAAATGAGGCACTACAAATGGACCAATCAGGAGTTAGCTCAGGGAACCAATAGAATCTTAGGGATAAGTTCCGCTTTCCTAAAGTAAGCCATTTCCCAGTTAAAAAGCCAGATAATGCCGCTGGGCCAGGGAAGTGAATGGTGCTGGCAGGAGAGTAGTGGCCCTGCCTGGGGGTCCTGCCATCTTTTTCACGGGGCTTCCCACCTCATTATAAAGTAGGGAAGAAAATTCATCAAATCCCACAAAATTATTTTATTTCTTGCCAGCTGCTATACTAGTGATGCTGAAAAGAGTGGGGATATATAAGTTCTTGTTCTCATGTATCTTTCCATCTATTTGGGCAGATGACACTCTGTTCTTCTCAAAATGTACTTAATCATACAAGCCAGGCTGGGTGAGTCTGCGCTGTGTTTGCCTCTCTGTTATCACCCGTGGCCGAGATGGTGGAATCCAAGCCTGCCTGGCTCTAGACCCAACTCGAGCAGTACGAGTTCTGAGGCCTTGGACAAGTCACTCCATCTCTCTGATTATTCTTTTTGCCTATAAAGTATGACAGGGGATGAGGCAACTTGCCCCCTGCCTAACATGTTATGGTTTGTATGTGAGTATTAAATGAATACAAAAGTATCCCTCTCTCACTCCATCCATTTGGGACCAGTAGTTGATGGTAAATTGGAAAAGCTAAGGCAGAGAATCATAAAAATAATACACCTATTTTAAACAGCATTGCCTAATTTTGATCAAGAGCCTGTTGAAGAATCAAGGCTTCATCTTGGAATATGGGTCTGCTGATTTTTCTTGCACAAACCACACCCAAAATGATAAAGATCTTGCCTGGGTTTGGTTTCCTTACAGTTGAGTGAGTCTAGACACCTGAGAAGTAATCTTTCTACAGATCCTTCTAAATTTTTTTGATTGTCCCCAGTCTTTTCTCTCTTCCACATTGAATTGACAGTTCTTGGTCATCTTTTGAAAGCATTCAACTTCATTTTCATAGGAAACAATCATTCTCTTCCTTTTTACACCATTCTTTTCATCACCTTCCATGATACTTCATTAAATAGCAAGTATACGCAGCATCAGGAGATTAGGGAGCAAATACAGCTGACTCTCAGTAGACATGCAACTCAACCAGAAGCAGAGGTGTGCCGGTGAGCCAGAGATTCGCCTACTAAGTTACCTTTGAGTACAGGGCAGTCTAGAGACCCATTTTACAGAGGGAATTGAAGGCATTTTTTTCATCCAGTAAGTCAGCTTCTTAGAGTTCTGTTAAAAGAGCTTCTGTTGTAATTATCAAAAGGAGGAAGAGCCATCATCTGAGTACCTACAGTGTACCAAGAACTGAGTTAAGAACTCTATATATACCATATATGATATATCTATATATTATGTATGTGTGTATATATTGTATATTACATTGGTGTGTATGCATGTATGTATGATAATAGCTGTGTATGTGTGTGTATCATTTAATTGTCACAACAACCCTCAGCTGTATGTACAATTAAGGCTGAATTGGTGAGACTTTTAGGTCTTATTCGCCATTGTCTATTATCCATCTCCTAGTACAGTGCCTGGTAAATAGCACTCATGACATGTTTAATAAGGAAATGGGAGAATATATGACAAAACGGAGGTTTAGACAAGTTGTGTAATCTGACCAGTATCAATTAGCAGATTCAGGACTTGAAAGCAGGTCTGTCTGACACAAAAATGTATGTTCTTAAGAAAAAAAACTAGGTATATTATTTATTAATTATTAGGCATTATATATAAATAATTTCTTTTTTACTAAGCTCTTGCAATATACTTTGGATCCTATTTTGCCCTAAGAATAACCTAATAGGATAAAAATTTGGTATTATCTGCACTTTGCACAAGTATGTAGGTGCTTTAGAACAGGGTTGGTAAATTGTCCTGTAAAGCGCCAGATAATAAATATTTTAGTCCTTCCTGACCATACAGTCTGTGTCCCTCTGCCGTTGTAGTATGTGGGCATGGCTGTGTTGTAGCAAAACTGTTTACAAAACCAAGTGGCAGCCCATGGACCTTAGTTTGCTGAACCCTGTTCAAAAACGTGTTTGGAACCCAATAAAGTTCAAAAAAGTTGATCTTCCCAGTGAGTGAGTGTGGTGAGGGCGAAAGGGATGCTTCCCTGAACAGGAACAGCCTCGTGGGAAAAGTGGGGTCTTGGTGGGGTTCTGACAGGTTGAGAGGAAAAGCAAAGGCATTCCTAATGGAGAATGGAGTCTTGTGTGACCTTAGGAGGCAAAACTAAGCAAGGAAAATGATGTATTGTTTGAGCAAATGAACTGGAGACTAGAGATGTGACAGACTGTTGATAGTGCCTTAGAACCCCCTACATCCCCATACATCTTCTACATAATGTACCTGCAATTGCTCACTCAGTAGTCATTTTTAAAATTCTTATTATATAGCAGGTACTATGCCCCCCCAAAAACCCAGGTATGCAATTTAAAAATATATATATACCCTCCTCTCATTTTATTGGGAAAACACACATTAAATAAACACAGATAAAAGAACATGAATATAAATTTAGTTAAATGCTATGTAAGAAAAGAATAGGGGCTATGAGAGAAAAAAATATATGCTCCCTGATGAAAACTTGGATTATAAAGAAAAGTGTAAAAAAGAAGATCAAATTTACCTCTAGCCCCAAACATAATCATTATAAACATATTTGATGCATTTTCTTCTGGGGGTATGTAGGGGTGTGTGTGTGTGTGTGTGTGTGTGCGCGCGCGCACATGTGTGTGTGAGAGAGAGATGGAGGAGTATAGGAATTATATGTAAAATAGTGTCATATCTATTTTTGTTTTGTTTTGTTTTGGTCCCAAACACAATACTGTGAGCATTCTTTTGCAACATCCTATAATTAAACCATAATTTTACCAATCACCCAATGCTGGAAGTTTAGATTATTTCCAATATCTTGCTATCATATTTGTGTGATAAATGATTGTATGAATCTAAGTCATCTCTCTAGCGATTTTCTTAGAACAAGTGCCTAAAGTCAGAATTGCTGGGTTAAGTGGTAGGAACAATTAAGTTTCTAGACAATATTAATAAATTGTCTTCTTCAAAAGTGGTACCATGAGTGCCTTTGTAATTGCTATGGCTCTGTCCCAGGTTTGTTGGGTCTCTATTTTACTTTACATTGTCACACATTTTTAGAGTGTTTAAGTTCATCCCAGGGAACGTATGTGGGGTGCAAATCAGAAAAAAAATCATAAAGACATAACCACTGAGCTTTAATTTGGTCACATTGCCCTTGTCCTCCCCCAAAGCCCTGGTGCTTTTCCCCTTCCTAGTAGGGAAGCGAGCTCAGTGCTCCACCTCTGCTATTAAATACATGGGTGAGTAGCTTGTTCTCTGGGATCTAGTTGGCCCACCTATATTAAATAAAATGACTCTCCTGGTTCCAGGGCACCAGTTGTAGATAAGTATATGAACCCTGCTGACCTAGAAATGTTAATTTTCCTCAAACTGGTGAGTAGGTAATTTCAAAGAATGATTGACCCAATATGACAACCAGTATGGTTGTTTAATGAGTTAGCCTCTTGTGGGGTTCCAATCTGACATTTTTGAAAGCTGTGTTAACTTTTTCTTGTTAATACTATATATGTGGCTGAATGCAATTTGAACCCAGATAAATCTGTGAAAACTAGACTCTATCATTGGCTCAAGATTAACCGACTCCTCTTGTTTTCCTTCAGATATTGGGAGCATGATTTGATGAAAATGAAACATAGAAATTTTATAAACTACCATTGGGATTACATTTTGAGTGAATGATTTTTAGTCCCTTTCTAAAGTATAGTTGACCCTTGAACAACGTGAAAGTTGATTAGGTATAATTTATAATTTATAGGCAGTGCTCTGTACTCCTGGTTCCTCACGGATTCAACAAATCATGGACTGTGTGATACTCCAGTATTTACTATTAAAAATAACCGTGTACAAGTAGACCTGCACAGTTCAATCCCATGTTGTTCAAGGGTCAACTGCATTTCATTAGTCTTCGGGAATTATAGTTGGGAGTCTATTTGAAGTCTCAGTTCATCTTGCTTGAGTATTTGGGGCATTTTTCTTTCTCTGAAGTATTTTGAGGTATTACAGTGAGAATACTAAGTTCTTTAAAATATTTTTTATTTAAAATTCTATAAAGTATTTAAAAACTATACACAGTTTATAACCTAAGTGTTCAGTAGATAAAATTTAAAAGATGCATGGATGGATGCATGGATGGATGGATGAATGGATAAAGATTTGTGATGGTTAGTAGGAGATACAGTTGCTTCCACTGGGGACTAAAAGTATTAAAAACAGCTTTTAGGAACATCAAGTTTCAATGATGATTTGAGATGGTAATATTAAAATCTTTCTCTCATCTCCTTTCTCTGCTGTCTGGGAAGCCAGGGCAAGTGGGATGGAGTGGGAAGAGTATTGATTAGAGCAAGGCAGATCCATGGGGACATAATTCCAGGAATTCATCAGTGCTGCTCATTTAAAAAGAGAAGATACACCAGAGGGGGGAGAATAGCTGCCCTGGAACCCTGAGCTACCAGAAGAGACTGAGACAGTTCAGTGCTTCTGACTCATGTCTCTTACAAAGTTAATATCTAATCCCATTCCCGTTTTGTAGGATTAGCCTGGGTGAAACTAACATACTCTGCTTTGGAAGTCTGAACCCCTCTGGTCACTTCATAGGATGTAGGGGGAAAGTTCTTGGTGCAGTTCCATTTGTGAACAAAGTGTATTTCCTTATCGGTTCTCTGACCCCTTGCTGGGTCAGAGATCAAAACTTACTAAGGTCTCCCCAGGACCTGAAGAACTCTGTGCGCTGTGGTGAAAAATGCAAAAGCAGACTGATTATCATATTGTGCTTCTGCTGCCAACATGCTTACTCAGTCCCTCAGCTTCCTCAGCACAATTTGAGATGGAAATTTTCCGATCAGAATTTTTCCTATAAGTCTAAGAAGCTTGGATTTGAGCCCATTGTGCAGGCCAGGTTTTTTTTTTTTTCTTTTTCCAGTTATGTGACAAGCAGGTTGCCTTTGAGTCACTCATATGGTTGGCCTTGATCTAGAAATTGGCACGTGCTAAAAAGGCAAAAAAAATATTTTCCTTCTTTTGTTTGACCCTTTAAGAAGATTAGCCTTTGCACAATTTTCTCCTGTGCTTATAAACCTTACTGTTTCCTGCCTGTCCCCTCATCCACCTGAGTCTCTCCTCACTCATCTTCAAACCAAGCAGGCTGGCTGGTGCGGGGTCCTCACTAACCCAGGCCATTCCTGCTTCCCTGCTCCTATAAACACCGTTTCCCCGCTCTATAAACACTGTTTTCCCGCTCCTATAAACACCGTTTCCCCGCTCCTATAAACACCGTTTCCCCGTCCTTGATATCTACAGGGCCTGCCTCTCATCCACATTTTCCCATGATGCTTTTCCTGAATTCCTTGAATTATTTTCTTCTTTTCAGTTGAAGCATAGTCAGTTTATGATGTGTTGATTTCTGGTGTACAACATAGTGATTCAGATATATATATATTCCCTTTCATATTCTTTTTCATTATAGGTCATTACAAGATATTGAATATAGTTCCCTGTGCTATACAGTAGGACCTTGTTGTTTATTTTATATATAGTAGTTAGTATCTGCAGATCCCGAACTCCTGATTTATCCCTTCCCACCACTTTCCCCCCTGGTAACCATAAGTTTGTTTTCTATGTCTGTGAGTCTGTTTCTGTTTTGTAAATAAGTTCATTTGTCTCATTTTTTTAGATTACACATATAAGTGATATGATATTTTTCTTTCTCTTTCTGGCTTACTTCACTTAGATTGACAATCTCAAGGTCCACTCATGTTGCTGAAAGTGGCATTGTTTTACTCTTTTTTTAAATCATAACAACAATCCTGTGATGTCTAGGTTTCATCCCCATTTCATGAATGCTGAAACTGAGGTCCAAGTTCAGACAGCCTGCCAGAAGGAGGCAGACCTAAATGTTGTCTCCTCAACTGGAAAGAAATTCCTGGGATACAATCATATCTTTAATCCTTTAGTTTATCCTACAGAGGACAGTGTAGTACTTGGCATACAGGTACTTAGTAAATGGTTTTTGAAACGGTTTTGAGTTTGAGAGTAAACTGATTATGTCTCTGTAGTTAGGGCAGCAGCCAGTTACATATTCTTTATGGGAGTTTAAACTTGGAGCTCCCTCTAACATGTTGAAGCCAGGTTGTCTTATCCTCACTAGGGTTTAAAGGTACAGGAGAGGGGTCGCAAGATGTGCCATATGATTTTTGCAATCACTTGGAAATTGTACTGGCTAATTAAGATCATAGCCGATTATTTATTTTTTCATCCATTCATTTGTTCTTGTTCTATTGTTTTACTCTTTAAACATTCAACAACTATTACTGAGCAACCGAAGCCTCATTCATGCCATATGAATTGGTCTATGATGATATCAGTATGAATAAAATATATAAAAAGGTTATTAACATTGGTTACAAGGAGGAGGGAAGAAGTAAAAAAAAAAAAAAAAACCAAAAATTTATCGTTCACCACACCTGTGACAAGAAGAGTATAATTGATTCCTCCTGCTTAAATTTCTGTATATGTACATAAATAATTCAATGAACAGAGTGGGGAGGTATAGCTCAGTGGTAGAGCACATGCTTAGCATGCACGAGGTCCTGGGTTCAATCCCTCAAACCTCCATTAAAAAATAAAAATAAATAAACCCAATCCCCCCCAAATAATAAAAATTTTAAAAAGAAATAATTCAATGAAAAGAAAAGCTGCCAAAATATTAATGAGACTTACCTCAGGCTGATGGGATTTTTAGTAATTTTTACTATTTATCTTTATGTTCTCTAATGTATAATAGTTTCCAATAAGTATATGCATTGTTTACATAATAAAAATTATAAAGCTGGAATTATGGGAGAAAATAATTCATAGAGTGTCTGTTATGTGCAAAGAACAAGTTTCTGAATATCTGTATTCATCTGAGTTCTTCCTTTTACTTTGAAGTCACATTAATAATTCTTCAGATGAAAATCAGATTGAACCCTGGAAGAGTGGTGATCAGTGGACGCTAGTAGCTGTGAAGTTCTGTAACAAGAATTCCATTCAAGCTCTCTTAACTGTAGGTCTGGATGAAAGGGTTTTGGCAATGAGCTTGGCCCTTAGGTTCAGAGCCCCTTTGGTCCTGTGTCTTTGCTTAAACAGGAAAGGTAAGGTGATATCTCTGAGCTCAACCAGTCATTCCACAAGGGGGCTGAGAAAGGATCTGAATAAGTCAGTGAAAATCAATTGCAGTGATGGAAAAGCCATCTAAGAAAAAATGTCCTAGAGCCTCTAGGTCAGAGCCAGCCCCTTTGTACATGAAGGATCTCACAGTCTGTTTATTGACACAGAAGGTGGTTTTAATTACCCTGAAGGAATTTCTGGCATGTTTTGCCAAAGCCAGTCTTAAAATCTTCAATCAGTGTATTAGTGACAACCAGGCCCACTGGAGAGGTCTGCTCATGGGGGCAGCAGGTCAACTGTAGTATATTGCAGAGTGGCTGTTAGTGACAGATCATAGGTATGTTTTATGAGGGAAATGGAGATAGGAAAACACCACCATCCACTCATGAGATGATCTTGGCTTTGGAAGGTATGGTGTGTTTTATGACTGAGACACCTCAGTTTCCTTCTCAGTCATTGACCATGGTCTCAGCAACCTCCCTAACCTCTGTTTTTGCTATACTGAGGGAAAACTTTAGTAAGACGATCTAGACCAGGAGTTTGAGTGACTTATCAAGCAATCAGCTTTATAGCATTACAAACAATGACTTGAAAATTTTTTTACCTTTCCAAATACAGGCCCAAGAAAAATTTATACTTATGGTCTTTACTTTTACTTATTTGTGTTGACCTCAAAATATTTTTTTAAAAGAGCTATAATATGAAAAGCAGAATGATTAGGTCACATCTCAAAGCCATTCCAATATGTCAAATAACTTGAGGGGAAACCGTAGTCCAAGGTAAATGCAAAGGCATCAAAGAAATTGTTTCCTTGATTTTTATCTCTTTGCTCTTGAGTCTCTTGGTTGAATCCTCTCAATAAGATGTAAAAACAGTCAGTAGTACTAAATGCTATCTTTTATTCATCTCTCCAAGTTTAACTCCAGATGGAATTTCTTTTTTTCTTCCTACATAAATATGCCCTTCTCACTGTCTCCTTTTACTGCTGTTCCAGTCAATCTACATATAGGCTAAATTTTACTCTCTAATGTAGACTTGCAAGGGTAAATAACTTGGCACCTTGAAATCTGAATGGGGGGGAGGGTACAGCTCAAGTGGTAGAGTACATGCTTTACACGCATGAGGTCCTGTGTTTAATCCCCAGTACCTCCTCCAAAAATGAATAAAATAAACCTAATTACCTCCCCCCACGAAAAAAGAAAGAAAATCTGAATAGGCATCTAAAGGTGTCTTTGGTAAAATAGATTGAGACTCCATTTGCTGTTGTTGAGCTACCATGAATGTCTTATGTCTCATTTAGTGATGTAGTGGTTTGTTGATAATCCTTTTTGCTTGCATGAAAAGGTTTCTCAGCCTATTTTATATGAACATTCACTGGTCTAGGGATTTTCCAAGCTTACAGAGAAGTAAGGCCATTAGAAATGAATCCCATCAAAACAACTGAGCACATAGTTCCATGGATATCCTTGATACAGCTGATAATTTTCCATTTTAGACAATCCCCCTTCCTCTTGCCTTTCAGATTAGTCTGTCAGTAAACCAACTTGGCTAACCAGCTTGGTATGTTAGCAGCCAAATTTTAGGCAAGGAAGGAATTACATAAAATAATAATCTCATCTTACACTTCTGATGGGGTTTTGTATTTCTGCAAAATATTTTCACAACTCTTATCTACTATGTACAAAGAATTTGGAGAACAAGTCTCATTTCCCCAATGAAAAAGCAAATCCTGTGAGGTTACTCAACTTGCCCATGAACACATAGCTGGTTTGTGGTGGACACAAGACTGAGGTCCAGAGATTCTGATTCCTGAAACAGAGCTCTTTCCATGATATTAGAATGCTCAGTAAATTAACTTTCACTGAACTCTCAACTAGATGAAATCTTGCAGTTTGGCAGAAGAGTGTTCATTTTTCTTCAGTATCTCTGCAAAATGTCAGCTACCTACATCCTTGGCACAAGGTTCTTTGGGTAGAGCAACTTGGCACACCATAGCCCTTAGATTGATGGGCTTGGGTGTGTAATACGTCTCATTCCTGAGGTCATTCATTGTTACTGTTGCCAAATGGGCTGATTTGGGGACCATACTCCTGACCAATAGTGCAGGCTTCAAAGAGGTAGAGTTTGGTGATTATAAAGATGTAGAGAAGCCAGTGGACTTAGTTGTTTCAAGACTGCATACTGTACCCAAATATCTAACTCACAAATATCTGCCTTTAGAACAAGTAAGAAGCTGTGATCATACAGTGGTTAGTATGCTGTGTTGTGGAACAAGTAGGAAAATAGGTAAGAAAGACAATGGATGGATCATCCATTCTTATGGATGATCAACATGGTTCTTATCCCTGGAAACATAATATAAGGGCAGAGAAGTTACATTTACTGAGTGGCTTTTACATTCTCTGTACATATTTTGCTTCATTTATACTTAACTATATGAGCAGCATTTTTTATTAAAAAGATGGGCTTATTACTTAAATCATCTAATGATAATTACCCACATATAAAACCAGGGCAATAACAGTAACTACCTTCTATGGTTGTTGTAAGGATTAAGTGAGAAAGTAGTTGTACAGTGGTTAGTTCGGTACCTGCATAGATTGACCATTAATTGAATGGTTGTTTGGTTGTCTTTAGTATTGCTAGAAGCCTTAAATGATCATAAGTGTTATTTACACAGGTACACCAGTCCTTTCTGCCCTCCAATCCCAACTCCAGATAGTTTAGGGTTACATTAAAAAAAATACTCATATGATTAAGAACCCTGACTCGAAACCACAGGGTCTGTGTCCTGCCTTTACCAATTGCTAGTTCCTTGACCTTGGGTAAGTTATTGAATCTCTCTGAGCCCAGGTGCCTCCTCTACAGAATGAAAATAACAATGCTTAACTACCTAAGGTTTTTGTGAGTGTTAAATACTACACTGTATATGATGTGCTCAAGACAGTGCCAGGTACATAGTTGGTAATAAAAGCTAAATAATGTTAGGCTGTATTTTCATTAATGTTAGTTCTGTTATCTAAATGTCCTATAGCAAGATCGTTATTGATAGAAGATGGTTATTTGGATTACAGAACAAAGGAGACATAAGTTAACACCCAACCTTAATCTTTGATCTGGTATCAGTTCTCGCTGGTGGTGATTGATCCCTTTTAAATAATAAATGTCATCTCGTATAATAATAAATGGAATCTTGTGAGAGTCTAAGCAACTGCTGGCCTTTTCTGAATATTAGATAAAGCATCAGGAAACAAAGCCCCATTATCTACTCTATGCACCATCAGTAGGATAGTTTTTAAAGGTAATAGCTTTGAGATATTAAAAAATTAATGATAATAGGTTAATTATAGACCTCTCTGTATTAGTGGTATGTTGAATCTTCCTATTAAGGTTTAATTTAGTTGTTTTTTTTAAAACCTTGCTTTATTTTTAGTAGTTCTTATACTACCTTATTCATGGATTCTGCTGGAGTATAATCTCATCCCTCTGAACACTTTGAGAGAAAGGGAGCCTCTTGTAATCAGTCAAATGACTTGCTCCTGTTTCTGAATAGTTCCAATTGCTTAAAAGTTGTTCTGTGTATCAGAGCAGTCTCTATTTTTTTTTTTTTTTTTTTTTTTTTGCCCATTTCTCCTAGCCTTCCACTATGAAGCCTTCCCTCAAAAGCTTAGTTCTAGGTATATGACCATCTTTAACTGAATGAAGATAGCTCTCTTCACCAAAAGCTTCCTCAAAACTCCCTAGATGGGGGGAGGGTGTAGCTCAGTGGTAGAGCACATGCTTGGCGTGCACAAGGTCCTGGGTTCAATCCCCAGCACCTCTGTCAAAAAATAAATACATGAATAAGTAAAAGCCTAATTACCTCCCCTTCAAAACCCTTCCCCAAAACAAACAAACAAACAAAAACTCCCCAGATGCCCTATGTCAGTTGTTTTCAACTCTAATGTTATTCGAATCACCTGGAGTGTTTGTTAACTACCAATTGCTGGGCTCCCCCCAGAGTTTCTAATTTAATAGACCTGGGATGGGGCCTGAAAGTTTGCATTCTAATGGTTTCCCAGGTGATACTGCTGCCACTGGCCCAGAGCAAGCCTTTGAAAACCACTCCTCTCCAAAACCGGAAGGCAGCCCACTTCCTGTTGAGGAGGCTGAAGCACGGAGAGATCGTGTAGTGTTGGTGGCGTCACCTCACTAGCCTGGACTTTGACAGGCCAGGAGCCACCTCACACACAGGTTCTAGAGGGGGACGTGGGGAGTGTGTAATGCACCCGTGTGTGGTAACAAAAGTTGAAGCGTCATTGCTTCCTGGAGTCTGGATCTGAACCCCGTGTTTGTCACAGGACCCAAGGGAGAACCCAAGACAGAGAATAGTGGCACAATAATGAAGCATGAATTATCCAGATGAAAGCACCTATGGAAACAAAGGTATTAGTATAAATTATTTATACCTACTATTCTTCATAAAATAGCAAGATGGAAGTGTTGAGTAGTTCCTGTTGCTTAAAAGTTGTTCTGTGAGACCCAAATTCACTCATTCACATTTGGAGAAAAAAAAATATTGTAGATAAGAAGCATTGTTGAACTTACTGTTTTAAGAGCTAAGAGAACTCAGAACGTGTTTTGAGGAAATGTATCGGTACACAGCCAAGACAAGTAATAATTAGCCAAAAATTACCAGGAGAGAGGGATTAGGCCAGATAAGAATAGACCCTGCTTTATAGATACCAGAGAAGTATGTAGAACAAGCTGGTGAACCAGACAGAGGTACTGACTGCTCTAACAAAGAAAAGGGTTGGGATCAGCAGGCGAAGAAAGACAATATGAACTTCTTTCTTTGTGTTTCATGAAGAATGAAAGGTCTTACTACAAGGGTAATTTTGAATTAGGAAGCAGATCTAGAAATCCCTGTGTAGGAAAAACAGTAACTTCTAACCTGTGTTAAATATTTGGAATCCCTCTCAGTATAACCTCTAAATGGTCCCACCTGGCTGGGATGAGGGAGCGTGAAGACTTCTGCTAGCTTGTTTTTACTGATTGCTTGAAACTGTGCAGGGAGGCTCTTCAGCTTTTCAGCCTCCACATTTGGCTGTGTTTTGGGGCCCTGGAGAATAACATTTAGTACAAGAGAACTATGTATCTTTATTTAAGGAAAAGAATCAGCTGAGATTCTCCCTTGAGGTGGAGTTTGTAACAGAGGTAGGGAAGAATTCGGAGACAGAGTGAAGAATAAGACATTCAGAAGGGGAGAGCTCCTTGTAAGAAAAGGAATGGGGAAAGAAGAGTTTCCAAATAAATACTTATCATAAGGAAATGAAATGAAAGAGATGGACAAAGACTTGAAGGGGGAAGAACACAAAGCAGATGTGTATACTTACATGATGTGTACATGTTTATGCATGGTCTCCATCAGCCAGTGGACAAGGGTGTAGCAGGGGTGGTGTCCCAAGGGAATTATGCAGCCTTAGCTTTACATGTTTATAAAGGTTGTATTTCTTAATGTGCTGTTTCATAATAAGACCTTAAGAGACAGGGTTTGTGTTTAAATAATACCTTGGGGTGTTTGTGGTGTGAGGTGGAGTTGAGCTCTTTTCTTGCTATAGAAGAATTTACATTTTTTTCTGTCTGACCTATTTGGATAAAGAGCTTACTTACGCCTGTTGTAATTTCAATGTACCCTTCTTTCATTCCTACCAACCAAGTCACATTTTCAACGCATTCTAATATGGTATTGATTGGAGGGCTGAGTTATATTTGGTTTGTCCTCAGCGGTGGTACTTCAGTGAGGTAAGACTAGATGGATTTTGAATGGATTTCCCTGGAGCTTCCAACTTTTATGTCCTCTGTCCCTCCTCCGAGAGGGAGGGAGAGGGAAGGATTAAACTATTCGGTTATTTGATCATGTTTTTCGAGCCTGCATCACATCAGACTCAAAATTTCCAGATGCATTAAAGCTACAAGTGGGAAAGAGTTCAGAGTGAGAATTTTAAGAGCTGGTTTTGAGGAAGAATAGCAAGGATGAATACTGGCTTTTTGCATGTCTCATCAGGTCCAAATGTTTCTGCAAAACACTTTGAAAGTAAAGAGATGGTGCCCTTTTCAAAGTGCTAAAGGGTTGGTGACTATAACCTGTAAGCTTGGTGCGTAGCTTTGTGAATAAGCGTGAGGTATGACATGAATGAGTGTGTGTGTTAACAAAATGAAAGTGCCATTCAAGGCATTATTTTCACAAGTAAAGCTGCTTTCTTCAGAAATGGGGTCCATTAGATTTGGTTAAGATTGCACTGAGTTCTTAATGTGAGGCTAAGATTGTGTAATAGCAGTATGTGACATGAAATTATGGATGATGAGCTCTGATTGCCCAAATTGTGCTCCCAGGAGAAATAATACTGGGGTATGTGGCAGCAGGTTGGTATGAACGGAGTCTGCCATCCATCCCTTGGTTTATTAAGTATTTACTGAGCACTTACTATGTGCCTGGTGCCATGCTTTGTACGAGAGATGTAAAAATATGGTACACAAACCTGGACTCTTCTGTTAAGGAACTCATGGCCCAGTGGGGGACACAGACAAGACCATGGGCGGTTATCCTGTAGTATGAGAGCAAAAAGAGAAAAACTAGTGTGAAGCAGCTTGCTTAGCCAGAGGGAAAGCCACAGAGAAAGGACACCAGAACAGTATCCTCTTCATCCCCTTTTGATGAAGACAGGAGACTTAAGAGGGGTTGGTCAGGAAGCTGGGAGAATCTTAGGAACAGACAGTGGCAGCGCCGGGGTCCCACAGCTCAAGACTAACGTTACTCCAGCCCAGCGTCTCCCATGGAGAAGAACAATCAGCAGATTGATAAATTCTTCTGCTTACACTCCTGAACAAATAAACTAATTGCATCTTTGTTTTTAACCTAACAAATCATAGCTTGATTACAGGTCATTAGTGACCATTAATACATGGAACTGTTTGCATTTCACGGGTATATCTGAATTACACATTCTTGCCTTTCACATTAGCTCCATGAAGCTTCCAAAGGGAAGCTCCCCCCTTATCGGGGCCTCAGGCAGGACTTAAACAAACTAACAATTAGCCTCTGGAATTGGACTGCGATGCAGAAGAATTCATTATTTTAGTTCATTGTCGATCTCCCTATTGTGGGGCCAGCCATCCCCTTTGTAGTGGAGACATGCTCTTTGTGCCCAAAGAGTTTGCAACTGCCTCTCTCCGAACATTCTCAATTATTCCTAATGACAGCTAATGCATTGGCCAGCAACACGGACCTGCTTGTTTGGGTGATACGAGTGCAGACAGTCCTAAGTTCACAATGTGATGGCTGATTAGAGTGAAGAGAAATCCAAGGAGCGTGTTGGGACTGTCAAACATCACGGTGACAGGATCACAGTCTACTTGGCAAAAAAGTGATGGCAGGAAAGATAATATATACACACACACACACACACACATACATTCACAGGTCAACTGAGTAGTCCAGAATTTTTTAGAGTCCATTTGGAGCTTTGGATTATCCATATTGGAAGCCAAGACCTTGAAAAGAATTGGATAATTGGCAAACCTTCATTTCATTTTGTGCTGACCAGTCATAGAGGGGTGTGGCATGATTAACAGAGATGAACAATCTCAGAAGCGTTTAAGGACTTTCCAACACAATGAGTGTCATTTGGGAGAAAATCTACCGTCCATCTCATCTCATGTTCTGTTGCTTCAAAAAATGTCCCCCAGGGAATGCCAGTTTGGACTCCCAGCATGCTGCGGCCATGGCATTAGAGGGGTTACTAACAAGGCAATAAAGGCAGCCCGTATATCGCTGAAACCATTTTTCCCCTTTATTCTAGGCTAGCTACCCAGCACAGTACTCTTGCCTCAGCTCGACAGGTACAATGACAGCATGGAGTTCCATGCAGTTTAAAAATCTCTCTCAAGTGAATTATCCTGCTCATCTCTGTATCAACCCTATGAAAAAAGTTAGATTATGAACAGCATAGTTATGACGGAAAATGTGAGGTCTAGAGTTAACTTCTGTTTCCAATTTCTGGTCCCATGCTTCCACTAGCTGATTTCCTCCAAGTATTTCCATTCCATGCAGCAAACATTTAACACATAATTATTGAGGGCCAGTTATGTGCCAAACACTATCCCAGGCCTTAAGGTTTGTAATAGTTTTCAAGAGAGTCTTGACTTAAGGGGCAAAATTTACAATCTCTCCATAGGTGTCTTTCAGATTCTCTGTGATGTTAACTGCCCTTTGCAGTGCTTATCACTAAAACCCAGGGAAGACTCTCTTGGCATGAAACAGATGTGCTGTTGAGATATGCATCTTTGAGAACAAGGCACTTTGATCCTTCGGGTTACATCAAAACCGGCACTGGAGATTTGGAAGGATTATAATGACTCTTTAGAAAAGATACACCTTGTGTCTTGCCTAGTCTTCTATTTAACCCGAGGAAGTAAATACATATAAATCCTTATGGGAGACCATGACCTTAAAACACAGAATCCTTTAATCCTTCATCAAGTGCAAACGCTGTGGTCTACATGATGCCACAGAGTAATAATGGTGCCGGTTGTCCCGGTGAGGATTTTGGATCACTTGGGATCATGTTGAGACAGTAGGAATGATCTCACTCATGTAGAATGTGACATCTTTCCCCATCAGCACTAATCACACACATATCTGAAATTCACTAATCTGAGAGGACTATCAATCTGTATTGTCTGTCTCCTCCCCTTGAAGTTAACAACCTTGTGTCTCTTGCTAGGCATTTATCTCAGGGTCTAACACAGTGCCTGATACATAATAGATGTGCGTAGGAAATATTTGTTGCATGAAATCCAGGCACAGTGATGAGAGCCTGAATGGTAGCATTTGGGATTTTGTGAAACAAAGCACAATTGCTTGATAACGTGACCTTAAGAATTAGGACTAGTAGATGATCAGCACCATGGTTGACCTTTTCTGGAGAGGATTGTTTTTCCACATCCCCTTATGTCCACTTCCACATAATGTCCATTTCAATGCATTCATAACCCATATGATAAAAGGGATCTCCTATTTCTTTAGAAACTGCTAGAGCCTACCAGTGACATTTCTTATACTCATCACAAGGGTGACCCATCAAATTCCTAGTGTGAATTGTCATATTCTTTAGAATCCAAAGAAGAGCTTTCATGTTCAGGAAATCCTTGGCAATAGTTTAGGTGGATCATATGATCATTTTCATTCATTTATTCAACAGATATTTATGGAGCACTTCCTGTGTGCCAAGCATGGGATTAGGTGCCAGGGATATGGAGTAACAGGGCCCTCTGGGGAAGGACATTAATGAAAGATAATGTACAGTTGTAAATGGGACACATGCTGGAAAGAAAGAGTTTGTGGTGCTATGAGAGTGACCCGGACAGGGAGAGCATCCCTGGTGAAGAGGTGATTGGGCTAAATCTGGAAGCCATAGTAGGAGTTAGCTGTGTTGAAGAGGGGATGCCAGGATGACCCAGGCAGGTATGAGGGCCCTCGTAGGGTCAGTAGAGAGAGCATGTGTTCAGAGTGGTGAAAGATGACTCGTGCAGCTTGAGTTCCCACAAGGTGGGCATTAGACAGAAGCCAGACCTGACACAGCCTTGAGGGTTCAGGAGCACTTTACTGCTTTTTATCCTTGGAGTCAAGGGAAATGTTAAAATGTTTAAATGTAGGGAAGATGGGGAGCAACAACCAAATTTGTTTTTTCAAAAAGATCATTCTGGCTGCCATGTAAAGGACAGAATGGAAATGATCCAGAATAGATTTACAGAAACAAGTGATTTGGTTATATGAAACTGACATAGAATCTACATAATATATGTCCATGTGAGGCAGTCCCCATGTAAAGCACATGCTCTTCTGAGAGATTCAAGATGAACCCCTCCATGGTATAATATAGACCTCTTCAAATCTCCTCTGTGTCATGCACACACACTCACCCAGACATAAATTAGCATTGTTAATGCAGAGTGTCACATTAGCGCCCAGTCCCCTTCCAGCTGATGTATCACTTTAGCATCTTTCCCTTTGTACTTTACCCTTCGCCTTCAAAGGCTGTTCGCAGGTCTTATTTTCCTTCCCAGAATTGTGAGATTGGTTTTTCTGCTGTGCTATTAGAGTGATCCCCCACTTAGAGTCTAATCCTCCATGGCTTTGTGCCTATTTGTCAGGAACTTCGAGAATATATTAAGACATTATACAGGGTGGAAGCTGTATTTTGACAATGATTATGCCTATTATCTATTTTAATAAATGTAAATTGCTGTGGAGAAACAAACCATTTTATGCCACTTGAATCCCTTTCAGGGAAGCCTGAATCCTTTTTTCATAGCTTAGATGTATTACTGTCATTTTCCCTTTACAGAGTTGAATAAACACACTTAAATCAGACCTCTGTTGGTGCACCCTCTTGTACTGTTGCCCTAATAGATTGTTGTGATTTTAGTCTTTGCAGTCCACATTTAGTAACATTTGCAAAATCATCTGTGGTCCTTTCCAGAATTGAAACTATTGGGTAAACTCAGCAGTAAGTCAACATGTGCATTATACATGCCACGCACTATACTTTATACTTGAGGTACAGCCATGAATAAGGACTAGTGATGCCTTTAAGAAGCTTAGAATCATTGCCCACTGTTGGAGTGGGAATTTACAGATAAGCAAGGGCAGGTCAGAGTGGTCCATCTGGTAATGAGTTCGAGTTGGAGACATCAGAAAGAACTCTCGTTTAACTATATAGACACGCATGATTACACAGAGAAGTATTGATAATTGTGTGTTTATATATACGTGTGTGTGCGTTTGTATACTTACATGTATTTCTTTCTGTGTCAGCTGAGAGAACCTGGAAGAAACGACACCCCAGTAGCAACAGGCACACCTAGCACCCAGATCTTGATTTCTAAAACCATTCTCCAATAAAAGGAATCAGAAATCCTTGGAGAAATATCTGATTTGGGGACTGTGGAAGGCAGTATGTGTTATGAGGCCAGAGGCTCTTACAGTGCCAAAACGTAAGGAAGTGCTCAAAAAAGAAAAAGAAAGAAAAAGACCTACATTGATGGGAGTATGTCATAGGGACACAGGAGCCAACTGAAAGAGTTCTCAGTGGCTCAGGTGGAATAATTTGAGCAAAAAAATTAAGTGGTATTGGATTATATCTCAAGGCATTAAATAAATACCCATGAATCCGTACTGATATAAATAAATGACAGAACAAATTAGTAAATGGGAGGGAAGAGAAGACTCTCCCACATAGAATGCCAGATAAATGATGAAGATGACCCAGCCTCAAGGGGCATAGCAAGTGGGCATAGTTTCCCACTCCTTCAGTGTGAGCTGCTCATAAAGGCTTCTTCCTAAAGAGTAAAGATGAGGGAAAAGGGCAGGGGAGGGGCAGGAAGAGTAACTTTGCAGGGGAGAAACCTGACAAACATTACCTCAGCTAGTGATAAGGTCCCTGTGAACAGTCTAAGTCATGCTGATAGTGGGCACCCTTGAGAGGATGTGATGGAAATGGCACTCCACCTCTGTGGTCTTCGATCAGGAGAAAAACATCAGACAAGTTCAAATAGAGGAGTGTCCTACAGTCTACCTGATCGCACTCCTCAAAACTGTGAAAAACTGCCCCAATGAAAGGAGCCTAAGGAAATGGGACAATTAAGTGTGACATAGTATCCCACAGGGATCCTCAAGCAGAAGAAGGACATTAGGTAAAAACTGAGGAAATACGAATTAAAGTATAGACTTTTGGTAATAATAATTTATCAATATTGGCTCATTAATGATAACAAATGTACTACAGTAACATAAGCTTTTTATAGTAGGGAAAACTCTGCAAGATGTATTTGGGAGTTCACTGTGCTATTTAATTTTTCTGTAAATCTAAAGCTGCGTATAAAAATTAAAGAATCAGAAGCTTGTAGTGTAATAAGGGAAGCCAGTAAGCTAGTAGGCAATTGTAATACAAGTATAATGAAGGAGGGTGTATAGATTGAGAGAAATAACGGGGCATCTAACGGGTCCTTGGGATCCTGATTTGACCACTTTGGGCAGTTTACTTGACCCTTCTCATATGTTTCCTCATCTCTAAAATGGTGATGAAACCTGGCCTGAGTCAACAGAGACTATGAAGTCAAACTACAGGAGCGCAAATCCCCAGCAACAGAGCTGGGTGATACAGAAAACCTAGCTGGGCTTTATTTGCTCATCAGTAAATAGAATAATAATAGTACCTATCTCAGAGAGTTGTCCTCAGTCTGGGGTAATACTGTGAAGTGCTTAGAACAAGCTCTGGCAGGCTACAGTAGATACATGTCAGCTTCTACTGCTGCTGTAGCTCACAGGTCTATGGTGAAGATGCAGTGGGGTAATCATGAGAGTGCCTGCATGTGCCTGCCATGTCAAACCCTCCATCACTGGTGGTGGCGGCGGCGGTGGTGGCGGTGGCGGCAAGAAAAAGTTCCTGGAGGCCAGGAGATGCCCTTGCCTTGAATCTTACACACCAGACACAGAGGTCTTCTCTAACTCTAAACTGAGCACAGGATTAGAGTTGACGAGATGAAAGGAGGTTGATGGATGTAGGCTCTAGCAGAAGGAGCAAAGATCCAAAAGTTGAAGGAAGCATGGCATCTTTACAGAACTTTATAGTGTTGGGAAGGGTTGGAGGGTGGAGTCAAGGAGGGAGGAAGAGGAGAGGTAAATAGGAGGGAGGAAGAGGAGAGGTAAATAGGAGGGAGGAAGAGGAGAGGTAAATAGGAAGAGGAGAGGTAAATAGTCAAGGAGGGAGGAAGAGGAGAGGTAAATATTTCCCAGCATTATGTCAGGAATTGAAGACTGGATTAAGGATTTGGACTTTATCCTGGGGTCAATATAAAATTTGTACTCTTATGATCACGATTATGTGAAAAAAAATCAGTTGGAAAACCAGTTAGGAAGCTATTTCAGTTGTACAGGTGAGAGATCATGGTAGTGACTATCAAAGGAGAGTGAAAGAGTTTGAAGGCCAACAATAGGGCAAGAACTATTTGAACAATTTAGTGAAAGTTTTTCTGCCTTTGAGTCAGATGTATTACAGAGTATGATGCCTGGAAAATTTCCTAATGCCTACATACGATTTTTTTTTTTTTAAGTAGGATAACATTAAGAATTTTAGGCAGTGACTTTGAAACATCTACATATTTTTCATCCCTAATATATACCATGGTAGATAATTTTTTAAAAAGTCACAAGCATAGCCAATCAGATTAACTCTGAAGTGCCCTAGACTAGCATCATCCAATAGAAATATAATACAAACCACATATGTAATTTTCATTTTCTAATAGCCACATTTAAAAAATAAAACAGGTGAAATTAATTTTAATAAACCATTTTATTTACCAGTATTACCAATGTTTTATTTGCCAACTGAAAAATTGTCATTGCCACATGATATGATCAAGATAAAAATTATGAATTAGATATTTTATGTTCTTTTTCTTATCTTGTCTTCAAAGCATGTTTGGCATGCACAGTTCAGACTGGCCTCATTTCAAGTGTGCAGTAGTCACATGTGGCTAGTGGCTAACCATATTGGATAGCTCAGATCTAGAACTTCCAACTCCTAGTCAGAAAATCTTTTTAGCTTTATGCTTACTGGCAAAATTTCTGCAGGCAAGTTAGTTAATATTTCTGCCTTAATATGTGCACATGGGGTACAGACTTGACCACATGTATCCAAATTGCCCCTTTCTTTCACTCAGTAAGTAGTTACCTAATGCCCACTGTATGGTATTGCAACATCTCCTCTCTGAGTGCTGGTTTACACACTGCAGTTCTCGTTTTGAGCTGACCCCACATGGTTCCTATCCATCATGAAGTTTACCATGTTGTCAGGGAGAAAGGCAAAAACAAAACAAAATCCAGTAAGTGAAGTAATCATAAATTATGCTGTGATGAAAACAAATGACTTTTGCTTTTACTTCTTTTGCCTTAGGGGACAGATCCAAAAAGCACTCTTTGATTTATGTCAAAGAGTGTTCTGCACATGTTCTCTTCTGGGAGTTTAAAGGTTTCAGGTCATACATTTACGTCTTTAATTCGTTTTGAGTTTATTTTTGTGTATAGTGTGAAGAAATGTTATAACCTCATTATTTTATGTGTAGCTGTCCAGTTTTCCCATCACCACTTATTGAAGAGATTGTCTCTTCTCCATTATATATTCTTTCCTCTTTTGTTGTAGATTAATTTGCCATAGGTGTGTGAGTTTATTTCTGGGCTCTCTATTTTGTTCTGTTGATCCATATGTCTGTTTTTGTGCCAGTGCCTTGCTGTTTTGATTACCATAGCTATGCAGTATGGTCTGAAGTCAGGGAGTATGATTCCTCCAGCTTTGTTTTTTGTTTTGTTTTGTTTTGTTTTGTTTTGTTTTGTTTTCCTCTCAATATTACTTTGGCAATTCAGGGTCTTTCGTGGTTCCACATGAATTTTAGGATTATTTGCTCTAGCTCTGTGAAAAATGTCATGGGTATTTTGACAGAGATTTCATTAAATCTGTTGATTGCTTCAGGTAGTATGGACATTTTAACTTAAAAGCTTTTGCACAGTAAAGGAAACCATCAACAAAATGAAAAGACAAACTACTGAATGGGAGAAGATACTGCAGATTATATGACCAATAAGAGGTTAATATCCAAGATATATAAACAGCTTATACAAATCAATATCAGAAAAACAACCCAATTAAAAAATGGGCAGAAGACCTGACTACACGTTTTTCTAAAGAAGACATACACATGGCCAACAGGCACATGTAAAGATGCTCATTGTTGCTAACCATCAGAGAAATGCAAATCAAAACCACAATGATGTATCACCTCACACCTGTCAGAATGGCTATCCTCCAAAAGACCATAAATAACAAAAACTGTTGAGGATGTAAAGGGAACTCCTGTACACTGTGGTGGGAATGTAAATTAGTGCAGCCACTGTAGTAAACAGTATGGAGATTCCTCAAAAAATTAAAAATAGAACTGCCATATGACCCAACAATTCCACTCCAGGAATTTCCAAAGAACTTGAAAACAATTATTTCAATTGATGCATGTACCCCGATAAGCAACCTAAGTGCCCATCAATAGATGAATGGATAAAGATGGAGTGTGTGTGTGTGTGTGTATGGGGGGGTGTATGTGTATACACATACACAATGGAATATGACTCAGCCATAAATAATAATGAAATTCTATCATTTGCAACAATGTGGATGGACCTAGAGAGTACTACTATGCTTAGTGAATTAAGTCAGATAGACAAATACTGTGATATCACTTATATGTGGAATCTAAAAAATAAAACAAATGTATGTAACAAAACAGAAACAGACTCACAGATAAGGAGAAGTTTAATGGTTACCAATGGGGAGAGGAGGAAAGTTGGGGGAGGCAAGATAGCAGTCTGGGATTAAGAGGTAAAAACTACTAGGTGTAAAATAAATAAGCAACAAGAAGATGTTGTACCCCACAGAGAAATATAGCCATTATTTTGTAATAGTTTTAAATGAAGTATAATCTCTAAAAATGCTAAATCACTATGTAGTACATATGGGGACTAATATAATATTGTAAATCAACTTTACTTCAGTGAAAATAAATAAGTAAATAGAAAAAGAAGAAGAAGAAAAAAAGGAAAACAAATGAGAGAGACTGAGATACTGGGTACCCATGGTGGAATGGCTTTAAATAATCTCAATTGAGTTGACCTAAGCTGAGAAATAAAGGATGAAAATGAATCAGCCACACAAAAAAATTGGGTAGAGTAGATTAAGTAGAGGAAATAGCATGTGCAAGAGCACTGAGGCTCTTGAAGGAATCCTGAGAAAATGGGTATGGCTGAAGGTTGTTGAAGGGAGGAGAGAGGGGCATGAAATGACTCTGCAGAGGTGGTCAGAGGCCAGGTCTTCTGGGACTTAATAAATCATAGTGAGGAGCTTGAATATTATTATAAGTGCTCTGAAATCGAAAGGATCTTAGGTGAAAGGACTTGCTGAATATAAAGACTGACCTAACCTCAGATCACTGTGGAGGCAAACGGTAAAATTTCAGTTAAGTGAAAGATGGAAGAAAATTTGTTCTCTATGCCTCACAATGTTACTAATGAGAGAAAGATGGAATTAGGTATGTAGAAGTTTTATGGAGGCTATATGATGGTTTATAGATGCAAAGTGATGAAAAGAAAGACATATAGGAGCTAAATCCAGCTGGCTTTGTTGGGCTTTTCTTTGCAATGAAATTACGTTTTTCAGTGTCCAGGGTACTTTGTGAATGGCATCTCAATTTGTTGTACCAAAAATTAAGTTGCACAGAGTGGAGCTAGGCAGGTAAGTCTTCCTTTCTGTGCTTTCTGGATTTATAGATATACATGGTTGGCTGTTCCTAAAATGAATGCTTGCAGACGCATAGTGACATCTTGGTGGGGGTCCTGCCAAAAGTTTGTTAGTGTGGATGAAGGAGGCGCAAGAATCCAAAGACGCCAGGGAAGAATATGGCCTTTTATTTGTCTGGCATTTGGGAATATTTTAATATTATTTTTGAAATCCTTATCTCATGGTCATGATGATTCTGTAAAATAAATGAAACAAGCAGAACTATCTCCAAATCATAAAAGAGTAAGCAGAGGCTTTGAGAAGTGGAGTGTTACATGGTCAGTCGTGGTTAAAATGGACAATGAGATTTTATCTTCTAACTTGTGCTTTTTTCTCTTATGAGACAACTCCAGTGACTTCTCTGACCTTCCAATCCAATATAATGCCCCCTTTTCAGGAATGCGTGAAATAGGATCTAGGGTCATTGGGACTCCATTTCCCTTGGGACTGTTTAAAACCTCATCCGCTGTACTCCAGCCCTGCTCAGGGAAGGGGGGCAGTTTCATAATCTCTCTTATGATAAAGCAGTTTGATTACAAGCCTCAAAGTAACTGGGTTTATGTACTTCTCTGGGAACAGTCCTCAGTACACTACCAAGTGTCATTAAATAGCTAATAAAAATGATGGATTCAAGACCCATCTTGGTCATTATTCACGGAGTCTGACACCTGGGTAACTTTTAAACATTAAGGACAGAAAAAAAAATTTGCACTTAAAAATTATTTTGATCTAATTTTCTGATTGAGAATCTAGGAGCCAAACTTGCCAACAGTTAGTACTTGATTGTTATTAGCAGATAAGAAACACTGACATGTTTTTTTCCTTCTCTTTGACTTATGGTTGGAACGTAGCCATTTGGAAATGATATAAATAGAAATTTGACCCTAGTATATTTAAAGTACAGGTTCTTAAACTTTCTGGGAGGAGTGGAGTCAGGAGGCCTTATGAAGCCCTTTGAAAATCTGATGAAAATTTGATGAAATCTAAGGTTATCCACAGGGACAAAAATGCTTTTAAAAAAGCCGTAAACTTACTATAGGCCATATAGTTTCAGAGAGATCATAGATTCCCATGAAGTTCATCCCTCAGTGGCTGATCAAGCATTTCTAATCTACAAGATTAAAGAAATTTGAGGTGAATACATATGCAGAGCATAACTGAGGCATGGATGTGAGGTGTTCAAGGGGCCAATAATGTTTCCCATGTGAGAAATGAGCGTGGTGGTTCTGGCTTCAAAATGACGTGGCCCAGAAACATGGATGAAGCCCCATCATCTCAGAGGGCTCACCTTGGTGTCCGTCCAGTCCAAATAGGATTTAGAATTCTAAGAGCTTTCTAACATCAAACCCCTTCCTTCCTTCCCTGATCTGATTCCGTTTCTGGCCAGTAGGAGGGGCAGCCCTAGCTGCCCGGGTTGTGACTACCTCTCGCCCACAGGAAAGTTTGGGAGGTAGGAGTGGGGATTTCTCACAATTTGAAAATACAAATAGTGCATTTAACCTGGGCTTTTCTTTTTCCTTTTTTTGGGGGGGGTGGGGGAGTGGGGGTAGGGGAAGGCAGGTGAGCAGAAACAGAGCCAGTTGCACAGAATATACTTCTGAAAATTCTGCAATGATACCTAACGTCTTACCCAAGAGTAGCTAATGCTGCTGCCCTTTGGATGAGATGGAACCAGGTAGAATTTGTACTAGTGAGTAATTAAGGAGGAAAGAGAACTCCGTGTGTTCAGAAAAAGGTGTTGTTGCATCTAGCTTCTGCTTTGAGTTTCGGTGCATTCAATTTTTATGTACAGGGAGGATAGAAGACCTTGACTAATCCTCCCTAGTCTTCGAAAATCTCAGTTCAAATCCCACTTTTTTCCCCAAAGTCCTCCTTCACTAAGTCCTCTCTTCTGAACTCCTGTATTAGAGATTCTAATTCATAATTTAGTGCTTATGAAACAGAATATTGGCTGCTATTATTTAATGCATGTTTGTCTTCTTTTCCTGCTTGTAGTCTCCCAGAGGGCGGATATATTGTATCTCTCCCACTAGAGAGTAAGCTTCATCAGGTCAGGGACACATGTGGTTCTTTTATGACTGTAATTCCATTGCAATGTCTCCCATATTATAGGCCATCAAAAGATAATTTTGAATGAGCAGTTCTAATATTCCAGCCTCATTTGTAGCTCTGATTTTTATGCTACATATACCATATTTACTGGTAATTGAAGAGAAAGGCAATTTGTTTTTCGTTTGCATAAAACAAGTCTGAAGGACTATTTGAAGTGGTAGAATCTGAGACTAATTTTTGAAGTGTGACTGTCATGGTTGATGAACCTCCCAAAATACGTGGGGTATTTGGGTAGTGTCTAGGTTTCATGAAACTTTCTGTTGGTTTTAATTTTTGGTTATGTCCTGGAGCTGTACTTTTAAATCACAAGTTGACTCAAAGGAGAGATTAATTTGGTTATTCTAAAAACAAAGAAAAGAAACTAAGATTTGTCAAGCAACAACTTTACCTAAGCACTGAGCTGAATAATTTTACATCTGTTATCTCAGGTAACTGTCAAAAGAACCCTGCAAATAGTAATGCATTTTCTTCTTTTAGATGAAGAAAGCATTTCAGAGAGGTAAATAATTTACTTAGACATTAAGTAAGTTGTGTGAGATCTGAGTGTCTGGTCCAGAGGAATCGTTCAACTAAATGTTTGTTGAATAAAATTTATCCAAGAGTTCTCAATCGGGCAGCCATGGACCCAGTCTGAGTTTGAACCCAAAGTTGTTGGTACTTGAAGCCCATACTCTTTCCACTGCTGACTCTTCTCTAAATAGAAATTAGAAATTCTTGTAGAGAAAAAACAGAATCAACATAATCAGCTTTTCATTTGAGCTCTTTTCTCTTTCAACTCAGGCTCCATAAGACTCAAGTATTCAGCATTTGGCCCCAAATATCATTTTCCTCTGTGCTTTTTGCCCAGAGATGATGCTAAAGATAAACTTGATTTCCTGGCAACAACTCCGCCAGGAACTGAGAGCTGTTAGAACACAGTCTTCCTGATACCCTAAGGAAGCAAAAATAAACACTTGGAAAGAAGGGTGAATAAAATTGCCGAAACGGCGACACCATTGGCATCTTAGTCTCTGTCTCCTCCTCTTCGCAGGGTAAGGGGTTAGTGGCTGTCCAAACATTGCCAAGAGGTCAGCAAGTTAGAATTTTATCATGTTTCATTGTTCCAGTTTGCAGTCTTGTTTTTAATAGAATCCTGGCTCTCCGGGTTGCCGATGACTGTATCGCATGGTCAGCAGATTTAAAAGCCTTTTCCTAAGCTATAGTAAAAAGGAGAAGATACTAAGTTTTACGGGGGCAAACTCTAGTTCTTACACTAACTCCCAGCTGACACAAATATGTGATTTTTAATTTTTTAGAAATTGAATCTACATTTTTTTAGGACTCAATTTGAATCTATGCTTTTTAAATTCAAGAGCTGCATAAAAAACAATAAAATTGCTTTTCTGCCACCCCCACTAGCATGGAAGAGATGAGGTGAGCGATATCTGTCTGAAGAAGAGTATTGTATAGGGCACTGGTAGAACCAGCTCCTAACTAATTAGAAGTTATACAGAGGGAGACTGGAGATCAGTACGTGCAGCAATCTTCTGGTGTTCAGCCTATCAAAGAGTGCAAGGGACGGGCTTGGGAGGATGGATAGCCAGTTACCGGAAATGCTAAGAGGGTGGAGTGGGGAAGATTGGCTAAATCTCTAATGCACCCTCTGACTAGAATTTCTTTAATCCTCACTTCCCAAAATGTCCTTTGCCTTTGGGAACTAGCATTTTGCTTTTGTTTCTTGTTTCAAGGAAATCTTATCAGGAGAGACAGAATGGAGGTCCAAAGGATAATATATAAGGAATTGTTTAAGATTTGTTAGACAAGCTAGTACATGTTAGTCATAAATATGTTAATACAACACACACGCACACACAAACACACTATGAGGATGGGGCAGAGAGCAGACATTTCACATACCCTGGGTCCTGTTTCCAGCCCTACCTTAACCCTATGCTGTAGTCTGCCCTCATCCCTCCCTCTGTATTTTCTCTCTCCTATTGTCTGCACCTTCCCTTCCCCCTCCCTTCTTCCTAGCTCTGGATCTTGGGGACTCATTTAACTACATGTGCTTGATCATGTGCTTTAGCTTCCTATCCTATAAAATAGAGATATTAGTGGCTCCTTGCGAATACATTTTAAGTGTTAGAGAGAATGTATGTAAAATACCAACGTGGGGTCTAGCAAGTGGAAGGCAGCTGTTTTTATTTTTCTTTCTTATGTTTATTCAGTAGGTAAAGACTGTAACACTAGGTTGGATATATGCTAGGCTCACTTTTAGGAATACAAACATAGAAGCTCATCAGAAGCTCACAAAATACTGAGAAAGGCATTCTTTTCCTGCAGGGTGGGACATGGTGCTCAGGAGCAAACTTATCCCAGAACTCAACTCAGATATCCAGATTCCTCATGAATCAATTTCTCTGATTCCATTTTCCTCTATTCGGGAAGCAGTTGTTCCTTCTTTTGAACTTGCTGGAGGTGTGCTATCCAGTGATGTCACCACATGTGTGGCTGCTGTGAGGTGTGGTTATTTCATTTGAGATGTGCTGTAAGTGTAAAGCACACACCAGACTTCGAACACTTAGCACACAAAATGTACACATAGCTCATCAGTAACGTTTTAATATTGGCTACACATAAAAATGATATTTTGGTTATATTGGGTTAAATGAAATATGAAATGATTTAATTACTAAAATAATGAAAAGCAATAGTAATCTTTTTATGCTTTTTTTAATTGAGTTATAGTCAGTTTACAATGTTGTATCAATTTCCAGTGTACAGCACAATTTTTCAGTTATACATGAACGTACATATATTCTTTGTCACATTCTTTTTCACTGTGAGCTACCATAAGATCTTGTGTATATTTCCCTGTGCTATACAGTATAATCTTGTTTATCTATTTTTATGCTTTTTAATGTACTTACTGGAAAATTTGGAATTGCATGTGTGGCCCGCATTTTATTTCTCTTGGACGTGCTGTCCCAGTGCTTCACAGTGCCACTTCACGGCCACACCATTTTCTTCTCCCATCCCCCATGTGACACTCGAACATATTTGTCACAGGGATTATTTTCGCTTCTAAAGTTTAAACTCCTCCAGGACACTCTTTACCGTTACTGTTGATGTTGCTGTTTGTTGTCATAGCGCCTAACATCATGTCTTCAATACATATTTGTTGAATGAATGGGTGGATGAATGGATGCATGGACAGATAGATGGACAGGAGCAATATTCTGAGGCCTGTGAACATCATAGGAACTTAATCTCCCAATGTCTTTGATGCAGAAGGCAAGTTCAGCGGCTGCAAACTGTTGAAAAGTCAACTTATCTCACCAAGATAGTATTGTACCAATTACATAAAAAAAAAAAAAAGATCTAAGTACTAGGCTAAACAATGT
Organism: Camelus bactrianus; assembly: GCF_048773025.1. Taxonomy (NCBI): domain Eukaryota; kingdom Metazoa; phylum Chordata; class Mammalia; order Artiodactyla; family Camelidae; genus Camelus; species Camelus bactrianus. The sequence goes on along the minus strand of NC_133541.1, from coordinate 104,922,795 downwards.
GTCCTATGATGCTTCTGCCTCTGCATCTAGCCCTGTGACCTTTGGTGATGACTAGTGTCTACCAGGGACAGTTCTCAGAGTTGCATAGTTGTCTGAGTTTCGCAAATGACAGGTATCTGGCTGCCGCTCATTAGGCAAAGCCACAGAACCTCTAAGACACTGTCGTCCCTGAAAGGTAAGAGTCTAGAAGTGGGGAGAGCATCAGTCTCTAAGGATTCATCTCAGGACAGCTGGCAAACAGCACTCCTCCAGGAGCTGCACAGAATCAGCTCAACCTTAACAAAATATGAATGGAGTCCAGTGAGTTGGATTTTCGAACAGGGTCATCTCGGTCTGACTCAGCACCTTAAACAAAGGAAATGAGAAAATAAAGGCAACTCTTGCCATGGATCCAATACTACAATCTTGACAAAATACCCCTTATAGGAGACTTGCCAATGCATTGCTACCATATGGCTGTGGCTGGGACTTTCTTATCACATTATCCAGAGATATTTCCCAGTGAAGAGCCTTAAGGACTTCATGGTGGGCTGCAGCCAAAGTAGATATTGTAAGAGATTTCACAGGAGTTCATACTCCCAAGTAGGTGGGGTGGGGAGTGAGTTAGAATGTTTTCATCCATTTGAGAATTTAGCAATTGGTATGTTGACTGCAGTGGGTTTGTTGGGAGCTGAATGGGCAGGGAGTAGTGGGCAGAATTACTTGGAGACCTAAGAGTGACTTTTCTGTCACAGATTGGAAAATAATAATGAAAATGAAAATAATAGTTATTGAGTGTTTATTATGTGCTAGACATGTTGTTCAGTATTAAATCTGAACTGTTGCATTTATACATCACAGAGAACCCAGTGAGGTGGGTGGTGTGATGATCACCTTCTTAACCACGGCTGAGGAAGTTTTGTTACTTAACCAAAGGTCACACAGCTTACAACTGGTAGAGCTGGGATGCTAACGCAGGTCTTAAGGCTCTAATTCACATGATATACAGGATATCTTTGCAGATTTAGCTTCTGTTTTCCTTACCATAATGCAGTTTCTGGTTAATGCCATGAAGAGAGGAGGACATTCTGTTAGCCTCAAGTGCAAATGATGAATCCTTTACTGGTTATCTGCACTGTGCAGGCTATAGTAGAGGGAAGCATGGTATGGTGGGAGATGCTTAGGGCCAGCCTGGAAACCTGGGTCTAGGCCAGGCTCTGCCAGCTTGCCACTTTTCTGGGTCTCTATTTCTTCGTCTGTAGACTGCGAGGGCTAGGATATACTGAGTCTGCTGGTTTCATGTGTTGTTTTGCGTCTCCAAGTCTTGGAAACTTGAGGGAAAGGAGAGATGTGAAGCAGTGGTCATTCCACCCCAGGTTCACTGTGGGCACTTGACAAGCTGAAGGTGAACATCTTTTCTAGAGCTAAACCTGCCTTGCAATGCTGCTATTGTGAGCTTGGTGCTGCCTCGTAAAGTTGTAGACTAGGAGCTCAGAGCAGTCTCTGCCATTTCTCTGTGACTTGGCTACTTTTTGCAATCTACAGGGTATCTCTTAATATCTTCCTGAAGGAACATTTTGAATTATTTTCTTTCGAAATATAATACATGAAAAAAATAAATATAATACTAAATGTGGTTATTGTTAGTCATTAAATTTTTTTTCTACTAAAGTGTGACTACAAATGGGCCAGTAGGGCCTTAAAATTTTTTGAGATCATCTTTTATTCTGATTTCTGAAATCCGGTTTTGGAACACAAAGCAGAGTTTGACCTTTCTGAAGAATCATAAAGGTTTATGACTTTTCCTGTGGGGAATGCAGCCAGTATTACTTACAGCTCTGGGCCTGGAGAATGAAACTTGATAACAAGGATGTTAGGTGTGTAGACATAGTGAAATATTTATAGCCAAACCAAAACCAAAACAGTCATTCAGTTCATCTAGAAAGGCATGGAAAGCAGGGGTTAAGACTTTTGGCTCTTCATTCAGATAGAATCATTCTTAATTCTAGTTCTGCCACGAATTAGTTGTAGCCTTAGTCAAGCCACCCATTCTATCAAAATGTCATTGTCGTCATCTTTATAAAACACGAATGATAATAATGGGGCTTATCCCCATCAAGTTATTATGAGAATGAAATGGCTTGTGCATGTAAAACACCTAAGACCTTGCCCTGCACATCGCATGGCCTCAATTAATGTTAGCTCCTTCTATTATTAGAAGACAGATAATCTACCATGTGTAACAAGTATCCTTTTTTGAATTCTAGATATCATAAAATAATCTTTTACCATGGAGATCATTAGACAATAGATGAATGTCAGCAGAGAGGTAGTAAGAGCATTTCACCAGGGCCATTTTAGAGCCACATTAGCTAAAACCCTAGCGTAGATATAGAAATGGCAGTCATTTCTTAATCTTAGAGATAAACTGATTCATATAATGATTCATCTCTGATTTCCCTACAGCATTATGTGAAAATAATTTCACTTCTGCACATTGAATATTATTTGGTTCTTTGGATGTCGACTATTGATTCGTAGGAGACGAGGGGGTCAATAATAATAAATGTTTGAAGTTGTCATCTGTGCTGCTGTGGGGAGGATGGGAAGAGAGGGTCGGGGAGAGGGAGAGACAGAGAGAGACAGAAAGACACAGAGACAGACACACGGCTTGCCTGACAGCACTCCGGGGTCCATCTCTTTACTTGCCATTCAACAGAGCTTCCTATGAAAATGCCTCAGAGGATGGAGACACTCTTTCAACATGTCATCCCCACAGTAGGTCAGGTGCAAGATTTCATACCCATTGAATGCCCTGAAGTTACACACCGCTTTGTCACATTGAAGGTAAAACCTAGGTGGAAAATGCTATGTTTCCATTGCTAGCATCCAAACAGACTGGGGGAATTTGGTGTGATGGTACACACAGGTTTTGTTTCAAGGCAGCCTAAGAACTTGGCTTACTTAGATCCTTGCATGTACTCTTGCTGTGAGTAGTGAAAGGCTTAAAGATGACAATGAAATTATTAGCTCATTAGCAAACATTCCATGAAAGGGAAAGCAGTACAGCAAGATCTCCCTGCTACTTAGGAATGTAGGTTAAAAAAATCCCTTCGTAGCATGTCTTCCCTCGAAGTGCTGCAGGCCAGGTACGTGTGTAAGGTGTTCTGTCGGATGATGAGCTTGATACATTGCTGTTGAAAGCATTTGAAAGCAATGAGCCAGTGCGGAAATTTCAGAAACAATGTTACTAGACATGAAGTAAGAAGCAAAAGCAGCCTGTAAAGTATCGGCTGGAAGTATCTGGAAATGTTTTAAGTACTTGGCTCTCTGGTATTATTGAAAGTATGACAATGAGGATGAATGGATCTCCCCTATCTAGTTGGCAGAGAATATTTATGCATACAGCTCAATAGCTTTGTGAAGTGATAGTATGGTAGCAAGTCACCTAATGACCTTGGAGACAATGAGTATTAAAGCTATCACTATAATAATTATAAGTAACCAGAAGATACCACTGGTTAATTATAACATGTGATACATGCAGCCTGGCTAAACAAGCTAGAAGAAGAGTAAACCAAAGTTTAAGATTCAGGCACTGTCCTGGTACTTTATAGACATTGTTGTATTTAAGTGTCACATCAACCTTATTGAGTGGATATGATTATGATGATGGAATCATAATAGCTAATTTCCATGCAGGAGTTAACCTGTGTCAGATGTGTGTCCAGTGTATGACATAAATTATCTAATTTAGTTCTTACATTTGTCTAAGGTGTGTGAGATTAATGACAATTAGCTCCGTTTTATAGATGAGTGAACTGAGGAATATTGATCAAAGTCTCTCAGCCAGGATTCAAACCCAGATCTTTCTCACTTTTAGAAGCACTGTGCGTATAGGAGTAATGAAAATAAAATATAAAGAAATAATAAACAAAAAGAAAAAGAAAAGGAAGAAGAAGAAGAAACAGCTATTGAGTGTTGACTGTGTACCAGGCACTGGGCTATATGTTTCGCATAGCATATCTCATGTAACCCTCATAATCCTACTGTATCTATTTTATTGATGAGAAAATAGAGACTTAAGAACTTGCCCAGTTTTACACAACTAGTAAGATGCAGACAGAGATTGTGAACTCAATGCAGCATGACTCTGGAACCTAAACTATTACCCTATTTGCCTATAATAAAAATGGATAATCATAATTTTAGGACTTTTTTATTTTAAGAAAAGATAATGCTTCCCTATAATGGACAGTTACATGAATAAATGGGGGTTCATGGGCTAGAACTCTTTGGATTGTTTGAGACATCCTTCTGTTTGAACCTGTCACCTGTGCCTCTTTTGTATAGGTTGATTTTATTTGTTTTATTTTCAGAACTCTTGATATGGTATCTCAATGAAATAGGTTACAGGTACTTAACACACCATCCCCCACTTTGCCTGGAATTTCCTTAAAGTAGGCAAGCAAAGAGAGGTCTTATCACAGCCCCCAAAGTCTTAGCTGAGACTCTTGGTTTTAGCTGTGGTTGGCTTGACAGGAACAATGTGATTCTACTGATGCTGCAGACCAGATAAGAAGATATGCTAATCCCTTGCCCATTTTTTAATGATATTGTTTTCTATTGCATACAAGCATTCACATTAACATTTCTATGCTTTAAAGAATAAAAATCACTTTTTTGCAACTTACAAGGTACCCCGACCAAAATAATTAAGCCATTCAGTTTTCTGATGAATCACATGTTAAAAATAGTTTTATTCTTATCACTTGACAGGTTATTATAGATTTTTTTTTTTAAAACAAAGAAAGAATCGGTGTTTATAAAGCTTTGGCCCCAAAGAACCATGACATGACATTAAGCATGGTAGCTGTGTCACTCTTGAGTGTATTTTTCTTCCTCCCATTAGAATAAAGATGAATTAGACCATAATCATGTTAAATCACATTAAACAGGCTTTTTTTTTTCTTTTGGTCTTTTCTTTCTATAAAGAAATATCTCTTGTGCTACTCAGTCCATTTTTTGTCCCTTTTTTTCTGTGTTAGAGAAAATATTTCTGATTCAGAAGACTGCCCAGTGTCAAAGTTTATTTTTCCCTTGAATAATTGCCAAATTGTCTTATTCCTGATTTTCTTTATTGGGACTTCATTTTGCCAAATCAGGGTTGTTAACCCATCTGGATGTTTTTGTCTTTGTAACCTGTCTAAGGAGTTATTTGAACAACAGAAAGAATGATAAATCACATGTAATTTAGAACCAGAGCTGAGAATTCCAAAGGAAAAAAAAAAATTTCCCCAGAGAGTTTGGCTTGCAATAAAACAGGATTGTCGTGTTTTTAGTGTTGTCTGTTTTGTGTTGGAAAAAAAAAAATAGATCATCTTTTTTGTCCATACAGTCACCCTCTGGTATTATCTCCATCTGGCTGTCTCTACAGCCCTGGGCCTCTTAGCTCTGAGTAAGTATGTACCAGCAGCTATTAATAGCAGAATCCTACAACAGTCTGCTGTCACGGATGGAATCTGAGCTTCTGAAGACTAAGACCATAAAAACTCATTACAAAGAAAGCAGTACATTCTTTGGCACTTAATGCAATTAAGCTATCTATAAATAAGGAACATTTTTAAAGGAATATACTGATTCTGGTTTGTGTATTTGGTTATTGATTTGGTCCTTGATACGTAAGTTTTTCTTTTATGATGTTGTGAAGACCTGTGGTAGTAACCGAAACACTACATGTAAAATTGCAAGAGAATATCTTGTTTCAGAAAAAGGTGATGTTTAACTTGAGGGTATAATAGAAAATTCATCTCAACAAATAAAAGGGGGAAAAAACTTTGAACTAAAGAATATACATCATGGATCATAGAATCCACAGGGATATGCATGTCCCTCCAGGAGAGGTTGCTACTTAACCCCTTGAACTGTGACCATTGCAGGGGCCAAGACACCCACCATGAAAGAAAACGCGCGCGCGCGCACGCACGTGCACACACACGCACACACACACACTTTCTGTCTCTCTCCAAACATATCCATGGAAACTCCCAGTTCTTTTCCCCCTACACATATCAGAGACTGGCAGAGATTGCTCCCTCTAAAGGAACTGTCTTAGTATCTCTAGTGAAGAGTGTAGGAAGAAGATGGAAAAAAGGATTAAAATCTATTTCTGGACCCTCTTTCTCTCTGATCCCCTTGCTTCTCCAGTATTTACCAAGAGAATTAAGGGATTTATTAAATCAGATTAACTACTTGTGTCATCTGTTCCACACTCAGTAATAGCAGAGACGCAGCGAGGCTAGGAAAATGAAAACCCAATGCTGTGCATGGAATTGATTCTTTATCAGTACTTACTATAAATGAAAGGGAGAAATTTTCTATTTTCTCATTAGGTTAGAATGTAGGTTTTTTGAGGGAGGGGCCATATTGGTTTTGTTCACTTCTCTATCTCTAACATCTACTACAGTAAATATTATTGAATAAATACATAAATATATCAAGTTAAGATAGCTTATGTGCTCTTGAAAAGAGTGGATAGAAATTCCTTCTCAGCTCTGTGCTGAAACACAATTCCTCAAAATTTTATTGATATAAAACAATTAGAAAATAATGTATTCTCAGTGCCCTTTTCCCTTTTATTTCCATGTCAGTTTTTATGATCCATGCTGCCTTTTTTTAATATGTAAGAAACAGAATTCCCAAACACAATTCCCAAGCATAAATCTCCTATGGTACTTTGAAAATGATTTCTCATGCCAAATAATATAAATTCATTTAGGAACACAGCTAATCCAATTGAACTAGATTTGAAATTTTCTACCAATAGCTGTTAGGTTAGGGGTGAGGATGTGTACATTCAGTGTAGGATAATAATCCCTGTCTTCAACTGGCTCATTTATTCATTCCTTCATTTTCCCCAACTATCACATAATCCCTATGATGTGCTTGGTACAGAGAATAAAATAGTGCGACCAAAAAAGAAAAAAAAAAAAAAAAGTAGCCCTGACTTCATGGATCTAATGAGGATCCATGAGAGGGGAGGGAGAAAGCAGGACTTGAACAAGCAGTTTCACTGAAGTGTAGAAACTGCCAACGTGAGTTAAAATTGTTAGCATCTAATATGAATCAGTCTCCAGTTACATTAAAGAAATAAGATATAAATGTGTCAATAATTATATTCTATTAATTAATATATGTTAAATTGCTATCTGAGAAAATGGAGAGATAGCCCAGGACAATAGATGATGTGTTGAGAAACGTGTAGTGTATTTAGAAGTGATAGTAATTTAATTTCTCTGCATTTCTATGAAGTGGAACCATCTGTGAATACTCACAGAAGAAGGAGAATGTCAGCTGGGTCTTTAAGAATGGAAATGGTTTAAATATATGGAGATAGGATTGCACAATAATGTAACTGTTAGCGTTGCTGAGTTTTGAGTTCTAATGGAAAAACAAAAACCATATCAAATACATCGTATTTGAACCCTTTTATGATACAGCAAAATAAATTCTAATTGGTTTAGAGATGCTGAATTGGTCATTTGTAAGTCAGCACACTCGAGGTTCCAGGAATTCATTCCCTTTCTGATTTGTTGTGTCATGTAATCTGGGGAATTTACGTTGGGTTAGAAGTTATAAGGCAAAGATTACAGTAAATTTCCTTTTATCTCTCTATTCCCCAAAGAACTTGTTTTTATTATGACCTCTAATGTGCCAGATAATTTGATCTCAAGAGTTCTATTCCAGTGTAAGGGACCCAAGAATGTCTGGCCAGCTTTTAAGATAACCCACACCCAAAGTAACAGTTCAATATATGGGGCTGTGGACATGGTGGTTAAGAGAGTAAACTTTGGATTCAAAGTAATCCAGTTTCATACTTTGGCTAAAACCACTCTTTGTTGTCTTGGGCAGGTTATTCGATCACTCCTAAATCACTTTATTTACAGGATGAGATTTTGTGTATTTGGTTGTTGATTTGGTCCTTGATACTTAGTTTTTCCTTTATGATGTTGTGAGGATCTGTAGTAGTAATCAAAACATTATATTTAAAATTGCAAAGGAATATCTTGTCCGTATATTAGCATACTGATTGGGGCATTGTTTTAATGAATGACAAATACTGGAAAGATAAAGATGACAATGACCTGGAGCTGATTGGAGCATTTGTATCTTAATTTTTGAATATTTTACTGGGATCTGAATTTCAGTTTCCAACTTTCTTTGCCTTCTTCTAAGTCAGTCTCTCATTACATTTATAACCTCAGATTCCTCAGGCAAGGAGATTTAAAAATAGTTATCTTCATTATTCTTAATTCCATAGGCCTGTTCAGAATTGGAAAGACAACAAAAACTTAAACTGTGACTGCTAGGTCAAGAATATTTTACTACCTGTGATACCCAAAAAAAAAAAAAATTTGACGTGATACATGCTTATAATTGTATAGCTTGTTACAGTTTTCAAAGCATTTTGAAATATACCATTGTACTTGACCCTCCCCAAAAAAGGTAGTTACTGGGTAGTAATCATTTCTTTTTATGCATCAGGAAACAGGCAGAGAGAATAACTTGACTCAACCAAGTTATCCAACTAATAAGTGGTGGAGCCTAAATTCGAATCCAGATCTTCCAACATATCCGTTAGTATTTCCAGAACTCTTGAGCTTATGGTCTGTTGGGAGAGATAGAACACATATTACAAAAAATAATGGAAGCAAATGCAACTTAATATACCTCATTGTGAATTAATATCTAAATGTATGAAGAGTAAAATTGAGAGATTTTAGTGAGATAGCATAATCAAAGCTTTCTAGGAAATCTGAGTATTAGGAGATTCTGTGGGGTTTTTTCCAAGTAAACATGGAAGTGTGGGTCACTGGACTATGAGATACCATGTCATTTTAAAATGTGTCTTCTGCTGAACCAAAGGGGAAAGAGCTGCTTTTTCAGCACCACGGACAGCTCAGCAACTCTCTAAAGGGTTGTTCCATAAACAGCATGAACAAAGTCCTGTCTATTTGATAGCATCAGCTCTGTGAAGCCCAGGGGAGCTGACCTGACCTTGTAATGTTCACTCAGTGAGGAGCGTAAATTTAAAATAACAGTGGAGTTGCATTAAATGCTTATTCAGGAGGTTTCATTAGTGTCAATAAGCATGACACATTTGAAATTATTGATTTTTGTATTTTTCTCAATTTAAAACTAGGAGAGGCTCAATTAATTACTGTGAAGTGCCTTTATACAGGTTTCTTTCTATCTATGTTAAAGCCTATTTCAATAATTACCAGTCTGTCACAGTTGATTTTAATAAATCTACTTTTTTAGTGTACACCTTTCCTCCTCCCTTTACCCAATGCTTTCTCCCAAACTCAACTATTCACTGTATGGCTAACCATCCTCTGACGATAAAGACCAAATAGAAATCCATAGATGCTAATCATGTAGCTATTGAAGAAGGGGCCTTGGGGAGTCAAAGAGCTGACTCATAAATTAGGAAGAGTGGAACAGGGCTGCTATACACGCAATATCTGTCCTCATTGGCCATAAGACCAAAGAGATGGTTGTGAGGAACATGAAGTGTAGCATCGTGAGTTCTGGACACCATGTCTATCATTTTTGTGTCATGAATCTCTATCTGATTTTTAAGGCTGGAGTGGGAGCATGAGACTGACTCTATGTTCTAAGCTTTTGTAATAGAAATAACCTCACATTCAATATGCTTTTTGATTTTCAGTAAATGAGGCTGTTATCAGATTTGACATAATTACGTATATCCAATCAAAATCTTGCTTTCTGTAACTTCCTGTGGCATCTTATAAAGAGGAACTTGTGGCTCAGCTGTTTAAAAAGGAGAAAGAGGAAAATATAACTTGTTGGGAGAGAACCTGGAGTTTGTGCCTGGGTTTGCTTTACATGTACATCAATCACTGAAGACCTAGGAAGGAAATGGATTCCCAGCCCTAATCTTTCAGATGGTGCTTGCTTACTTGCGTAAGTTTGAGTCTTTTCCAACTCTGCTTTCTAAATTAACCTGAAATGAAACAATAGGGACTCCTGTTTTGCTGGGTTTTACAGAGTCACTCTGCTAGATTACAAGTACTATTACTGTTTCATGGTATTGGGAGAAAAATTCAGAAAGATAGGGAGAAGAACCATCTTACCCTTCTGCTTGAGAAGACTGTGTATCTGTCATGGCTAATTGAATCAGCTTCCAGGATTTTTAACTTTAAAGTTGATTGGGCATTATGACATTGCAAGTAAAAATTCCAGATCATTTTTAAGTTAATCCTGGAAATCAAACTGCATTACAGATCCCTTCTCCCCCCCTTAATGCACGTTTTACTCTTTATGTGGTATATCCTCTAAGTTAACTCTCTGGCAACAGAGCAAGTTCACCAAAAACAAGACATGCAGACTGTCAGATAAAATCTTCAGATTGAAACCAGAGCAGGAGGCTGAGCTCCAAATTGGAGAAGAAACATGTGTGACCTCTTGGTTCAAATGAGGGGAGTGTCTCTAAACAGTCCCCTTTGCCAAAAAGCTCAGCTTTCTTTGGATATAAAAACAACAGTCCTTTGTTCTCAAAGATGTAAGAATGATGTTTGGTGTTAGCTCACTTCTTCCCATGAGTTCTGATTTTGGGGACTGTATTGCTTTTAGGTTCAAGGATGTTCTACAGTCTAGATTGCTAATGCATAGAAGGATTGATTTTTATGTTTTACTGGTAATAAAAGAAGCTTATTCATTCATCTATTCAGCAAATGTTGACTAAATACCTAGTATGTACCTGGCACTGTTCTAGGTGCTAGAGATACCGTAGTGAGCAAGATCAACAGGGTCTTTCTCTGTTCTCATGGACATTATATTCTCATGGGAGGAAAGGTCCAAAAAGCAAATAATTTGTAGGATGATAAATGGTATGAAGAGATGAGAACAAGTTAATGGTACAATAGAGAGAATGGGTAGTAAGGAGCCACTATTAAACAGAATAGAGTGGGAAGTTCTTGACACTAAGACCTAAATAACAAAAAGGTACCAAGATGGGAAAAATCTGGGGAATGAGGACTCTCAGAGAGAAAACAGCAAATGCAAAGGCCTGGAGGTAGTAATGAGCTTGGAGAATATGAGGAACCAGTGGGACTTGAGCATGATGAATAAAGGAAAGGTGGAGTGATAGGAGAGGTAGGCAGATGCAGACCAAGTAGAAGCTTAGAGGCCATGACAGAGAGGGTGATTTTATTCTGATGGCAGTGTGAAGTTAGTGGAGGGCTTAAAAGCAAGGGAATGACATAATCAGATTTATACTTCCCAAAGAGCTCTTTTTAAATATCTGCATTCTCTAAATTGGGGAGCCAATCCTTTTCTTGACATCTTCCTGATTTGTTATTTTACAAATTTCTTTTCTTATAAAATAAGCATATCTTTACAAGTACCCAGCATAGTGCAAATGACTGGACAATCAAGCTATTTTCATTTGGATTCATTTTCTAAAATATGAAACAATATTTTACATGTAGTATAACATTGGGAAGCTAAGTTCTAGTCTCACCTGGGCCACTAATATACTATCTTCTGAGCAGAGTTACATATGTTCTCAATTTGCATTTCCCCACTAGTGAAATGGTGAGATTAGTACCTCCCTTGTTTCCCTTGCATAAATCCTGAAAGGCTGTGGTATGAAATTACACTTGAATATGCTTATTTATAAAAATGAAGGAGCTGAAAGCTAAATCCACTCATGCAGTTAAAACATTTGTTGAATACCGGGCGCAAGGAGTCTAAATAGTTTTAATAATAATGGTTGTCATTTTATGAAGCCTTTCCTAGGTGCTAGGTACTATGCACTTTTTCGTTTACTTCTGATATATCTCTATTTCTGAAGTGAGAAAAGTGGGACTCAGAAAACTTACTCTCCCAAGCTGGTAAGAGATGATTGGGATTTTATTCGCAGTCTGCTTTATCTCACACTGTGCTGTTAAGTTCTACTGCCTTTTGGGATTCCAGTGCCAGGTAGGGAGACAAGGCTAACAAGTCTTGGTACATTGGGATTTGACAGCCTAGAAAAGGGAGCCAACAAGTTCACCTGACTTCATAGAGGAGGGGTACTTTGAACTTGATCTGGAAGGAGAAGTAAGAACGTCAAGAAATGTTAATGGGTGGTGTGATGGTGAAGGAAGGACATCTCAGGAGGAAAAATAGCCCAAACAGAGATCTGGAAATGGGAGAGAGGGGCATGGGATGGGGAGTGGCAGGCAGGTGTGTGTGACTTGATGATTTGTTCTATTGGATCCGGGGATATGTGTGTGTGTGTGTTATCTGGGGATAATTTTTGGTGTTAGAGAGTGACGGTTTTGGGTTTGGGTTGTGTGTTTTGTTTTGTTTTGTTTTGTTGGGCTTTTTGTTTGTTTGTTTTGGTGTGTGGAGAGATGGTGTGTTGTATGACATGGTGGGAAGGCAGGATGTGGCTGGAATGACAGACGTAGGGAGGCTTGTTTGAAGGCTAGTGCACTAATCCAGGTGAGGAAGGATGTGGGCCAGAATTAAGACAGTGTAGAGGAGTAGACTTATTAGAGCAGTATTTTAGAGATAGAATCAGTAGGGCTTCTATCTATGTCAAGGTAAAGTTGAAAAAGGGATTCAGCTCCCTAGTTGGGCAGTGGTGTAGATCGAGTCCTAGGAACTTAAATGAAAGAAGAGGGAACAGGAGCAGATTTGGAGAGAGAATAAGGTGGGAGTAAATTTAGGACTTAATGACTTTGAATAGCCTGACATCCACATGGAGACACCAGTGCAGGGGTGAATTTGGAAATATGGTCCAGAGCTCAGAAGAGGTGTAGCCTAGAGGAAAAGTGATGGGAGGAAAGGTCCCCACACATCATGGCCTTTCTCATCTAGTATAGCAGTGTACTTTTGTGGTCACATCACTCTCTTATATAGCATTTAAAACTCCCACTGAGCATTGGAGATTTTCTGAAGGGGTTTTTCTGCCCTTAAGAAAACATTCAGTTCTCAGTTACCCACAAATGAGCGTCCATGGCAGATTTTTATTCTGAGCCTGGCTGTTGCCTTCTACCTAGCATAGTTTTAAGGATACGTTGCTTATTTCCTCAAAGTCAAGTCATGTTCACTGATCCGAGAAAAACATAGTTAGAAAGGTAGATCTTATGGGAGAGAGTTACAAGCATTCCACAGCCAACTAGAACTGGTTTTCAACTAGTACATTTCCTGAAATTATCTTTTTTTGTCTCCCTGTTCTGTTAGTTGAGACAATGATCAGTTGACACTTCTGGAACCTCCACTTTCAAAGACAAGTACCATGTTGCAAACTGTTTTGTTTCGGCTGTCCAGTGATTGTGTCTTTATCTGCATGCCTCCATTCCCACCACAGTGTCTTACTTACTTCTGATTTATTTCTTGAGACTCCGCCCATCCTTATGTTTTTTCCTCTTTTGCGAAAAATCTTATGGAGACAAAAGGGGAGCTCTCCTCATAGCCCACTGAGAAATTGTCTGTGGAGATAAAACGTCTTTATCTGATGAAGCAGAAGAAGCAGGAGAGCAAGAGCCTGGTGGTGAAAGTGATGAATCAGCTGAGATTTACAGATTTCTTGGCCCCAAAATAGTTCATTTTCAAAATATATTATTCAGAGCCGGGCCTGAGCATGAGAAAGAATTAGAGCTGATTTCCAGCTGGAGATTTTGTGCAGGGGAAGAAAGCCCACATTGATTTGTAGGCATAACTGACCTTGGTAGGAGCATTTGATTTTCAAATGAAGAGAAGGCCATCTGTTGGTTCTTGAGGGTAGGGGGAGTGAGGCGGGATAATCACTCCTTGCAGCCTGCTGTGCTTTATTCCTGCTCAGAAACTTTTGAAGGTCTGGTCTCAATTCATCTTCAGATATTATCTACTTACAAGGAAGTCAAAAACTCAGTGGTCACGTGTTGGCTCAAGGTCACCCAAGGAGTTTGTGGCGTGAAATGAACTAAAACTCGCATCTCCAGGCCAGAGTCCTTTCCCTTGACTACTTGTTAAACCTGCCATTTCTGGCTCTGTGATCTTGCTCAAGTCAGTGAGTCTCTCTGAATCTCAGATTTCTCATTTATAAAGTAGAAATAATGATATTTCATTGGGCCTCTGAGAAAATTAAATAACCTAAGATGCTCGAGAATAGTATCTGCATGTAGTTGGTGCTCAGAATATGTGAGTTCCCTTGAAACAGTGGGGCTCATATTGGCGATGCTTCTTCAAGACATTTTCGGTAAAAGCTGAGGTTTATCAGTCACAGCTGTCTCACTATGTGCAATGAGGGTGAGGAGAAAATCATCCATCAACCAAGTGGAGGGAGCAGAGACTGAGCTGGAGGTGTGGCAAAAATCTCCCATGATTTTTCTGTGTCTAATTTTTTTTTTTGCACAGATAAATATTCTTGGAATTCAATTCAATTCATACATTCTCTCAAAAAATTAATTGGACATCCTACGTGCCAGATCTGGTCCTGGGTGCGAAGATATAACAGCTAACAAGACAGCTTTGTTCCCTGCCCTCGTGGAGTTTAAAATCTAGTGGGAAAGACAAACCTGGATAAGATAATCACAGAAGGAACACACAAGCTCCAGGTCTGAAGGCTAATTTGTAACCAAGTCATCATAAACTATGCTGGAATAACTTGACCTAGTCTTGTGGGATCAGGGCAGGCCTCCCAGAGAAAGTGACCTTTAAGCTAAGGCTTGGGGTGAAACAGCCATGTCAGGTAGAGGGAACAAACATCATAAAGCAAAGCCATGAGGGAGAGAGGCATGCATCACTTTGGAGAAAAGGGAGTAGGGCTGAGAAGCATGATCAAATGGAAAGAAGGCATCAGATGGAGCCAGGAATGAAGTAGGGACCAGATCAGGCAGGACCAACCTAAGATCAAGGAAAAGCTTTTGTGGAGTTTTAAGCAGTGTCCACTGGTGAGATGATGATGACAGAGTCAACCAAAAGGGCATATATACATTCCTGTTGCTCAGTCTGAGAGCCCCACAATTTTCCTGTATCTCATCTGTCCTTCGAGTTATTGGCTCCTAACTCCAGAGTGACGGGGAAAGATTTAAGTCATAATAAATCTGAGTTACTAGCAAAGGAAATGAACCAATTCCTTTGAAGTCACATATACTGATAGGAAGTTACCAACCAAGCTGGGTCTGTGCATGTGAGAGGCTGGTTGCTGGTAGATTTATACGCTTTTAATATTTCCTTGGAGGCAGTAGAGTACAGGTGAGATCCTACTGATTCTTCTTGTCCCACACTCTTTCCCCGTTTGTCGATGGATGCTTACTTGTGGATTCATTTCTTCATTCATTCAACATACATTTATAAATTGACTTATAATCTAGTTGGAGACATAAGATAGTCAATAAATTGCAATACAAGATCGACAGAGGCAAGAACCATAAAATATTTGTTTAACGGAGCAGAGATTTCAGAGGAAGAGAGGATCCCTTCTAGTTTGTTAGAAGGAGGCAAGAGGTGGGTTTGGATCAGGAGAGGTTTATAGATGAGGCAACATTTGATATGAACCTTGAGGGATGCAGGAATAAATAGGTAGATACAGGGAGTGCAAGTAAGAAAGAGACAGCATTTGCAAAGAAAGAGAACAGTGAATGAAGATGCAGAGAAAGTAGAGGATGGAATAAAAAGTCCAGCTGAGTTTAAACCTATGTGAAGGAAAGTTCTTGAAAGATAAATGAGGGTCAGATGGGAAAAACCTCAAAGGCTTCTAAAGAGAGCTGGTAGAGGTCACCAATGGGAAGCTATGGAAATTTTTCAGCTGAGAAGTGATATGACTGAAAGGTGAGGAATCTACCAGGGTGTGGAGGTGGAGAGATGGCACCAGAGCTCCTGGTACCTCAAGCGCATGGCATCAGGCACGTTGGCCTGATGTCTGAATGAATCCATTGGGTCCAGACCTTGGCAAGCATTAGTACAGCCTAGAGAATTGGTCCCGAGTCCCCCTGCAATCCCACTGTGTGAAAGTCATTGGGGAGCATATCTGAGCATTGGGGAACAGCTCATTTTTTTAAAGCCCCCTACATGATCCTAATGCAGCCCAGCATTTGAGAACCACTCTTCCCTTCCACCCTACATGCAGAACTTACAGATACCATCCAATCCAGTCAAATTGCTGAAGGACCAGCAAAGTTATAACTGGCTCTTCCTCTCATGTTTATGAACTGGGCCACTTTAGATGATGCTTTTGGAAGCAAAAGCCCTGAACTCAACTAATCCTTTAATATTGATACCAAAATAAATTATTATTATGAAATGGGTGGCAGAAACATTTGACTATTGGTCAGAGATAAAACCAACCCTTGTAGAGAGGTGCACACAGAGCTTTCTGTATATATACACCACGTTGTTAATAGTGATCACTTCATGAAAGTGAGCTTGGGGATGGAGGCAAATTTTTAATTACATGTTTCCATATAGTATTGAAAACATATTTTATAACAAGCAAATATTACTTGAGTAATTAAAAACCCTAGCTCAAGACTTTCAAGCAACAGAAATCATATTTCAGTATGTACATAAAAAGGGGAAAGATAATCCTCTGTCTTCAGTGGTGACCAGGCTACATACACTGTGACCACCTGTGTCAGAGACTGTCCAGGTCAGGTGGTGAGGAAAAAATGTCTTAGGCTTCCTGGTTAATGATACTGTGAATGTTTACCTTGGGAAAGAGGACCTTTGCAGGATAAGTATCTTAAATGTCATTCTGACTGAGATTTGGGATGACTCACAGCTGGGAGGAGGAGCCAGCAGAGCAAGATCTTGACAGTGTAGTTTGATGGGCCAAATCTAATAATAACATGAATTGTATGGAGATCGATGCCAGTATCTTCCCTGAAGTCTTATAAAGCCACCTGCATGCAGGGAGGGGAGTAGCCCTTAAAAGCAGCTCATCAGAACAAGCCTGCAGGATCTTAGTTAACTCTCAGGGTGAATCAGAAGAATTCTGTGGGCTGCCAAGAAAAAAGGATATGATATTTGGTGGAAATCTAGTGTCTAGATTGATTTTTAACCAGTGATATGGATCAAAATCACCTGAGAGTCTTTGTCCAAGTATTTTTCCAAATATGCTCAGTCCCCACCCTTCACTCTGACTGTATTCCAATCTAGAGGGAGAAGTGGGGGACTAAGCACATGGATTTCAGGAATGCTGCCTCCACATAAGCCTCTGATTTTTAAAAATTCACGTAGATCAAGACAGGAGTCACCTCAGACTCTTCATTGTTAAAGGATCTATAATCTGAAATTTTTAATGAATTTCTGGGGAACACATTTAAAAAAATAGTAACCTGTTTGCCAATTAGAAAAGTAATTTCTGGACAGTATCAGTTTTCATTCTAATTTGAAATCTTACTCAAATTGGTTTTAAATAAAAGAAGGGTCAAGGTTGTATGCAATGTTTTATAATATGACTTCTTCATTTAATATTCTCATATGAAGTTTTTCCTATGTTCTTCACCATGATTTTTAATAGGAGATGTGCAGACTTTACCAGTGTCCTATTATTGTATGTTGTGTATACACAAGCACATACTTTTTCACTACTATTAATAACACTACATGCTTGTGTGATACAACCCTTGGAAGAGGAATGTTGACACAGTGCCGGGAACAGGATGGTGGGAGTTTCATAATCTGGACATAAGGAACAGGTGAAAAAACTTTAATCTGGAGAAGATTTAGCAGGCTTGGAGAAGGTGGTAAATATCTTCCAATATTTGCAGGGAAATCAAACAGAAAAAGAATTCAATTTGTTTTGCCAGCCTCAAAGGGACAATTGGGTAAAAATTGCAAGGAAACAGCTTTCAGGGGAAGGTAATGAATTTTCAAATAATTAAGCTTTGAAAGTCTTGCCTGCCCCATCCTTGGGGATGCTGGAGGGTGAGTTAGTATTTGTAAAGGAAGTAATTGAGGAGACTCAAATTTCTAATGGGAAGGGAAGGTAAAACAGAGTGACAAACTCCACTGGCCCAAGCACTAACCCAACAGTAAATAGGTTTGTTGAGCTAATGGACTCCTCT
The DNA here is from genome assembly GCF_048773025.1 of Camelus bactrianus. NCBI lineage: Eukaryota > Metazoa > Chordata > Mammalia > Artiodactyla > Camelidae > Camelus > Camelus bactrianus. Next base: position 104,904,751 of record NC_133541.1, on the reverse strand, counting down.
AAAACAATTTGAATTTCAGAAACCTCTGAGCAGAACATTCACTCCTCAATTGGCCATAGGTTGGCCCCTCCTCATTTATTTACCTGCCTGGGCTCCTGAAGGCATTGAGTTTACCACCCCTAGTAGATGCTGTGAATAGCATTCATTCAGATGCCTGTTGAGCACCTATTGTGTGCTGGCTTTTGTGCTAGATGCTAGACAGAACAATGACCTTGAAAGCTTCTCTGCCCTCTGGAAGCCTGCAGTGACAGGGTGAAGGAGGAGGGTAGTGTTGAATGTGGATTAGAAGAAATGGGAACTCCACTCCAGGTCTATAATCAGGACCACTGGTTTCTACTAACAGTGAGGTGTGTTTTGACTTGCCCCAAAGAGAAGCTTTTATTACCAAGTTCTCAAGGAAGAAAAGGGACCTTCTTAGAGGCACCACCTTTCCCCTGCCCTCGAGCAGACTGGTGCAAGCAGAGCCAGCTGGCTCATCCCTCGGGGCTGCTGTAGAGGAGATTCTGGGCTTGCAGCAGAAGTAGTATAAATGGCTTCTGTATCCCCTTTCTACCTCTTAAGAATGAATCACCCTCGGATTCCATGTAGAGGAGCTACAAAGGAAGCAAGCAGCATTTTAAAAAATTGGTAAATTAGAAAAGTAACATTGTCAAAAAAAAAAAGTAAAAAGGAACAGGAATGTGGAGTTCTTTTTAGCTGTCTCCCTTTCCTTCAGTGTTTATTTCACAAGGGGATGGTTTTACCCGCATTCTGTTGCCCATAACTATTTGAAAGCAGCATCTATTGAGTGTGTATTTAGTGAGACAGGAGGGAAGTGGGCAATGGACAACCATTAAAAGAATGGCATAGCCTTGAGGTTAGGACGTAAACTGATTAGAGCCACTAGACCAAAGGTGGTGGAAGACTTGACTTCCCGTAGAACTTGAGCCCCATTATACACTCATTGTAATATATTGGCATGTTAAATGACACACCCACAGGCTCCATGACTATTCTGAGGCTGACCATAAAAGGCCAAAAAGTAGGTGGTGGCCAATCCTGGGAATCCCCACCCCTTCCCCAAAATAGTTGGAGTAATCCCCCACTTTTTAGCCTATGAAATTATCCAGGCCATAAAAACAAAATACCCTCCACCCTGGGGCCGCTCTCCCTTCTGAGAGGGACCCCACTCTAAGGAATGTGTATCTCCCTGAACACGTCTACCTTCACTTTCTTATGGCTTGCTCTTGAATTCCTTCCTGCGCAAAGCTGAGAACCCTCAGTTGCTGGGGGGCATCCCAGGGACTCGCCCAAGACCTGGGACATGACCATCCTCTCGTGCCCCATTTTCCTGCAACATTAGTACTAGACTGTGTGGTAAGTGTTCTATGTACAGTAGTCCGTTTATCCTCATGAGAGTGAGCCCTGTGTTTTGTAGATGAGGAAACTGAGGTTCAGAGAGTCCACACTTAGCACATACATGAGCCCTGCTTCTGTCACTGCCATGTGAGCCTCAGCAGGGCTTCATTCAGCACCATCTGCTGCCTTCTCTTCCTGCCTTGTCCTGATTGTGGTGTCTGTCTACTCTATCCTTTCCACTCCTGTCCCATCTAAATTCTAGCCATCTTGCCAGGGTTCTTCCTCTAGCTCCCTCTGTTCTGTCCCCACTTACTCCTGAGTTCTGCTCTTGCCGTCTGTCAAGGTGCCCTTTGTCCCACCATTTACCCTTCATGCTGCTGAAACTAGTCCCTTTATCTTTTGATTAGTCCACTATTAGGAAACCAGAGACATTCTGGCCGCAGATTTTTCTCATCACCAGCAGAGCAGAGCAGTGGAAAATGGGAGGTTTTGATTTTGTATTAGGAGGTGGAGTCTTAAAAAGGAAATGCTTTATTGATGCAAAGAAGTTTAAAAAATCGTCTTCCCATATGGCTTATTTCAACTCACGGAGGACTCCAGCAGCTGCTAGCACTCAGCTGGATTTGTCCCTGCTGATGAGAGCTACAGACATTTCCTTGCCTCTAAATGTGTCTGCCCCTCGACTTCTATAAAGAAAGCATCTTGTTCTGGGAGCCACATGCTACTTGGTACAAAGTTACAGGAAATTGTGCTTAAAGAAGCTTCTCCTGAGGTTGGGTGTGACATAACACTCACCCTTACTGATATTTTCAAAAATATTTACAAATGATTTAAGCCTCAAATTCTTAGTGTAGCATTTGAGTTGGTATATGGGCTGTGTGTGTGTGTGTGTGTGTGAGTGAGTGAGTGAGTGAGTGTGACATACCCGTACTGTCTGTTATACATATATACATATACGCATGCAACAGTGCAATATACTAGAGTTTATTTAATCCTCAGAAGAGCCCTGTGAAATTGATGCTGTTCTCATTAGTTCAGTTCAGAGAAGATGGCTCACCCCACCGTGAACAGCTAAGTATTAGAACTAAGGCTCCTCAGGGCTTCTCGTATCCAGAATCTTCACCTCTGGGCCATCCTGAAGGCGAATTATGTTATTTCGATGCTCTAACAACTGGGACACCATGTAATTGTATACCTTTTCAAGCCCTTTCACATATATTTGGATTTTATGCTCACCCCTTGAGGTCAGAGAGCCAGGTTTTAATTTCCTTTGTTTTGAGCTAAAAGGAAACAAAGGTCCAGAGAGGTAGTGAGGCCTTCCAAACATCATGGAAGTAACTATTTCAAAATAAAATCACCATGTTAACCCAGATCTCCTAAATCCCAGTTTTCTTGCAGTATGCTGATGAGAACACTAATCTGGGCTCCTGATCCCCTGGGTTAAATTGGACAAGACGTCTCAGCCTCTCCAATGACTAGAAATTCATTTAGCAAATATTCACTGAATTATTACTGTGTAGTTTCGGGAGTTGTGCCAAGCCTTAGCGAGGCAGTGACAGACATTGCAGATAGGTCCTGCATTCCTAGAGCTTAAAGTCTAGCAGGGAAGTCAGATGATTAGACAAATAATTTCTATAAAGTTTGATGTACATGAAGGGAGCATATGGCAAGAGGATGAAAACCATGCCTAAGGTGGAGGTAGGGGATGTAGTTTTTGAGGCAAAACGATGATTTGAGCAGAGACAAGCCAAGGGAAGCCAATATGGACCAATATAGAGAGAGAATCATAAAGATCTGAAACCAGCAACTGAGAGATTGTGGTGATGTGATAGTCAAGTTGAAGTAAAGAGAACACACAAACTTTGCCGAGAAGCGAAAGTTCTAATACTGGCTTCAACAGGCACCAGCTGTATGACTTGGGGGCAAATTCCTGATCTCTGAGTTTCCCAGTTTGTAAAGGGAGATGTTAATACAAGCTTTTGTAAGGTTAAGCATCAGGTTTGCAAATAATAAATGCAAAGCACCCAACCCAGTCCTGGAAAAAGGTACCACTACCCACCTGCAGCTTGAGGGGGAATCACCTTCCTGATTTTTTCCTCACCTTACCCCAACACAACAGATAGACTGGCAAGTCTTTTCTGTACTCCCCACAAATATCCTGCCAGTTCCTCCATTTATCCCTATTCCCACATGACAGTGTGAGTCCAAGCGGCCTTCAGCTCCCACCTGGACTAAGAACACAGCCCCACTCAGTCTCCCTGTCTCCCCTCCCCGCCGACCTCCGTATCCATTCTTCACCCCTCAGCTGGAGTGATGTTTAAAAAACATAAAGCACATGTCATCAAGCTGCTTCAAACCCTCAGTCACCTCCCCTTGTTCTTAGTAGAAAATCTAAACTCCTTATTAAGGCATGCCTGCTACATGGCCATCTCCTGCAACGTGGCCTCATCTGGCACCCTCACTCACAGAGCTCCGCCCACACTGGCTAGCTGCTTCACCCAAGAGGGACAGGCCACCTCCGCAGAGAGGGTCTTCTCCGACCACTGTGTCTAAACAAAGCCTCCCATGTTAATTTCTACCAGACTGCCTTATTTCTCTCCTCCTCGGCCATTATTGAAATTCATCATTAGACATTTATTTGGGTGCTTACTAGAGTAACTGTCTAGTTCCCCTGCTAAGCTGTGACACTGAACTATTCTGTTAGGGGCCCAACAAATCGTAGCACGTGGCTAGCACAAGATAAGCACTTGGTAGACATTTGCTGAATTAAAGAAATGAAAGTAGGTTCTCAATAAACAATAGTAATTATTGTTCACGAATACCTTTCAGGGAGACTGTTACAATGTGTCTGGTTATGAGCATTTGGTAAGGATTTTCTTCTGTCCCCATTATTTGCCTCAATTTCCAGAGTAGAAAGGCTGGCAGCCCTGGGGAAGGCTTTATACCTGACAGAGAGGGGGAAGGTCATTGTCACTGGGATCATGGGAAAGAACTGCCCCAAAGCCCCTTGACATTGAATCCATATACAATTTCCGGGCAAATCTGTGATACGTTTTTTGCTACGACTCAGGGACCCAGGGACATTCATCACCGGAGAAGTGGGTGCTCACACACACTCCTGGGTTAGCAGCTGGCATTTCTGCCTCGAGGATTTTACATTTACAAGGTAATAATAAAAGTGGTATTAGAACCTACGGATGGTCTGTCCGATAGAGATAAATGTTGATTGCAAACTCCAACGTGGAAGTGGGACTGACTAGAAGTGTTACAAGGTAATTTAAGGCCCCATAGCGTGTGTCCCTGGAGATACCTTGGCCAGTCAGTTCTGTTTTATTTCAGGGAGGAAATAAAACTCTGCCTGATTGGACTTTTCTCCCCCTGACAGAAATGAGTAGTTGTCACGATGAATCATGGAGGCCAAGGCTACAGGGCTGGCAATGCACACCGAAGTCTGACTTCCCCTCTCTAGATGTGGTCCCTGGACTTGAAATCAGCGCCAGGTCTTAGGGCTTGCATCTTGTTGGATATACAGGATCTCTCAGTTCTTTCAAGGAGGTCTCTTACCACTTAGTGGAGGGGTGCTAAGATGATTTTTCCAAGAGTGTGCATTTAAGAGTAGAGCATTCAGGACTCAGAAATAGGGAATAAAGGACAAGGCGAATAAACGAAGTAAAGTGACGGAGTAATAACGTTCAGCAATTGGATTGTCTAAAACACTATCCAATAAAACTTGCTCTGATGATGGAAATACTCTAATTCTGTGCTGTCCAGTATGGCAGCCACTAGTCACATGTGACAACTGCATGCTTGAAATGTTGCTATGCAGTGAGGAACTGAATTTTAATTCATATTTGAGTAGCCCCATGGGGCTACTGATTACCACATTGGACAGCACAAATCTAAAGTGTTACATGATTGGAAGAAGAGTAGCAAGAATGATGTTCGGGACACAGAGATTGAGTGGGAGCATGTAAGGAAAGGTGGCTGAGGAGTTTTAACTAAATGGCATGTCCCATAGTGATTAAACACATGCACTCTGGTGTGAGACAGATCTGGGCTCAAATCACAGTTCTCCCAAGTTCCGGCTCTGTGATCTTGAGCAAGTCAGTTTCTCCAAGGTTGACATTTGTCATCTGTAAAATGAGGATAAAAATAGATCCTACTCTCCAGAGTAGTACATCTTCAATAAGGTACTATGAATTATACTAAGTACTTAATACTGTGTTTGGCACAATTTATGTCTTTGCAAATTTGGTGTAGTTTCTTTTCTGTGAAATATACTCCTCTTGTTTAAACTCATATCTAGACAACAGCGTTGGTAAGCTTTTTGATCTGAGAGACAGAGGAGGACCAGAGAATTGACTGGATTTATCTGACTATGCAAAAGTATACCTAGAAACAGCAAAATACTGCCGTGCCTCTTTGGCCATGGATAGCAAGCTCCCCAGTAGCTCATGGTGGGTGTTCTGTGGAAGGGCAAAGTACTAGACCATTTATAGTAGAATTATAGGATGATCAAGCAGGAAGGCATCTTAAGGAGCAGTGATTCTCAAGCTTTCATGTGCATATAGATCACCTGGGTCTTGTCAGATGGAGGTCTGATTCAGTGGGTCTGGGTGAGGACAGAGGTTCTGCTGGCCCAGGGGTCCACATGTAGAGTAGCAAGATGATTGAGCCCTAAATTCCAGGGTGTAAGACCAATACCCTATATTCCTGATGAGGAAATGGAGACCCAGAAGGGAAGACTTGAAAGACGTAAGACAATGAGAAGAGGAGCCAAGGCTAAAATTAACCACCCGTGTAACCTGCTCCAGTGTCAAGCGCGCCTTGGCACTTCCCCTGGCAGCTGCGGTCTCTTGCATTACAGGGCACTCAGTGGTCTGCAGGTGTCCTTTGGTCCTGTACTTCCTGTTCCATTTGTCAGCCAAGGATAATGAAGGGTGAAGATTCTGCTGCTTGCCCTCACTAGTCCAGCTAGGGACTGCTAGTGAAACTGGAGCCAAGTTGCAGATGTGCCAGCTCTTACCCCAGGGCTGCTGCAATTACAGGGGTGCACCTCTGTCACTCTGTTCTCCATCATGAGGGGCTCCAGACTGGATGTGAGGATGGCTGACAACTTAAGCCTTGGCAGGGACTTAGTGGTCAGTCTGCGTTTAAGATATCACACAGCAAAAAGCAAACAAACAAACAAAGATCAACAAAGGAGTGGAAAGAGTCAAGTGTCTCTTCTATGTTGAAAACACAGGATTCTAGAGCAGTTCTCACCAGGGGAGCAGTAGCAGTGTGCTTAGAGTTTGTGCACAAGCCAGTTCCTGAAGTCATATGTTTTATTCCTAGGGAGCCTAAAATGAATGTCAGCTCCAAGTGGGAGAGATGGAAATGAAGCGCCAGTGTCAGGGAATAGAAGATGTTTCCTTGATCAGCATGAACCGCACTGCTCCTTAAAACAACTCAGTGAGAGAGGTTGGAACTTGGAACAATGATCCTTATTAATAACTCTAAGTGACGTTGGATAAAGGTGTGTGGTGGTGGGTGGGTGGATGTGTGTGCGTGTGCAGCCCAGGCTTACCTCCCTGCTTTCTCATGTGTTCTGTGGCACACGCACTTCATATTATCCACCTAATTTCATGTATGAGTTGTTAAGATGAGTGAAATGTTCCCTGCAGGTCTCCCAGAGAATTCTGAAAGATTTGGCCTTTATCTCAGTGTTATCTCTTTATCTGCTTCAGGGGCCATGATAGGGTCAGACAGTTTTCTAGGTCTTTGCTATCATATGATTTGGATTCTACAAGATAAATGTCAAGAACTAGGAATTCAGACTCGTTGAGCTGCTGATGATTAAATGGACTTGTGGCCTCTGCCTTTTAGGTCTGGGTCACAGATAAAACCAAGTATTTTGAGGTCCCAGCTTGAATGAGCTGGAAAACACAGCTTTCCCCTGAGACACGTCCTCTGTGCATAATATCAATTTGTTGGGATGCTTTGTGAGACTGTAAGGTATCCTTTAAATAAAATAGCACTTTCAAAACAATTCATTTTTCTCCTAAGGCATAGTTTGTACTCCAGGCGTATCTGACTTACCATGTTCCATTGCTATTAACGAATTCCTTCTAAAGGTTAATACCACTACAGAACCAGCTGAATAGGTGGGGTTTGGCTAGTGCAAAAACTGAAGTATATTAGATAATGTCACCTCTCCATCTTCTGCCCAAATATCTTCATAGACAAATGGGAACGATCTATCTGCTTTTCATTTTCAAAACCATCGATTTTTGTAATAATTAGAGAATGAAGTGCGAAACCAGGCAAAATTCTTTTCCCTCTTTTAAAAACTGCATTTGAGGATCCAAGCTGTTCTAATGGCTTTCTCCAGTTCCAAGGGTAGGGGGCAAATATTCCTTGAGTCAACATGCCATCACCGCTTGGCAAAGAAAATAGTACATCTGAGGTCTGCAGGAAGGTCTGCAGATGACTTGGGGCTCAAATAACTCGGGGTCCCCAAATGGTTTCCCAGTCTTCAACTTTCCATGTAATGAGAGCCGTGGATGTTTCCAAGCACAGTTTGACCTGAGTTCTATTGATCTAGTCATTTGGCTAATCACTCTCTGCGATTAAATCCTACTCCTTGCAATAAAGTTAATCTTCCCAGCACATAAAATTTGATCCCCACAGCTTTAAGCGAGGACAATTGCTATTGTTTACTCTACCATCTTGGGACCCCAATAGCTTTGTTCAGAAGGCCAAAGCCACTCTTAGAGCTTGAGAAATTGCAACCTCCTCAAATTAAAGTGAGAACACTTTTCACTTCTAGATGCCAAGTCCCCACTAGGCTGCCTCATTCCTACTCGGCCTCATTTCTTCTCTAGAGCCCAGCACGGACTCTGCTCCACTGAACATTATGCTTTTCCTCAAGCAAGCTGCTTTTGCTTATTGTCAAGGCCATTAGCACATGCTTTTCACTTATTCTGTTGGGCCCTTGTTTGGTTCGAGCTCAAAGAGATTAGTGTCTGGTCCATAAACCCATCAATTTCAAAAAGTCCACCATCTCTGCCCTATCTTCAGCTCCATCTTTCTAAGGGACTTCTTGTTGCTTCTAAAAAGAACCTGATCTTGCCTTTCTAAGCAACCTTGGAAGATTCATTCACTGACTTGACAAATATGGATTGAATCCAAAATCACACAGTTTATACGCAGCAGGCTTAAACACGGATGCCTGACACTGTCATTCATATTCCTTACTGTGACCCCAGGCTGACTGGGCTAAGCCTTAGAGTTTTAGGAGCTGCATAGATCACAGGGTTTTGAGAAGCTTAATTTTCTAGATCTGTTAATGATGACTCAAATTAAGCCACATGAATTACCCAGAGTATAACATTTTTCAAACATTTATTCTGTTGTTTTTTTCTCCCAATATCCAGTGAATATTTCTCTTCACATAGAGAATTTTTTATTAAATGCCTAATTAAAACTGGTTGGATTCTCACTTATAACAGTTCTCAGTTCTGAATTTAAATTTAATGATGTGTTGAAATATTAATGACCTTTATCTTTAAAAGTGTCTCAGTTGTACTAACGTTAACAAATGGGGCTGATAATACCCAGCACTGTCTTGGAACATGCTCCTACACAAGACATTTGCTTGGGTTTGCATCATTCTAATGGTGGATTTTACACAGCACTGACAAATACCCAGTGGAGGAAAATTTTGCATCACAAATTGCCTGGAGATTTGGTCTCCTAATAAATACTTTAAAAGTGCTGTAATCCAAACTGAGTAATAATAGCTGTAAAGCATTTAGAGGAATTGACAGTGTTGGGCATGTGTTCTATGGAGTAACATTTGGATCAGACAAAGGGAGCGACCCGTAAACTAAGTTCATTCATACTCTCTCTGTTTATCCTCCCTTCTGTGGCATGAACATTCCTATGGGTCTGGTTTTAGCTCTGCGCATCTTATTAATGTTGACAGTGAAGACAGGAGTAAATTTATCTGAAGTTTAATTCTAAGAGCCATATTGGACTCTTTCCAGTTCCCCAAAAGTCCTTTGGGTTCAAAGCATTTGCATAACTCATGATGGTTCTGAGCCTTTGGGGCATAACATGAAGGTTTGGTCTCTAGTGTTTGTGTGTAAGAGTGTGTCCTTTGCAGAAACACCTTGGTACATCACTTCCCACCCCAACCATGACTTGGAGCTCCCAAGCTGAGGGGCAGTTGTTTACCTATCTCCCTACAAAACCTTACTTGTAGGAAATCCCATGTCTCATCTGGCTAAATAACTTAGACCATATGTTCAGGTCCCAAAGCTTGGGGCTTTTCGAGCAAGTTCAAATGTGTTTATTTGAATCACCTTGGGGATATTGAAATTCCAAGCACAAGTTCATTTTCAGATATCTCATTATCTTCCTTGGATTTGGTACCTAATGTGAACTTTGGCAGCAGATGGAACGAGAGAGATGATGGTCCAGGAGCACTTACTAATTCTTTTGTGCTCAGGAATACAGACAGATAGTGATAATTTGCACTTCAGTGAAACTTCCAGAGTCAGGCAGTGCCCTCAGGTATTGATTTGCCACCCCCTGTTGAGTTCTTGGGTAGAATTTAATTATCCAACAAATTTGGGGATAGCTATGCCAGATGTTGGGTATGCTGACCCAGACATTTCAAATGGAAGGATCTGGTGCATTCCAGAGAGAGCAGGAAAGCAGTTTGGGGAAATGGGACTCGAAACGGGGCATGAAACTGGGGACAGGAAATTTGTGATGAGTTCCTCAGAGCCAGATGTTACTCCTCAATCCCCAAGAACTTTTGGGCATTTGTGAGGATTATTCAGGAAGGTCTGGGAGAAACCCCCAACCCCTGGACTCTGTTAGACAAAGAATCTCATAGTTTAGAACCAGTTGAGGACCAGCTTTTGTCTGTTCACAATAAAAACAAAATTACCCAGTGGATTTGAATGACGGACACAGCTGCTCCTCTCTCTCATTGAGGGGGTTAAGTGGGGCCACTTGGAGCACTAACTCATCTTCAAATGTGGGCTTATCTATGGGGAAGTTAGTATTGCAATTATACTTTGTCATTAATAAAATATATTAATAATATGATGATAGTAGTTAGGATTGATAAAGTGTTGACTGTGTACCAGGCACTGTGCTAAGCACCTGTACATCCCTTTTATTCTCATAACAACCTTATGAAATAGCTAATGATAATATCCCATTTTATGGATGAGTGAGTAAATCTCAGTCTTAGAACATAACTGCTGATGATCCTACAGTTAGTAAGAGGCAGAGGCCGATGGCCTGGCTCCACGGCCCATGCCTCTCCCCACCATCCCTAGGACTGAACTTGGCTTACTGGCGACTTCCCCATCTAAGGATCTGCCCTGCTCCAGTCTCTACTCAAAGAGTTAATATAGGGACACTGTTTTGTGCCCTGTGTCATCCTCACCTTGTCCAAGCACAGATGGTTGGACAGGAAGAGAAGGACTGACCAAAAGGCAGCCAAACCACTAGGCTGACTTGTGACCTCTGATGCGGCCTAGTACCAAAAACAAGACAAAATGAAACAAAACAAAACAATTATCCGATCCCTTCCACTAGGAATTCAGACTAAAAAATACCACCAAGGTATTTAGCTTGGAGAGCTTAAGAGGGAATAAAACATGAGGTCAAGTCGGGGCTGTGAAGTCATAAGGCAGCAGTGAGCAGCGGAATGCATTTGGTGGAGAGAGCCTCAGAGAGAACACAGAGAAATAGAGGAAAATCTTGAGAAAGGAAAAAAGGAGCCAAGAGCCAGGAATGCCCCTAACCTTGATGCCTTTCTGGTTTCAGTCCATGAGAATCCTTACAATATATAGTTGTGAGAGTGAAGTGGGATGATTTATGTCAGTCATCCAGCAGAATGCCTGATGCATAGTGAAGTCGTCAAGACAAGTCAGCACTATTATTATGTCTGTTATTATTATTATTGGAATTTTCATGGGATTTGTCTTTTATTTGAAAGATGCAAAACCTCCTCTCATTCCCAGCTTACCAAGGTGCATACAGCTAGGGTTATGAAAAGCCATAGTCTTCCTTTCATCCTTGAACTGGATTCCTTAACTGTTACAATTTATAATTCAGATTTCATCTTCCGATTATCTTAGTTTTCTTTCGGATCGATTCCACATCCACTAATGAACTATCATGTCGAGCAATGGGGAGCTATTGCCATAATCTGTTTTCCTCCGATCCCCCTTCAGATGCTAATGAGAAGTACCATGGAGACATCAGCCATTAGTATACATGGGCTGGTATAAATCATGGACTATGGATCATTGAGCATCTTTGTTGTAAAACAAATGGCCTGTGGTCAGTTAATCATACAAGGAAACATCTCCAGGGCCTCCTGGCTTTATTCGTAACCCCTAAATCCGTTTGCAGTTTTATAAACAGAGCATCTGTTAAAATATGCAGAAATGACAGTCACAGTCATTAGCAGAGAGCAATATAGCTGTGGCAGATTTTTTTTTTAAGCTTTTGATGATAATCTCCTCTGTCTGTGATTCATGCTTCATTCCCATTCTTGCTAAATCTCTTTTGTTCCCCTCTGTTCTTTTGGGTTACAGCACTTTTAACCCAAGACTGAAAAGTGGACATGTGTTTTCCCAAGCAAGGTTGGCACTGTGCCATTCCACAGTGTAACAAAGTGAGTGCAGCCCAGACATATTCTCTTGCGAAACCGTGTATTTCGGGTATGCAGTATGCATGGACTCGAGCAGCCAGAAGGTGAAAAACCCTAACTGGCTTCACACTTCTTTTATTGACCTTGGACGCTTGCAGTCCTGGCATTTAACCCAAAGTAAGTAGAGCTCCCCACCAACACCACTCCAAATCTCTCATACTCTCATATTCTCTCTCTCTCGATTGAAATTTTTACTGTGTTCATATTTAAATTAGCCCGGTGCAGTCCACCTCCAGGATGAAGACCAGGAGAAATATGGTCATTGCCAGGTAATGGCAATGACCGTTATAACGATATCAATATGACACCCTAGCTTGGTCCCCTCCTTGTTGAATAAAGAGATTATCATTCCGCTTAAGAACGGGAGTAGGTAAACTTCCTTTAGCCTTGGCTTTGTTCTGCCTGCCATGGAATGGGAATCAGCAGACATTCCCTACAGAAATTAAAAAGTCACCTCTGAGGGTTCAGTGTGTCCATCACCTATCCTTATCAATCAAAGGTTTTATAAAGTCTCAACATCACTCTGATTTTAGCCCTAATAGATCTTTCTAAATGGGCCCACAAGGGAAAAGAAGACAATGCAATAAAGTTGCTAAAAGCAGACTCTGGGGTCAGATAGACACAGACCTGACTCTTGCCTGCCCTAGAGAAAGTTGCATCTCAAAGCTGCAATTCCCCATCTAGATTTTTAATGCCTCTGTCAAAAAGTTGTTGAGAAGATTCAAAGAGGAAACCCCAGCAAAGCACCTAGGCTGGCACCTTGATAAGTATTAAGTAAATCTTACTCACCGTTGTTACTTTTTTATTGTTTTTGTTCTTTGGCCCAACACATGGTTAGTTAAGTTTGGTGTTGATTTTAACATCAATGGGAACTTTGTTTTTAAAATAGTGAAATAATTTAAAGCATTCATTTGTCTGAGAATATCTTCTAAGCAACCACCCCTTGGCTCAGTACTCTGTTCAGTGTTGTGCGGCGTGTGAACACTCATCCTCTAGTGTATCTTGATCAGTCAGTCAGGGGCTCATGGGTACCAGTCAGCACAGAGTGGGTTATAGGGAAGATCCAAGCCAAGGATGTGGAGGTTGGGGATAAGAGAAATAAATTAGCCCTGGAGAAGGCTTCATCATGGAAGCCAGGGTCCAAGAGTCTCAACAAATCTCTCTAGTGACATGTTGGGGAGAGGGAAGGCTAAGTTTCATGGGAAGATCAAAAACAGTAGCCAAATGAGGCAGCAGGGTGGAAAAAGTTGGAATAACATAGGCAAGGAATGGGCCAATTTGCGTTCTGGGGGAATCAAAGAGGATTGGAGGGTAAAAGCCAATTAGAGGATCAAAACCAGACTCACCAAGCCCCTGAAGAAACTGGGGGATAAAACAGAAGGCTCCTGAGAAGGAGGCTAAAAATAAGACAAATGCCTGTCTAGGATAGAGTGGTGACTAAGGGTGACTCGGAAAGAAGATTAATGGCTTGTTTGTCCATCTCCCAGCCTGCCCCGGGACCAGCCCCAGTTTTCTTCCATATTCATGGCATTTACTGGCACTTGTGGCTGCATAGCTCCCTGCCAGCCTGTGAACTCTGGGAGCTAAACCTGGCATCTGCAGGCAGCAGCTTTCTGTGCTTTCAAAAGGAAAATTGCAGTTGTGCTTTGGCGTCCTGAGCACCAATTAAAGTGTCAGGCTTTGAAACAAACAAATACGGATAACAAAGAGGGGGATAATGTGTTAAAATTAGGTTCTCGGGTATCCCCGTTAATTTGGAGCTTCCAAGACAGTTACTGCTTGTTCAATAAATACCTTTTGACAACAGGCACGCCTGGAAACAAGAGATGCCCAGCAGATAGGTCTCTTGAAGCACGCGGTCAAAATATATCTTGTTATATCATACTCAGCATGGAGGCAGCGTCTTTCAGCTTTACAGCTCTTAGGAACATTAATCCCTCCAGAGGCCAGAAAGACAAGTGTTATTGTCCTACTGCTAAAAATAGAGAAATGAAACAAAGCCAGAGAGCTGGTTTTGAAAATCAGGATGGTGAGTTCAGTATGCACGGAACCCCTGTATGATGCTCAGTACACACAAAACCACTGCATAATTAAATAAACTGTGTAAACACCCAGAGGTCGTTAATGGGGAGCCTGTAGAAATGAAGAAATTAGCAATAGTGGCATGGATTTTTTAAAAAGCAATTATTTGCTTTACGTGATGATGAGAGTCCACAGATGGTGCATCTTCAGGTTCTTGAGCGCCTTGAAAGCCTTTTAAAGCATGATTGTATTCACGTTACAAATAACAGCCTGTGGGATGTACATGAGCACCGTGTATTCTATTGATTGCATTGGAACAGTGCTTGTTACTGCGTGGATCATGGTGGCTCATCCGCATGCTGTCAGAACACAGCAGGGATGTCAAGAGCTAACAAAGCATTAACTCCCCAAATTTTCAGAAGAATTGAGCTCATTTTCCACTTCTACCTTGAAAGGTAGCATTCCCGTGGGATGGGGACACCAACTGGTGAATTCAAACTGATGCTTCCCATTGCCATTGGTACTGGATCAAGTCACTATCTCCACTACAGAAGACCAGAGTGGACCCTGAGCAGTGGCAGTAAGCACCAGGTGTAGGTACTCACCAACATCCCAGGGTCTGAATAAAAGCTTGGGCTTTCTGGCCAGGTTTAGTCCAAGAATGCCTTTTGGCAATGGTAGCCGCCAAGAGGGCCTTCCTAAAATTTGGCCTGATTAGTTTCATTTTCTACCCTATGCTCATAGATGAGACCACCCACATTGTCTATTTGTTCATTCACTTGGCAAGTCTTTATTAAGCATCAGTTATGGGCCAGGTCCTGTGCTAGGCATTTATGGGAGAAATAGTGTCTTTCATGGGTTATCATTGCCTTGACTTCAGGAAACTTGTCTTCTTTTCCTGTTTCCCCCAAGGTACTTGACACAGTGTATGGCACATGGTAGGCACTCCATGAATGTAAATGAGAAGAAAGAGTGGTCTGCCATTTGCAGCTACCAGAGCAGTCAGATGCCAGGGAAGTGGCTTTTTGTCTCTTAATCATCTAACCCTATTCCTACAAAAAATTTCATTGCCCATGGTGAAAGCGAATGGGTAATTTCAAGTTCTGCTCACTCCATCCTTTATGATGACTCTTCTATAGTGACTTGGCTGTGGGACACTTACATATATGGACTTGGAAGTATGGAAGCAGATCGCGAAATGCACCCACTTCACCAGCACATGTGGACCCGTCAAGAAGATGCCCTTTGTTTTTGTTTTGTTTTTTTCATTTCTCAATTTAATAAGATGATGCCACTGCATTGCTGAAATTCTCTTCAGATGGCAGATCATTGCAGTGCCATTCTTATGTGGGTGTTAGCATCCATTGGTGTACCACCATTTGAGTCAGCAGTAAAAACCACTGGATGAATGGCTACAGTGGAAGAAGTGAAGCAGAGATGCTTATTAGGCAGTAACTGGGCAGCTGAGTGCAATAGTGAAATGCACAGTGGTAAAAAGCAGCGATCGCCTGTGTGCGTGTTTGTACCTAGATGAGTGTGTGCATAGATAAAAATGATAATCACTAACAGTGGCAGTGCATCTACTGTATGCCAGACACTATGTTAGTAATTGTACGTGTGTCATCCCATCTCATCTTCCTAGCAGTCCTTGTGAAGTAGATACTTTCCCTAGCCCTATTTATAGATGAAGAAACCGGTAATACTCATGACCAGAGAACTAAGAGTCCGTGATCTTCATCATGCCACTACACTGCTATCTAAATGTTTACTACAACATGGTTAAAAGAATGGATTATTGATTGATGGTTGTTTGTGTAGGAATGAGAAATGATTCTTTCTTGCCCCCATATTTTCACTTCTACAAAAATGTGGGAGAGATAGAGGCAGAAATCACTGTTTGTTGTCTTGATTTTCCTGCTTTAGAAATTAGTCCAAATCCATTTGGTAGCCTCCCAATGAAACCAATAAATTGGATGAGTCAGTGGTTCTGAAAAAATTCTGAAATGAGAATTAAACTCCACTATATTAATATGGTGATTATTCACATCCCTAAAATAGAGGTAATTTGTAAGGACTGTTTTCAAAACCCTAAATAGAAACAGAAAGCAATACAATGTGCAAACATTTGGCAATGGCGTTTGGTGTTGGAGATCATTTGTGCAATTACCTTTAGATTCTAACCAGATTGGGAATAAATATTAGCTATTTTCCTCATGGTTTTCTAGGGTTACTCAACTGCTGAATTGCTGGAGTTTTCTGCATTTCTGAGAAGCTCTGTACTTGCTTATTTGATCAGAACCAAAAAGGAAGTGGGCATTCACACCAACCTACTTGTAGCTCTGCTTTGGCAGTTTTTAGCTAAAGGAGAGTTACTTACTTGCTTAAGTTAACTGCTATTACACTTTGATTGCAACTGTCATTAGGTGAAGATATCCAACTAAGCTTGGGTCTCTATTGACAAATGCAAGACAGACTTCTCGAGTTATCTTGTCTTTTCAATGAATGAGTAGTCAAGACCCACCATTTTCTTCTGTGCAAAGTTCAAGCACTAATTTTATTACTAATATGAATAAATAAAGAATAAGATCAATCTTACCTCAAATGAGAAGTTGATTGCCAGTTAACAAAAGAAGACTAACAATCTTTAGGAAGAGTATCCGACTATTTTTCCAAGCTAAGCTGTAGTCATTACCTGTGTATAAGTGTCTTCCTTCTGCTCTAGTTCTATTTGTGAAGCTCAGATGAATTAAAGTCCAATTCTTTTGGTCTTTTGGGGTGGAGACCTATTGGTAGATTTCCTATAATAGTGCTTCTCAAAAAGGTTTTGAGAATTTCCTGAGATACGTGTCAAAATGAAATTCCCAAGCTCCATTCAGTATCTACTGAATCCATGTCTAGATTGTTCATCTGAAACCTGCATCTCTTAGCAGGATCCCCAAGTGAAGTTGACTCATACTAACTAAGTATGGGGACCCCTGAGCAAACTGATCTTCCTGTGTTTGGATACAGTAACTTCAGCTCTTACCTTTGTCTTGGCATTGTGTTTGCAGCCCAGTCTAGCTCTGGAAGCAGGAAACTGAGTTCCTTTACTCACATGGCCATTCTTAGATCCTGCACAGTCTCTTCATCACTAATCCTAAACATCTATCAGTCAGTCAGATAATTCCACTTGGAAACAAGTGGCAATATTGAATATTAGTTAGGAGCACAGACTGCCTGGTTTCAGTCTCAGCTCGGCAAAGGGATATGTTTATACACAATTGACGTGAGTGTTCCTGTCCAGGTTGCTGTGTGCTCTTGACTTCACTAAGCTTTGATTTCCTCAACTGTAAAATGAGGATAGCAATAATATTGAGAGATCATAAGGTCACTGTGGGGACTAAATGAGTTGATTAAATGAATTAAGTCCTTGGATCCACTCTTCTTGTCTATAATGGTCTTCATTATTTCGTCCCATTTTGTGGTTTGAAACACTATCTGTATACTGACAATTCCCAAATTCATATCTTCAGTCTAGTCTTCTCTCCTGGATTTGTATGGAACTCTGGATTTGTATGTCCAGTTTCTTCTTCAGACCTCCACTTGGATGTTCAGTAAAGCATCTCAGGCTTCATATTTTCAAAGTGGGAACTCCTGGTTGTCTCCTAAACAGACCGTCTTCTACCTGCAGCTTTCTCAGTTGATGGTCACTTCATCCTTCTGGTTCCTCAGGCCAAAAGCCTTGGAGACCTCCTTAACTCACACTCTACATATAATATATCAGGAAACCCTACTGGCTTAATTTTTCAAATCTACCCAGAATCCGATCTCTTTTCACCCCTTCCACTGCTCCCCTACTGATCCAAGCCACTATCCAGCCAGCCTTGTTGCAACAGCCCCTCGCTTCCATTCTTGCCTCTGACCCCCAAATCTATTCTCCATATGGTAGCCAGACTGATTGCTGTAAGAATTCAGGTCAGGTCATGTCACCCCTCTGTTCAAAATCTTCCAATGACTCCCTGTCTCACTCAGTGAAAACAGGTCCTTATGGTGGCCTTTCAGTTTCCTCTCTGACTTCACTCCTGCCGCTTGAACTCACCAGTCCTTAGGGCCCCAGCACTTGCTGTTTCTTCTACCTGCACTGCTTTTCTCCCAGATACCTGCATAGCCAATTTCCTCACTTCCTTCAGGTCTCTGTTAAAGTGTTTTTTTTAATGAAGCCTATATTGACTACCTGTTTGAAGTTGAAGTCCCCTTGTACCTTTGGCTTTTCTCACCTGCCTTAATTTATTCTATTATTTTCTCATAGCCACTTTCTAATATACTATATACTTTATCATTTAATTGTTTCTTATATATCTCCCTCCACTAAAATCTATGCTCCAAAAAAATGTGTGTGTTTTGTTCATTGCTGTGCTCCCAAATGTCCTAGAATAGTACCTGGCATATAGTGAGTATTCAGTATTCCTTGAGTGGATGAATGCATGAACAATGCATTGGTGTTGACTTAAAATGTAGTTTATAATTTTGCGCAGGTTTTTGTCTTGGCATTTGAACTGTTTGACATTTTTGGTCACTGTATTGATCAGGAGTCTTTTGACTGAAGGGCTGAAAAAATTCTACTAAAATTTTACTCAATCAAAATTTTGGCACACACAAATTAAAAGTTCAAAACATACTAGCTTCAGGTAAAGCTTGATCCAGAGCTTAGCTGTGTCTCCCTGTTGAAAATCTCTCTGCTCTGCTTTCTTTGTAGGCCCAGCAGCTGTTCAAGACTCCGTGTGGCAGAAAATTGGCTGCCATAGTTCAGGGCTTCACATCTCCTTAAATTTTAAGGAAATATTCCCTAATATCTCATTAGGTCTATTTGGATTCTGTGCCCATCCCTAAATCTATTCCCTGTACTCGGTAAGATGGAATACCTAATGGACATAAGCCAAGTAGAGCCTAACTCTGATGTTGGGGAGGAATCAGCACTTCCTGGATTTTACTTGAAGATGAGAGAGGAAAAAGTCAGCGGATTGATTGTTGTCATAAGAAGGGAAGGATGCTTGTTGTGGAAACAGCCAATGGTCTGGTATAATAGTAATGAGACATGCTTATTAAGTTAAATATGATAGCATAAGGTTTGGGGGAATTCAAGCCAAAATAACATACGGGAGAACTGATGGATTTCCTCGTTCATTCAAGAAGGGGAACAGCGTCTGCAGAAGCACAGAGGTATGAAAATGTGTGACATGTTTGGAGAGCTCTGAGGAGTTGTTGTGAAGGGAAGTGAAAGTAATATGTTGGAATCTTCTCAGTGTAGCAACAAAGGTCTGGACTTAACTCTCATTGGTCCAAGTTGGATTATTTTTTTTATGCCTGAACCAGTCACTATCACAAGGGGGAGTATGCCAGTTAGCTCAGGCCTTAAAGGTACATGCACCAACAGACACAGCAGATTAGACTGAGAGAAAAGAAAATTAGAATTTTCTTAACAGAAGAAAGGGGAAATGATGCTGAGGAGGTACCAGAAGCAGAAAAAGACCTGAAAGTCATCTCAGAATAGACCAATGGACCAAAATGCATCAATATGATATTGACACAACTTTATATGACATTAAATGTGGTGACAAGGTGAGTTATGGTATGAAAATTGTAAAATTCCTTGCCACTTCTTTTTATAAACACCCATATGATTCCACTCATCAGTTTTTGAGTTATGCATGTGTCCCTCCAAAGGGCATAAGCAGAGAAACTGTTGTGGGAAAATGGGGCCTGAGACGTGATTGTGTCCCAGGTCTTGGGCGAGTCCCTGGGACACACCCTGCCAAGTGAGGGTCCTTGGCTTCACACAGGAAAGAATTCAAGAGTGAGCCAAAGTAGAGTGAAAGTAGATTTATTCAGGGAGATTCACACTCCATAGACAAGAGTGTAGGCTGTCAGTCTCAGAAGGCAAGAGAGGAGATGGGTCATAATTGGAAAGTGAGAACAGCCTGGGAGGTACACATTTCACAGACAGAATGCTGGCCATCTCAAAAGGTGAGTGGCCCTAGGGTGCAAGGGTGGTTAGTTTTTATGGTTTTGCTCATTTCATATGCTAACAAGTGGGAGGATTATTCCAACTATTTTAAGGAAGGGGCAGGGATTTCCAGGAATTGAGCCACTGCCCACTTTTTGGCCTTTTACGGCCAGCCTTGGAACAGTCATGGAACCTGGGGGAGCGTCATTTAGCATGCTAATGTATTACAATGAGCGGATAATGAGGCTCAAGGTCTACTGGAAGTCCTAGCTTCCGCCGTCTTGGGGCTAGTTGGTTCTAACCAGTTTATGTCCAATCCTCAACAGCTGTGTCATGCTTTTAATGATTATACCCTGCCTCCTTCCCCTCTGTCTCAAAACAAGTCCGAAAAGACAGGTGAGCAGGCATAGTTGAGTCCTCCCATTGCAGGCAGCCTTCTCTTCTATTTCATCTTCCTTTGGGTGTAAAGAATACTTTTTTGAGTGGAGGAAAAGAGAACCTAAAAGTTAACTAAATTTAAAGCTTTGAGTGTGAACTATGTCATTTGCTACTTGGCTTGTGGCTCTAATCAGGAAATTCAGAATTAAAATTTGAAGGGCTGACCCTTCTCCTTGTGTCCATTTTATTCAGTCTAAAACACTATTCCACATCCTTCTCTTCAATGCCAAGTACAATGCAATGTGGACAGTCATGGTATAGTACTTTATTCTTATTGGCATTGCCATATCTTTGGAGAAGAAAATGTGGCTGGCTTATCAAAGGTGTGGGGAGTGTGAGGATTACCACAGGTGACTTTATCCTTGGGAGGAATATTCAGGCAAGGCTCAGTGCAGGTGTGCACTTGGGTGAAAGGAGACATCAGGTATCTTTCTGTGCTCATTCTGAGGCTATCTTGGGCTCATCCCCCTTTGCACGCTGCTCTCTGTTGCCTTGCTGGCGTAATTAAGCAGTCCCAATGCTGCTGCCCCAGTTTCTAGTCCGTGGGTATGGAGAGCTGCCCTCACCGTGCCAGCCCCCAGCATGTTCCCTTGTTAAATTATGCATATGCTAATGAAGTGTGAAAATCAGCCAAATAACAACTCTTTCTAATCACTTAAGGTCCCAAGAGCAAAGAGGCTTTTTTTTTTTCTGTTCTCTTAATTTTGGGGTGGTTGTTATGATTTGCAAGCCAATCGGAAGCACAATTCTCTGGGTGTTTCTCCTCTCCCAGTCCCCTTCCACAGAAATGAGGGTAATTGGCATTCTCACTTCTACCTCGAGTGAGAAGAGTCTTCTGGAAAACCAGTGACCCATGGTGCCCTTTTCATTTGCATCTGGGGCTGGATAATCCCTAGTTTTACATTCAAACACAGAGCAGTCCCAAAGGGCAATTAACTAGACTACATTACTTCCTACCCCCTGGAGGGTCAGTGTTTGGGAACATCCCCCCCAGGGACGATGTGTGCCAAGGCCCTTGTGTTGTGATTACATTTTACCTTTGCGTCTTTCAGTCAAGTCTCTGAGTCTTGGCGAGTCCGTCCATTACCCTTGCAGATCTTGTAATGTACTCTGGCTCCCTGATGTGGCCCCTGCCTGCCTGCCTCTCTGACCGCCTTCTACACTCTCCTCCCCATCACTTGCCTAGTACCACCTTGGTCCATTTGCATGCAGCTCTTCCCTCCTGGAAAGCTTTATTCACAGATCTCCATCTAGTGACCTCTTCCTGTCCTTCCAGTCTCAGCTGGGTTGTCACTCTTCAGAGAGGCACATCCTAACCACTGCTCTAATGTTGAATCCTATCTATCATTGTCATACGTCACCCCATCTTTATTCCCTTCAAAGCCCCCATCGCTGATACTGTCCCATTCCTTGGATTTATTGCCTCTTTCTCCTTGAGGGCAGGGGGACTTGACTGTCTCCTCTGCCACAACATCGCCAGGCCCCAGCACATGCCTGGCACACGGTAAATGCGCAGTAAATCTTTTTGCAGAAATCCGTGGTGTTTTGCAAGTGTCTTTGAGCAGTTTCTAATATTGTAGTGTAAGATTTGCTTTTTCTGGCTGCTTCACCCCAGACTGCTCCTCCAAGGAAGGGACTTTGTTGTGTTAGTATTTGTTTTCCATGTTGAGCACGCATGCTAGTTATGCTCTTAATATAATATAGACTGTTACTTGACTCCAAAATCATTGATGCTAGTGACTGTTTCACTGATAGTTTTATGGGGAGACTGTGGGCAGGGTTACATCACACGAACCACCTTCTCTTTTCTCTCTCCCATGTCTTGCCCATTTACCCCCCGAGTCTCAGGTATTTTCTTCCTCCTCTTCACCTACACATCCACTCTGAAATCCTCTTTCCCCCTCCTTTGTCCTGAGAAAATCAGCTGATGCCCTCAGATTCCACCCTACACAGCAAAACAGAAGTCTCACAGTGATCTGAACAGCAGTTACCTTTTGTTCCTCAAGCATGCTCCTTGGGGACCTGAGCTCATTCCAACATATTTGAATGAATAAATCACAGCATAGATGTTATCTCGGTCCCAACTGATCCGAGCCCTTCTTTCATTTTATTCATTTATTCCACAAATACTTATTAATGTTTGTGCCAGGTGCCAGGGACACAACAGTCAGTGAGACTGATTTCCTGATGCTAGGGTCTCTGGGAGAAACTCAGGAGGATGAATGAATACGGTGGTTTGTTGAGTCTAAACCCCAGAGCAGAGAGATTTGCTTCTGTGGTTGCAGGGGATCTAATGGTAAACCAACGGGCTGTGTTTCAAGAATACCCTTCACCAGATTTTAAAGGGCCTTTCCAAATTACGTAAGGTAAAGATTGTAGGTTTATCTGCCCAAACTCAACCTCCTGACTTTGAAAAACAGTGATTGTTTTTAACCAGGGTGTGCTAAAGAGAAGAAGTGGTTGGTAAGTGTGAAATTTACCGTCGCCTCTCAAAGTTGAAGCTGAACTGTACTTTATAGATGCTCAGAGGACCTTTATTTTTCTTTCTCTTCCAAAACACAAAATAGAGCTGGACTCAGAGGAAGCCAGCATGGAGCCGAACCACGCGAGAAAGTCAGAGACAACTCCAGAAATGCTGACACAACAGCCTGGAGGCAAGAGAGAGACAAATTCCCACACCAGCTGGGAAAGCAGGCTTCCATGAAGCCTGTTCCGTTGTAACGCTGCCTCCTAGAGCAGA
Organism: Camelus bactrianus; assembly: GCF_048773025.1. Classification (NCBI taxonomy): domain Eukaryota; kingdom Metazoa; phylum Chordata; class Mammalia; order Artiodactyla; family Camelidae; genus Camelus; species Camelus bactrianus. Next base: position 104,881,507 of record NC_133541.1, on the reverse strand, counting down.
GGTGGGAAAAAGAGTCGGCTGCTCTGCTCCTTAACCACGGGGGCTAGAGGAAGAAAACGATTTAATGGTTAGGTCAGAGGTGTTTTGTGTTGTTGAAATAGGACCTTATTATCTTACCAGTCAAGGTTTGAGCTTTAAGAAAGGAAAATATAGGGATTGGAAACTGGGGACCCATGAGCTGAACTCCGCCCAGGGATGGCTTTTGTTTGGCCAGTGTAGAGTTGGCCCACTATTTACATATTTTTTCATAAGTTGCCACCATTTAAAAATCAGATGAATTTTAAACTATCCATATTTCCATCTTCCCTTGAAAACTCTGATCCTCTGGCCACAGTGAACACATAGATCCTTCTTGGCCACAGGTAGCTGGAGTCGGGCAGCGGCTACCCTCCCGTAGATCATGTCTGAGAACTCCAGGCTACCCCAGTCCCCTCCCAGCCTGCTCTGCTCATGGAAGTTACCTGCCTGGCATTTGAGTTTGCAACCCTCAACACAGGCCGTGGGAAAGAAAATAACTGAGTGATTACAAGCACTATTTTCATTTGTTTGATTTTGGACAAACCTAAAGTTCAATCCTAGATCCACTACTAAAGAGCCCAGTGACCTTGGGGCAAATCCCTAACCTCCTGATGCTTTAGTTTCTTCATCTGCAAAATGGGGATTTGTTAAGATAAATGGGGATTTGTTAAGATAAACCCTAGAAAGTATTTTGCATGGGGCTGGGGTTGGAATAATCATTAAGTAAATAACACGAGTCATTGTTAGTTTGATCATAAAAGTTCCCTGAGATGGTTGAATTAAAGAGAATTGTAGAGGTCCTATTCTTACATTGCTCTCAGGAATCTTTTCTCTTTCTCTAAAGACTGATCTGTAATAAGAAGGAACTTGCTAGGTTACATCATACTCAATTGTGTCTTCATTTTTTGCTCTGCTAGCTTGGGGGGCTGTGGGGAGAGAGAGGAAGCATCAAACCCAATCACCCCTCTCTGAATGACATTGAGAAGCATTACCATGGATGAAGGATAAAACAAGTTGTAAAAAAGAAAAAAAGTCAAGAGTTATTAACTAAGAGCTGGGAGAAAGCAGAGGGTAACATAGATATCTTCAGTTGCCTGTAAGTGACCGGGCCCCAGAGAGCAGCAAATTGGCAGTGGTTATCAGCGGCTCCTTGGGTAGACTAAGCACTGTGCCAACCAGGGGTTTCAGGAAATGGCAACATCTTCCTTATCAGGATGTGGGATAAACAGGAAGATGCCAACTTCCTAACTGATACCTGACTGACTATCTCAGGGAGCACTTAACTTGACAACCTGGGTGAACCACAATGATGCATTCAAAGTAGTGTTTACGGAAGCCTGTGCCACAGAAAAGTGGAGAGAAAGGGAGTGGGGTTGGGAGCTGTTGTAGGGTCATCCGAAAGGTCAGAAATGGCCAATAGGAGGAAGTTCTCAAAAGTATTCTGTGCACAGGTGGGTGTTTTTCAGTTTCTGTGTGCTTCTCTCTTTGCAGTCCTGGGTTCCACAAGTTGATTCTTCATCCTCTTTTATTCATTTCTGAATGTATTTCTAACTTACGTGCATCCAGTCCTTAAATTTCATGATTCTAACTTGTCACTATTCTTAAGGCTGAACTCAACAGGAAATTGGTATTCTATAAAGTTAAAGTAATGGAACCTTCTTTCATGAGGTGGAGATACTTACCTTAATCTAAACACAGACAGCGTCTTAATGTCTATTTGGCACTCATTCTTCTTAAGAACTGAAATCTAGGAGAAAATAAATTGTGTTGCTATGTTTGTCAATCTGATCTAGCACTTTAATAGTAAATTTAAAACTGATATATAGTTACATTGTATGTGTTTAGAATTCTAACTCTGAATTGATGTTAATTCTGGTTTGCCTTCTCCTGAAGTTGTGATACTTACTGAAGATGTAAAGAGGATAAATAAGATTGTAGTGGAAGAAATGTTCACTACTTCCAAGGGGGCATGTCTTGAATTAACTTTCTATTGGTGTTACTAGTACTAGTATGTTTCTTACTTGATTAAAATAGGTCTCGAAGAGTTTTCATTTATAGCAGTTTTTCAGGGTGATATGGAAACATCTTTGACAGAAAATAATGACTACTTTTCTTATACAAATGCATCAAAATTCGTTCTATTAGGAGACAAAAGACTAAACTTCTCACCTTCTTCGTTGTAGTTAAGAGATTCCATGTGGAATTTTAGGTAGGTGGGTAAATAAATGGATAGATAGATAGATAGCTTGTCATTGAGAAAAACTTCTTTGCATGTAGTTTCATAATACAGACAAAATTGGAAGTTGGATGCAGTGTCAGGGGAAAATTAGATTGAAACATTCTGTTTTCTTATTTCCATTTAAAGAGTGAAAGGATGCATTTTTAACCAGCCTGTTCTCGACTTCGGAGGTTTTGAGGTATCCTCATCAACCCTTCACCACTGCAGGACATCATCTTCCCTTGTGGGACAAGTTGTGCAGATCCAGGAATTACCTGCTAAACACAGACACAAAAGGGCACACTCAGGAAGATGCATCTGCACACTCCTGTCTTATTTCTCCCTGGTGCTCTCGCGATGTTACTAATGTGATCACTAAAGCAGAAGCGCAGCTTCTTACTCTTCCTATCCCCCAGCCAGATAAAGACAAAATTCCTGGAGAGCCCTGGGGTGGAAGTGATGCTTCGTGATTAAAGCCCCTCGGAGGCTTCGTCTCCTATTCATTGGAAATCATTGCAGGGATGAGCATGTGTGTTGTCTGCAATCCTATGTCTGTTGACAGTTGCAAAGAAAGGCACCCACCTTTGAGAAGTTTCTTTTGTGTTCAATGAGTGTTTTTTAAAACTACAGACTCTGACATTCATTATTTCTAAAATAGCATGGTTCTCACTGACTATAAAAACTGTGGCCTGTGAAAAACAAGAAAAAAAATGCAGGAAAGCATATGTGGAAAAAAGTTTAAATAATCTATGCTATTTAATCAACAATTGAAGAGAAAATGATAGGTCAGAAACAAGGGATCCTTAAAGCACTCAGAGATAAGTTCTGTGAACATTTTCTTGGAAATGTCTGTTTCCTTATTCCACATGCATATATATTTTTAACAAAGCGAGGGTTTATACTGTCCTACACGACACCTTATACAGAGCCCGTAACATTTCCAGCAATAACATCTGAAAATCCTAATTTCAGCCTGGTTGATGATTCACTGTACCTGGGTTATAAATTAAAGTTGGGGACGGGACCGTGGCCATGTGTCCAGCTGTCACAGAAACAGATTACAAACATGTCTTAAGTATTCCTCTATCACAAGACTTTTCTGTATAATAATCTACTCTGTAAATGTACCTTGATTTATTTAACAGAGCTTCTGTTCTTAGACATTTGGTTGTTTCCAGTTAGTCAGTATCGTCATAATACTTACTATACCTGCATACTTTTTGCATCTTTGGGGGAAATTTCCTAAAAGCTGCATTTGAGTCAGAATCTGTGGCAACAGTTTTAAGGAATTTTTTCTATATTGATAAATTATCCTATATCCATGTTCCTATCCACACTGCCTCCTCTTCCGTCTCTCTTTATCTCTTTCTTTCTTCCTCCCTTCCTTTTCTGTCTCTCTCTCTCTCTCACACACACACACACCCCAAGTCTCCTCAGTTGTATCAAGCATTTGATTTAGAGAAATAACCAAGGGAGTTCAGAAACCAAGGTGGTCACCATACATGAAGCACAGATTGGAAAACTACGAATCAACTCTATAAAACAAAGTGGGCAAGATATAAAACAACTCTTGCAGTGTTAGATTTGGAGGATTCCCATGCCCTTCGTTGCAGTGTGTTTTGTGCAATGAGTGAAAAATCAAGGTAAGGTGAGAGCAAACCAAAATTCAGCTAAGAATTGGAAGAGTCAGGTAGTCATTGATAAGTCAGGCTGAAGTATCTAGGACCGTGAGCCGTCTCGTTGGACTGTCACTTTGTAAGTCACGGCAAGATCATGGGTATGCCAGAGGCAGCTGCCTTAGGGGGAACTTCTGCATCCTGAGCATGCTAGATTAATCCTGAAACTGAGATTCTCTGAATGTAAAGAGGGTTCAGAATGGTATCTTTATCTGGATTTGAAGCAACAGTGTTAAGACCCTCAGTATCCACATTCTGATTCACTGTGGCAGTGGATGGGAAGAATCTGGGTTGGTCCAAAGTTCACTTCGTTCATAGCATCTTCCTTCTCACTTTATTTGAATCTCATTTCAATTTGATCTGGTTCAAAGGAACTCTTTTCATAAAGTGTCACATTAGGGCAATACCGATTCTGTGAGACATTGTGATGTGATAGATTGAAAGGAAATTTTATTTTTCCATTGGTAATAATTAAGCAGTATATACTTTTTTTCTTACATTTTTGTCTTGTTTTTCAGTTCAAATCACTATGTTCTGCTTTCAGGGAAAATGCCTTGCCTGGGGGTTATATGGAGCCAGGCACTCAGACAAAATTTGAAATGCATCCATTTTCCAAATATCCAGATGTTTGTGTTCATGCAGACTAAATATCCAGGTGGTCAAGTGACTGCACGCATTTGGATAGTTGGCATCAGACAGGCAACTGTAATGCCCAAGTTATCCTCTTTAAGCATGTAATTCAGTAGACACACTTTCACATCTGCTCGTGATGAGTTTGAGAATTAAGAGAGAGATAGCATAACACAGTGGCGAAGAGCAAAATTTTAGACTTACACCTGGACTGACTTGACACTGCCAATGCTAGCTGTGCAACTTGGGGGCACGTTTACCTGGTGTGTCAGTTTTTGTTTCCTTACTTGTAACATGGGGATAATAAATAACACATAAACATCATGATGATGCTGGCCGTGAGAGGAGGTAGTTGTATATATAAGGAGGTCAGCAGAGTCCAGAGCAGATAGGAAGTGTTCTGTCAGTAGCGTTAACGGGTCTCACCATCACCGTCTGGGATGTGGATGAGAATTAGAAGGAGGTGATTCATTTTGACACCGAAGACTATACCCTCCCAGGGCCATAGATATTCCTATCCTTCTGTGCAATTCAATCAACATGTGTGACGTCTTCACTGTTTTAAATGAGATGAGATATATGTGACTGAGTGAATGAACGAACAAAGTGGATACCAATAATGTACTGTGTTCTAGATGGTATTGGGGGTAGACTCTGAAGAATAGAAAGAGAGCGTTTTTTGTTTTTTTTTTAAAGGATCAGCAACTGGGGAAGAACATCTAACCAGAGCAAATGTCTGCAGCAGGAAGCATGGTGGTTAATTCTTTCCTTTTCATACATCGACAGGCATTTGAGGTTCTCTTCTGATCAGGTGCTAGAACAGAGCATAGGATGTTTGGAGGAAATGAGGAGCAATCTCGTTTGGCTCTAGCATAGGATGGGGAGGGGAGGATGCCAAAGATAAAGGCCAAAAATGTCCTACATAGAGTTTGGGTTTTATTCTGGCAAGTTGAAGGAGTCACGTTTGTTACTGGACAGTCAGCCTTTAATGTCTGAACCAGCACAGCATCCTTTGTACCCCTGGCACCATCGGCAGTCAACTAACGCTGGTTCTCGGGTTTAGGAAAGGAGAGATGATCATTGTTCATTGGTTTTATTGTTATTTTCCTGACTCTAGAAATTTTGTACATGATTTCAATGATTCAAAAGATAAAATATCCCACAGTCAATTCATTGATTTATTCCTGCAACAGATATTTTTTAAACAAGTACAATTTCCCAGATTTTATGTTAGGCACCGATCCCAGAGATAATTAAGACTTTTGTTTGTTTTCCCCATAGGTCTACAAAGTGTTTGGCACATAACAGGTCCAAAATAAAACTGTAGTTTTGCACTAAAGGAACAAGCATTTTACTGTGGGAGAAAAAAAATCTACTCCCCTATTGTATCATTCTTTGTGATTTTGTTTCTAAAATGATTAGACTGGGCCACTCTATGAAATACCTAAAAAGCTACTTAATTTAGTGTCCAGACTCTCCAGTTCTAACAGAAACTAAAATGTATCCCCTAGAACTCAGAAGCAGGCTCCGCCTTCATCCTCAGCTTTGTCCACAATGCGTAGTATTAATGCAGGAAATTCTACTGTCTGTTCAGACATTAGACTGAGCAGAGGGAGGGAGGCACACTCCTGCCTTTTGCAAGGCCTCTGACTTTCCAGCAGTCGCATCTCAAAATCTTCATTTCAGTCTAGCTAATTATGCAGGACAACCTGAGCCATAAATTGAACCTGGGGATGAGACTATGACCAAGCGTGCATCTGTAACATTTATGAGCTATAAGGTCATTGCTGAAAACAGCAAGGAACATAGTTGTAATAGACTGTGGGCCTCTAAGGAAATTATTAATTAAATTTTATCTTCTCCCCGGCATGCTTCAGTGCCACCACTATGAGTCTTTTAGGCCCGGGGAAACTGCACCTCGGTAATAACTGGCCTTATCATCGGGCTGGCAGTCATTTAATTACACTCCTTTGTCTGACACCAATCATGAACTGCATTGTGGGATGTCAAGGTTTCTGCAGATGCCAATCGCATGCCTTGCTGTCCATCAGGCCCCGGGTTCAGATCTCGTGATAGGAAGTCCAAGAGTCAAGAGCAAGGAGAGTAATCCATTTTCTAGAAACAAGATGTGGACAGAGTCCTGTTTCCAGTGCCCTTCAGTTCCTAGAGTTATTATCACCAGAGGAGCTCAAATCACTCTCAAAAGACCAAAGCGAAAGGGATTCAAGTGTCACTGGGTTGACACCATCTAGTTGGAGTGCTATTTTTGAGTCTCTGGCTTAAAGTGCAAGCTTGACTAGGAGAATCAGAGCTGAAATGTCATTTCCAACTACTTTCTTTGAGAGATTTCCCAGATGGCTTGGCTCAGCCCCCGAATCAAATGGCATTTTCGTTGCCGTTCGTAAGTGCCTGCAGTGTCAGCCAGCTGTGTTCCTGCTGCCCCATGCTGGATTCCCCCACCCGGAATGTTTTCTCATCAGCTGGCAGCTCTTCTAAGGACCCACAAAGCAGATTGGAGTCCAGCTCTGTATGTCCATCGACGGGTGGCCCTGCCCCACTAATGGGGATTTAAGCATCTTCATTTCAGACAAGACAGCAGGTAGAGAGTGAAAGGCACAGATGTGTATGCTTAGATTCTGAGTTTTCCGAATTGTTACTTAAACATGCCTCCTGTGGCCCAGCTCTGTATTTTGGGCCATTTGCCCCTGTGTTTTAAATCTGAGCCACTCACTCACCTCCTTTCCTCACAGTTCTCTTTGTTACAGAAAACTCAGGATGGAGAAAGTCTAGGAGGAGTGAAAATTTAACTTGAGAGGTTTTGACTGAATGCCAGAAAGGGGTGATATTTTTGTGCCGTCAGTGATATCAAGAATGAATCAGACACAGTCCCAAGGAGGAAAAAAACCAAGAAGTGACAATGCTGACAATAGTCATGACAATTTTTACTCAAATTGCCTCCAAGTAGGCTGTGTGCTTGAGGTTGGCAGCATGTGGGGAAATTATGTTCGCACCTTTATCGTGCCTTTCCTAATCGTGTCACGTGCCTGGATGCTCTCTTCAGGGACATTTGGGGGCAGACAGAGTCAGGAGAACTTTATTTTTCTACGTAGTTTCATAGAGGCATCTGGCCATTTAAGGTCCATTTCTGGTCCATTTAAAAACCATTTCAATTTCTTGTAGTCACCTATAATGAAAAAGAACATGAAAACAAATGTATGTATATATATGTATGACTGAACTATTATGCTGTACACCAGAAACTGACACAACATTGTAAACTGACTGTATGTCAGTTTAAAAAAAAAACTGTTTTAAGGTAATCACTTTATGCAACCTGAAAAGCTCTCTGAACATTTCAGGCAGGAGGTGGATAACAGAGTATTTTCAGTGAAGTTATCATCAGATCAGGAACTGGAATTGTTACCAGTAGTTCTGGATGGAACCCAAAGGGTTGCCACAGCTTCAGGAAGAAAGAAATGGTTTAACCTTGGGAATGTGCTGTTTGTGTCCGGTTCTCATAGAAGCTTAGACTTTTAAAAGTGGAAGGCAGTTTGGACTCACATCTTGCCCAACATCCTGCCATTGTGTAATTCCTTCTAGGATCTCCCTGCTGAGTGATTATCCAATTTTTTTATGAATAGCCTCAGTGCTGGAAAATTTAATGCCTCATAGCAGTGCACTCATTTTTAACAAATGTTTATATCTTTTTATTAATAGATTAGGCAGAATTAGTATATATTAATTAATATTAACTAAAATATTGATGAAGGCAATTTAATCAATTAAATTTTAGCTGTTGTAGCTGTCTTAGCCAAAAATCTATCTAAATTCCAACACTCAGAATACTTTTTCTTTTCTAAATAATGCATACAAAATTTTTGAATGGTTTTGTATATGTAATAGTATGATGGTATTACTAATCTCAACAATGAAATTGCTTCTTTATTGTGATAAAATATATATAACATAAGATTTACCATTTTAACCATTTGAAGTGTACAATTCACTGGCATTAATTACAGTCACAGTGTTATGCGTCTACCCCTACTATTTCCAAAAATTTTCATTAGCCCAGACAGAAACTTTATACCCATTGAGAAGTGGTTTCTCATTTCTTCCTCCTCCTTATCCCTAGTAACCTCTAATCTTTTTTCTGTCTCTATGAATTTGCCTATTCTAGGTATTTCATGTAAGTGGAATCATAAAATAATTGTCCATTTGTGTCTGACTTCATTCACTTAGCATAATGTTTTCATGGTTTATCCGTGTTGTAGCATGTATCAGAACTTTATTCTTTTTATAGCTGAATAATATTCCATTGTATATGTATACTACATGAAACTTAGGTTGTTCCTACCTCTTGACTATTGTGAATAATGCTCCATGGACATTGGTGTACAAGCAGCTGAGTCCCTGCTTTCACTTTCAGCTTTCACTTTCAATTCCTTGGGGTACATTGCCAAGTCATATATTTCTGTGAATATCCTGTTTCCCCAACAGCATTTGTTGAAGAGACTATTTTTTCTCCATTGTGTATTCTTGGCGTCTTTATGTGTGTGTGGGTTTAACTCTGGGCTCTCTGTTCTGTTCCATTGGTCTATGTGTCTATCACTACATCAGTATCACACTGTTGAATTACTATAGTGTTGTATAATATTTTGAAATCAGGAATTGTGATGCCTACAGCTTTGTTCTTCTTCCTTAAGAGGTCTTTGGCTTATTCTGGGTCTTTTGTGGTTCCATACGAATTTGGGGATTGTTTTCTATTTCTGTAAAAAATGCCACTGGGATTTTGATGAGGATCATATCGAATCTATAGATCTCTTTGGGTAGTGCAGACATTTTGACAACATTGTCTGCTAATCCATGAATGTGAAATGTCTGTCTACTTGTTTGTGCTTTCTTTAATTTCTTTCATCAATATTTTGTAGTTTTTGGTGTAATAGTCTTTTACCTCCTTGGTAAAGTTTATTCCTAAGTATGCCTTTTTATGCTATTGTAAAAGGAATTGTTTTCTTAATTTCTTTTTTGGATACACTGCTAGGCTGTAGAAATACAGTTGATTTTAATGTGTTGATTTTGTATCTTACAACTTTGTTGAATTTGTTTATTCGTTGTAACAAGCTTTTTGTGGATTCTTTAGGTCTTTTTAAGTATAAGATTGTCATAGTTTTGCTTCTTCCTTTTTGATTTACATGCCGCTTATTTATTTTTCACCTATTTGCTCCCGCTAGGATTTCCAGTACTATGTTGAGTAGAAGTGATGAGTGGGCATTCTTGTCTTGTTCCTGATCTTGGAGGAAAAGCTTTCCAACTGTCACCATCGAGTGTGATGTTAGCTGTGGGCTCTTCATAAAACTTAAACAGTCCAGAGGAATTTTAGAGCCATTTTCTAGATTTCTACCAAAAAATGCCATTAGAATTTTATAGCAGTTGCACTGAATTTGTATATTACTCTGAGTATGTGTACCACATTTGAGTAGTGCTATCATCTATAAAATACTGTTTCTTTCTGTCCATGAACATCAAATGTCTTCTCATTTATTTTGGTCTTTAATTTCTTTCAGCTGTGTTTTCAGTGTGTGATGTCTTGCATCTCCATGGCTAAATTAATTGCTAAGAATTTTATTCTTTTTATGCTAATATAAATGGACTTATTTTCTTAATTTCCTTTTTGGATTGCTCATTGCTAATGTATAGAAAAAAAACTGATTTTTATGTATTGATTTTGTATCCTGCAGCTTTTCTGAATTTATTAGAAAAAACAGGGTTGTTTTTTTTTTTCTGAATTCCTTAGCATTTAGAGTTTTTTAGGTCCATGTCATCTATGGATGGAGAAACTTTTACTTTCAGTTTACTTTCCAAATTGGATGCCTTTTATTTCTTTTTCTTACCTAATTGCTCTGGCTAGAACTTTCAATATCATGTTAAATAGAAGTGATAAAACAGATATCTTTGTCTTGTTCCTGATCTAAGGGGAAAAGTCTTCAATCTTTCACCAGTGAATTGATACTAAGTTAATGGGTTTTTCATATGTGACTTTTACTAGGTTCAGGAAATTTTATATCTTCTGTTCCTAATTTATTGAGTATTTTTATCATGAAAGGGTATTAGATTTTGTCAAATGCCTTGCACTAGTTGAGATGATCATGTGTTTTTTCCCTTCATTTCCTTCATATATTCCTTTATATTAATGTATATAGTATATTGATTGATTTTCAGGCACTGAACCACCCTTAAAGTCCTAGAATAAATCCACTTGGTCAGGGTATATAATGTTTGTAATATGCTGTTGAATTCTTTTTCCTATTATATTGTTGAGGATTTTTACATCAATATTCATAAGGAATATTGGCCTGTAGTTGGGTTTTGATTTTTTTCTTGTAAAGCCTTTGTCTGGCTTTGGTATCACAGTAATGCTGGTGTCATAGAATGAGTAAGGAAGTATATCCTCCTCTCTAGTGTTTTTGGAAGAGTTTGAGAAGGATTGGTATTAATTCTTTAAATGTTTGGTAGAATTCAGTGATTACATCTTGTTCTGGGCTTTTCTTTGTTTCATTACAGATTCAGTCTCTTTGTTATGGGTTTATTCAGATTTTCTATTTCTTCTTGAGTCAGTAAAAGGAATTTGTTATCTAGGTTATCCAGCTTTCGATGTACAGTTGTTCACAGTATACTCTGATAATCTCTTGTATTTCTGTAAGGTTGGTAGTAATCTTAGTGCATTCATTTTTTTAAAATATTTGCCTCATTAGGGAGTTTATTCCTGATTTTTACTAAAATCTGGATCCAAGAAGCTTTCTGCTCTTTGGTCTTGGATCTTACTATATTTTTAATTCAGTTTAAAATAAAAATGTACTGCTGGTAGTACTAATAACAGCATCAGTAATAGCTACTGTTTAGTAAAGCTTTCCATGTGCCAGGCACTGTGAGTGAAACAGTTTACAAACATCATCTCACTTAATGCTTATAACAACCCATGGGGTAGTGATGATCATCTACACTGTCTATTTTTAGGAAAACTAAAACAGTGCAATCAAGTCATTCACCAAGTAAGAGTATTCGAGTATCTCAGAGAAAGAAAGAAAAAAAAGAGAGAGAGAGATTTCATCTTGCTTGGGTTCGTCCAGTGCTTAGGAGTCCACAAAAGTCACGAAGCCTTCAAAATGTATGTTTTATCTCATGTTTTGCCTATAAATATTAAGATTTTTCTTGTGGCTGACATTACCAATTAGCACAGGCTGGGACTGTCTTGGAGTGGGGGAAGGGGGAAGTTGGAAGGATGAAGTATTTGGGGGAAGACAGATCTATGGGGATAGCCTATCACTGAGTGCTAGAGAACAGACAATCTGGATAATTCACACACACACACACACAAAAACGAACAAAAAAAAAATCTCACAGCAGTTAAAACTGGCCTCTACGGTTAAGATATTTCAGGCAAAGCTGAATTGATGGGGAGACAATTTTTTTCTGAAATAGCTGTGTAGTTGCTTTATTTTATATAGACAGAATAAAACTTAGAAGAGACCACTCAAATGTAGAGCAAACTGAAGGGATGTAAAAGAAAGGAAGAATAGACTTTGATTGACTTTGGGTTCTGTGTGCCATTCAGTCCACTTACTCTGTACTCTTTCAGACAACATTGATATATTATTTTATTTTATATATTATTCTGGTAGGCCAGAATTCATGATTTCGGTGGATGTGCTAACATCAGGGAGAATGTGCTCTCTTTCCCCTAGTCAGCCAGACACTCAAAGAGGAAATGCAGATGTGGGAGGCCACTTCCACTGCTTCAATTCAAATCCTGATCGTGTAAACCATGGTCTAAAAGAAGAGCATGAAGCCTGGTTCTGCTTTGTGCAGACCTTTTGAAAATATGAAATGAGAAGTTAAGGGAGAAAAGATACCACCTTCCCAGAATTATATCAGACATATTAATCACAGAAATCCAAAAAGAGTTCCTGGAACACAAACAGTAGCGCACATGTTGGTCACTTCCCATAATCCATTGTGTTTTCCAAGGCCCTCTCCATCAGCTGGATAATACTGTTTAATCCCTCATGCTGATTTAAAATTCCATCAGAGGGAAGTAATGTATTTCTGTTCTGGAGGTTTACTATGATAAATGCATTACTAGATTAACTTTATCTTCACTACTACAGGGATCTTTTAGGTGCTAGCACAATTTTAAAATAAAACAAAAACTCTTCTGTTTGAAAATGTGCTTTTCACATCTGAACTCATTTGTGATGTTTATTTGAGTGTTATTTGACGTCTGAAAAGCTGAAATCTTGTCCTTTACAGGCAGAGAAGCCTTAGCAATAAAAGAATTGGACAATCAGAATCCTTACATGATCTGAGATCAGTCTGGTGTTAGGCCCAAACGACGTTTTCATCCTTATTCCTTATTCCTTTGTGTATTTTAATTTTCTACTAATGAGCAAGGTTGGCTATTCTTAAACTTTTTTGCCACACAAGCCTTTGATCAAAAAAAAAAAAAATCTTCCTTATGGATGTAAATAAAGTAGATTAAGGTGCTGGTTGAAGGAGGAGAAAAAATGTCTCACTCTTCTTCATAGAGGCCCTTAAGGGATTCCAGGGAGGCCTTTACAAAACAGGTTTTTGGTTCCATTACTGAAATGCATTCCATTGAAAGGAATTCAAATGTACATATGTATTCCCATAAAAAAGAATTCAAACAACATAGAAGATTATAGACCAGAAAGTTACTATCCCCTCCTTTAACCTCCGCTTCCCTCTCCAGAGGTCACTGCCACAAACAATTTTGTGGGTATCATTAAGGATCTTTTTTCCATTGAGAAACAGATATATGTATATTGCTAATTAATATATAGTTTTAGGACTTTAAAATATACATTCTTTGTGCTTTTAAGGGCAAGAGTTTTTGTCTTTCTTGCTCATTCATCTCATGTCTAGAAAAGTGCCTGACCTATAAGCCATCAGTAAATATCTGCTGGATCAGGGACTGGATTATCCTGCAACTTGCTTTTTGTATTCAGCAATAGGTCTTAGAGTTCTTTCCTCATCAGTACCTATGGAGCCATCTTAACCTTTTTAAAGACTGCATTGTATTTTATAGTATGGATGTTCCAGAATATACTTAACTCCTTTCCTATGGATGTAATTCTAGTTGTTTCTGATTTTCTACTATGATAAGCATTGCGACAGTGACTGGCCCTATAAATGACTCTTTGTCATTTGTCATGTACACATGAAGAGCTTCTGTAGCATAGCTTCTTGGAAGTAGGGTTTCTGACTCAGAGGGTGCACACAGTCTGGCTTCCTGTAGGTTGGTCCCTAGATTTCTTTCTCATCTCCTATTAAGTGGAAACAGAGGTAGAATTTAGTTGGGGAGTTTTTTATGGGCCAGCACGTGGAGTATATCATCTCCACCCACAATCCATTGGCTAGAACCCAGTCACATGGCCTCTTCTAACTGCGAAGGAGACTGGGAAATAGTGTTAGCTATGTGCCCAGGAGAAATAGCTTGGTGAGCTTTGAGCCTGTCTGCCAAAGCGAAGGAGGCTGGGGAACTGTTTCTGCATAATCACGTGCCCGGCTAAAAGTTGATTCCTGCAGAAGAAGCCAAGTCCTGATTTTGGTAGACAACTCATCATTTGCCACTGCTCTGTTGACATTTAAGTTTGTAACCTTTGATATAAATCATCCCCAGGGCAATCCCCTCTATTTAAACCACATGGACCTTTCCCCAAATTTACACTTAACTGAATTTTAGCAAGATCTAAGTATGCTTCAGGTCAAAAGTTTCTCATGTAATTGACCTGAAAATGATTGACAGCACAAGATAGGTCTTTTAAAAACAAAAATTAGTAGCACCTGTTCATAAGGGAGTTACTGTGTTTAGTGATCAGAAGCTGAGACCTTATCATCTGTCTCCAGGTTGTCAAGCCACTTATCATGGCCTTTGAAATTTCTGTATTGGTGCTGAGCGATGAATGAACATCAAAGAGGTGTGTTACTGCTCATTCAGTCCTCTTGGCCAGTGACAATGGCCAGACCCCAGGATTATGCCTGCCTTTAGATTTCTGGCACTGGGAGCTTTGGGTCTAAGATACAAGGATGTTTTTGAATGTCCTCCTCCTTCCTCTTTCATCTGATGTTATCTGCTAATAATCCAGCCAGAGTGAAATCTTGGTATGATTTCTGTTTATTTGTATTATCCTTTACACAACCAGAAGTCCGTCTGGGGCTTTTCAAAAATGTTGAGAAGAGAGCCCTGTGGAGCACGGTGGCCCATCATGCATAAGTAAACTCTGATTTTGATTAATAAAGAATGCCACTGTCCATATGGGGCTTTGTTTTCTTTTGTGAAGGTAAACAGATTGCTCTCTGTAGGCTAAATTTGGTAGAGAGCTGCAAATCCCCTGTGTAACTGCTTCTGCCTCTCTTAGCTACTTCCTGTCCCCGAAGCACGCTCTACTTTCCTGACTCCTGCTTTTGCTGACACCTCTTCCTGACACCAGGTCCCATGTGTTCTCAGGTCCCAGCTCCAATGACACCTCCTCTGTGTTGACACCCTTTAGTCCACATAGCAGGTTTACTTGTCCCCTCTACTCTGACCCACTGCCCTTGACATTTTCCTCTCTAATAGTGCATTGTAGGAAATTTGGAAATACAAAGAAACATAAAAGGAGAAAACTTAAATTACCCATTAGCACACCACCTGGTGACTTCTATTTATATTTTGGTGTGCACATTTCCAACATGTTTAAGTATATTCCTATGTTCAATGTATTAAGTATGTTATACAAATGTGTGTATATATGTTTTATATATTTGTATATAAATATATATAGCACATATACTGTATAAAAATGTATTTTATAGTTTTTCCCTTAACAATATATTGTGAACAATTTCATATGCTATTAAGAATTTTTTGAAATTATGAATTTTTCAGTATACTATCTTACATGTAGGATAATTTAAAAAGTATTCTTTACAACAATTTTTTAAAGAACTGTGTAAGCAGGGTTTAAAAGAAAAAAAGTATTCTTCATGCTTTTACATCTAGGTTGCTTCTGATTTTTTTTTTTTTTTTTTTTTTTTTGGCTAGTGTAAATAAGGCTGTGGTAAACATCCCTTAGATAAATCAGTATATACACCCCTGATTATTTTCTTTGAATTAACTTTTAGAACTGGAATAACTAGTTCAAAGACAAGAGCATGCATATTTCTAATGCTTCTGATGAGCTTTGCTAGACTTTACTATAACGCTTATCAAAATGACATAATTATGTGTTTATCTATTTTTTAATCCCACTTGTCTATAAATTCTTTCAGAACAAAGACTTGCTCATGTTTGTATTTGTATTATCTGAAGTAGTGCCTGGCCTATGATAGACATAAATAAATTATGATAAATGAACAGACAGAAAAATTGGTGGCATGTGGCTGATGGCACTTGAAGTTTATCCGCTGGCTAATCCAGATCTGTTTAAAGCAGTATTTCCCGAGGTGTATTCCTTGTCAGGAAATAGCACTTAACCTCAGCTATGGTCCTGGACTAAAGTCCTATCCATACAGTCCTTATGGGTCTAGTGAGGGAGTTGGACAAAACTGGTTAAATAAGAAGAAATCACAATAATTCATGATAAACACACAGGAAATATGCAGGACACTGTCACTGAATAGTGCAAACTTTAGCATGTAGGAGAATTCCCCTGGAGGGCTTGTTAGTACACAGATGGCCACCTCCACCCCCCATTCGAGTTTCTGACTCAGCAGGTCTGCGGCAGGGCCCAAGAACATGCATTTCTGACCAGTTCTGAAGTGTTGCTGATGCTGTTGGTCCAAACACCACACTTTTTGAACTGCTTTGAAGGGCAGGAGCAGATTGAGGAGGGGGCTGGAAAGGATAGCTCTTTAGGTGGTTACAAAACCTTTGTCTGACAAAATAAAATTTTATAAAGAACAAAGGCTTTGTCTGAAGAGAAGATAGCTATCCTGAGACCTGAAGGGGGGGGGGGGGTGAGAAAAAGTCTCAGAGACAGTATTTCAGGCAGAGGCAGTAGCAGATGTCCAGAAACAGGAAAGTCTTGGCTCACTTAGGAGCTGAGAGGGGGTCATTGGGGCTGGAAGGTACTGAGGAAGAGAGTGATGAAAGTCCACGTCAGAGGGGTGGTCTCAGCATCGGACAATGTCAGGCCTTAGAGTCCTTAGAAATGAGTTTGGGTTTTACCTTAATGCAGTGGAAAATCTAGGATTCTAAGCAGTGAAGGAAGGAGACGGTTCATATTTTAAGGAGATCACTGTTGAGAGAAACAATGGAAAGTTAGTGGGAATGGTGTGAAGAGACCAGGTTGGGAGGCCATGACCATGAACTTGGCTGAGAGATGAGGTCGGCATGACCTGGGGAGAGACAGTGGAGATGGTTAAGGAAGAGGGAAAGAAGCTCTGTTTCACCCCCAAAAATCTTTGAGGGCATTGGCTACCACAGATTTTGAACCAATTTTTAACTGCTGGACTTTACAGAGTCTTTAACATGGAAGTGTTCACTGTGAATCTCTAATAAGATATTTTTCCCCAAAGCACCTCAGGGAATTAAAATGTCAGTGGGAGTGAATAGTTGACATCTCTGCCGTGTCAAAGGCTCTGGCCAGCTACTGGCCTCAGCAGCAGAGTCATCCTGTCCAGGAGGAAGTTGCTCGTTCACAGCCCACGTAAGAGTCCCAGAGCAGGGCAGTCATCACCCTCCTAGCTGTAGTAGGAGATGGTCTTGGGAGCATGATGGCAGGGGCATTTCTGATATGGACTACTGGCCTCAGGCAAAATAGGAGTTGAATGAAATGTGGTTATAGTTGAGATGATTGAAGAGTCTTGCAAGCTCTTTCAATTCCTTGAACAGGTAATAGGGGTGCGTGTGAGCGTTCAAATTTTGAGACTATGAGACACTTGCACACAATCTCACATATAACTGTTTTGTGGTTTCCTCTTCAACCTCGACCTTTAGTGAAGTCTCGACATGTGCAAAGAGGAGCTCAAGAATGCTCCCTGAGATATTTTGTGCTGTTACCATTTCTGCTAAGCTCTTCATGGGACCCACTGCACAGAGGAGAGGTATGGGAGCTTTGGTCAGGTGAGAGTTGCTATGTGACTGAGGATTTAACCTCTCTGAGCCTCAGTTTTGTCTTTCAAAACTGGAAATAACAGATCTCACCTCATGAAGTGCTTATGAGGGTCAATGAAGACATTCAGATAAAGAAAACACATTAGCTAGAATAATAGTTACTAGTATTATTTGAAGGAACCCTGTGTTTTCCGACTCAGTTTTGTTTTTACTTTGTTTTCCTTTTTATTGAAGTCTAGTCAGTTTACAATGTTGTGTCAATTTCTGGTGTACAGCATGATGTTTCAGTCACACGTATACATCCATATATTCCTTTTCGTATTCTTTTTCCTTATGGATAACTATAAGATATTGAATATACTTCCCTGTGCTATACAGTAGAAACTTGTTGTTTATTTTATACATAGCAGTTAGTATCTGCAAATCTCGAACCTCCAATTTATCCAACTCAGTTTTGGTCTGATGTTAAATTGGCTCTTTTCAGCTGCCTGAAGTCCCAGGCCACTGGTTCTCACAGTTCTTCCTACATGGGGTGGTCTTTTACATCGTGTGATATCTCTGGAACATGGTTGTTCCTCTAAACACGTGTTAATTTAGAGAACTTTTCTCTTGTATTTTTTCCAGGCATCTTATTTAAAAGAACTGGAATGAATTTTCTTTTTTGAGATGGAACTCGATTATTTCATCATCAGCAAAATATATCAAAGACGACTATATATGTGTTAGAGCAACTTGTGAGCTGATAAGAGTTAGCAAAGACATCCTTCTGCATCTAAGTGAGGCACATATTCAGAAAGTAGAATGAGGGCTTTTCAGGAGACTCCATTGGTTCACTCCTTTTTTTTCCCCTCATTCTTAGTGACTTACTAATAATCTTTTTTTTTAAGAGAACATGTTTAGGTACCACCATCTTAAACTAATTCTTTAATCACCAGGTTATGACAAATGGAGAATCTGAAAAGACCTATCCCAAACAGCTGGTCTAAATACTTTCCCAAGGTGACCCTCTGCTGCACTTGCAAGTTACAACATAAGAAATCGTATGTGTCAGGGTGACTTAATTATGTGACTTAATTAAAGTCCTTCTGATGTCTCTTTGGGAGAACTAATGAGTTTCTTTTATCAAGTTTATTCCAAGCACTTCCTGAGATGCAAAATCTGAATTAACTATCTTCTTTATAAATCTGATGAGGAAACCAAGTTCTAAAAATAATGTATGCAGTGCTGGAAGAATCAGATGAAAGCATAGAAGCCAGCCTACTGGATGTGAAGAAGGAATGAATGGTCTCGATGTTTTCAAGTTGGGCACAATATAAATATTTTTTGCATTTTAGAGTAGTACAGATGTCATCAGTAATAAGTCAGGTGTCAACATAAAGGGTTGGGGTCACTTCCCATTGTGGAAAGCTTATGTTGTTCCCTCCATGTTCAGCTCTTTGGATACAGATCTGACCGTAAAGCTCAGAGGAATAAAGAACAGAGAGTAAATTGACCTTATTTCTCTTATGCTGTTAAACCTCCTTATGAAGCTTTTCTTACCAGGATGGTAAAAATTCTGAAAATTATCCCAGTACTATGTGGAAACACACACACTGCCTAGACATGGATATCCCATGTTTACTCTAGCTAAGGAATGTAAAACCATTCAGATATCATATAAACACTATGTCTTCTAATTTACACATGTGAATATTGGCAGGTGAACTGAGGTTATTATTTACAACTCTGACCTTTTTAAAATTAGTATTAAGTTTTCTACTACATAGAAAAATTCTCATCTATCTGGAACTTTAAAAGGATATAAATTTGCTATAAAATAGTCTGTATGACACACTTTTGATAAAATCTTCTTACTGCCTCTGAAACCTCTATTTACAACTATGCATTTTCTACCAAGAATTTAATCATTAGCCTCGCTAGCTCTTCTTACCTCTGGGAAACATGGAATTCTTCATTGTGTTGCAATGAAATGTGGGATTAGATCATTTATTAATACTTTACTAATAACTACGAAGATGGTTTAAACTAAGGCAGAGTACAAACAAACACACACAGAGAGACATATAAATGTTTGTGGTTTTTTTCCTTTCTTTCTTTAGAAGGATGGGAATGATCTAACCTGTTAAAAAAACGAAACCCAACT
Source organism: Camelus bactrianus (assembly GCF_048773025.1). Classification (NCBI taxonomy): domain Eukaryota; kingdom Metazoa; phylum Chordata; class Mammalia; order Artiodactyla; family Camelidae; genus Camelus; species Camelus bactrianus. The sequence continues at coordinate 104,861,705 of NC_133541.1, read as the reverse complement.
GAGTACATTTTAAAGATCTTACTGGTTTTATTTAATGACTCAAGAATTGGGCAGCATCCCATCTAGCAGATAGAATAGAACTCTAAGCAACTGTGCAAAATGGAAGGCTGTTATAGGCAGAATGGGGCAGGGGGAGGAAAGAGTAGATTATCTCGTCTTTCTTTGGGGGACAGAAAGGGTCTGTCAAGCAGATTCCCTCACTAATGCTGACCAGGAAATTCAAGACTGACCAGTTAAGATTATTTTCCTGGGAGAGGTGGGAGCGCAGTTAGGTTAAGTACTAAGTCTTGGTTTGGTGACGTGGAATTAGCATAAGTGATTCCATTGAGGACCTGTTGTTTCTTTTTAAACAAGTTGCCGCTTTTGACCAGACTCTTAGCTTAACTAAGAGGTGTGATCAAAAATTCAGGCAGTAGTGCCCCTCTCAGCCACACCTCTGTACTTCTCACAGCTTTTACTGATCCTGTGTGTGTGTGTGTGTGTGTGTGTGTTTGTGTGTTTCCTGAATCTGTGATATTCACAGGTAATGACTTCAGGCTCACAATTTTTTAGTAGGTCATTCTCTTCATTCCTTTTCTGGCATTCCAGTCTTGGGAAGATCATTTGCTTGGTGGTTAGTGGTTGCAAAGATGCATTTAAAGTTTTTGAGAGAGTACAGCATGCCAGGGAGATGACTCTGACTATTATCAGTAGGATAGTTCCCAATGTTTGGGGTATACGTCACAGCCATGGTCTCCAAGACTCAATCTAAATCAAATGTGTCAAAGAAAGACTTCATTGAAGGAGTCACCTTTTCAAGCCAATTGGCTTGCTCAGTGATCTTATATAACTGAGTTTCAACTTCCCCAGAAGTGTTAATCCCCAGGTGCAGCAGGTGGTGTTGGGTGCAACACAGATGCCTCCTTGCTCAGCTCAGAAATAATCAAGGGCTATCCTATTATCAGGATCAACTTTGGGCAGAGCATGTAAGGATTTTCACTGGGCAACTACTGCTTTAGCAGCAGATTCTGCAGCATCTTTAAGGGTTAAGGAGAGATTCCTGATCATAGCCTCAAGTACATTTACATAAGGGAAGTGGGGACCTGCCAAAGGAAGCAAATCCTGAGTCATGAAAGCTTCCTGGTAGGTTCTAATTCAGTGATGCAAATTCAGGGAAGTTGACCAGTTAGTGATCTCAGTTTGTTTGTGAAGACTTAGGGGCACAGTTAGGTAACTGAAGAGGCATTGCTTGGTTATGTGCCAGCCATTTAGGCATTCAGAAGCCCAAGGGGAATGGTAACCAACACAGACAAATGTTAAATCGTGTGGAGCACAAACCACTCCCACTAAGGTGGCATTGTTAATGGGCAGGTCAGACTTTTTGATGACAACTCTTAACTATCTGAAAGATCACCCTCCTTATCAGTGGCCTGGGGATATGCATGATGGCATTATCTTTCCAGACCAATGCCAGAGCAATGGAGAGGAAGGTAAGAAAAAAGGGTCTAAAGTATGAAGTCTCAAGCCATCATCTTGGGAGGAAGCAGTCTGCCTCGATGTTGGCTACTTCCTAGTCAGTATGATTCAGGGATCTCCGTTGTTTGCATAGGACCCAGTGTCAGGTGGCACCTTCTTCAGCTGTGAGATGTGGCCCCAAAGTTCAAGTCCCTAAAGTTTGGCAGTCAAACTGCCATCTGGGTAGTTAGGAGGATCAGTTACAGTCCTTTCCAAGGAAATTCAAGGGCAGTCTTTGTTCTTAGTGATCCCAAATCAGAACGGTGGAAGGAAATTGGAAATGTTAGTTTGGAGTGTCTTAGTTAGATATTTAAGAAAATAAGAATCAGGATCCAGTCCATTTTACAGGTATATATAGCAAAACCTTAAAGACAATTAATTGGACCAGAATCTAGTATTGACTAAAGTACAGACATAATTTTTCTCTCTACAATTGCCCCCATTTTCTTAAAAAGATAATGACAGTAAAACTAATTTGTTTACATTAAACTTGCCCTGATTATTTATGCAAGAGCAGCAAGAATAGTGACTGACCATTTAAGCTTTGGCCGTATCTCAGTCTGTGCATATCTCTCTCATATACGACATACCAGTCAACACCTTGGTAATGCAGGCAGTGCTTCCAGTTGTGTTCTGTTACAAGGAGAACAGATTCTGTTTGAACTTAACGCAAATAATTAGCTACATTGTCATGACAGAATACTCAAGAGTTTTTAAATTCTGGAGGAATCAGGTAAGGAGATAAAGTAAATATTTCATCTTTGTTTACTAAGGTATACTTTATCAAATTGCTACACAACATAGATAGCTTAAGAGAAAAGGTTTCCTTAAATCTGGAAAAACAAAAATTAAGGAATGTTTTAATGTTTCCAACAACAGCAAAAAAGACATAAGAAATTAGCATCATCCTTCTCAGCACATTCAGTCCCAATTAATACTTGTTTTATTTGAATCTAGTTTTTATTAGTTCTGGAAATTCCTGCCCAGTTCAGTTTTATGATCTTAAAGTTATTAGAAACCTGTATCTGTCAAAGCCCTTTCCATGAATCTCCTTGAAGACAAAGCACTTCTGCAGGAACACTTTTGCAAAAGCAACAGAATAAAACAGTAACTATAAATGACAAAAAGACTTTAAAAATGGCCATGGTTAAATAGGTGATAAGAATTCATTACATTGCAGTTGTCAAGGAAATTTGGTGATTTCTTTGACACACATATTTTCAGATAGATAAGTAAAATTGTGACTGATAACATTATACCAAGACATACTAGATTTCCAGGAATTTGACATAGTTTGTGGAACACTTACAACATACCTAAACAAATAGATCATAAGGAAGGCTTAATATTACTTTTTATTTAACAATACTTCTCATGTAATTTAACGTATAGAGTAAACCTAATTTGTTTAACATCTCCCTTTTTTTAAGGAGGGAAAACAAATCTTTTGCAATTTTCAGGGGACCCTCTGGAAAAATTCCAAAATTAGTTCTAAGTCAAAAAAGACTGTTCACAATTTGATTTGGGGAAGTTAAGAATTTTAAAAGACTTTAAAACACTTGGTCCAATAGGATCTTAAGTTACTGTGAAATAATACTTATCCACTTAGTGACAACTGAAGACTTCACAGGCAAATACAGAAAGTTCAAAAATTGAACAATTTCTTATTAAGATGAGCCCAATAATATAACAAAATTGTCCTTTCAGCAAATTAAAGAAAATTAGGGTTTTACATAAGTATATTATTAACATTAAAGCTAACTTTTAAAACCTTTAAAACAAATTCATTTAATCTTATCCAGCTTGATCTCACATAAAATTTTTTTCCCAAGGTTCTTTTTCCACAATCCATCTACAGTTTTGTGCTTTGTTTTTTTCTCTTTCCCATTATGAAATAACCAGTCTCTCTTTAGGACAAAATTACTTTCTTTTTTCTCACTAAAAATGCATCTCCATCCCTTACACCCTCTTTTACCAAAAACACACTTTCTACTTTCCTTACTTACAGAGATGTTCCCCCTTATATTTCTAGTGGCTTTAATTATATATCATACACATATATATGTACATATCTAATATTTAAATAAATAAAATATTTTATGTTATAAATAAAATAATCAACTTTATAAGCTTTAATTATAAATACTATATATAATATATATTAGAATTTTTCACCGTAAAATTTTTAATTTTTAGTGAAAATAAAGAAGTAATAAGTTGTTGACTTTGATATTAGCATTCTGTTGCTGAACACATTTATAAACATTTTTATAATTTCTAGAAACATGTTTTCTCCTGGTAAATTTTTTTTTTACATTTTTTTTTATTGAGTTATAGTCATTTTACAATGTTGTGTCAAATTCCAGTGTAGAGCACAATTTTTCAGTTACACATGAACATACATACATTCATTGTCACATTCTCTCACTGTGAGGCACCAAGAGATCCTGTATATATTTCCCTGTGCTACACAGTACAACCTTGTTTATCTATTCTACATTTTGATGTGGCCCAAAACATATTTACTAAGAAACCCAAATAGCTTTAGTGTTTCTCTAAAAGAAGGCCAAAAAAAAAAAAAAAAAAAGGATAAACTTGTGTTCAATAATTAATACTACAATGTTATTTTATTTAGAAATGATCTAGATATTTAATGACTAGTCATTATTTAATTTAACTTAGCAAAACTTTAAGGTTTCAGGTTACCAAAAAGATCTGAAGAAACTATTTCAAAGTTCACCTAAGAACTTTTATCCTGTTTCCCACTGTTTAATTTACTTATTCTCAATAATTATGTTTAGATTGGAAGGGACAGACTGGGATTTCAAAATGTAGAATAGATAAACAAGATTATACTGTATAGCACAAGAAAATATATACAAAATCTTATGGTAGCTCACAGTGAAAAAAATATGTGACAATGAATATATGTATGTTCATGTATAACTAAAAAATTGTGCTCTATACTGGAATTTGACACAACATTGTAAAATGACTATAACTCAATTTAAAAATGTTAAAAAAAATTATGTTTAGATTACCCACAAAAACTCCCTGAGATATTAGACAAAGTCAACCATCATTCCAGGCTAGTTTTCTTGCCCACAAATTCCGCAACAGATAATGTGTACTTATTTGACCAACAAACTCAGGCAGAATAAAGCTGTACTTCTACATTATGTTTAATGCTGATGATTCTAAAGATATACCTCTTTTAACTAATCCAGCAAACCTAAACCAGCTTTTGTTCACCAGAGATTATCTCAGATCACATGAACCTGAAAAGCATTTGAGTTAGTTTCTTTTATATTTCTGAGAGTTTTAGGGATTCTTAATTCACAGAGTGCTTAAGTCTCTTCAAGCCAGTTAAATAGGAGTCTTTCACAAGTTAATTTTGATAATAACCATCCAGAGGTAGAAAATATAACATACATATAGACACACATAAACATCTGAACAGATGCAAACAAAGACCTTATAGCTTCTGTTTTAAAATTATCACCATGAGTCAGATGTAATAATACAAGACTCATTCCTTATAAAAGAAGTTGTGTCTAAGTTGTTTTTTGTAGATGAAATAAGTTTAAGTTACCTGCCCAGATGGGTAAAGCTTTTTACTAATATTAGTGGAAAAGACATTTAAAATTTGTCATTCATCTAAGTTTTTGAAGACCTTTCCCCTTTTGTTTGTTTGTTTGTTTGTTTGTTTCTGATGAGAATTACCTTCCTGAAGTTGATAAAGAAATGACCTATATAAGAGATCCTTGAGCATTTCTGGTTTTGCAAAAGATTTGTAAGATAAGGACAGTTACTTTTAATTCCTCAAGGAATTGGCTTGCAACTTAAATGACATCATAGGTTGATCTACCCATAAATCCTTTTGCAGGGGCTTTAGAAGGTTTTTTTATTTTTTTCCTTCCTCCTGGGTACATAGTTTTATTTTAGCTTAGGGGAAGATGCCTAAAAATAAATTTCTATCGGGCTCTGAATATCAGCTTCCAATCTGGCCAGTTTCTGAGTACAAAGCTACTTAAAAATCTTTTTAAATATCTTGTCAGCTTTTAGCAGGTATAAGCAGTAAATATTTCTGGAAGTTTGAACAACCTCTTGGACTTGAGAGGCATCTCCAAAGAGAGTGCAAAAGCTATTTTATTTTTCTCTCTTTATTGGATACTATACACAGAGCTCCAGGAAGGTTGATTCTGGTAAGAATTTTCACCCTGTGCTGGCTTTCTGCCAGTTTTTCCAGGATCCCATCTGCAGGCTCCAAGTGGGGTTTAGAGAGTGTAACTCCAGTATATACCAGAATTTGGCAAGGTTTTTTTTTTTTTCCTAAGACTGAATTTGTTTTTTGTTTTGTTCTGTTTTTTATTGAAGTACAGTCAGTTACAATGTGTCAGTTTCTGGTGTACATAATGTCCCAATCATGCAAATACGTACATATATTCATTTTCATATTCTTTTTCATTAAAGGTCATTACAAGATATTGAATAAAGTTCTCTGTGCTATACAGAAAAAATTTGATTTTTTAATCTATTTTTATATATAGTGGTTTGGCAAGGTTTTTTCATTCATTTTCGTTTCCCTTAGTTGTTTAACAAAATACTGTAGCAGTTCACTAGAAAATTTCTTGGGAGTACCGTCAGTTCTGGAAGGGGCTCTGGGACCTCCTTTGGAGGTGTATATGAATGTATTCGAGTTAATGTTGAAGAATTCACATAAAATCTTTGAGGACAGTTTTTTTCCAACGCCCTGGTTGATTACAAATGTGACATTGACCCCTGGGCTAGCTTTCTGATGATGAACCCCTAGGAGTCTGTAATGAGTGCGTTCTAGGCGTTGTTTTAGATGCCTAACCTTGGAATCGTGGAGCTGTAAGAACACTATCTGGGCAGATTTCATCTACAATCTCATTCCAAAGTCCTATCCAAGTGCTCAGCTATGGTCACAAATTCAGTCAATCTGGTAACTTCCAACCTATTTTTTTTTTTTTGTCTTTTTATCAGTCCCCTAATCTCAGGATATAATCCATTGACAGATAGGGCAGCTAGAGCAGGCTGGGGGACCTCTTCTATTGTATGAAACCCAGAATGCCACAGGGAGAGAGCTTCCAGATGGACTTTAAAGTCAGATTCATCCTTCTCTTGTTTGCGTGTTTGAATAATAGACCAATTAGCGTGGCAGGGAAGATTAGGAATGGCTCTTAGAAGAGCAGTTGCTATATTTTGAGCTTTTTTGCTCCATGAGGGGACCATGTTAGGATCTCCAGTATCACCCTTGGGGTTTTGCCATTTTGTTTCCTTCATCCATTCTTGAACATCACTAGGTCCTACCTACTAGCACCTGACAAAGATCTGGCAGCCTGCTGCTATAGGCCCCTATAACAATTTTAATTATTCCTAAAACTTGGGGGAATCCTCCTGACATTTAGGAAATTCTTGGACTATGGCCCTTAGATTGGTCTTTGACCAAAGAGTGAAAAATACCTGAGGAGCATTACCTGCAACCTGGGGTGGTCTTATTTTAATAATAAAGGAGAACATCTCTGTATATAAGGAAAGTAGAGTATGTGTTTTGAGGAAAAGAGGGTATAAGGGATGGAGATGCATTTTTACTGAGAAAAGGAAAGTAATTTTGTCCCAAAGAAAGACTGGTTATTTCACAATGGGAAAGAGGGAAAAAAGGATAAAACTGTAGATGGTTTGTGGAAAAGGAATCTTGGGAAAAGAATTTTATGTGAGGTCAAGCTGGATAAGATTAAATGGATTTATTTTAATGGTCTCTACAGTATGGAAACGCAGTTTAGATAGAGAATTAGTAGAACATGAGTGCTCGGGTAAAGGAGAGAGAGAGGAGCAGGGGGAGCCACGTCATCCTTACTCTTTTGTTTCAGGTGTCTCTCGTGTCTTTAATTTTTCATTAGCCTTTTGCAGTGAATCTTTCAGTGAAGCTATTTTGGAATCTTGAAGCCTTTGGAAGTTTCTGCGTGCCAATTAAAATAGATAGCCCATTCTGTTTGTAATTTGGAACCCTTTCTTTCAAGAACACTTCTTAAATGAATGCTCTTGCCTCATTAGAACATTCCCCATAATGGCTATTGTCATTTTAGGTTGTTTTTAGTAAGATTTTGCCATTTTTGTAGTTAACTACAGTGCTGGGACTACAGTTCTTAGACATAAAATAAACAGGTATACTGGAAGGTGGCACATTGAACTCTTTAGAATTTAAGGATCCAATTATTATTATTTTCCTTTTTCCTTTTTTTTTTTTTAAGCTAAGACTTTGGCTCTGTCATAGCTAAACTAACACCTGAAAGAGATGTGCCACTGAGCTGGGAATTGTGTGATGTTTTACAGTATATCTCATTGCACAGAAGTTTTCTTGATGTTGGCAGGTGACCTAGTGTCAGTCTAACCCATTCCACGACCAACTCACGCTAACATGGGAGTCTTAGAGTTAGGTAGCAGTTCCCAGTGGTCAGCAACGCCCAATGTGGAACTGGGGGTTGGGGAGAGGAATAAATCAGCAAACCCCAAAGAACGGGGACTGTGAACTGATTGCAGACAAATGGGGAACTGCAGCAGTTTTTAACATGGAATCTGGGGACAGAACCAAGGACTGGAGTTTACAGTCAGATGGGGAATTGTGGACTGAACCAAGGCCTAGGGGCTTGGGCTCCAAATGGAACCATCTGCTTACTCGAGCTGACCTGCCCTGGACTTAAAAGCCCATTAAATTGGGAGCTCGATGCAAAGAGAACAGAATTCAGAATAAGCGAGAAAGACAGGGAACTCAAAGGGCAAAGGGTACCATGCCTGTGGTTCTCCTTGTTCCCAAAACCATCAGAAATTTGCTCCAGATCTCATTGCTACCACCAAAACTGTTTTTAAAAAAAAATTTAACTGAATAAATTTTAAAGAGCTTATTGGCTTTATTTAATGATTCATGAACCTGGCAGCATCCCATGCAGCAGACAGAAAGGGGCCCTGAGGAGCTGTACAAAATGGAAGGCTGTTAGAAGGAGGGCAGGGACGAGGAAAGTGGGTTACCTCATCTTTCTCTGGGGGACAGAAGGGGTCTGTCAAACAGAGCACCTCACTAGTGCTCTGACCAGGAAATTGCAGGCTGACTACTTAAGATTACATTCCTGAAGAAAGTTGAAACTGCAATTTAGTTAGGTTTTAAGTCTTAATTTGGTGATGTAGGCTTAGCATAAGTGACTCCACTGGGGGCCTGTTGTCTCTTTTTCAACAATACAGATACCTTTCGGCTGGCACAACTGATCACCTCTTGAGAGTAGAGGGACTTAAGTTTTCTTAAGCAGAAGGGGTGGAACCTGTGACCTCCACACTGAGGTAACTTAAGACTGAGTGGAGATGCATAATGGAGGGTGATGAACTCAGTCTTACAGACGTAGCTCAGGTGGACAAGTATGTAATCAGGGAACAGGGACTCGGGGGGAACAGGGAACATGAGAGCCGAGAGAGGCCTGCGTGAAACAGTTGGTCCATTAGGGAATGATTAAGTGTGCAGAGGTCAACCAAGGGTATAATAACCAGTCTGGGCCATCTGCAAGAATGGACTTGTGTATTTGCTTGGGTTGGAAAGGAATGAAGAAATACATCCAAAACACTTGTGAAATAGTGGCTCTTCCTATTCCACCCTGAATCCAGGGATGTTTCCCGATGCAAATCCTTCCCTTCTTAAAGATACATCTTTTCAGGAAACATTCCCTTGAAACTGGACCCACAAGCCTTTTGTCCCCTGCTTCAGACCTGTTGGTCTCAGCCTCAGGTCCCTGCATCCCACATACCCCATGGTTAGTGCTATTGCATTAACCTGGAAGGCCCTGTCTACCTACCAGCCTCATAAGGCTGACTTTGTGCTTCCATCTTCTCCATGATGAGCTACTTGCCCATCCCTGTGCCTTCTGTCACTTTGTACATTCTCTCTTGTAAGAAGTCTCTCCTAAGAGTTATTTTAAAATGATTTCTGTTATAGAGAAGGGCTCTTGTCTTATTCACCTTTGAGTTCCCCAGTCCTTAACAAAGTATGTGGCACATGGTGGATGTTTAGTAAGTATTCTTTACACAGAACAATGGAAACCTACATTGCAACAGCATTTACTTGGGTGGTTAGTCAGTCATGTTCAGTGCATTTGGCCTTGCTCCCTTCCTTACGAGCAACAGAAAAGCTGGTCCAATAAGCTACCATTTATTGAGCGTCATCCAAGAGCCAGGTCATATATAGGATGCTTTGCAGACATTGCTGCTCCCTGAATTGCCAAAACAGTCTTACCACTCTTAGTTTGTAGGCTTTCCAAATGAGATAACTGAGGCTCACAGAGGCTGAGAAAATTTCGAAGGATCCGCAACTGGCATTTCAACAGGCTGTGTTCTTTCCACTCCTCCACTCTGGGAACCTGTCACTGTGTGTGTCCCCGTTTATAACAACACATTTCCCTGCCGTGCCCTGGAGCCATTTCTCTTTCCTTCTTCGTGTTTGCTTACTAAATGCTGAGCAGATCATGGAGAAAAAGCACTTTGGATGTTAGTGACAAGGGTGTGATTCCAGAGTTGAAGGCTGATGTTTTAAGCGTGTGTTCAGTTCAAGTTGTATTGATTTCTCCCCTCTCCACTTTGTTATGGCCAAGCGCTCCGGGCAGAAATCTAACAGAACAGGCTCCCAGAACTGTTCCTCGGGTCAGGAGGGGTCACAGGTCTCTGCAGTGATGTGTGGAATGTGTGGGAACATTAGCCACATGACAGAGGCTCAGCTAGAGGACTCAAAGTGACTGTGGTCAGAGGCTGGTGTATTCTACACACGTGACTTAGTACCTGCCAGCCTGAGGCAGGGCAGACCTGAGCTTGGTCTGGTTTGCCTCCAGGACAGTGATGTTAGTCACCCAGGCCCCTGTGAACCCAGAGCCCCTTGACCACAACAATTGCACTGCATTGTAATTTCTCATCTACGTGTCTCTCCTCACTTCTGAGTCTGTTAAACACAAGGATTGGATCTCATGCATCTGTTCATTCATTCGAGTCACAGCTATTAAGCATGTACTGTGCTTCAAATTCTGCCTGATTCTGGGTAGGTAGGGATGAATAGAATGTATTCAGCCAGAACTCTGTCCGAAAAGAGTTTGCAAACATGTGTGAGAAATAGCAACTGAATACTGTTACGAGAGCTCTTAGGTATTTTATTTATCTCTGTAGCCCAAAGTCTTAACCTTGCACTTCGAATAACAAGTGCGCTAAGTGTCTGTTGTGTGCTGACTATGACCCTGGCACTGGGCTAAGTGCTTCATTTTCATGACCGTGTTTAATCCTCACAACTCCTTGTATGGAGCTGTCAGTACTGTTACTGTCCTCACTTAATAGACAGGGCAAGTGGAATATCCAGGAAACATTTGAGTGAGTGAATTCAGGAATAGTCATAGCGTTGAGCCCACAGTGTTCAGTCTTATTGTCTGTTCTCATGTGAAAGATTAGTCGATATCCTGCAGTAAACGCTTCTTGTGTTTTAGCCAACACCGTTAACTTTTTCTCTTCAACGTTTTATCCACTCCAGAAATTCTACCAGTCCCAAGAGCATGTCCTATGAAATCATACCATTCCAATATGTTTAAGTGGCCATTTGGAGTCAGAGCTCTTTAAGAAGAGCCATCAGCCTAAGATGTCTTAAGATTAGAAGCTTTAAATCTCACGATTAATACAAAGTGTAGTGTAGTCAGCTCCGCCTCCGCCCCTTCCCTGCCACAGGTCCTGCAGAGAGCTTACGGAGTGGTTCGCTGTCTGACAGATATCTGAGATCAGTGATTCCCACCTCTTTCTCCCTCATCAAGCCAGGGAAGTACTAATATTAACAGTCACGCATTGCATATTCAGTACACACCAGACATTGTGCTAGGGACTTCCCATACCTTTTCTCATTACTGTAATTATTATTTCTCATTTTATGGATGGAAACACTGAGGCTCAAAGAGAGACTGGACATGGCCCAAATTTGAACTTAGACAATCTGACTGCAGAATCCAGATTCACATTACTACCCTCTAATTATTTCTGTCAATACCCGTGGTGGACTTCATTAGTAATTCTTCAAGTATGTGTGTTAAGGGTGGGGAAAGTGAAGTTTAGAAAGCTTCTAAACACCCCGAGGTAGTTTCAGTCTGTTCCCCACCCACAGAATCCCAGCAGAGTATGCAGACCATATAGATAGATCCAGATGCAGCCCAAGTTCTGAAGTCTCTCCTGTCCCACCCAGACCCTTGATCTCTTCCTTCTTTAAACTTGGACCATATTTAGATTGAAAACTTAAGTGGTGGTTCACCATGTACTGTCTTAAAATAGCCTCTAACCTTCCACTCCAGTATCCTGCCTGCCCTTTCCAGCTAGAATAGAAGTTGCTAGAGGGCAGAGAGTTTATTTCATCTATACCGTGGGTCGTTCATCAGAGCATCCCACACGGGCAGCTGCCTAACACATTGTGGGGGCACACAGGCATTTAATAAACACCACTTGTTTGCTCTAAAAGAGGCAGGATACCTTATTGGATTCTGGAGACAGCTAGACTCAGTTTTCCACTTAGTAGCTATGAGTAGCTATGAGGCCCAGTGGAAAATTACATAAATTCCAAATACTTCATTAGCAAAATAGGATTAAAACAATACCTTGTATGGGTGTTGGGAATATTAAGAGGGTACATATACAGCACTTGGCATAGTTCCTGGCACATAATGAGCACTCAGTAAATAGTAATTATTAATGTCATTGTTATTACGGAACAGCTGAATTCATTGGGTGTTTGCTGCGTGTTCCATGCTGTGCTGAATGCTTTGTGTGCAATTATCTCATTTAAGTTTTTTTCTATACACAATATAGAAAAGATTTATCCGCTTCAATAAAAACATACCTTTCCTCTTACCCAAAAGTCACTTAAGAACACTGGCTGCTCCCACTGTCCTCAGAGTCACGTTGCAGGTCAGCCAGGCACAAGTATGCTCTCATAACACACTGTCACTGTGTCAAGGTAATTGTTAGACATCTCTCAATAATTAACTACTAACTACAGCTAAAGCACTGGCGCTGACAAATGTTTTGCTTTTTTATATCAATTAGAGTGGATTCCAGACAATAATGGTGCTCTCCCTCCTTCTCACTTCTGTCCATGTGCCCTCTCTCAAGTGAAGGAGAAAAGAGAGAAGTGGGTCGTTCATCAGAGCATCCCACACGGGCACGTCATTTGTATGTGTTGCTGTGCAAAATAGGATGAGAGCTGCTAGTCTGGGCACGATGTGCAGCATTAAACCTGTTAGGACCCTGAAACCTTGTCAGGCAAACAGTAGAAGCTGCTTCATTCACCGAGATCTAGATCAGTATGAACAGTGAGTCCTTCAACGTACCAGTCTGTGTACCTTACCAAGAAATGAGAACAGGTTGGCTTTGTTTTGTTTTGTTTCATTTTATCAATTTGGTGCTAAATTATAGGCTATGAGTTTTCTGGCTGTACTATAGAAAGTGCTTTGGTGATTGATAAAAGAATCCTGCAGAGCAGGATTTTTAGGGCAGTAAAACTACTCTGAATACCATGGTGAAGACATGTCATTATACATTTGTCCAGACCCATAGAGTGCACAGCACCAAGTAAACCCTGATGTAAACTACGAACTTGGGGTGATGACGAGTGTCAGTGCAGGTTCATCCATTGTAACGAAGGGGGATGTTGATAACGCAGGAGGCTATGTGTATGTAGGGGCAGGAAAAAATTGAGAAATCTCTGTACCTTCTGCTCAGTTTGTGTGTGTGTGTATGTGACCTTCAAATTGTTACAAAACTGCTCAAATAATTAAGTCTCTTAAAAGCAAATACAAAAACAGAAATCTGTCCAGTTAAGCAAACATGAATCGAACATCTGCTATGTGCCAGACTATGGGATAAATGGTGGGGTGGGGGCACCAAAATAATTCATGTGTGCATGTCCTTGGTGAGAAAAACAAGTGCATGTCTTCAGTAAGCTGAAGTCCAGGAGGAGAGATTAACAAGAATACAAACTGCAAAACTTCCACTAAGGGTTGTATGAAGATACAGACAGAGGATGTTGGGAAGAGAAAGGGGGTGGGATGCACCTAACTGAACCTGGAAGGTGAAGGAAGGGAGGCTTCCTGGAGTAGGTGATACTGGAGCAGAGTCTTACAGGCTGAGTAGGAATTTTCCAAGCCCACAGGGAAGGGAGGGAGGAGGTAGAGACAGTTCTTGGATAGACTAGAACAGATGTCATTCTACTGCTTATTGGCTGACACTAAATGTGATGCTAAGGTGCCGTTAAAGTCAGTTTTAGTTTTCTGCAGTGGATAATTCCTTTCTCCTGGAGTGTAATGAGATTGGCTTAATTATTGTGTGTAAAGCTTTCAGTCATCTCGGGGTAAAAGGTGAGGTAAGAGGAAGAACTATATTACTTACTATCGTAGCTTTGCCAGCATCTGATCACATAAGGAAAAATCCCTAAAAGGTCAGTTCTAAGAAGCGGTATTAATCTGGTGGCTCTTGAGCCTGATGTAACTTCCTGCAACAATGCAATAGCAGGGGGAAAGAAAATGGCATCAACGTGGAGATAATAACAAATTTAAATCCTAAGCCTTATTGCCTTTACTGCAGCTGCTGTGGATGAGACAAGCTGGAAGCTTCTAAACTTAACTCTGCCACTGCCTGGAAGCTTCTAATTAAAAGTTTTCAAATAAAATCAATAGTTTTGACAGAAAGGAGCAGATGGCTTAAGGAAGCGAACTGAAAGACTGCAAGAAGAAAGCAGCAGGCTTTCACTCCATTGGGAAAAACATCGCAAGTGTGAGAAAGCAGGGGTCGGAAGTGGACAAACTTCGGATGCTGGAGAGGCAGGGGCAGGACCTGTTCCCCCACAGATTTAACTGTGAAGTTTGAGTTTGTAGCACAACTAAACCCTTCTGTTGCCAGAATCTATACTTGTGACACGGGAGTGATATTCCATCTCCCACAAAGGGATGCTCGCCCTTTCCTGAGTGGTTTTGTTTATTCTTCCTTCTCTCATTCAGCACGTGGATACCAGGCACCTACCAAGTACTGGTGCTCTGCTGGGGGAGCAAAAATCAGACAAGGGGTTTTGCCTCTCGTGGAGTCGATTTAGGGCAGATCTCATTAATTGGCTAATTAAATTCAGCCAATGAAAAAAGTTAAACATTGTTAAATACCGTGTAGACACTTGATGTTACTGGGTGATACTGATGACAGTGCTGTATTTGTATTTTAACAATTTGGTAAAATACCTTGACATGCATCATAGTGCATCCTCATGACAAACCGTTGAGGTAGAGGATGGCGCTTTTAGCCCAGAGGAAACTGAACTTCAAAGGGTAAGGGTTTCTGGCCCAGAATCACAAAGCTGGTGGATGGCAAAGTCGAGATTTGAACCCAGCTCCCCAGAGGCGAGTTCGCATGTTCTTCTGCTGCTGCAGGTTGAAATTTGGGGCAGTCATTTGGAATGCCAGTCATATGACCACTGTAAACCTCTAATCTGAGGAGCATGCTCATAGGAGCAACTCCCGAGAATGCCAACATCACTGATGTGCATATTGACGTGGGGGGTGGCCTCCCTGGCAGAAATACGGCATAAACAGAACCATGATGTGAGCAAAACCACCCAAGGAATAGTGTCCCTGTGCGAGCTCTTTGATTGGACATGTCTTTGCAGCTTTCACTGGGAGCACCGTGTCCTACCTGGGTCATTTTCATTCAGACATCAGTCTGCCAGTGTTTACCCAGCTTCAGCTCAGGGTGTGGAAGGGTTCCCTTTAACCTCAGAGCTGTGTGGAGAATGGAAATCAGGCTCTATGGGTTTCCTTCGCCTTCAGAAGCCAAGGCGAGGTCAAGGCAATCAGTTCTCCTTGGGTGCAGATCAAGTCGTGGTTATTTCAGGAACTTTCTTGCCATTGGGTGCCACGGGGTAATCCAAGTGCCACTGTAATTTGGGATACGAGAGATACACCAGCATTCCCTCCTGCTATTGCACCTGTTTTCAGATTTCCAAGGTCCATATGGTAAATTTGGGATACCACAAGGGAAGATCTATATGGCCTCTTTGCAAGACATACAACAATGAGTGAAGCCATCTGTGTTTTCTAGACGCCCCTGCATGTCTAGAAGCACTGCCCTCTTCAAGGTCACCTCACATGGTGCTCCCTTCTCTGGTTCTGCACGTCCTCCCTTGAACACTGTTGGCACTTTGTACTTCTCTGTTGGCGCATGTCTCTTCAGTTATTATACTCCAGCCCTAGTCCCCCTGTTCCACAATCCTCGCCCACACGACAGCCAGTACTATCTTTAAATATATGCGTATGTGTGTAATAGATATTTATATAGAATACATATTCATTTGTATCACTTTTTAGATTCCACATGTAAGCTATATCATAGGATATTTGACTTTATCTGACTTACTTCTCCTGGTCTATCCATGTTGCTGCAAATTCATTACTTTTAATTTAATTCTTCCACCTGAATGCAAGCCTCCTGAGGAGAGGGACCCATCTGGTACATCCTCAGGGCTTGGTAGTGTGCCCAGCAGACAGCCGCTCAACAATACCTTGAATGAACGAATGATGAATGTGACCTTTCCAACCTAAAATGCAGCTCATTGTACCTAACGGTAGCAGCGGTTACCAAGTGTTCACGATGCACCAGACACTCCCTTGAGGCCTCTGCGTGAATTCACTCATTTATTTCTCATGAAATCCCTATGAGGTTTGTGTGATTATTACCAGCCCCATTTTTCAGATGAGAAAACTGAGCAATTAGATCATCTTAAATATTTAACAGGTAAATAATTTGCTCAAGACGATGCAGCTAGAGGATGACAGAGCCAGGATTCAAGCCCAGGCATCCAGGGTCTGGAGCCCCTGCAGTTACCTTCTAACCTTCTAACCTTCCTGTCTTCCTGTAGCCAAGGTCACATACACATTTGAGTTCCTGGAAAGAAACTGGAAACCTGCAGCAGCAGGGGGAAATGAACAATCTCACACCTGCTACAGTGTACTCTTTCCCAGCCTGGGGAGGCTACAGCCAGGCATCGTTGTTTCTTTAGTGTGTCCATATGAAAGGAAAACCAGAGTAATCTCTGCAGATGCTGGGATTGAAAGAATCATTGTCCCCTCATCAGAAAGCGTAATTAAGAGCCTCTCTGCCCATTAAATGAGGCAGTGAATGCTAACGCACTTTGTAGAGTGTAAAACGCTCTATAAATGTTAGTTATTCTTACTCCTGAGTTCCGTGGGACAGTGGCTTATGTTACACAACTGCTGGTTTAGAATCTTTCAGAAGCACTAAATCTACCCAGTAGTCAAGGAAAGGAAATCCCTCTGGTTTATTCCCTCCCATCATCCTGAAAACTGAACAGAAAATAATTCTTCTCCCATGTGTCCAAAATCCAGGGTCAGAGATATGCAAATTTTAATATGCAGCCTGCTTCTAAATAATACATGAAAGGGATTTTTGAAATGAATGTGCTGTGATTGACTTTCTGGTCAGTCACCCAGAAGGCATTTTGCACTAAGCTCTGGACCCAATTCCACTGAAAATGCATGAAGCTTTGGTGCCTGCAGCCAGTGTAGCTACTGACAGGGATCAGGGTCCTGGCCACAGAACTTCCATTAAACAATGCAGACCCCCAGGCTCAGAGTTGAAAAACAAATTAGCACAAGCCTAAAAGAAATCCAATAAAAAGTTACTTTAGAAATACTTTTTCCATAACCTTAGCCTGACAACTTAACCTCTTTGATTTTAAACTACTTGATAAGAGCAGTGTGCATTAATATGTAACTTGGTTTTCTCAATGGAGGTACCTTTGTCCCTTTCAGAAGAATCTGGCTACTCTGTGGGAGTAAGAATATTGCCAATCAGGGTTGTCCAATTAAAGGTCTCTTTGACCTGCTTCACCAATAGATAAGAAACATGGCTAAAAATACTCACTTATTGTATACAACCTATTATGCTGAGGTGATTTCTAAGAGTAACTGACAGGAGTTGGCTTTCCTGCATAGGTCGGAGAGGTCCACTAATCACCTTGTTTATTATTAAACAAGTTTGCTAAGCAACTTGCTTTCTTGGTGATGATCAAAGGTAAGCTTCAGCCTTGTCTGACTTACCATGAAATTCCAAAGTAGTGGGTTTTAAATTACATTTCCTTCCTTTTTCTATTTTTTAAAAATTATGCCAGTATTACATTTACAAAGTCTTGTACAAAAAAAAAAAAAAAAAACCACACACACACACAGAAAACAGGTGAAGCTAGTTTCACCTCCCAACCCTACTCTTGAGCAGTAACCACAGTCACTCTGGTGCGTCTCCTTCCAGAGCTTTCTCTACACATTTGTCTCTCTGCATATGTATTAAACTTTTAAAATTTATGTTTCTATAAACGGCATACTAGTTATTGATTGCTGTCACAAAACTTGGTGATTTGAAATAACCTACTTTTAGTATCTAAAACCTTTAATATTCCAAGAGGGAGGAATCCATGGATGACTATACTGGGGAGGTTGTGGCTCGTGGTCTCTCAGGAAGTTGTAGTTAGGATGTAAGCCAGGACTGGGGTCCTTTGAAGGCTGGACTGGAGCTGGAGGATCTGTTTCCCTGATGGCTCACTCATGGCTGTTGACTGGAAGACTCAGTCCCTCACTGGTTGCTGGCCAGAGGCTGCCACTTGGACCATTCCACTGGGCTCCTTGAGTGTTCTGACAACATGGCAGCTGGCCTCCTCTAGAGCACTTGATAAGAGAGTGAGAGGGCCCAAGAGACCAAGGAGGAAGCCACAATGCCTTTTTATGAGCTACTCATAGAAGTGACACATTGTCATTTCTGCCATATTCTTTTCATTAGAAGTGAGCCACTCAGTCTGGCCCACATTTGAGGAGAGGCTAATTAACTCCACTTGCTAAAGGAGGAGAATCAAAGAATTTTTGGACACATTTTAAAACCACCACATAAGGCAAAGGCACACATGATTCTGTAATTTGCATTCATCATTCAGTCAGTCTTACAATGGACAAATTGTTATATGTGCTATCTTAGGTGTACTGGCTTATTCTTTTAACTGCTGCATACTATTCCACCCTTTATTTATTAATCATTCTCCTCTTGCTAGATACACCCTGAGATTGATTTCAGATTTTCACTCCTACAGATAACACAGCAACGAGGGTGCTTGCTTATACCTCTTTAGCACACGGACCAGAATTTTTCTAGTAAAGATGCATTGAGTGGAATTGCTGAGTTGAAGGATTTTATCATGACAGTTACTGTCAAATTGCTCTCAACAATGGCTGTTCACATTTTCCACCATTCATTCATCCCTCACCTGACACTTGGGGAACTTCAGTAGGTAAAATACCTTAGTGGACTCACAGATTATTTTGGCCCTTTTCAAATCTAGGTTTGCGAGAAGTTTGACAATCACCCCTTTTGACACCCACTCTGCTCATGATTGTGGTGTCTCTGCTTCAGCTCTGCTTGATTTAAGCAAAAATCCAGGAGCTCTTACCTCAGGAGACAGGAAGGCTTACCTGTTGTTTACAAAGTACTCAGAGGTTCTCAGGTACAAGGTGCCCCTGGAGAGCTGGGCTGGCTAGTGTTCATTCCTAACCGCTTCCTGTATTCTGGTAGTAGCCGAGAAATCACATGTACCAATCCAGCTTGTGGATTTCGGTGCAAAGGAAATGCCATTTTAGTAGCAACTTTTCCTGAACTCTAGCTGTGCCTTCCTGTTGCAAATTATTGATGCATAAAATCACTGAATCCTCTGGGCCTCCCACGATATAATTTATCCTTCCTTCAAAACCAACGACCAGACTCACTTCCTTCCATTCAAGCAGCTCAGTGTCCTTGGCTGGCAAGAAGCATTAATAGTAGCTACCAACCCTGATCAATAATTAATAATATAAATAATTAACAGGAGTTACCAACCCCGTGACACCTGAACCACACAAAAGGATTTGGCCTGTGTTATTTCTATTCATTTACTGTGCCCATCTCCCATGAGAATGGTTGGCCAGATCCAAAACAGTGTGTCATTGAAGTAACTGTAATTCATTCATTCCACATAGATTTATTGAGCCCCTACTGTGTATAAGATACTGTGCTGTTTGGTGTGTTTGTGTGGAAAGAGTATTAACATGATTAATCCCCTCAAGAGTTTGAAATCGAATGATAATCATTACCAAGTGTTGATCATTTCTTGTGCACCAGGCACTGTGCTAAGCACTTTATAAACATCAGTACCTTTCATTCTCACAGCGGTCCTGTTTAAGTAGGTAGCATTACTATTTTGCAGGTGTGTCATGATATGGGCAGAACCCTGGTTTTGTTATGAACCAGCTGCTCATCCTCGTCCGAGTTTCTAACCCAGCTGAGCCCCAGTGCCTGAGAAGGCTGGACTTGCTCAGCTCTTGCCAAAAGGTGTTTCTTCTCACAAGAAGCTCTATGAAAACTGGGACCTCTAGTCACAGCATATGCCCTGCTCAGAGATCCCTGAGGACCGCAGTGATTTCTCTTGTGAGTCTCAGCTCGGACCCACTTTCCTGTGCTTACCTGATGAGGATGGATCCCCAAATTCCACCCTTTCATGCCTCCGGGCACCTTCCCTTCTGAATGCTTAGCACAGTGAAAGTTCACGTTTGTGAGATTGTTTATTGCACCTCCACCAGCGTTCTGTAAGCTCCCTGGGGATGTGGACGGTGCTTTTTGTGCTCACTTCTGTCTCCTCAGACCCTGGCACAGAGCTTGGACTAGATAATCGATATTCTTCAGTCCATTAACTAATTGCTTTATTAAAGGTTCTGAAAAGAACCACACTAAGGAACCTGGAGATTTGTTTTAATTTGTCTCACACCATCCAAGTCTCATTCAACAAATATTTATGACCATGTCCTATGATCCAGGCACTGAATTAGGTACTGAGGACATAGCAATAAAGTAAATCGATATGGTCCTTTTCTCTTGGGGCTTGTGTTCCGGTGAGGCATCCAATGATCAATTAGTCGAGTAAAAGGAATAAGATAATTTCAGGGGGAGAAGGGAAACAGAATAGTGGTAGAGCACATGCTTAGCATGCACGAGGTCCTGGGTTCAATCCCCAGTACCTCCATTAAAAAAGAATAATAATTTCAGGGATTTGTAAGTCCTGAGAAAAAATTAAACTGAGAGCCCCTAACACGGTGAGGGGTGGTCAGGGAAGACCCTCCAAAGAGGGGACATTGGCCTGCAGCAGAAATCATGATGGGAGCCAGCCTTGTGAAGCTATAGGCACAGAATTTTATCGATGTCAGTAAATGAATCAGTTGCTCAGGGCAAAACCCTTACATCATCCTCAACTCCTTCCTCTCGTCCTACTGTCGCCTCTATTTTCAGAGTGTTGCAGATTGGTCAGTTTCTCTCTACCCTCATGGCTACTACACCAGTCCAAGCCCCTGCCATATGCCCCCTGGACTGTTGTGATAACCTTCTACCGAGTTTCTTAGCCTCCACATCTCCGCCCACTGTCTGCTCTCTCTAAGTCAAACCCTGTCACCACCCTGCTCAAATCCTTCAACTGCTGCTCCTTCTGTTGAGAGTCAAATCCCCAAGGGAACCGGGCCCACAGAGTCTCACATGGTCTGGCCTCCTCTCCAGCCTCAGTTTCTACCACTGCCCTGCTCCACGCACGCTGCCCTCCATGCTGCTCCACGCACAGGCCAAGGGCGTTCCCACCTTGGGCTCTTGGTACTTGTGGTTGCCTCTTACTAGAAAGCTCTTTCCCCTATACTTCTGTTGTTTGCTCCATCACTTCATTTAAGTTCTATTCATATATTCACCAGAAGCCTCCCCTACCAGCTACTGAAAATGGCAGTCATTATTATTTTCTATACCTTAACCTCATCTAACTTTTCTTCTTAGAACTCCTCACTCCAACCGTATGTGTTATATATATTCTGTGTGTCTGTCTCTCTTCTATTGGAATGTAAATCCCATAAGGCCAGGAGCTGACTCAGCTTTACTCACTGTTGTATTACCAATACCCGGGAGAGTGGTCCTCAACCAATTAGATGGATGGATGCATGGACGGACGGACGGACAGATGGATAGATGGATGACAAAATGCAAAGAATTTGAGTCTTGATTTGTTGGAGAAATGGAAAGAAGGAAGGAACTGGGAAGACAGAAGAAGAGGCGGTAGAGGGAGGCTGGAGTCAGACTTATCCAGGCCCTTAAGTGATTTTAAGAAGCTCAGAATTACTCTAAGAGGACGGAGAAGCGGTTGACCTCTGGAAAGCTTTTGCTTTGTGATTACTCCTAACAAGTGACATGGCATTTGGAGAAACATTGAACTATAGGACCTCTTCTGTATTACATTCTGTGATGCCCAGAAGTAGAGCTTTGCCTTGCTCTTTGATCCTATTGGAGTTTGCTTAACATGCCATGGATTAAATAGCACATATTGAATTAGCTACTCTGAGTTACTATGTAAATTCGCTTTCCTGGGAAGCCATCCCTGACGTCTCACAGCAGAGATCAGGGTCCTCCCACCTGCTGCTCCAGCTCCCACTGGCACTGTGGCATGCAGTCCTGCTTTGTGCTATCTGTCTGTTACTTCTGCTGGAGGGTAAGTAAGCTCCTTGAGGCTTGGGGGCTTCTCTTGTCGCCTCCTCAAACCCAGAAACCACAGAGAGACTGCCAGTCATCTGGATCCAGCCCACCAAGGTGTGTGTTTTACCTGTTTTATGTTAATTCAGAGGAAGTACCAACAGTTTAGATTTTTTTTACAAATAGATTTCTGGCATCTTTGGAATTTTGTAAGGCAATAATGTGATGTCCGCGATCTCCACGAGTAGAGAAACTGAGTAGCAGGTACCCTGCTCCTGAGGGGCGGGCTTTCTCCAGCAAGCCCCGGTGACAGCACCAAATGCTGACAAGCATGCAGAGAAACTTGATCTCTCACATATTAGCGGTGGGGGTGTAAAATGGTACACCCACTCTGCTAAACAGTTTGGTAATTTTTTAAAAAGTAAACGTGCAACCACCATGTGCCCCAGGAACTGAACTCCTGTTGGACTCCCCACAGCTTCTCGAACCTTGGAATCAGATTGGCTACCACCACCCTTACTGTCATTTTACCTTGATTTTAATGCAGTGCTTGTTTTTTTGTTTTTCTTTAACAAGTTATCAAAAATGTTTTTATTGTGTGTTGGTATAAAGGACCAAAGTTATGGCAACAGTTCTCTCTGACTGCTGTTTTGCTGTTTTTTCCTCAAAACTTGAAACACCCTGCAGCATACCTGTGAGGTTGCTGAAATACCAGGGGGCACTTTGATGCAGGTTGGTTGCTGCCAGTCTAATGGTTCACTTCAGCCTCTTCTAAAGCAGAGCAGAGTAGATCCAAGCCAGTTGCTTTCCTCCTGGGACCTTCCATTTGGGGTAATCAACCTGCTCCTGGACATACCCATGTCCCCAGCATGGTCTCACGGCTAAACTACCCACCTCAAGGGGACGAGCGTCACCCCCTCTGACTCAGCCAAGGCAGAGGAGATGATGGAGACGGATGCTGCGGCTTTCAGATACTCTTGGAAGCAAGGCTTGTTCCAGAGATAGTAAGCAATTCAGGAAGCTCCTATTCTCTCAAAATTAAATCCCACAGTAAGCACCTAGAAGGTGACAAGCACAGTCCTAGGCAGTGGGGTCCCAGAAATAAGTTGGGCCTTGTCCCCAGCCCTTGAAAAGTTGGTTCTTCCACAGATGACAGACAGTGTGGTGTTATGGAAGAGCCTCAAAGTCAAGAGACCTGGGTCTGAGTCCAGACCCTAATGCGCAGACTTGCTAGGTTGGCCTTCCTGAACCTCAGTCTCCCTGCCTGCAGACTGGGAGTCAGAATGTCTGCACAGCCGCTGTGCCTCACAGGATGGAGTGAGATGAATGCATGAAAGCTCTGAACGGCCAGCACACAGCAGACATTTATATTTGCCACCTTTTTAATCACTGGTTATCAGCCCAGGCTGTTTTATCCAAGGGTGGAAAAGAAATCCAAACAACGCAGTGTGTTTCTTATGCTTCTCAGAAGAGACGGGCATGTCAGGAGGTGGAGGGAAGGAAGAAAATTCCAAAAGGTCATTCAATGTCAGTGAGAAGCTTAGGAGCAGCGTTGGAAGCACACATCCTTTCCCTTTCACAGACGAGAGAATGAATGCTCGGGAGTTAAACTGATCTGCTCATCCCCCTGTTTTTGTTTTTTGTTTTCTTTTGTTTTCCTCTCTCAAATACATCTCTTGAAAGAAATCAACTTTTTCCCCCCAGATTCTGGCTGTCACCCAAGGGCTGTTTTATCCAACGAGTGCCACATGTGACTTTTTTTTTTTTTTTTTTTTTTTTTTACTCCCAGCCCAAAAGCCTTTTCAAAGTCAAAGTTAATATTTCTACACAGATGTCATGTCATTCTTGGCACCAGTGATAGATGTTGCTTCGTCAGGGTGAATCTGATTGGGGGTCTCTCTGCAAGAGAGTGAGGTAATGTGAGAGACCATAAAGCAGCTGTTAATTTCCCTCTCCAAGTGAGGAGGATTATGCGCAGTGGTGGAAAGCCGTTCTCCGGGTCCCCAGCCTAATCGCCTTGATTAACACGCGGCCCGGCTATCACAGGTGTAGCACATAATAGCTCTATAAGGTTTTCATCGCCAGGCCAATTAAAATCTGTCATGGAGCCAAGAACTAACAGTGTGTACATCGTACTGCCAAAAGTCAAAATGAGTTCTCTAAAATAAGAACTGCTTACATTTCAGGGATGATTTATGGTTTTCAGCCCATTTACACTTCCTTGATCTCATTTTCTCCTCGTGCAGAAGGCAAGCAGTTTAGGTGGGGAAACCAAAGCTGAGAGGTATCTAGTGATTTACCAAATTACAGGACCTCAGGAATTAGGCCAAGTTGCTCTTGATAGAAAGTCCTTAAAGGATTTCCTGTCCATATGGCAGTAACTAACATTTATAGATCGCTCAACAGTTTACAAAATGCTACTATATTTATTTTTTTATTAGGGCTGCCATAATAACTCTGTGAATCAGGACTTCATTAGCCCATTTTTATGCGCAAAAAAAACCCCTCAAAACCTTGGAATATTCATTGAAATCCTGCATCTCTTTCTAGAGTTGAGGAAGCTGTGGGTTTGGTGAGGTTATCTCACTTGTTCAAAGGCAGACAGTCACCAAGTGGTAGGATTGGAATTAGAACCCTGACCTGCTGACTCTTATCCAGTGTTCTCTGCTGTCATTCCCTGCGTGTTCCCTCTCTCTCTCTCTCTCTCTCTCTCTCTCTCTCTCTCTCTCTCTCTCTCTCTCTCTGTCTCTGTCTCTGTCTCTCTCTGTCTCTCTGTCTCTCTGTCTCTCTCAGGTGCATTTTAGAGTTATGGGCAAACAAGGAAGTGCCAGCAATGCTGCTGTAAAGACACAGATGTGCCCCCTTGCCACAGCGCCCAGATTTTTTAACAAGTGAAGGGTTTGGGGACAATGATTTCTTTTCCTACTGCCTTGGGAATGGACAGTTTATACTGCAAACTGAAGATAAACTTGACCCCTGGTCTCTTAACTGCCTGATCTCTGTGGTGCTGACCATGTGTGTTTGATGAAGGTACTTTTGATGGTTTGCTGGCCATCCACCAGAGGCCCAGTGATGCATTTACAGGGTCTGAGTGGCTGTGAGTGACCACGAAGGCTGAGGATAAATGTCTTTGCAGGCAAGGCAGGCTCAGAAGTCGGTAGGCAGCCTGCTTAAGGGGAAAACGAGCTCTAAGCTGTTCTCAATCAGAACCCCAAGCACTCTCCCGCAGTAAAATGTATTATTCTTTGTTTCTGAGAGATGGGGAGTGAGGAGGAAGCCCTCTCTGGCCCTCCTGATGATTTCTTAGGTTAGGCTCAGCCCCTGAGTACAAATGATTGCCTGGCTAGTGTCCCAGGACTGATGGAGCACACAGGACAGTTCCCCGGTGACACGTGTGAGGGTAAGAGTGGAATTTCACATTTCTCACTGCTGGGCAAGGGCAGTGTTTTCCACCCATTGTTCATTCTGAAAGCTCTCTCCAGTCCCAACCTGTGTGTTCTCACTGGAGGAGGGAGGAGAATGAATTCTGTGTTCCCTGTGCTGCATTGAAGCCTAGAGGCCAGATTCCTTTCATCTGCAGAGCCAAAAATGATGATTTCCTCAAGAGCAAATGGTTTCCATTGCCTCTTTGGCTGCAATATAGCTGCGTCTGCTCTGCCATTCCATCCTGAAATCTGGGGTGCGGCTCCAGTAGCCAAGTTAACGACATCTCAACACAAATAACTCCTTTGATTTAAAAGAAAGAATCTAAGTTGGAGGTGGGAGAAAATGTCGGGAAAGCCTTATGTTCTGTACTATTTTGTCTCATATTTTAAAATATTATAAAAAGGAGCAGGTATCTATTTATGTAAATATGTATTTATTTATAAATGAGTATGTATAACTGTATATAGATAAAACAGAATTTTTTTTGCCATTTTTATAAAGGCATTTCCAAGCATGGTATGAATAAATCTACACTTGGCTTGGCTTAGCTTAATGCAGTTGAATTGATTTCTGCCTGCTAACCTGTGATTCCCTCTCAATGGAGAAGAATCAATAAGATCAGTTGAGCCCACTTTGGCACATCATCGGTCCTGGTTTTAATCTTGGTAATCTTGGCTACAGACTATTAAATGCGAAGGCAGATTGACTGGTAGCGATATTTGCTCGATGATTTTGTGACCATATTTGGGGTGCGTTTTTAGTTCATGACTCAGGTTATAGTTCCCTCTCCTTTGGGCTTTGTAGTTTGGTGCCTGTTTTCTCCCTTGTACTACAAAGAGCCTATTGGAAGGATGCTTGGGAAAAATCAGTTTGACAGGGAGGAGAATTGAAATAAAATTTAAACAGAATCAGAAAAGTGAAATTTTAAAAAGCACTATAGAGCCTTAATGCCTGAGAGATTTGAATTGGATTAGACTTGGGAAAGGAAGCATTGAGTCCAGAAGTGAAAATGCTGTCAGGGTCACTGAGCTAAAATTAACCCCAGGTCCCTCTCATTAGGCATAGAGGAGCTAGCTCACATTCTGACAAGGGTATCTCACGCGTATCACAATTGGAGTGCATCCTAAATGTGATGCCTTCTAGTAGCAGTAGCCTCATATGATGGTTTATAAATTTTCAACAAAGTCACATATGTACAGTGTGTAAATCCTACATCATTTCCTGAGTCCTTTTAGTCCAGCAGACACTGAAAACCCTATCAGAGTGGACTGTTGGTGGTTAAAAAAAGAAGAAAAATGATTCTTCCCCCACCCACCCAGCCACTTATTTCCTACCAATTAATAATTCACACCATCTTCAGATCATAAGACTGTTGTTAAAGAGGATTAAAAGATAATATAAACAAAATGCTGAGCATAGAACCTGGTTTGTGTATGACTGTACTAGGTTCCTAGGACTGCTTAAACAATGTACCTTGAATTGAGTGGCAGAAACAACAGAAAGGCATTGTCTCCCAGTCTGGAGGCTAGAAGTCTGAGATCAGGGTGTCGGCAGGGATGGTTCCCTCTGAGGGCTGTGGCAGAGAAACTGTTCCATGCCTCCTTGTACATTCTGGTGGTTCGCTGGCAATCTTTGCTGTTCTTTGACTTGTAGATGTGTCACCCTGATCTCTGCCATCGCGTTCACATGATGTTCTCCCTGTGGGTGTGTCTCTGTGTCCCAGTCTCTCCTTTTTTATCAGGACACCAGTCATATTGGATTAGGGCCCACCCTATGACCTCATCTTAACCAATTAGCTCAGCGATGACCGTATTTCCAAATGAAGTCACATTCTTGGGTACTGCAGGTCAGGACTTCAGCATATGAATTTCAGGGGGACACAGTTCAACTCATAACAATTACTATTATTTATTACTGTGTTTTGATCATGGTTTCTTAGCTTTGCATGATTTCCTCTTCGTTATGATCTACCCTCTCTATACTGCACATTAAAATTGGCACACACACAAAAAAAGGGAATGAAGATGTTAGAATATTGTTACATTGTGTGAGTATCTTCAAGTAGCACTGGCTAAAAAACTGTAAGATATGTCCACAACGTCAGGGCATTCTTGGTCCTGGTAGAGGGATCCAGGACAATTGGCCACCCCAATCCAGCAAGACAGCGGAGCTAGCCATTAGTTACACCCAAAGCCATCCAGAGTTTTGGCAATCTCTCTAACGTTGAGGCTCTGGGCTCCTCCCACAGCAGGCAGGCAGGCAGCAGCCTGCCCATCTTCACCAGGTGGTGTGGAGTCCCTCGTGCTACTGGCGTCATGCTTATTTGAGATTTATTAAAACACCCATGAAAAAAGAAATACCCTTTGGAGCAATAAAGTCCCAAATCTAGCAATTTCCTGCTGTATCACAGCAAAGTTGCCTCCACCCCCCGGCTGTTGTTGAGATGAGTGACAGTAACTCTTCAGAATGTTTTTCTTCTGACACATGCACAACATTTTCCTTTGTAAGAACGTGAAGGTTTGGTTCCTTTAGAGCCCATTACATAGACAGATTGGCCACTGAGATCAGTACAAGAAGATAGTCTAATTGGCTCGATTAAGGAAATCCCATTACCTCCATGAAGAATCACCAGTCAGGTGCGACCCCAGACCAAGTAAAAGAAAAGTTTTTTTTTCCTCTTCGCTGCAAAAAAAGAAAGAAAGAAATTTCTTACCAAGAAGCATAGAAACAGCATTTGGTCCACATGTTTATATTTGGAAACTAGGCTGATATCGATCTGTCAAAACAGGATTGTGGAACAAGAATATTTTTTACTTCACTGTGTTTCGAAAGAATTTAGGATGACATACAAGGGTGGATCAAATATGACATGATAGAATAAATTTAAAATTTGGTGACCTAAAATCGTGGTCTCTCAGTGTTGGAAGCTAACTTTCCAGCACAGGCAGTACTGCCAGCTCTAGAAAACCAGACAGGTGGCCACCCAGCCCTTCCTGATCTCACGTGATCCTCAGCACCCTGAGGATAGCTCACTGCCTCCTAAGAGAGGCAGTCCCTGGCGTTTTGCTATCAGTCGACTCCAAACTGGCCTTGAGACAGGCAATACAGTGGAAAACACATGGGCGTCTAAAAGGGAGCATGGTGTCCTCCGGGATGCCACGTGTGGTTCCACCCTCCACTCCCCAGATGCTGGGATTTGTGTAGATATAGTACAAGACTGTCAGCTCGCAATTTACATGGGCTCCCTTCCCCTGCCGCCACCACCTCCAACTTCAGATTATAAGTTCATTTTTAAAATATATATGATCATGTTTTGGAAGGGGAAGCAATCACTCCCACTAAATCACTCAACGAGAGTTAAGAGGATATATTACGCTCCTCCGTATCCCAAGCCCTCTGAGTGTCTGGGGTACATATGTGTATGGAGAAGAAAGGTCACCTGCTGGTTGTGAACTTTCTTTACTGAGTGTGCCTCATCCTTATCAACCAGCTGTTTCCAAAAGCCCTGTGGTGAACATAGGAGTTACCTGAGGAGTTTGTTAAGTTGCAGATTCCCTGGTCCCACCCCTGCAGTCTGATTCAGCACAGCCTAGGGCCAGGCCCAGGAATCTACATTTTTTATTGTATTCTTCTGGGGATTGTGAGCTCCGTGGCCAGTGAAATGTCATTTGAAAAGTGCTGTGCTCTCCTATGGTCCTCTTTCTTTTCGAGCATCAATTTTTGTATTTTTACCCGATCATTATTTCTTCAAAATGGAAATTTTTTTCCCATGAGTAATGCCTGTAAAAGCAAAACATGCTTATTATTTTTTTTAAATCAGACAATATAACCAAATCTTGGCAATTTGCCACCATCCAGATAGAATTATCTTAAAAATTTCAAAGGATATCCATCAGGACTCTTTTCTGTGTATGTGTATGTGTGTGTGCGTGCGTGTGTGTCATCGCTATCATTAGAGAATGTTGATTGCTGACCCAAATTCATGAAAGAGAAAGGAAAGGAGGTAGCTTCCACAAAGTCTTTTTCTTTCAGGGAGAATAACCAGTAACTTTTTATTCCTTGGGTTCTGTGACTCTAAGGGGCCTCTCTCAATGATGATTTCACAATTCCTTGGAGCTCTCGCCAGAACACTCTTCTTTAAGGACTAGATGAATTGCTAACTCAGAAGACATGAGGGAGATTGCTGTGCTATTCCCATGCATCTTTTCCTTTTTCTTGTAAATATTGTCTTCCTACCATAGAACGGTCCTCTTTTACCACCTCTCCGTCTTCACTTGGAAATCTCCATCTGCCAATTCATTTTGCTACCTTTTGTGGGAACTATCCTTTGCTGTTTCACCTCTGAGAGGTCTTCCCTAGCTAGAGAGGACTTTGAGAATCCGATGAAAGTGATGAACCCTCGTTCCTGAAAAATTATACACATTTACACCCAAATTTTTGCATGTGATTTCAGGAGGTCCAAGGAATCTAAGTTAAGGACCCCTCTGTTCATACATCCTCAGCAGGCCGAGTTACCTCAAATCTACCAAGGAGTCCCACAGACGTCACTCATGAAAATAAGTATTCAGCGTCAATCATCCAGCAGATTCTGCATTTGGGTGCTGGAGGTACAAAGAGAAATAAGACAGGAGCTCTGGCTTAAGATGCTCGGAATAGTGGTGGAGGTAGGTGGAAAAACCATGACCGTGGAATGTGAGAAGCACTTTAATGAAACACAGCAAGGGCTACAATAACATGTTCTTTAAGCGTAATTCTCACTTTTCTCTATAAAACCCTTGATGTCTCCTCTTCCTATTATCAACGAAGACCTTCATCATGAATCTCAAGCTTGCTTCTCCAGTATCATCTGGACATACCTCTTTCTTCTGCCCAGCCCTGGCACTTCATAGTGTCATGGCTCCTCTCATATTAAAGGCTCAAATATGCCATGCTCTGTGGGTCTTCTCTGTGAGATGCTGTCCCCTCTGCCTGGCATCCTTTTCTTCCCCATCCTTTTGCCCCTTGGTCAGGCTGACTTTTGTACGTCCTTTAACACTGGACTTCGGATGCTCTCTGCAAGAAGCGTCCCATGATTTCCCCAAGTTCAAGTTCGATGCTCCCCTTAAACGTTACTATAGCACACTGTACTTACCTTCATTCTTGCCACTCTGTATTACAGTCACTTTCTTCAAATTGTCTGTGTCTTTCACCAGACAGTGATATCCACAAGGGTGGGAACTATCGTGTTCATAGTTCTAGTGTTACTGGCTACTGTATAATAGTTAATAAATATTTGAATTAATTAAATTACAAATTAATTTTTAAAAACCTCAGCAGAATTAATTTTAAGGCTTTCTAGTATAAGTCAGAATGGAGAGGCTCCCTACCTTTATATTCTCTGAGAAGTGTGGTCTATAATTAGAACTTTCACGTCTAATCAAGCTGTTCTTTACCCATAAGGAATCTGACTCTTGGTTACTCAGTACACACAGAAGCAGGGACAGAGCTGAGGCCAGCTAATTAAGATATGTCCACCTGTCATTTGCTTAGCACTCTGCAAAATGCTTTGGGGAGTTAAAGATGTGTGAGTTTCCTCCTTCAAGAATCTATTGTTGGGCACACACAAGTTTCCCATGTGGCATCTAGATAGTATATAATTTACTGCCAAATAGTGTAGTAGAGACTATAAAATGACATTTATAGTTGCTTCTAGCTCGTCTTTCTGTGACTCTAAGATTTTTTAATTGCACTCCACTGAAATTAAACACTCTTGTAGTGTGAGAGTGGGGATCATGTGTGAGTGGTCTTAGCACCTCTAAGGCCAAGCCTAGTCCCCTGGTCTAGTAGGTACCCAACAACTATTTGTCAAACCAGTTACAGTCAAAGGAGAGGAAGACAGCAATAAATATGACATATGGGTAAAGAGTTTCCCATCTATAAGTTATCAGGTTGCGATGAAAGGCCTGTGTATTTAACAAGCACTGGGGAATCCCTGAGCATTGCACTAGAGGCTGTGACAGACACACTCAAATTGAGGAGGCATCAATGAGAGAGTACAAGCCTCAGAATCAGGCATACCTGATTCAAATCCCAGCTCTTCTGCAGGCTTCCTCAGTAACCTGCCGTTCATCCCATAGCTTTGTTAAATCAGGTTCTAGGCAAGGCAACATGACAGGTGTTGCAGAGATAGCATTAAATGTTCCCTGCAAACCTGGAGCCTTCAATCACTTTCCTCAGTTTCTTGACCTGGAGAGTGGGGCCAGCAAGGTTTTCTTGGAGAGCTCCTGGGAGGATTAAGTGTCGTCTGTATGAAAATGCTCAGTACCATCTTGGCGTATAGGAGATACTCTGATTTCATGTTCTCCTGGTGTTATCGATAGTAGCTACCAGAACACTCTAATACACTTCAGTTCATATCCCACTTGTGGAAGGTGCCTTTCTGTATACCTAGGATAGTGGATGATGCCAGGGGGTGGGGTAATGTTGGCAGAGATGTCCTCACTTCTCACAGTGACTATTAGTATTGACTTCGTCATTTGAAAGCAGTGTAAAAAGCAGCTGGGCTTTAGACAGACAGGGTTGGATGTCAGCATCATTCCTTCCTGCATGATCTTGGGCGTGTTACTTAATCTCTCCAAACCTCAGTTTACTCATTTATAAATGATGGTGATAGTAGTAACTGTATTAGTCGGCTCAGGCTGCCATAACAAATATCTTAGACTGTGTGGCTTACAGTTCTGCAGGTTAGAAGGCCAAGATTAAAGTGCCAACTAATTGACTTCCACAGTGAGGACTCTCTTCCTGGCTGGCAGACAGGTACCTTCTCACTGTGTCCTTTCATGGCAGAGAGAAAGAGAAAAAACAAGCTCTCAGGTGTTTCTTCTTAAAAGAGCGCTAATCCCATCATGAGGGCCCCACCATCGCATGACCTCATCAACCCTCATTGCCTCTCAGAGGCCTCGTCTCCAAATGCCATCTCATCGCAGGCTGAGTCTTCAACATACCAAAGTGAGCATTCAGTCCATAGCAGTAACTGTATCATGAGATTGCTGTGGGGATTGAAGGAGCTCGAGCATTCTAAGAATATGGCACGGTGTAAATGCTCACATGTTAGGTTGTCACCATCGCCTCTATTTAGTGTCTCTACATGTCCTCAGTTCCAGAACAATGCCTTGCACATATTTCCTATTTGGTGTTCAATAAATATTTGTTGAATGAGTGAAATAATTCATCATCATCAAATCAAGCAATGACTGATTGTTCCAATTCCCAAACACCAGTGTTACCAGGTCTGGGCTTTGTCTCTGAATGTGGATGTGAGGACAGCCTCAGCTGCTGAGAATGGGCCTTCCTGACAATTAATTGTCTCTTGCTTTGCCATAGTGTCCCTCAAAGTTGACTCCACCCTCTGGCCACTCTTTAGCCACCCAGCAATGCCTATGGTTTTGTTTCCTGAATCCTGTCACTTTTCCGTTACACCCAACCATGAGACTCTTTTTCCTCCATCCAATTTAATAATATGAAACCTCCTCTGATTTAGAATCTCTTTGGCAGCTAATCGAACCTTGAAGCATTCTATTAGCTCTCTGTATTTGCACTAAGCCCAAACTGACGCATCTGGGATTATTATGTAATAACTTGGGCTCATTTCTGGTCAGTCTATACCATCCCTTTTCATTCTGCGAATCCCCTCAGGACTCCTTTTCTGTTTGCAAGGGGTGATAGAAGGGATTTGAAGGGCTGTGGTCGGGGGCTTTGGGGTAGGGGGAGTGTTTGCTATGAGTTATTATCCCACACTTATTGGTATTAAACTGGATTTGACAACTCATAGCCTAGGATTTAAATGACCTAAATCCTTCTTTTGGCAGTCTGGTTTCACCCGTTATTTATTGTGCTACCCGATTCATTATCGTTGGCATAGTTGGAGGCGGGGCCTGTGGTGCCTTCACAGTCGAATGATTTATACAAATAATTAAAAAGGTGAGGGTTCCCAGCAATGAGATCCAAAGCGATTCTCACTCTCCTCTTCCTCTCATCTGGCTCAGTTCATCTCCTTCGCATTAACCCTTGGCCCCCTGCTTCTGCTCCCAGGAAATCCATCGTCAGCTTCCTTCTGGGCCCAAGAGAGAAGTGCCATTGGCAGGGAGAGGGCAGAGTGATGAGAGCTGTGATCTAATTCCAGTAACGTGTATCAGGTCTTTATACAGGGCAGCATACAAACCCTTTCCAGGCATCGTAGGATTTCATTGTCACACCAGCTCTTTGAGGTAGGCATTGATTTCATCCCATTTGACAGCTGAGGAAACTGAGACATGTTGCATGTCCGTCTCACTGGGACAGGCAGAGTGGGAGGAAGAAGGCTTGTGGGCGGGGCTGGGGGCTGGGGATACTGCTACGGTACTTTCAGGGGATACTGGTACCAAACGTGTAACGTGCCGGTTAACGTGTGCTTTGACATCAAACCAACCAGCTCTTTCACCTCTAAGCTGTGGGGCTGTGAGCATGTACCCATTCTGTGCCTCAGTTGTCTGTTCTGTTAAGTGAGAATGATAAAGTACCTACATAGGTAATCGTAAGGACTGAACGAGATGTCACATAGAGGGCACCTAACAACACTTCTCCGTCTGTAAAAAGGGTATGTATAATATTACCTAATTCGTTTTACCTTCACAATGACCCCTTGAGACAATATGCATAAAGCACTTAAAGCAATGCCTGGAGATGCTCATTAAGCTTAGTAGTTGTTGCTACGACTGCTGCTGCCACCACTACCATCCCCACTGCTCTCACTGGGATCATTATTGTCATGATTCAAACTCAGATTCAGTATGGAAGATGGGTGCTGTCCAACTGATATCTGCAAAGACCTTGAGGTAGGGTCCTGGTAAGCAGAATTCACCCACCCACGATGGAGATCACGGCTTACACCACTGTGAGAAAAATGACGTGTGTGTGCGTGTGCATGTTTTATTTCCCCTGCCCCAGATCTAACCGTGCCCTGCTCAGGCTAGATGCCAACTGTAGGCTTGCCAGAAGGAGGTTTGATCTAAAGCTTCAGCCCAAGCTTAGAAAGGACAGCCTTCATTCAGGAATTCGGTGTCCTGTTGCCTTATCTCTCCAGTCTCAGGCCTTAGTAAGTATACTTTTATTAAGCCATATGTTTCTTGCTGAAAACCAAATGTTGATGGGTAGGCTCTAGAGATCTCATTTATTTAAAATGTGGGGCAAGGGTACCTCTGTTGGGAGCATCTGCTGCATTGAAACGGGATGGAAGTCCCCCCTCCTCCAATTTCATATCTTGCAAAACTATTTCTCTTGACATTGAGCTCAAGTAACCTTTCACAAACCCATAAATGCCTTTTTTATTTTTTTAACCATCCAGCCCTGTGCTTTGGACATACAATGAATTTTATCCCGTCCCATATAACTTGCACTGAATGTGCTACTTGAACGTTTTATAGTTGGATGTAAGAGTCTCTGGATTGCAAAACAGCACCCCTGCGGGTGTCCATTTGTAAAGGAAGTGATGCCAAGAACTCACAGTGGTCTGGAAGTCCAAATTTGGCCCAGATTTTCTCCCATACCCGACACCTGGAGCCAAAAGTAATGCTGAGTGCATCAAAACTATTTCTGCAGTGTGTGGATGTCAGTAATTTACAGGCAACGGACAGCATTGTTTTGAACACAACTCTCCTTTGCTGAAGCAGTGATAGCAGAAAGTGGGCTTTAGAGTCAGTGTTCTTAGCCAACGGTGTGGTCTTGAGCCCTAAGCCTCGAGTTCCCCTGTAATGTGTATAGAAGTAAAACCAGTCTCATAGGACTGTTTGAGGATTAAATGAAAGAAATGTATTTCGACCGTGTAGCCCCTTCCCTGACACAAAGCACTCAAAGAAATGTTAGCTATGAGTATTTTGTCTTTTATTAGATTGCATATTCCTAATCTTCTAAATTCCATAAATTTTACTAACGCTGTCTTTATTGGTGATTATACTGTGATGGTGATGGTCTTGTTAATGCTGTTATTGTTCATGGTAACAATCATAAACTTGACCTTCATTGGTTTATGAAACCTTGTACATTACTCCTTATAGTTCTTCAAGGTTGTCCTTTCCTCCTAATTTCAAAGCCACAGTCACTGTGGAAATTTCGAATCATGCCCTCCTTTCTATTTCTGTCCGTCCCCCCTTTCCATCAACTGTCAGTTGGTTTTGACTTGCTCTGCGGAGGAATAGGAGTTGCTGTGTTTGGAGCTGAAAGCCTGAGGCATTGGATAGAATATTATAATTTAGCAGCGCGGTAGCGTTTGTAGGAAGGAGTACTTTGCAAACATTTTTATGAGCGTACACTTGTCAGAAATTCTTTTTTCTGATTCTCACACTCACCCCAGTGCTGAATGGCTTACCTCTGACCTTTCCCCATAACTGAGACACAGAATAATGAATGATGACTTCAGCTGCCTCCTTCCCTCCCAGGGTAACAAATGAGTTAGCATCAGGGCCTTTGCCAGGAGGCCTGAGTCATAAATATCCCTGCAGTCCATCAAAACTCTCCACCAAAGGCTGTTTTTAAACTGTAAATGAGGAAAGAGTCCTTGGCCCTTATCTTAATCATCAAGGCAATAGGAGATATTTATGGATCTAACTTTGGGGTCGAAGAGAAAAGCTACAACCAACAATATAGATAAATTTGTTTGAACCCATTGTGAGATGATAAATTTCTAATAGACAAAAAACAAAAAAATTTCAGTGAATATACCCTCTCTGCCCCCAAATTCCTGTTGATCATGTCACTTTTTTCCCCCTATCTTTCTAACGTTTATTAAAGACTTAACAGATGCCAGGCCTGGTGCTAGCTCCTTTATTCATATGATCTTACTGCATTTTCACAACTATCCTATAAGAGGAAAGATTTTCTTCACTGTTTATTGAAGAAGAAATTTAGGGATGAGAGTGACCAACTCTCCCTAGATAATAAGCTAATAAGTGGCATTATTGTGCTTGGACCTCAGATCCATCAGACTTCAAAGGCTGAGCTCTTAATTACTCACTTATTCCCTCTGGGAAGCCAGGGAGACAGAAGAGGGAGAAAAGAAAATATAGAAGTGAAACTGACTGTCTCTCTGCTACATAAGATGCTCATGATCTAACAACAGATATAGTATGGCATAGTTAAAGTCTGGGTCAGATAACTTTAATTTTCAATTCATTACTATAAACAGAGAGCCATTAAGCAGATACTATAAGACCCTAAAAAGTGCCAGCAGCAGACTGTTCCTGAGGATGCATCGAATACCAGGGACCCAGCAGCACTGCAGCTTTTGCAATGCTAGCTTACTTGAAGCGCAGCCTGCCATCAGGGATGGCTTTGTGATATGTATAATATTTTATTTATGAGAAGATTAGCAAAATATGATTGTTGGATTCACTAATAAAGAGGAGATGGGAAACAGAGCCAGCTGGCATGCCACATGTAGCTCTGGCAGGAAGACACATCTAATCAGTGTTTTTCTCTCTGAACTCACACCTTGTAGGCGCCTGGAGCTTCCCCCTCCCTCTTTCCCCAGAGTACCTGGAGGACCTCATCAGTGTCTTCTGAAAATGCAGAGGGTATCTCTGTCTCCATTTCCTGGCCAGACTTTCTGTGGCTATTCAGACTGCTCTTTCTGATGATTAAAGTATAGTCTAACCCAAATGTTGGAGTGTTATTTTGTCCAGATGGAAAGGGCAGGAGAGCAGAGTGTCGACCAGCAGGATCCAGAGCCCAACAGACCCCTAGAGAGGGGTGAACTCTGTGACCCTGGGTGTGTAAGGAACACGATCTTCAACCCCCCTTCTCTCCTCTAGGAGAAAACACACACACACACACACACACACACACACACACACACACTCCAGGTTTTCACTGCTTGACAAGTTGTAAGTTATTAATAAGTTACAATGAGAAGGGTCCCATTTTCAAATGTTCCATTCATAGGAGTCACACCACTGGGTTGGGTAATGCTGGCAATTAAACCTTTTTTTTTCCTTCCTAATTCTGAGCTCTACCTGGTAATACTCACTAAATTGACATCGCTGCCATCCCTTTCTTTGCTCCTTTTCTTGGGGAGTCATTGCATCAAAAAAGTGAGTTATTCTGTGATATTTAAAATTATACATGTGCATTTCAGGAAACAAAGAATAGAATTACCTCAGATAAAGCAAAAGTAGAAGTTAAAACCGCATAATCCTGCCCTTTAAGCCTTAATATGCTGCCTTCCTGTTTTATGGGGGGGGGGGGGTAATTAGGTTTTTTTAATTTTTATTTTTATTTATTTATTTTTAATTTTTTTAATGGAGGTACTGCGGATTGAACCCAGGACCTTATGTATGCTAAGCACGCCCTCTACCACTGAGCTATACCCTCCAACCCTGTCCTTTGTTCTGTTTTTTTAATGCATGTGTTTAACATGGCTTAATGTATATGTTAATACTCTTTGAAATAAAGGGAAGTCTCTGTGAGCTAATATACTCAGAACTTGTTCTTTGCCACTGTTTTCTGTGGACTGGAATTCAAGATACAGCTGATCAGTTTTTAATTTCCTGCAAGGTGGTTTAGAAATGAGTTCCACAAGACCCCCTTTGCAGAGGTGCTGGTACTGTAGGATGGTCACACTCAGAAATCGGACCGTTGGTCCCTTATGGAAACTTCTTTATGAAGCTACCGCCGGTCCTGGCATACTGTACGTCCTAGAGGGATGTGTAAATCCCTCTGTTCCAACATCTACTTAGCCATAGAACTGGTTTTCCTTTTGGAATCTGGAATTTTATATGGTCCTCTGGGCATCCAAAGGATTGCCCAGAGGCATTTAGGAACACTTTGGACTTTGGGCAATTTACACAGCAGAGGAGACTATGGGGACATGCGCTGTAGGGTAGTTCTCTCCAGTGAGATCCTGTAAGCCTGAGACTCGAACCTCCATAGTGGTTAAGGTACTGAGTCAAGGACCAGACTGTGGGTGTGAATCTTGGCCCCACTACTAAGTGGCTTTAGGATGTTAGACAAGCTACCTCACCTTTCAAAGCCTCAGTTTCTTTCTATGTTAAATGAAAAAAATAGCACCAGTTCGTAGATTTGTTGTGAGGATCAAATGAGTTCATGCATATATAGTGCTTAAAGGAGTGCCTACATGTTCAATAAATGTTAGTTGTCGGCGCTGTTGTTCATAACCCGGGATGTCTGTGCTCATCCTCAGCCATGCCCCCTTCCGCGGGCTCCCCGGAGAAGCCCTCCTGGACTCTCAACTTCCTGGCGGCAAAAATTCTTGTGCGAGAGGACACAGCACCTAGTTTGACGTAGATGCTCAGTACTTACTTCTTGGCTTTAATTGGCTAAAACCATAGTTTTCTTCTGGTTACGTAGGACCTAATGACAACTTGACTCTGGGCTGTGTTGGGTGGGGATGTAATGGTGCAGAAGGAGGCATCACTGGATGGTCCGATTCATCGTCCCTCTGCTGCCACACAGATTCTTCCCTTTAACCCCTGATTGCCTCAAGATGGGAACCAAGCCAGACTCTTGACAGGAGTGACCATGAAAACCAGTGGCTGTTTTGTTTTTTACTTAC
Source organism: Camelus bactrianus (assembly GCF_048773025.1). Classification (NCBI taxonomy): domain Eukaryota; kingdom Metazoa; phylum Chordata; class Mammalia; order Artiodactyla; family Camelidae; genus Camelus; species Camelus bactrianus. Next base: position 104,822,557 of record NC_133541.1, on the reverse strand, counting down.
ATACAATTTCCTCTCCATCCAACATATCAGCCCACTGCTGTTTCACAAGGGAGACCTCAGAACCTCACAGTTACTCTGTCATACTTTTCTTGATACAATCTTCCTTTCCTCTTGTGCTGATTGAGGCTCAAGGGTACAACAGTAAAGTCACAGGCCCTGCCCTTGCAGGGTCTTGTGAGGAAGATGGATAAGTGGGTGGTAACTATTTGTGAGATAAGTTCCATGTCAGGAAATGCAGAGTGCCGTGGTTGTCTTAGGAGAGTCACCTAACTGCTTTGAGAAGTAAGGAAAGCCAGTTCCTTAGCTTTAGTAGAAAGCAGGACTGTCCTTAATAAAATACAGAGTAGGGACAGTATTGTGGGTTTCAGGATTTCCTTGTTCTCTATGATATTTTTGTGCCGAGAAGAGCACAATACACTAAAAATCGGGTTATTTCTTATAACTCAGTGTTTTACAGTTACCTTATGCCACCTTCCACATATGGAGGAATTAAGATCATTTCCTCCCAAGGCAGATTTTCTAACATTTAGGTGCACGTGTGCATAGCATGGCTTCCAGACACCCGCATCCATCTCCCTATGGCTGGTTCTTTCTTCTTCTGAAATGTTTGTTTTTTTTTCCTTTCTGGTAGTGTAGTGGCAGAAAAATATAGTTTCTTCATGCTGTGTTTTTACTTCCCATTTTTCTGATAAAACTCTATCGCTGCAGAGGAAATCAAATCTAATCTTCAATATATTTAGCATGAAAGCAATAAAAAGCATGAATTCACTCCAGAAAGAGCGAAATACAGTCGAGTACTCAAAGGACGGATCACCATGGCAACTGTTTTCTTGAGATTCTGTACTCTACAGGCTCCAGGCATGACCAAGTGAAGAAAGGAGGGCGAAGGGAAGAGAAGAAATATCCTGCCCTTTCTGTTGTCGCTAAAATGTGCAGAGGAATGGCCATGAATTATTGATTGCATGAATAGAAGTATATATGAATTAGAATTATTAAAATGTTGTCTTTTAAATGAGCATGTAAGAACACACTGAGAACTTGTTCCTCGGTGTTCTCTTCTCCTTGCTCTCAAAATCCTACTGAGCAATCAAAGAGCTCTCCTGAGGTCAAAAGTTTGCAGAGAAGCACCAGGAATTAGGATGATTAAAGAATTATGTGAGCTAGAACAAAAGTAGGATGTTTTTGCATATCACTGCCAGATCCACTTGCCTTTGTATAGCATTTCAAGATGGTTATGGTTTCAGAGTTTTTTCAAAGATGTTAAATATGTAAAGATCAGAGGCCAGCTCTTCTTGCCTTTGGGACTGTGTTAATGGGGTGTGATTAATTTCCCTAAGGAATTTCCTATGGATTAAATTCACCCTGTGTTTATGGGCATGTGTTTATATCTCACACTGCGCCAATTCTTCTTGCTTTCTACGTTTTAACCAAGATACAGGTTTTCCTCACTCAATCTATACATATATTTAATGCTCTGATAATAATAACTACCATATGTTAAATGTTTCTGTGAGTCAGTCACTGGGCTGAATTCTTCGGATAATAACATTAAGAGCATGGACTTTTCTTTGGATATAATTGTGTTTCATTTAGCAAACTGGCTAATTCAGTAGATGTTCACTAACAAAATAATTATGTTTCTGTGTAATCCTCATGACAGCCCCATGTGAAAGTCCCCATTTTACAGATGAAAAAACTGAGTTTTGGTGATGACAGTGGATAACCCTGGATCACAGAACCAGTTAGTTACAAAACCTTCATCTGGAACCATGAATAACTCCTAAGTCCAGGGTCTTAAGAGCAACGCTAAGTTTTCACCCTGGAGGACGCAGCCTGTCTTTTTAATCTCTATACAGATGCGTAGCTGACAAGGGTCTGGGCACATAGGTAAGCCCTCATTGTACTTATAACACATATATATTTAGAATCTATTATTGTACCAGGCCAATATAAAAATTGAAAATAAGAAAGAAGTGCTCCAAAATAAACAATTGGGATCTTAAAACGAAAAATATGTATAATTTTGTTTTAAGAAAAATGTATGGAGGTATGTCTGTATGAATGAGTCTATGTATAATAAAAATACTATTTTGAAAATAGAAAATTAAAAAAAAGAGAAGTTTTTGCCTTCAGTAAGCTTAGTCTTCTGGAAGTGTTGGCACAAATAAATGAGCCAGACAGAAGAGTCAAGGGTTCAGGGAAAAGAGAGGTTAATGAGAGTTGTGGAGGATCGATTCCTCCTGGTCCTTCAGGAATGGGAGGGGCTTCCAAAAGGTAAGAGAAGAGAAGTGAACACTGGGTTGGACAGCACAATAAGCAGAGAGGGGGACGAGTGAGCAGTGTGAGGACTTGTGAGAAGGTGAGAGCGTGTGATTGAGTAAAGTGAGTTTGGACAAGTAAGTTGACAAGAGGGCCAATGAGTGAGGAACCTTGAACTCTGGAGTAAGGAGGTCCAGATTTGATCCTATCAATATGAGTGAGCTTTCAAAGGTCCTATTTATTTATACTAGTGTATTAATTACTTAGAGTAAAGTATATTATTTCTATGTTCATCTTGATGATTTTTACATATGTATTCACCCATGTCACTGTTACCCAGATCAAAGTAGAGGACATTTTTAGGATTCCCTGCCCCCTGTCACGTAAATGCTTACCATCACCCAAGATTATCACTGTTCTGACTTAAGACAAATGACATGATGAAAGTTTAAAGGGAAGTTTAATGACCTCTAGGATGTAGCATGAAGTATGGAGGGGAGAGATTTCAAACAGGGAAACCAAGAGAATGTTATAAGTTCACAACCCCTCCATCCATCCATTCAGTTAAATTTGTATTGGGCACCTATTATGTACCAGTCTCATGCAGTGAAGATACAAAAGTAACCAGCATATGCTCTCCTGATGAGGAGACCAGCCAATATTCAAGCAGTTACTTTACATTGTGGTAAGTAAAATAGGAGGAAACACGGGTTGCCCTTAAAATGTGCGCTTAGCCCAGAATAGGGAAGTCAAGGAAGGCATCCTGGAATAAGACATACCCAACCTGACTGAGGCTAAAGGACCAAACAGGGGTTAGCCAGACCACAGGAGAGATTGCGATGGAAATGGCTCCGAGCAGGAAAGGAGCATGTACAAAGACCCAGAGAAGACATATGGCATGGCTTTATATTATTTTGTCAGTGGTGGTACTGGGGATTGAAGCCAGGACCTTGTGGATGCTAAGCATGCACTCTACCACTGAGCTATATGCACCCCCACTGCCTGTATGGCCTTATTGGAGTACAGTCTTGAGCAAGAGAAGAATGAAAGGAAATGACCGGGTTTTGAAATTGGAAATTGGAAAAATAGCCAGACTTAGTGAATGATTTTATATCAGAGGAACCATGTCAAACTGGGTTTTTTCTAACACCGACATATAATTATGGCAACCTAGTTGTGCAACAGTCTGCATCCATTGTTCAGGAAATCTCAGATGTTCAGTGTGGCTGGCTTTTTCATTGTTGTTTTTATTGTAAGTAGTCCATCTGGTTGTCAGCCATTTCTTTTTGAACTTGAAGCAGAAAAACCAGTCAGACAATGAGATTGCCACCATCTTTCACCTACCTCTTTTAAATGAAGCTGTTTTCTTATTGTTTGTACATTCTTTATCTCTTCTCTTTCTGGAGCGGTTTGGGCTGTGCAAGCAGCCAGGCCACCCCTCTCTCTTGACCTGTCCAACAGGTTTCTTGGGACAGCTTTGAGAAAGTTCTTGGGTTCACACCACCCCTTTTTCCCTCATCCATCAGCAGGTACCTCAGTGAGCAGAAAGTGGGCTTGGTAGCCCTGCAGACCTGAGTGAAGCCTTATCCCTGCTATGAATTTTCCTTGCAACCTTCCTAAGTCAATGTTTCTGGGCTTCACCTTCCTTATCCAGGAATAACAATGCCCACTGTGTAAGCTGTGAATGATGAATCCACAGTATAAGGCTGCAAGTCCCCTAGGAGAGTGCCTAACGCAGAGAAGGCCTTCCAGGACGTTACCCAAAGGTAGTCAGGCAGAGTGCTTAAGAGCAAAGGCTCTCAGGGTAGACTGCCTATGTTATAAGGCTCTGCCAAAGGCTAGCTGGGTTCTGCTGGACAAGTCATGTAGGCTCCTGGTGCCTCCGTATTTTCATCTGTAAAATGGGGTGATAAGAGTGACATCTGTCTCATGGTTTTATTGTGGGAGTTAAATGAGGCTTCATATGGAATCTGCGGTGTGTATGTGTATCTGTATCCTTTATGAGTAGAGTTCATACTGACATTGATCATTACCATTTTTGCGTAGTACTCAGCCACATCCGTGAGAATGGGAGAGCAGTGCCTACCTTGTAGGGTGGTTGCCAAGAGCAGCTGGTGAAGAGGGGCACGTGGCTCTGTGCCAGGCACACAGTGGGCCCCCGGTAATGTTTGTCAAATGACTGAGAGCAAAGTGCTTCTCAATAAATATTTTCTCTCAGTGTTGCATCTTAACGATCAGTGGGAGCTTCCACATGGAAGGAAGTGCCAGAGAGGTTCACGGGATGGCAGCCTGGGCCCAGGCCTAGTGGATTCTGATTACGTTGAACAAAATAGATTCGGATCACTTTCTATTTGGTGCCACTGAAACTGTGCCAATGAGCAGCAAAAATGTGATTTCATGTTGGGGGAGTGCCAGGATCCAGACTTACAATCAAAGCGAACCCTGCCTATTTCCAGCACCCCCTCTCTCCCTCCCCCTGCCATGGGTGTTTCTTACCTCTGAAAGCACTTCTGGATGTTTCGCACAATCAGGCCCCAGATGTTTGAAAGACTTTTGCAGACAAGGTAATCAATCCATTTGGTGGCCAGATGCTGTCTGAGAATTTCCCGGCTTCAGCACTGTGAGTTTCTAAATTCATTAAAAACATAAATTAATTAAATCTAATCAACAGTGGGTGATGCAGAAGATTAAACAGTGAAAAACAAATACATTTCCAACTGGGTCATATCAGATGCAGAGAAAAACACTCCACTTTGGAGTTGAAAGTCAAGTTAACCCTTTGTGTGATACTCTTAATAAAAAACAAAACAAAACAAAACAAAAAAACCCTGACTAAATCTGAAGTCCCAGATGAGGCTATGGTTCTTCCCAAATAAGGCAGCCCTAGTGGGATCATTGACTTTTCAAGAAATAAATTGTGTGTTTCTCTGACTTAGAAGAGTTCTGAAGTGGCATTATTTAGTAACGCACTAATGGGGCGAAAATCTCCACCATTCCCTTATCACAAAGGGCCCTGGAGATAAGATTCCACAAGGCGCTGCTCACAAGGCATAAAGCAATGCTTCCCAGTAGCATTATGTACTCAAGTGAATTTGGAAACAGAGTGAAGCATCCTCCTCAGTCCACACGAAAGTACGTTACCTGAGTTCAGGGTTCTTGTATATCAGTGCTGAGACCCCCACACTTAGAACATTACCTGGCACATAGGAGATGCTCTGTAAACATCTGTTAAGTGACTGAGTTGTGGATGAGCTTCTTTCTCACAGGATTTCTGAATCTTTAATTTGCCCAGATGAGCCCCCAAGATGGGAGAGGATGTCTGAGCTATTTCCCGAAAGTGTTTGATTTTTTTTCTCACCCAAGGAGCAGACTCTCAAGGGACTGGTAACCATTGGATATAATTTAGAGAACTTGGCTCTAAAGCACTGTTGTAAGGCACCTCTGTCTTTTGTCCCTTAGCCTCTCCCCTTAGTCAAAGTGGAGCTAGAGAAGATTCAGGATGAGTAAACTGTGAAGTTGCGGGGTCAGCTTTTGTGGGGGAGGCTTTTCTCGAAGGATGTGCTCAGCTCAGTGGTGAGGCCAGCCTTTAGCTGGGGAATTGACTCATCCTACCCTTTGGTTTCCCAGTGTAGACAAATGGCTGAGGCTGTGAGGACAGAGAGGTTGCCTCCTTACATGTAGCCTTGCAGCAGTATCCGGTTCCAGAGGATACCAATGAACAGTCAAGCCCAGCAGCCTCTAATCACCTGCCTGCAGAGGCCAAGCAGCATCCAAGGTGAAAGCAGAGAGGTAAAGGAAAGCCTCAGGAAGAGAAATGGGAGCCGACGTTTGGCCTTAAGGTGAGGGATGCACTAGGGGGTGGTGGAGGATGAGATAAATTCAAGACCCTGTGCCGTCTAAAGGAGGCAGCCACTTCCCAGCTCAAGCCAGGAGTGGGAGGACACCAGCCTCATGGTGCCAGTGTTTCTTTTTGCCCAAAGAAACTGAGAATCTGGCCTTTTTAATATGAACCTCATGATTTTTAAGTGTTGACAACTCATCCCGCAAAAATGAAAAGCTGTGTGGGCTAACGTTGCAGTGCCAAATAAAACAACTCTGTTGGTCCATCCATTACAATTGGCATCCTCTGTGCTATCTGTCCCTTGGTGTGGAGTTGTGGAGCCTTCCTCTGCCTTCTCTGGGATCCAAAGGGGCGATCCATTTAGAGAAAGAACAGATTATCATATTGCTTGAGTGTCTATGATATGCTAGACATTATGCTTATAAGCTCCTGACCTTCCTTATTTCATTTAATCCTTATAAGTCACCTCCAGAGTGGTACCAATATTATTCTTGTTTATATATATAGATATATATATTTTTTTATTGAAGTATAGTCAGTTTACAATGCTGTGTCAATTTCTGGTGTACAGAACAATGCTTTTGTCATACAGGAACATACATATATTTGTTTTCATGCTCTGTTTCACCATAAAAGTTACTACAAGATATTGAATATAGTTTCCTGTGCTGTACAGTATAAACTTGTTGTTTATCTATTATATATATATTAGTATCTGCAAATCTCGAACTCCCAATTTATCCCTTCCCACCCCCTTTCCCCCACCCCCCAGTAAACATAAGTTTGTTTTCTGTCTGTGAGTCTATTTCTGTTTTATATATATATATATAATATATATATATTTTTTTTAGATTCCACACTTAAGTGATATCATATGGCATTTTTCTTTCTCTTTCTGGCTTACTTCACTTAGAATGATGATCTCCAGATCCATCCATGTTGCTGCAAATGGCATTTTATTATTTTTTATGTCTGAGTAGTATTCCGGTTCTATTCTTATTTTAAAGATAAGGAAACTAAGGTTCATAAAATTTACATAACTTGTTCAAAGGCACTTCAGTTATAAATGGCAGAGCTGACTGGTATCTCTCTGACACTTAAAGTGATGTTGCTAACTGTTTGCTGTATTATTTTTAGGTAAAGTATTATTCTATCCTTTATTTAGCGCTTACATGTATCCAGCACCATTCTAAGTGTTTGGATAAATTTACTCAGTTAAACCTCAATATAATATCTTTCCCATTATACAGATTAGATGATGGGGAGGAAAAGGTTAAGAAATATACCCAAGATTAGCCAGCTAGTAAGAGGTGAAGCTGAAATTGAAAATGGCATTGAAAGACTACTATTGACCACCTCCTAGAATTATTTCTGTAAACAACGCCTTAGGTGAGCCATAGAGAAGGTGCCCAGCAAAGAGTTGGCACTGAACCTCATTTTCAGCTGCGTATACTTCTGCGATCCTGAGCCTGAGGGTGTGGTTGGTGCCTCAGGATAGCTGCTATTTTAGCAGTTTTTCCATGTGACTTACTGGCACCTGTCACTGAAGCAGCCTTCACCGTGTCACATTGCTAACTCCAGGCATGCAGAGCAAAGGCCCTCAAAGCTGGCTCAGCCACTAATGAATGAACTGTCTAATCCAGAAATCCCTTCCCAGAGATGGGGCGATCCAATTCCAACTGCATGTTTGTCTGAACTAGTTCACTGGGTCAGGCTTCTTGGCAGAGAAAGATCTTCCCACCCTGTCTCTGGTGCTCTGTTGCCCTTCTTCCTGAAAATTGGAAGGACTAGAATTTAAGAATCAGAAGGGTGTGTCTACATTTTACAATGCATATGTTTTCATGGATGTGATTAGCTCAGGGAAATGAGGAAGATGAGGCAAAATGGATTTTAAGAATGAGGCAGATATAACTGGTTTTTAAATTTTCAGAATCGCATAGGCCTGCTACATCCATTTCAACTGAAAACCAAAAGTGTGTGTGTATGTGAGAGAGAGACAAAAACAAGGAGGGAGGGAGAGTGCAGTATCAGAAAGAGGATATGAACCCAAGTGATCAGGCAATAACTATTAACAATTCTAGAAGACTATACTTTCATTGAACATTGACTGAGTCCACCATGTGTCAACCATTGGGCTGTGGGCCAGGAATACCAAAGTGAAAAAATCAGCTATGATCCCTGCCCTGGTGAACTTTATGATCTTACAGGGGAGACAGACATTAACAATAAACACCCAACTATATAATGGTGGATTCTGAGAGATGCTTTAAAGGGAAAGAGTAGGGTCCAGCAAAGGGCAACAGAGAGTGACTAGGCTGTAGAGTGAATGTGGACAGTCAGAAAAGGCCTCTCTTAGGATGTGCTATTTAAGCTGAAATTTTAAAAATGAATAGATGTTAGCCAAGGAAAAGGCGGGAGGGACAGTAGTTTAGGAAGAAAAGAGAGGAGCATGTTTACAGACCCCAAAGTGGGAAAGAGCATGACATTTATGAGATCCTGACAGCAAACTGGTGGGGCTAGAACACAGTGAGGCATTGAGTCAGGGAGATGATTTAAGTTGAAGTGTGCAGGTAGGAAAAGGCCAGTTAACAATGTTTCCTTACTAATAAATTAGCAAAAGGTGTGCATGATCCCAAAGCTTCCTCAAAATGGCTGCTGGTAAATTTTACTATTGATTTAATTTCAGGTGAAGAAAGAAGTGGTGTATTTGAGACTGGCCAGTGTTGAGTCTGCACCTTTAGTGTTCAATGGTTTTATTCCTTCTATTATTTCCTGATAAAGTATTAACATTTAATATCTTCCTGTGGACTTTGGAGGAGATAATCAATACATCAAAATCAAGGCTAAGAACCTGCTGTGGTGTGTGTTGGAGAGAAAGGAATTTTGCTACTGCAGTTAATCGTTATTGGCTTTTTCATGCCCTAAGGTTTTTCATACCCTCAAAGGCAGTAACATACGTTATTGGAATCAGTACTTGAAATGTCCCCAAAAGTAAAGTCCTTAGAGACAGGGAAATATGATCCTGTTTCCATTCCCTTCCCATCTGCTGTGCTTGGAGGGAGTGCTTCTGAAAATGGCCTTTGTACTTGACTTCTCAAATGCTGGTTTTATTTCACAGATATCCCAGGCTATGTGCCTATAGTAATGAACCATTAAAAAATAATAATAAGCTGTAGGCAAAAATAGAGCGTTTGTGACTTTAAGTTTAGGGCAGAACTGTCATATGCATTACACGGGCCAACAATCACTTGTCCCCATGAGAATTCTAAATCTCTAAGTGTGGACCATTTATGTCATGTTTGCTATGCACAGAATGAGATCTTAGATACTGAAAAAGATGCTCTCTATTGAGGAAATAAACATAATTCTGTCTTCAGGGAACTTATAATCTAGTTAAGGAGACACACACACGCAGTATATTCGAGCAGTCTATCACATTTGTACTATAATCCAGTGTAAAATGAGTCATGCCCTGTAAGAAGATGCCAACCAGGTTAGTGAAGTTTTAAATGAAAACTCTTCTTCCTTGGTTTCTAAAGAGACTAGTTTTCAACTGGGTCTTGGAAGGGAGGGGAAAGAGGATGAGTTCTAAGAGGAATTTATTGGTAGAGGCAAAGATGTGTACAAGAGGAACTCTGCCTTAATGTAATGATTTAAGGAAAATAGAGCGAGTACACACATAAGTGAGACAGTCAGAGGTAGCATGTGAAAAGTGCAAAGAGTTGCAGAGGTTGTGAGGAGGAAGGGGGGTTTTCCTAATCAGGGAGCTCACAGAAAGCTTCAAGGAGTGGGTGGCATTGGAACTGGCCTCGAAGGATTGAGGTATTCATTTTTCCTTCAGCCACTTACCAGGAATTTTTTGGGAACCTTCTAAGTGCTGGTGCCTAGAAAAGCCCTCCAGACTAGAAGAGTGAGTAAGTTCCTGCCCTCAAGGGGCGTACTGTCGAAGAGAGAAAGATGTCCGGCAGGCACAAGTGATGGAGAGGATGTCACAGGGAAATGAAGTGACATGACAGTTAGTCAGCAAAGCAACCCAAAGAGTTAAACTTTGCTCAAGGGTGCTCTTGTACTACAAGGAGTTCAGAAGTTAGGATGGAAAAGTTAGGTTGATCCCAGAAGAGCTACTCTCCATGCTAAGAAATACAGCCTGTGACTGTATGTGAAAGATTAAGAAAGGATTAGAAAAAAAGAAATAATAGACAAAAGGGAATGGGGACCAAAAAAAAAACAGAAGGCGTAGGAAAAAGAACCAGGAAAGCAGAATCGAAGAGGTAGGTTAAGAACTTGGAACTAGATTCAAGTTCTAATCACAGCTCCACGAATCATTAGCCTTCCAAACTTGGGGGAGTGATTTAACTTCTCTACCATTTCTGGACCTGAAAAATGAAGGAAGATGCTGAAGTCATGGACTGTGAGTGACAATTAAATGATGTAACATAAAACACAAAGCACAGATCCTAGTCAAAGTAGGTGTTTAATAAATGAGGTTGATAATACAGATTCAGGAAGAGGCTATAGGTCTTGTGCTATGCCTGGCATGTGGGAGGCCAACTCAATAAATGATAGTTTTAAAGAAAAACTGTACTTGTCTAAATGGTGAGGTACTGGTATTTTTCTGAGACTGAAATATTTTGAGGCCAGGTGAACAGCTAGTTAATTTCAGTGGGTTTTCTGCCTGACAGCTGCATTCCACTCCCTAAAGTCACTGTAATAAAGGAATGTGCAGTGAGAAGAGGTTGCCATTAAAGATGGACTTCCTGGAAGGGAGATCTACAAATCACTTGGAAAGTTCCTGGCATCATCACCTGGGCCTGGCCATTTGCAAAGTGTCCATAAATCTTCCAAAGGGCAGGAGGAGAGTGTGGGTGTTTCTTATTCCCACTCTATCAGACTTGTTTCTTTCTGTAAAATATTAGGAGTAATGGGTAAAGTTACCCAAGAAAGGCCATAAGGAGGTCAGGCTTCCTACCCATGTGGAAGTGATCTTGTAGTTGACACATCATTTTAAAGTGGACAGGTGAGCAGCCTTCTGCCTGGGAAGCAAATACAAGTTATTGGACCTTGATCTTTGTAGCAGAAGAAGAAGAAGAAGGATGTTTGTAGCAGAAGAAACAGAGTCCTTTCCACTCTCTGTTTTCTTTCTTCTGTTTAAAAGAAAAAGGAAGGCAGGAAGGAGGAAAGGGTGGGAAGAGGAAAAGGAAGGGAAGGGAATAGAGGAGATTCGAAGGAGAAGAGGGAAGGGAGGAAGAAATTTTTAAAAACCAAGAAGTTGATTTTCTTTCATTGTGATCATGTAGAACTCTGAGATGTTGATTCATGGGGGAACTCTGACAATACTAAGTGTTTTGAGAATCCTGTTAAACCTTACATGAAGATAGAGTTTCAATAGACCTTTGCTTCCTGTCCATGTTTTGGCTCTGGGTAGGAATTGATCTTGTACAGATTTTATTTCAGCTGTCAGTGGTGGACCAGTCCTGGTTACTGGTGTGTTTCCTCATACATTTGTTTATTCATCCACTGAGCAATCCAACCTTCTTTCTTCTTCACCATTCATTTCCCCTGGCTGTTGAAACCTTTTCTTTGACATATGCACGTGCCATTGTTCCTAGGATATTACAGGAACGCTTTGCAGAACTGACTTCCCTTACATCTTCCACCTCATTTCTTTGCTACCTTTTGCAGCACAACTTGAAAGAGTTGTTCGCAGTCACAATCTCTAATCCCTCTCCTCTGTTCACTCTGAAACTTAGTCCAGTTGTTTCACTCCCACTGTGCCACGGACACCATACTTCATCATTCAAGAGACCACCATGATTCAAGTCCAAAGTTCAGCCAAAACCTTTCTCTTTGCCCATCAGCTGTGTTTGATGTGATTGATACTCTTTCCTCTGCAGTTCACTTGGCATCCAGGATGCTAAGCTTTCTGGATCTTCCTCTTGTATCACTGACAGCTCCTTCTTTGTTCCTTTCCTGATTCTTCCTCTTCTCCCAATGCTTTATCCATTGGAGTGCCCCAAGGTTCAGCTCTTGGTCCTCCTCACTTCTTTTAAGACGCTCACTCCTGGAGATCTCATCCAGTCTCATGAGTTTAAACATCATCTGAAATGCTAATAACTCCTAAATTGATATCATCAGTTCAGATTCCTCTCCTGAATTTTAAACACTTATTTCCAATCATCTACTCAATATCTTCATATATAAACCTCTCATACTTCGCATGACTGAAAATGAATGTCTGATCTTCCCCCAAATACCTGCTTCCCCTACAAACTTTTAATCTGTGATGGCAGTCCATCCTTCCAGCTGCTGAGGACAAAAACCTTGGAATCATCCTTGATTCTTCTCCTTCATACCCCATAACCAATCCATCAGCGAATCTTCGCAAGTCAATTCTCAATATGAATCCACAATCTGACCATTTCTCACTACCTTCACTGCCAGCACCTTGGTCTGAGCCACCATCATTTCACTTGTATTGTCTCAATACACTCCCTGACTCCACCTCAGCCCTCTATGGTCTCTTCTCAACACTATGGCCAGATTGATGCTTATAAAACCAAACTATATCACTCTTCAATTCCAACCCTCCAACAGTCTTCCATTTCATGTTTTCTCACCTTTTTTTTTATTATGGTCAAGTATACATAACACAAAGTTTACCATTTTAACTGTAATTGACCTTTGAACAGCATGGGAATTAGGGGCTCTGACTCTGTGTACAGTTGAAAATCTGGATGTAATTTAAGTCAACTCACCATATCTGTGCTTCCTGCATATTTGAGGATTCAACCAGTCATGGACCATGTAGGACTGTAGTATGTACTCTTATAAAAAATACATGTATAAGTGGACTTGCATAGTTCAAACCCATGTGGTTCAAGGGTCAACTATATTTTTAAGTGTCCAGTTCAGCGGTATGAAGTACGTCCACACTGTTGTACCCATTTCACTTTCAGTAAAAGCCAAAGTGCTTGCTGTGATCTACAAGACTCTACGTTATCTAAACCTCTCATGTCTGGTACCATGTTTTCCCGTTGTTTGCACGGCTTCAGCTACACTGGTCCACTGACGTGTGCATGTTTCTTAGGATCGTCTCACTGTCTGTTCCTTCTGTCTTGAGCACTCCTCTACAGGTACCTACATACGGTCTCTTCACCTTCTTCTAATGAAACCTATCGAACCACCCTATTTAAAATCTAGCCTCCCTCCCACCTCCAGCACTCTTAATTCACCTTGCTCAGCTCTGTTTTTCCCCCAGTACGTAACTTATGTTTTATTATTATGTTCATTGAGTCTTACATTTTCTCTACCAGTGGAACATAAGTCCCACAAGGACACATATTTTATCTATTTTATTAATTGATGTATATCCAATACCTGCAATAGCATTTGACACCTAGTAGTTATGTTCAGTGAATACTTGCTGAGTGGATAAATGGAATGATGAACGATTCTGTCTCATTTAGTCTTTCCTGGTTTTTCTATGATTTGCGTTATTCATTGGTATCTAAACTGCTTCATGAACATGAACTCGAGTATAATGGACTTTCTAAACATCCAATTTTCAGTGGATAGAAAAGTTCAGTAAGGATATACTATAAGGTCTTTGCCTGATGAACGTTTATTAAAGGTTGGGTCATGCTAAAGATAAAAATCAATACATTTATTCATTCTGTCTTTTATTGTTTACCTACTATGTGGAAAGTTCTGTTTCCAGTGCTTTAAACTAGGGTCATTATCCAAAAGAGAGTAACATTTTATTCTAATATTCAGAGCACCACAATTCCTAGCCAGAGAGAGAGGAAAGAGAGAGATACAGAAATATTGATTCATAGAACTGTAAATAACACATTTGATTCTAATGCATTCCATTTCTTTGCTAAGACCATTGAAAACCCATCATAGCATACTATCTTATGAACTGTTAGCAACATCTTTATTTTGTTTGACATAGAAACCTCATGTTTTAGGAGGAAAAATCTGAATCCTTTCCTACTACACCCTTTTCTTTAGGCTCACCTAGAGTTTAGCAAAGGGGCATATTGCATTTAGTGTTCAATTTATCCTTTGGAGAAATACAAGAGATTTCTTGAATGCAGGGATACAGCTGAGATGTGCAATAACTTAAGTTCCAGTAGTGACTTTCTATGGCCCTCTAGGTCAAAACTAGGATTCTTACTCTGTGGCTCAAAGACTTCCAATCTCTTCTCCAACTTTTTTTTTTTTTTTTTTTTTTTTTTTTTTGCTCTATCCCAGTCTACCACTACCTCCCAGTCCTCTATAGAAAGCTCCTTGAAGGCAAAGACCAGGTATGTGATGTTTATTAGCATACCCCTGGCACCCAGCCCAGTGACGTGCGCATAATAGGTATTCATTAAATAGATTCCTTGCACTTCAGACATATTTGCTCAAAATCCACCTTGGGTTTTCTCTTTGCTACCTGTGTGCCCTCTCTCAACCAGCACCCTATTTCAGTACCTTCTCTTCACCAATCCATCTGCTCTTTTCTCTTCCTGTGATTCATAGGACCCTACCAATGCTACAGAGGCTTTTTAGGAGAAAACCTCTTCTTTACTGATCAATCTATCTGGTTCTAAAGTCATACAATACTCTGTCTTCCTTTTGCCTCAGACCCCTTAAAAATGTTTCTTACTGTCATCCAGCATAAGTATTTTGTTCATTGATACTTTGCATAGGGTATCCATTCTTTATGTGTTGGTCCAGGTTGGTGTTGGCTCTTTTTGACTCTCATTCAGTAATCAATTTTTAAAAAAGTAAGAAGCACCTATTCTATATTAAGACACTCAGCTAGGCGCTGAGGGTTCAACGGCGAACAAGTTCCTTGTGGAGCTTACAACTGAGAGACTAACAAAGGCATTTAAATGGTTCTGTTACCTTTGTGATAAGTGCTAATGGTAAGTGGTGATAACTGTGATGGAGGAGAAGTATAGGAGTGATGAGGCCACATCCCAAAGTGGGATGTCTGGCTTTGGAGAGAAGTCATGCAGGGCTTTCCGGAAGAAGTGATATTACCGTCAGCGCACAAACATGGAGATCTTTAGCTCCCACAAGACAGGTGCTAGAGTCTTTCTGGCTCAGCCAAATTTTTGACCAAAGACACGCCAAATGGACTCCAGTGTCTGCTCAAGACACCACCACCACCACCCCCACCGCAGATGTGCTGAGCTTTCTCATTTTGGACCTGGGGTCCCACTGACTTTGGGGTCCATCCTAGGTGATCCCATATTGTGTAGATAATAGATCTGAATGATTGACAGAGTTTGTATCACCTGAGCAGTTAATTATTCTTTGGCTTTTTGAAAGAGTGGATAACAGATGGTAGACACCTTGACAGCAGATTCCACTATAAACCACACAAGTTTGGAGGTAAGTCTGGACTGCTATCAATTTCCCATTGGCTATTTCTATACTTAGAGGACTTAGGATTTTTAAAATTCCTTTGCCCTTTAGGCTAGTTTTGTTCCACTACTGGAAAATTCTCTCTTCTCAGCGTCGATGTTGCAGGAACTTGTTTTGAATGAAAGGCAGTTGTCTCAAACCTGGTTAGTTCTGGGTATTTGGTCAGTATGGGGAGGCTGTGTGTGCATTTTAATGGGAACAGCATGGCATTCATTACTCACCTGCTTCCTACCATCTGGATTTTCACAGCTCAGCAAGCATGGTGGGCTTACTACGCATTAGCGGGGAGGAACTTGGCTCCAAAGGAGGGCATGGCTAGATCCCTTTGAAGTCATAATTTTTTGATGGACAGCATGATAAATTGTGGTGGAGGAGGCATTCTATCCCAGTAAGCTACTTTCATATTTAAATGGTCAAAAAATAATGCATCATTGCCACACAGGGGAAGAGGGGAAAACAAACACCTCAATACTGGAAACTAAGCAAGTGCAAAGGAAAATTGCTTGTGTGGTAGAGGGAAATCAAAAAGTGTGTGGGTGAGTTTGTGAATGGGGATTCAGGACAAGGGACTATTTTTTTCCAGTTCAACATGGGTTAATAATCTGGCCTTATGCAAAACACCATGAGGAAAACAAAGATGGAAAGATGTCTTTTATTATGCATTCAGAAGCACGTAACAGAAAATCTATATAGCAGTGGCTTAAACCACTGGGTATCTTACTGTTTAACAAGTTCAGATATAGGCTGTCCCTAAGGTAGGTTTTTGTAGTTCAGTGATGTCACCAGGGACATTGTGCCTTTCTTCCATCTGTCATACTCAGCCTCTCAGCTGGGCCTTAGACTTGTCACCTCATGGTCATATGATGGCTGCTATAGCTCCACATATGGCCACATATAACCAGAGACAAAGGCAGCAGTAGGATGCAAAGAGTGTGTTGGTGCAGCCAGGAGACCTCCCTACACTTGCTTCCTCCCTTTTATTCAGAGAAGAAAAATTTTTCCCAGAATCTCTGCCTCCCTGCCCCCCTGCCCCCCAGCAGACTTTGCTATATGCCTCACTGGCCAGATTTGGGTCACATGGTTATCTCCTAGCCATATGGAAGGCTGGGAAGCAAGTATCTGGGTTTTTCAGCCTCTGCACTGGGAGGCAGGCAAGGCAGAAAGGCACTCGGGAGGAGCAGCCAACCAAGAGTGTCAGCACAGTACCTGTCCGTAGTGAGCTTGGTCTACATGGGCAGGCTGATACTTAAACTGTGCCCATTTTCCAGCACTGTGCTTGCAGTTATATATGAAGTAGCAGTTAAGATAAAATCTTGGGAACTGGGGCTGCTGGACACTCCTACCTGCATTCTTTCAATTAAGAGGATTTCCAGCACCAGGTTGAAGTTTAAAGCAGTATGCACAGAATTAGTTACATACAAATGAAAGGAAAAGGATTCAGTATCTCAATACCAGACACTAGTCAGGTGACAAAGGAATCAACTCTGGATCCGACAGAATGTGTATATTATACACAGTAGGTCAGCATAGCAAGCGTGCAGCATGGGTGTAGCTTTTTCCCCTGCCCTTGGCAGACATAACTAATTGATCACAGCACTCTCCCACCAAGCCCAGCTATGGCCTCTCAGTCTGTCTCAGTATGCAGCTTCTGCCAATAGATCAAAATGGGTAAATAAGATTAGATCCATTGTTATCACTTCTCAGAACTTTATATTTATTACTTCTGTCACTGGGACCAAGCTGAAGGAATATGAGAAATAGTGTCAAGTCGAGTTAAGGCTACTGAACCAAGAACTCAAATCTAGTCCCAGTTACAAGCAAAGGGAACTTTGGATCAAAGGGCAGAAAACCTCACGTGTAAACCTCGTTTGTGATTCAGATTAACAGAGGTATATTGATGAAGTGAGCTTCCCAGCACTCTAAAAATAGAATTCTAAATAGTGATAATATCTAGACAGTAAGAGTAAAAAATAAAATCTTTGGATCTGACTAGTGAGAAGATGATTATTGGCTGCAAATTGAGTTATGCCATATGCATAGAGACCAATAGTATTAAGCCTCTGTATTTGCACGGCATTTTTAACCTTTGGAAGCTCTTAGATACATATCAGCTCGTTTTATTACCATAATTTTATTCATCTTTGAAAAACTGTTCACTAGAAAGGAGCAATAATGAAGGAACTTTGGGGGCAGAGGGTATAATGATTAAACTGTTCTATCTCATGATGGTGGCAATGTAGATACACATTTATATGCGTTTATCCAAACCCATAAAACTGTATGCCACAGAAAGTAAATTTTACCATATGGGGATTAAAAAATAAATTTTTTAAAAAATCTAAAAGTTACTGAGGTAAATGTATAATCTTATATTTACTTTGAAAGTCAATTAAAATTGCTTATAATTTAAAAACTGTTCAAGTATTTATGGTCAAGGTAAAAAAAAATTGGAAATACTGAAAAATTACAACACAGTAAGAAAATAATTTAATCATCCACATCCCCCACAATATTATTTTGTACTCACCCTGGCAGACTTTTTCCTATGAATATTTGTGTGTATGTGTTTATAGGAGTTAACTATTATCTTTGGGGCTATTTCATTCTATATTCTAATCATCATCTTGGTGTTAATGGAAGTTTTAATAAGCATATGTTGCTTTACCAGTTTAAAAAGATAAATTTGAAAATGAAGATACTTGAACAAAATTACAATCATTTGACATATACTGTTTCATTACCTGATTCTTTTTAAAAAAAATTTACAGTATACTAATATTTTTAACAAGACCACTTTGGCACAATTCCAGTAGCAGTACTTGGGCATAGCTTCTTTGGCCATAACCAGACTTTCTCCCCTGCCCCACTATTTTGATGGAAAATACACTCCAACACACTATTTCGTATATCAAAACTTACCAAAGAAAACCTTATCCAAGAAAATGGATGCTGACTTTGGGCCGTGAACCGGAACCCAAGGAGAAGTCCACAGGGTTATGTAGATGCAAGGAGTAATTTTAATTCCCACTGGGAAGCCCAAGAATCCCCTGTTTGTTTAATGATCCACAAAGTCATGGCCAATCTAGCTGGAAGGCCCTCTGTAGCAATGACGAAGGATCCACACACCACCTCCCCCCACTGACTGCAGGACCCCCTGCCGGTGAATCACAGCACTTCAGCCTGGAAGTGGCCTCCCAAATCCTTTTCAGCACAACTTCCTGGCAACTACCACTGGTTCACCATTGTCATTTGCTGTGAAACCTATTTCCATTCTTGCTGCTATCCTTGTCCTAATGGCAGACATTCTGCTATAACTGACCTCATCAACAGGAAGAAGGCCAAACGCTGAGTGGGCAGAACTAGAGAGCTGGTACAAACAGGGTCAGTGACTTTGTAGTATTAGCTCCCAGACATTTCTGAGATGAACAATAGAACTTCCAATGGGCTCTGAAGAATAAATTGCATTTCCCTCTCATTTCAGTCCCTGTGATTGATGCTGAAAGGCCAGTGCTAGTGACCTGGTCAGTAAGATCTTGTCCCATCAGGGGACTGGCGTTTAAGTCCTAAGTCTAAACTGAGCCATCATTTTGTCGAAAGTCACCCTGCTATTTGAAGCGTGCATCACCTAGTAACTGTCCTCAGCCCAGTGTGCTGGCATTGCAGACTCCAGCCTAGCATGGTAACCATGGGAGACCAGGGCTTGAACAAGGGGTTCCTTCCTTTTCCTTAGCCTCAAAACCACATGCATATAATTGCCAAGTCAATTTCTACCATTCAGGTAAATGGAAACATTATATATGTGCTTGCTAGTCTGGAATCTTTGAAGGATGCTGAGATGGATTTTCAAAATGAAAAACTTGCTCTTAGCAGTGCCTATGGAACTAGAAATGGGGTTACCAGGCCACCATCTTGCGGAAATTAAATCAGCACAAATAGATGTGGAGCGGGGCAAACGTCATACCTCTCAGGGTTTCCTTAAAAAATCGTGTTAACTACATTTGACTTCTATAACTGTTCTTGGCTTCCACTTTTTGTTTCTAGTCAAAAACATGCATTTCATCCACATCTTAATAGGACAGAGAGAAAATGTCCAAGTGTATAGCTTTTTGCGTAACAGAGTGATTCAGCTGGGCATTTAAGAAAACGAGTTGTCATTTTGTGTTATCACAAAATGACTGTCACACTTATCTTTAAAGGTAAAAGTCCTCTCACTGAACTTGATGAATTGAACTTTAGTTGAACTTGATGAAATGATTTCTCTTGACCATGATTTCAAATGACGTTATCGTCTTGAAGTTTGGTAGTTTAATATTATTGCCCTGTCCTCTCTCTATAGTCAACAAAACTTCTTTTGTTTTGAGCAGGGTATGTCTTTGAAGGTAAACTGCTCTACCAAGAGCATGTTGCAAATGCGAGAGTATCGTATCAGAGGTTTCCGTATCTTGAAATTGGAATGTGGGATGATTCATGAGTTTTGGATCAATTATGAAATAGTCATAGATGAAGATAGGCAAAGATGGATGGGGCAGTAAAATATTCTGGTTACACCTACTGGCTTAGCACTGATAAATGAGTCAGGAAACATGAAAGTTCAAAACAGGTATTAACTTGAGCTGCAATGACGTATGCTCTAATGGGAGGCAGACAATAGCTGGATATAAACAACTGAATATACAGACCAACTGCCTGGCAGGGTTGAAATAAAGGTAAGGGCTTGGCAAGAGGACCAAGGAATTTTGGAATCCTGCCACGCCAGTCACCCTTTCTTTCTCTGACAAGGTTCTCAATGGAGACATAGCACAAATAATGATAACACTTGGAAAACAAAGGAGGCATTTTTATAGCTGGGACCAAGCCTGATATCCCATAGTGCAGAGTTCTCATAACATGTGGCTTCGACTGGAGCTTGACTCCTACATTGATTTGACCTGAGTGGATCTTAAAGAAAGTGAAGACGTTTTCACAGAATCCAGGCAAAAAGACAGTGTGAATGTCATCCCTGGGAGATTTGAGTTTTGTTTTTCTTGGAATGACATTTTCTTGGAAACTGAGCCAGTGGTTAACCTTGGAAAAAGCTACTTAAGTCTTCCTTCTGATACCCAACCTCACCGAAAGGGAAGGGCCATCTTTTAGTTGTCAATATCCTGGCCCTGGAACCCACTTAGGACTCCAGCATCTGTGTTAACACTGCTGCTGAGAAGAAGGATGTAAACAGCCCTTAAGCAGAATATTAGCCCTCAAGACTCAAGCCTGGTATTGTTAACCCATCAGGCCTGGTCTCACCATCCCCCTCTCTTTGCTCCCTGCTGCTTTTCTGCTCTGGAGGTGTTTGACTCATTCTTTAGCCCCTGACAGAAGCCTGAAAGTGAAAAGAAACAGCCATGTCTGCTTTCAGTTCTACCCAAAGTCAGGAAGCTTCGTGAAGAACCCCATTGCTAGCTACTCACTGAAAAGCCAGAAACAGTAACTAGTGTTCGAAGTGTATCGTAGCACTTGAGTGCTTTTCAACCAGGGCATTCTGAGGCCACTGCAAACATTAAACAGACTTCTTCTCTCCCCTGTACACGAGAGTGCTTTGCTAAGATGGGCAAGCTATAACAAAGGAAAGTGGCCGGTAATTCACTTGAGTGGCTGGCTTCCCAGCCTGGCTGAGCTTTCCTGCTTCTCATTGGGCATTTGTTCTAGAAAAGGGCCTTTTCTAAGCTTATGTCAGGGGCTGAGGAGCCTGGCTGCTTATTTTGTGTATCCTTAAAGGAGTATTCATCTGAAGGGGCCTTCTTGAGTGAATGGGCGAGATTTCCAGTTGAGGTTATCAATAAGAAATGGGTGGCCTTTTCTGAAGGAAGACTCTAGAGACCAGACGTCAGAAACTGGTCACCCACAAACCACTTTCAGCACATAGACAAGATTATACGTTTTTTTAATGTTGTGGCACTGAAAAAAAGCAATTGGTTGCCAACATATGAAACTGAAGAGGTCATCCATAATACTCTGGTTTCCAGCTTCTTTTAAAAAAAAAAACAAAAACAGAATAGTTCATGGTCACGGTTGACTTAAGCCGAGTAGCTACTTGTCCCTTAAGAGGGGACACAAGCTTCCTGCTTCACCTGGTTTCCCTCAGTCCGTGTTCCCTCGTGGCCCGGTAGGGTTTGAATCTGCTCCCACTGGGGTCAGTCATCTAAGACGCCAAAGCAGAAATCATGAATGATCCTTTTAAATGTGCCGAGTTGAAAGCGACTACAGTTTATGCCTTTTTCTTTTCCTTCAGCACAAAGAATGACCATTAGAAGCGTTCTCATGTAAGGAAAAAGACAGAAGCAAAGTAGAGAATTTCACACTACTGAACTCAATAAGTCAGGCAGACAAAGAGAATCTTGAAATGATGATATTAAAGTAAGATTTGAGATTTGAATTATTCAGGGGTAATTGCCTTAGTTTTCCACCTCACTGTTTCCCCTTTGCCTTCTTCACATGGACATAATCTTCAGAATGTTCCTCTGTCAAAGGCCACAGTCATATTTCCCCTGCCTCCTTTTTTTTTTTTTTTTTTTTAACTCATTTGCACTCTTGGTAGCAATTGTTGGAGCCCTGCAGGGGAATAATTGCAGAGGAATTAACCTCTGACATTTTTCTAAAAATAGCCCTAATAAATCCAATCATAGGTAATTTACCTGTCCATGTTCCTCTGAGGGTAACCGGCACTGAAGAAAGACTTGGCAGGCTGGCATTCCTTCAGCAATTATCTGTGATCCGAGTTCCTGGCGCCTCTGTATTTTCTCTGCCTAGAAATACAGAGGACAGATTTCCCTCTCCCCTCTGACCTCATGACCCTGTTTTCTCATCACCTCTCTCCTGGGGTTGCAGTGAGGTCCTGCTTTTCCAGCAGGGAGTGTTAAGGCTCACCAGAAAAGAGGGAGCATTTTGGGGTCCTTCCTTGAACTTCCATCTCCTGGAGTTTCCCTGATGATCCCTCTGAATTGCGTTTTTGGGCTCTGAGCTTCAAGCATCTCAGCCCTGATTTATCACAGCCTTCTGCCCTCGTTTGAATATCACGGTTGAAACCTATTTGGGGAAGTTTCTCAGTGGAGAGAAAAAGGACATGCAGGAAGGCCGCGGGCGGGTCAAGAGTCTGGGGTTGGTCGAAATTATCAAAGAAAATTGCCACTTCCCTGAGCCATAAAGAAATTCATTTTCTCTTGCCCAAAACAAAAGGCTCTCAATGGGCTTTTTTGCTTTTGTTCTCTCCAGTGGTTCCAAGAGCCCACAGGGCCGTGTGGGCATCTAGAAATTTATTTTCCTTCTAGTGGCACTTAAAATACAGAACAGAAAATCCTTGTAAATTCCACTGCAGAGACAAAGCCCTAAGCCCTTAAATGCACCGAAAAGTACGTCTATTATCTGTCGTTTGAAAGTAAGTGTGCAGTTACTTAAATTGCCTTTGTCTTCTTCTTTTCAGCTGACATTATCTCTACGGTAGAATTCAACCACACGGGAGAATTACTAGCGACAGGGGACAAGGGGGGTCGGGTTGTAATATTTCAACGAGAGCAGGAGGTAAGTGGCAGTGAATGCAAAATGCCCATTTTCTTCTCTTTTTAAAGGAAGCCTCCTACTGTTCCTTAATCCTCATGTGTCGCCCTTAACCTTGCTGCTTGGCTTGCAAACTTAAAACTGCCAAAAAGTCATTAACATCAACAGTTTCACACTCAGGCTCACAAAATAGAGCCTTTTCTGGGCAAGGTCTTGGTTTTCCAAGCCGGGGTATTGCACATTCAAAACGACCTCACTTCTTATCCGACCTGCAAAATTCCAGGGGTGCTTGGGGAGCATAATGCTCCCTTTGAGCGAGCTTTATCCTCCAGCTGTTGAAATTCAGGGGCTCCTGACAGAATCTAGGATCAAAAATACAGCCTTTCCGCTAACAGATGTGAAAAGGATAACTTGGGTCCGAAGAGAAGAAAATGGTGGCTCCCCCTACCAAAGGGAGTGCAGTCCCACAAAACAACATCTGAGCAAGGCATCTGGCCCCCACTTGACTACAGGTGACACGAAGTTCCCTGCAGGTGAATGCTCTATGTATTCTGAGCAGGAGTTCTAACTTCCACTGAATCTCGAAAAGCCCGTTTCTTCCTGATACTTGGGTTCCACTGGGAACTGTTTCTCTTTTTTATATCAATTGAGATTTTTTGGTGACTGCTTCTGTTTTGTCAGACTGGAATTATGGCCCAGTTTGATTTCCTTGGCCTTCCCTGGCATGGTCCCGGAGCTTCCAGCAGGCCAGTCTGTGTTCTTGTCACTCTCCCATCTGCTACCGCCTGCCTTGGAGATTCACCCGGCCCAGCATAGCAGGAGGCCCAGGGCAGGAGGAGGGTTTCACCAGAGACTTCCCTAGCAATTTAAAGCCTGCTTTGTGCCTCAAAGCCATTTGTGTTACACCTCCCCTCAAAAAAGGAAAGCCTCATTTAGAGGTGATATATTTGATAATTGCACATTATTTGCAATTAATTTCTATAAGGGCATCGTAATCCCTCAGGGTTCTGTGTAAATTCAAGTGTTCAGCATTAAATCAGGCACACAGCCTATTCCGTTGGCCCTGGAAACACGAAAATGTGGTTGGCAAGTAGGAACTAATAGCTCTTCGTGACCTGGAATTTTTCCTGCTTTTCCAGAGCTGCCTGGTGCTAATTGGTCTGGCACATCCTGCACACACTTGACAGTCTGATTTGGATGGTACCAAATCAACAATCTGAAAAATTTATTGTTAAGGTGGACTCTCTCTCTCTGCAGTAAACAGGATAGGAGCAAGTATGGCAGTCTTTAGAGTCCTTTAAAAATTGATTTTCAAACCTTCTTCTTCAATTTAAAAAAAAAATCCAATTAGGTTCAGGATGATGATAAAGAGAAACCAGAGGAGCTATTTAGCATAAATTACCCAAGACAGCATGTCGCCAGTAATATTCCACTCCACGTTTCCCATTAGCTATTTATAGGTTTCACCTATTTTAATTTACTGAAATATTTGGGAAGCCTGATTCATTAGTAGAATGAAGGGGGACACATTTTCCAAAGGAGGGTGGTTTTGTTCAATCATGAATAAATGTTGAGGACAATAACATGCAGTTAAATGTTGAGCTTTATGGCGAGGCTGGAGATTGAACTGAACACTGAGCTTGGGAAACACAACCACATGACCACATCTAAGTCAGACCTCCTTTCGACTTTCATGGGTGTCCTCTGTGAGCGCATCCTCAAGAGGCATAGTCCTGGAGAATTTGCTCAAGGAACCTCGGTGCCCTCACAAGTACCTTTAAACCCTGGGCATCAGCACTGTCACCCATTGTTAGTAAGTTGAGATTTTAGTTTGAATGTTCAGTATCCACCTAGAAATATAAATTTTTTAATTGAGCCTTTTCCTAAGAGTTAAGCTTTTACAACAAATGTCTGATAAGACTCAAATTTGAATTTTTGAACATTTTTCCAAAGCCTGATATTTTAATACCTGAAATGAAAACCTCCCCTCCCTCTTTCCCCTCCTTCCGTTTGTCTCTTTCAACACCGTCTTTTCCTCCCATCCACCTTTCTTCTTCCTCTTGCCCCTCTATGTACACCCTTCTTTTAAGTTTCGTTCTCTCATCATTTATTTAGTTCCTGATGAGTGCCAGCCAGAATGTCTCATTGTTCTCCCAGTGACTCACATGTCATCTCTGTGCTCATGTCTGTTTTGTTACTCATGTTGGGGGAAAGAAGATGGGGGGGTAGAGGGCGAGATCTGCTATCCAGGTTTGCTGCTTAGAAGCTGTGTGACCTTAAAGAAGTAATTTTAATATCTCTGAGACCCTTTTGTCCATTTCCCTTTCCTGCCCACCACTCAGAGAAGTTGTGAGGATTTGATGAGATCTGAAAAGGCTAAAGAAAGGTCAGATGCTATAGCTTTGTGTTCTTGGTGGGGAATTGATACATGTCTGTGTGGGCATCTGCATGGGATAGGTTACTCCTAAGGGTGTCCAAGATGTCCATTAGGACACAGAAAGAAAATATTAGAACTTCTATTTATATTGATTTTAAAATCATGTCCTATTTCAACTTCTGTTTCTTACACATGTATTATGATGTACACCATCCCTTTGTGCTGCAGTTTATGTATATAATTTATAAATAAAAATATATAAATATTGGACGTGCCACTATTGGCCACCAGTGGTGCATGCCAAATGCCTTGGGGACACTGAGCTAAGGAGGATTTCCATGGGTTGAAAAAAAAAGAAAAGAAAAGAAACAGCATTAAACTGCCCATCCCATCCCTCATGACTCTGCTCAAAAAAAAAAAAAAAAAAAAAAATAGAAGGAACTGGTGAGTTTGCAGCTGGCTTGTGTGATTTAATCTTTTGTGTGTTTTTTTGTGTATTTCTTTTCCTTCCTACAGAGTAAAAACCAGGTTCATCGTAGGGGTGAATACAATGTTTACAGCACATTCCAGAGCCATGAACCCGAGTTCGATTACCTGAAGAGTTTAGAAATAGAAGAAAAAATCAATAAAATAAGATGGCTTCCTCAGCAGAATGCAGCCTACTTCCTCCTGTCTACTAATGGTATGTGCAGGTGACTTGTCTTGTTTGGTATTTGCAGAGACAGACTCAGAAAACCCTATATTTCAATCTCTCTTAGACTCCATTTTCCTTTTTACCTTGCAGGCTGTTGAAAACTTAGAAATAATATTTGCAAGATGCCTAGCAGAATGCCTGGCACAGAATAGGCCCTCAGTAAATAGCAGTTATTCTTTTTTTAAAAAAAAAAAAAGAATAACAAATTTATGACTGAATTATGTGAGACTTGTTATCTGCAGTATTTGACTAATATAGATTATTTCCAGGTGTTTTTGGAATGTGACTTCCTGTCTTAAGATTCCCTGAATGTTATTCTGGGAACACATTTCAGGAAACTCAACATGCTGTCCTTGTGTGTTTGGCACACTCAATAGAAGTTATTAATCCCTGAATATACTGGGGGGAGGGGTGGAAAGCAGATGTCTGTGTCTCTGTAATACAGTCAGCTTTCTCCTAGGAACATAGGTCAGAAAGAGAGAGGACCCTATCAAAGAGCTGATCAAGTAATGGTTTCTCTTTCTCCCCCCATGCTCTTTATACGCCATGTGTTAGTTTAAGGGGAGTTGATGTAAATAGGTCAGAGAGAGAGGATGTTAGGGATTGAATAGGGAGCCAGATTCCGTATTAATTCTGTAAGCCTTTATACAGTGGAATTACCAGCCCTAAGGGTTCTGAATACCCTTACTGAAAGAAGCCGTCTATACTCAAAACAATTCAGAATAAAATCATATATGAAAGGGTGCTAATTGAATAGCCTAACAACTAAGAGGATTAGTATATACAAATTAAACACCCTCTCCCAAGCAAATATGCGGGGGACTGATTCATTTCACCCTGTGTGTGAGTCTTTGAGAAGTATCCATTTGAATATAAATCAAGAAACAGGGGATTTGCTTTTTGCCTATCCCCAGTATACATCAAGAAAGGGGAATGTTCATGTGTCAAGTTTAAAAAAAATGCAGACTATGTATATACTCTGATCAAACATATATTAACATTTTTTAAAGACAAAGGAAACACACTGAAAGGTTTCTCATGATTAATTTTGATTGTGCATTATGGGTGACTTGTACATTTGTCCCTTTTATTGTCTTTATTTTCTCAGTTTTTACACTGAGTTTTATTTAAATCTTATGAAAAAAGAGAGGAAAGTTTTTAATGCATATGAACCAAAAAAAAAAAAAAAAAGTCCCTCAAGTGTAAAAAGCCAGGGTATAAACTACAAAATGACAGTTCTGAAAAGCCAGCGTAGGGTTATTTGAGCAAAATTTATCTCAACATGACCAGATCTCCACTCATCTGTTTTTCTAGATTCCAAGTAACTTAATTCTTTCTCATAACTGTATTTATTATTTTGTTTACTGTTTTTTTTTTTCACCTTTATTTCCCGTCCATATGAATTTGTTTCAGTTTCTTCGCCTTTAGTTTTGCTGTTCAAGTTTCACTCAAAGACTCTACGGATTCAACACTCCTTAGAATGGAAGAAACTTCTGATGATTTTGACTTAATTACTTCAGGCAGAGAAAAAGCATCAGATTATCTTCTATAGTTAGCTTACTTCATATTGTGAAATTTAGCCTATTGATTGTTACAATAAAATTCAAAGACATATTAGCTACTTTGTGGGGGGGATGGGAAAGAAATCAGTGAAATGCAATGAAGATTAATTATATAGCATAATGTTCTGTTAATTGAGTTTTTAAATAGTTTTTTGATTAACAAGGATATTATCTTCCCATTTGGGATGCTCTTTCATATGCCAACAGCATCTCAAAATGATTCTTACAAGAAAAATTCCCATGCTTATACGTGGTTTTCTTTTTTATACTAATATTGAGGTTGAGAATTCCCCTTAAGCCAAATAGGTTAACATGCAAAAATTAATGGAAGACAATTGGAATTACTGTACGAAAGAGAAAATGAAGATAGATGATAAGATTGTGTTTAAAAGCTGCCACATGTAATGATAAACTACTCAGAGAGCCAGCTAGAAGAAAGGAGGAGTCATTACTCATAGTAACAGCCACATGGTCCTTAGACTTTTTTATCCACAAAGCTTCGAGACATTGAGTCAAGAAAAATTGTGTAACAATAAAGTCAAGAATGACTCCAGGCATCCCAACCATGGGGAATTGAATTGAATTCACCATCAATTATCTTTTTTTATATTGTGCTTATCTCATTACAGTTGGGTACAGTTTTTACCTTCTGCTAGAACACATTTCCAGCTTTACAATTTTGAATGAAAAATAAAACCAACGTTCAATTGTGAATCTAGACCTTGAAATAATTTGCCAGATGAAGACATATTGCTTTAGCTAGATGTCTCCTTCTGTCTTAATACCCTTGATGAAAGGAGACAATATACTTAATTTGTTTTTCAGGCTATGAAAGTAATACGTGTTCCTTGCAAAAAAAATTAGAAAATACATAGAAGCAAAATGAAGATAAGAAAAATATTCCTCTCCAAGGAGACCCCCTGTTAATGTCCTTTAAAGAAAAAAGCAAAGAGGCATGAATTAATCTGTTTCTTAACAAAAATAAGACAAATTCCAAAAGCTGTTCTGCAACCACATTTTTGATTTAATAATAACACTTAAAAAGAGGAATATCTTCCTAATGGTTAAATATTTCTTCTAAAGTACCATAACGTTTTTGATGGCTGCATAGTAGTCCCTTGTGTGATTTTTTTTTCCCTATAATTAATTAATAAATCTCCTATTATTAGACCTTAATTATTAACTAATTCTCACTATTACAAATTACATATTTGTAGAAATAGGTGTTGGTATAGATAGATAAATGATTAGGGGGAAAAAGCGTATTATGAACTATGTATAGCATGTAATATCTATTAAAAGCAGTTATATAATTCCACACACAAATATAATAAAAGAAGATACACAAAATTTTCATGATAGTTATCTTTGTCTAGTAGAACTGAGGGAGATTTTGATTTTTTTACTTTTATGTTCTTTTTCATTTTCTTCAATTATTTGTACTACTTGTGTAATGAAAAGGAGAAAATAAAGTGAGAAATAAAATGCAATAGTATTATAGGTTTATACCCCTCTTCAGAAAACGCATAGAAAAACTACTACAAGGATCTGTGCAAAATGTTAACAGTGATTGTCCTTGACTGGAAGGATTTTAGGTTTTTATTCTTTATGTTTTACCTGTAATATCTCTTATTTGTCCATATAGTAATTTATCATTCATAATAAAAAAACATAGTATAGTATAGTATAGTATAATATAATATAATATGAAAAACATAAGAATTCTCTTCCAGTTGGCATGGGATACATTCTAAAGCCAAGCAATAGAAAATATGTGGTATTAAAATTCACTGATTTGGGTTCTTCTAAGCCACTGTAGCAAATTTACTCTGATCTCTGATCAGTAGCTAATCAAGAGACTGTATAAATATGGCCTATGTTTAATTTTCTCACCCTAAAAAGCAGCTCATTATGCAGCCAATATCCAGAGAGTAGGGCCAGAAGGGTATAGATAGAAAGTTCTAAATTCAACCCAGCATCTAGGAAAGCCTTCCTCCCTCCTGTCCCAGTACAAGCTGGGCTGAATACACTCATCTTACACTTAGCAGACTTGCAAGGACCGCCAGCAGACATGACCAACCCAAGTGACGTCCACATATCAGGAGCCAGAGGCCCTTTTCTGTTAGAGCAGCCAAATCATTGCTGAAAGCCCACTTCATAATGTGGCTGTTGCATTTCAGGCCTCTTAAGGACAAGGCGTTTGGTGAGGGGAGATGGGGGAGTGAGACTGGGGGCAGAAGAGCAGGGGAATCCTAATAAAGGCAGGAAGGAGGGGCGGCTTTCCTCCCGGCAGTATTACAGAGAGGAACTAGGACATGTGACATCATCACAGGATGAAGTGCACACTGTCAGAGCAGCATGTCATTTTTGCAGAATAGTTGCCCAATTTGCTAATTCTCATATCACCTGCCATTTATGAACCCTTATTAGAAGCCCAGTGCTGTGTTAAACACTCTACACACAGCATTTCATTTAATCCTCAAAGAGCCCCATGAGGAAGACACTGTTTTCCCCAGCTGACAAATAAAGAAACTGAGGCAGAGAGAACTTAAGTAGCTTTATGTAAAAGATCAGAATATTTGGGATGTCCTTATACTAAAAATCATTCATTTATCTGAAATTCACATTTCATTGGCATTCTGTACCTTTTTCCCATTTGGCTGTCACTCAGGAAAGACTAGTTAAGTGCCTGCTGTGTGGGAATCCCAGTCCGGGGCCACGTGACTGGCCGGACCTGGAGTGGGGACAGGGCCCTCGGTTGTCTGCTTCCCAAACCTTTGCAGGCACAGAGCCAGATACTGGGGGGGCACTCGAGTCCCTGCCATCCAGAAGAGAAGTTAGAACAAGTACAAATAATGAATGCAAGATCTGATAAGGAAGGCCTACAAAGGCATGCAGCCGCAGACATGATCTGTTTAGCCTGAACATGTTGCCTTAAAAAAATGAAATCAAAAGCTTGCAGGTGGGGTGTGCTATCTCCAGCTCCCCAGAGCCCCCAGCACCTTTCACTCATTCCCCTGGCACTGCCTGCCTCCTGTGGGTGGTGAGCCCTCACCCCTGTTTTATTACCGAGACTGACAGGGGTCAGCAAGTAGTTCAAGTCCTGGGACAGTACAAAGATAAGAAAGGGAGTTTCCAGCTGGGGACTCAGAAGAGACTGGAAGAGGGAAATGAGCATTTTGAATGCTCCTTCTCATTTTACTTCCCTGAATATTGCTAACAAGATGCGCTGCAGAGGTGAGATTGATTCATTCAGCCAACTAATGTTCCTTGAACACCTGCTATGCCCCAGGCACTGTTGTAGGTGCTGTAGGTGTAGGATGAACATGACGGACAGAATCCCTGCATCCAGTGATTTTACCTTCTAGTGAGGGAGACCAATAAAGAGGTTGTCAGGTAGTGGAAAAGACTGTGAGGAAAAATAAAACAGGAAGCGGGGCTAGAGTGGTAAGGAAAATGTCTTCTTGTTGTTTGGTTGGGAAAGACCCCTCTGAGGTTGGGACATAAACAGGGAGAGCAAAGTCAAAGGACAGGTCTTGTGAAAAAGAGGGTGAAGGGCTTTCCTGGCAGGAGGCGCAGTTAGTGCAAATGCCCTGAGGCAGGGACAGGATTAACATGTACAAGGAGCTGTAAGGAAGCAGGGTGGCAGGAGCACAGGAAGCAGCAGGGAGTGGGGTGGACAGTGAGATCAGACAGAGTGAGGAAGCAGAGGTGCAGGTCACGGAGGGCCTGTCAGGTCACGCTGGGGCCTGTGATTGGTAAGGAGCGACAGTGAAATGAAATGAAATAATAGGACCTATCTCTTAGGTCTTGTGAATATTAAATTCCCCATGTAAAGTGCTAACATGGTTACACAGTTAATTCTATATATGTCGCTATTCTTATTCAATGTTCAGTAAATGTTTTTATTGAATGAACCAAATTAATGTAGACGCTATCTATTTAACAGCCCATTGTCAGAGCAAACGTTTGTCTCAGCACAATACATGTTTTCATTTGGAAACATGAGCTCTGGTGTCAGATGTGCTGAGATTGATGCACTGATGCCCTTGACAGAAGCCAGTTTCTGTAGCAGTTCCTTCCATCATGACCTCCACCTCTCCCTGCTTCCCCGCCCCTCCAAAAGACTCCTTTACCAGCTGACTTCCGCCGGCATTTTGATTTCTTCTGGTTGCCCTCCACAGATAAAACTGTGAAGCTGTGGAAAGTCAGCGAGCGTGACAAGAGGCCAGAAGGCTACAATCTGAAAGATGAGGAGGGCCGGCTGCGGGATCCTGCCACCATCACAACCTTGCGGGTGAGCCTGACGGCTGGTTTTCCACCGTCTTTCAGCTTCCTTGGCCACCAGGGGAGGTTGGGGGGACAAGTTTGGCCACATACTGGCTGTTGCCATGGGTTGCAACTCTCAGGTGTGAACAGGGGAGTTCAAGCAGAGACCCAACCTACCTGCATCTCTGGCAGCAGCTGGAGGGGCAGGACAGGCACTGAGCTCTGACAGCGCCAAATCCACACATCTCCTTCTGTCCCCGAGGACTTGCCCACATGGCCGCTGCCATACGTTACTGTCTTCTCGGCCTCTGTTCACATCATTGAAAATGTCTTGAGCATCTTCTGTAATCAAGATCCAGGGGATGGGACCACCCAGAGGGGAAGCTGGGGTCTTGTGATTCAAAACATGAACTTCTGAATCTAGCACGCCTGGGTTCAAATTCTGCCACATACCAGAATCTCATGTAGTCGCTTAACCTTTTTGAACTCGAGTCGTGCAAGTTATTTTTAGTTTTTCCATCTGCAAAACAGGGAACTTAATACCTTACTGTCTGTGGACTTATGAGGATAAAATGCAGTGAGGATGGCAAGCTCTTACTCCATGGCTGGTACTTAAGAAATGGTCTCTACTGTTATGTTAGTCTCCCTAACTTCCTTCCTGCCCTCCAGAAATGCACAGTCTGGTAAGGAAAGAGGATGTGTAGGACTAATATGCAAATGACACGATGCTAAATAGAATAAGATAAATGCAGTGAGAGTCAGGGAGTTCCAGTTTTATCAAAGGCCTGAGAAATTTTATTTGGTTCTGGGAGGCCAGGAAAAGTCTCGTAGGGAAATGGTGTTAGAAATGGATTTCTGAAAGCAGACTCTTTTAAAGGGAAGGCTCTCTAGATATAGGTTAAGATGGTTCAGGACTGGGCAATGAGTTTAGTTTTGGAAGTGCTCAACGCGAACGGTGAAGCAGGCACATGATGGGACCAGTCCCGGACCCCAGGGACCCACAGATCTGTGTAAAACACGTGCTTTCAGATGCCAGCTGTTCTACTGAAGACCAGAAACTGGGACCGGAGACAGAGACGTACCCGTGGGGAAAAGAGGTTGTCGCCTGAGGTTCAGAGGCAGATGTGGGAATTGAATGATCCGTGGCTGCCTGATTACCTCGCTTGTTGGTTTGTTCATTCATTCATTCATTCATTCATTCATTCAGTCGTTTGTTCACCCATTTATTCCACAAATGCTTTTTGAGTACAGACTCTATGCTGGTCATAGTTGTAGGCTGTGTGCACCCAGTACTAATGGGTGCCTGCTCTTCTACTGAGCGTCCTTTGAGCCGACAAGCATTGGCTGCTCTGTTGTCTCTCGTCCGCTGTGCCTTTAACCTGGAGAATAGCCAAGCAGGTCCGCCTTATCAGACCGGTTCGATGCACTAAATGTGCAGAGGTTTTGGAAACTGAAGGACAGAGCAGTGAAGAGTGTAATGCTGAGTCAGTCTGTCCTGGGTCAGAGTTCTGGCTCCATTCCTTTCTGGCTGGTGGCTTTGGACGCGTGACTTAAACTCCTGTGCCTCCAACTTTTCACACCTGCGCAACAGGGCTGAGCGATGGTCATTACTTCACAGGATCGTGGCGAGGACTTAGTACGATATTGTGTGTGGTAAAGAGCTTATCCTGTGTGGTCTCACTCACAGAAAGCACTCAATAATATTAATTCCCTGCTGTTGGTTTAGTATTACTGTCATCGTCACCAGTTTCATGGCTGTCATGACACCCATGTTATGATAGTAGGCCTGGGTATATGAAGAAATTCCTATTTTTCTCTTCATATGCTTTTTATACTGTTGTTTTCACTCCTCAAGCTTGTGTCTGGTGCCTAGGAAGGAGGCAAGCACTGTGCTGGCGATGCAAAGGGGAGGAGACAGTCTTTCACCCCTAGGACTTCGCAGTCCCATGGAGAAGACAGATAGATCGGGTGCCACTGGGGAGTTGATAACGTGAGGTTCTGCCCAGATGTTACCTTGCCCTCATTTGCTGTGTGGATGGAATTTCTCGGATGCTGTCTGTGGTCCCCACGATGAGTTTCTGTTGTCCAGGCACCCTATGAATTTCATATATCTGTGTTTAGCCCCTGGGAGAATGCCATCCCCGTGATGAAGGGGCAAGGAGGACTCTATGTAAGTTTCCATTAAAGCAGAGATTGTCCCCAAGATGCCACAGTGATGTTGTGAACTGGACTGGTGCATCTCAAACAGGGAAGGATGCCCTGAGGTGTGGCTAGGAATCAGAAAACCCTAGTGCTGGTTCTTGCATTCTTAGGAACAATCCATGTGACCCCGGGCCGGTGAATCACATTTCTTCTCTCTGAGCTTGGTTTCTGAGCTGCCGAGCAGAGGACTACACAAAGTCAGTGGTTTGCCTCCTTGGGTTCCGGTTACAAATGCAGATGCCCAGGACCAAGCCGCACTGACTCTTCTACAAGCTGGGTGGTCCCTAGGAATCTGCATTTTTATCATGAGCCCCTGGTGGCTGAGATAAAGGATCTGTTATCCCTGGACTTTTATCATCTCTAAGTCTCCTCCACACTCATTTTTCATGAGCCTCTGCTATTTTTCAATCATTTCGACAGTCATTGTACCAACTCGCCAGACATTTGCTATCATACAGTAAAACTCATACCTGATTTCACCTCATCTACCTTCCTAGGCTTTCAAGCATCCTCATTTCACTGTAAACATCCACACATCGGCATTCTTTCAATGTAAATACTGAAAAGGCCAGCCTCCTTTCTTTCTGATCCCAGTGGTAGAAGAAGGAAAACCAGGCAACCTTGAAGACAACAGATTCAGAACAATGACTCCAAACAGAGAATGAGCTGATGAGATATTAATCAGACCCTAATTTACTAACATGCTCTGCTCTTGAAATTTGCATTGCCAGCAGTTGTGGCTTTTTTTTTTTTTTTTTTTCCTTCCCTGTGCTATGGTTACCTCTCATTCACTTTTATAGTTTCCAGTTCTACGTGGATCTTAAGAGCAGGGAAGTTTAATAATACCCGACAGCTAATTAATCCTCACTGAGTAATGAACCTGTTCTATTTCAGCGCTGGGAGGCTCAGCTTTTCAAAGTATGAATGTAGTTATTTTTTTCCCCTTTTTTATGCAAGATAGCCTTTCAAATCCAATCACTCGTTACCCAGAGAGACCATGAGAAGCACTTCTGAGAACACCACATCTCCTGCTCGGTATTATAACATTGAAGGCAATAAGCATGATGATAGTTTAATAGTAATAGTAGCTTATAGTTGTAAAATACCATTTATACCAGCTGTGAAGCTGTTTTCTTACGTCACCCCCTGATTCATCTTCGACCAGCCAGTGAGGCAGGCAGGACAGGTATTTGGCAGGTGAAAATGCTAGTGTGTGGTATTGATGGTGTATTTACTATATCTCATGCCACCCACTCACTGCATTAGCTACCTCGTGGGCGACAGGTCACTGTTAAAATACCCATTGAACAGATGTGCCTCACAGAGGTTAAGTTATGTGCCCAAGGTCATGCAGGGCTAACAATCAAACCTTGATCTCCTTTGCTCTGGAACCTGAGCCCTTAAAGCTGATGCAGGCTGAGAGGGATAATGACTTGCCCAATGTCTGTCAGCCAGTTATTCCAGAGCTGTCACTCAAAATCAAGAGCTATGGCTCTTAAACTTGGACACATACATTTTGGGACATTTTTAAAGGTTTTGTTAATAATCAGTGCTGTTATTATTCCAGGTCAGGATGTGTGGACATGTCTCTCCTCCCTCTCTCCCCTTCTCTGTCTTTCTCTCTCACCTGCACATTCACACAGTGAGTTCCCAGAACTCTGACCTCCACATGGAGAAACCAAGCCGTTGAGGTCTTACATATTTCCACTTAGCAAGATTCTCTGTGCCTTTCTTGCCAACCTCCCAATACCCAGGGGTAAGAGGCCCTCAGAGCCCTTTCTCGGCAATAGAAAGAAACTCATAGTTCAAGTGACTTAATCAGCCCAGGAGGGGAGCTGGGTGGTGACAAATCACACTGAGCCGACCTCTCTGTGCAGAATGGGCCTGGAGTCATTATTTCCCTCATTATGGTTGGCTGCTGGTGCCCTGGGAACCGAGGCCAGGTTGAAATGTGCTTTTCAACCAGTTACAGAGTCTAGAAGGTGTGAGTCCCACACTGACTTGCCATAACCTCCCCCAAAATGAAGGAAGTATAATGAGCTTAAGTTTTCTAATGGATTTTTATCCAAATATTCCTTGCAGTTTATATAAATAATAATAATAATAATAATACCACATTTATTGAGTGCTTACTATATGCAGGACTATGTATCCTTGTATCATTTCATCTGAACAGTAACTGTCCCGGGCAGATTCTGTTATTCTCTCTGGATCATCCAAAGCCTTCCTCCCTCATTCCACTGAAGTCTCAGAGCTGCTCTCCTGGAATTCTCTAGGGAAAATAGCACACTCACATCTTCCCGCTCGCTCTCGGCGTGCGTACCCTGCCCCTTTGGTCTTAGCTCTTTTCCTGGCCTGATGTATCATTTGTCTGCTTCCCCTCTCCCTCCACTAAAATGTAAGCTCCATGAAAACAGGAACCACGCATCTTCTCTCCTGCAGATCCGGCACTGAGAACAGTGCAGGACACATGGTAGCACTCAGTAGGTGTGGGTCAAGCGAAGAGATTTTACAGAAGTGGAAATGGAGTTTTAGAGTAGGCAAGGGGTCGTCTGCCCAAGATCTCACGGCTAGAAAATGGTGGGGCTGGGATTCGAGTCTAGCCCATCTGACCCCAGATCTGATGCTTTCCATTATGATTCCCCATAGCTGCTTTCTAAGAAGATATTCATTCTTTTTTTTTTTTTTTTTTGCTTTTTTGTTTCTAATTTATTCTAGTCTACATATGAATATATACATTTTTCCTCAATTTATCCTTTCCCACCCTCTTCCCCCTCTGGTAATCATAAGTTTGTTTTTTATGTCTGTGAGTCTATTTCTTTTTTGTAAATAAGTTCATTTGTCTTTTTTTTTTAGACTCCATATATAAGTGGTATCATATGGTATTTTTCTTTCTCTTTCTGGCTTACTTCACTTAGAATGACATTCTCCAGTTTCGTCCATGTTGCTGCAAATGGCATTATTTTATTATTTTTTATGACTAAGTAGTATTCCATTGTATAAATATACCACAGCTTCTTTATCCAGTCATCTGTCAGTGGACATTTAGGTTGTTTCCGTGTCTTGACTATTGTATATAGTGCTGCTGTGAACATTGGGGTGCATATATCTTTTGAATTAAAGTTCCCTCTGGATATATGCCCAGGAGTGGAATTGCTGGATCATATGGTAGTTTCCATGCCTTGGCTATTGTAAATAGTGCTGCTATGACATTGGGGTTCAGGTGTCTTTTCAAATTACTAGTTTGGGTTTTTTTTGGGAGGGGATATACCCAGGAATGGAATTGCTGGGTCATATGGTAATTCTATTTTTAGCTTTTTGAGAAACCTCCTTACTGGTTTCCACAGTGGTTGTACCGATTTACATTCCCACCAACAGTGTACAAGGGTTCCCTTTTCTCCACATCCTGGCCATCATCTGTTATTTGTGGAGTGTTTTTGTTTTTGTTTTTGTTTTTGATGATAGCCATTCTGACAGGTGTGAGGTGGTATCTCATTGTGGTTTTGACTTGCATTTCCCTGATTGTTAGCAAAGTTGAGCATCTTTTCACATGCCTGTTGGCCACCTGGATTTCTTCTTTGCAAAAATGTCTATTCAGGCCTTCTGCCCATTTTTTAATCAGGTTTTTTTTTTTTTAATGTTGAGTTGTTGAGCTGATCATAAATTTTGGATATTAACCCCTTACCTGTCATATCATTTGCAAATATTTTCCCCTGAAGGGAACTTCTTGACAATTATTGCTAACAGGTCGTGGGATTGACTAAACAAACTTTT
Organism: Camelus bactrianus; assembly: GCF_048773025.1. Taxonomy (NCBI): domain Eukaryota; kingdom Metazoa; phylum Chordata; class Mammalia; order Artiodactyla; family Camelidae; genus Camelus; species Camelus bactrianus. Next base: position 104,784,629 of record NC_133541.1, on the reverse strand, counting down.
CCCAAAGTGATCATTTTGGTGGAACAACTAGTTTAGCTGCCTGTTCTGTTTTCTAGAGAAATGATGAAACAGACCACTGGTTTATGTTTACTAATAATAGCAACCACGTTTATTCAGCCCTTCCTAGGGACTAACTCTGCACTGAGCAGGTTTATGCACATTGTACAATTCATTCTTTATCACAATCCTGTGACTTATGCATCATGCCCATTTTACCGGTGTGTAAACGGAGGCTCAGGGAGGCGAGCACTGGCTTAAGGCCTCACTGGTAATAAGTGGCAAAGCCAAGAAGGAGCGCAGGTCTGTCTGATCCCAGGACTCCTGCCCATCACCAGTACACAGGACTGTTTGTTATTGCATGGTCTGTGATCTAGACAACAATGAGGATGATAGCATCTGACACGTAGAACTTTTCAATGTATTTTAAATCCTATTTATTGAGTCCCTTCTATGTGCCAGGCACTGTGCTAAGTATATAGTACACGGTGAGTCTTACAAAGATGAGTGAAACACACTCTGTCCTCCAGGGCCAAGGAAGGGACACATTGCCAACGGCTGCGCCATGAAGTTCATTAAAGCAGTGTTTTCGAACCACAATGCCTCTCATGGTTACTGGGGATATGTTTTAGAACAATCACTCGCCTCTTCACTAGGGATCTGGTTCAGAAGGTCTGAGTTGTACCCAGTGAAATGACATCATTGACAAGACCCCTCGTAGAAAACCCTCAGGTGATTCTGTTACAGGTGATCCCTGGGACACATTTTGAGAAACACTAGGTCAGGTTAGTGTACTGAGAAGAGCACAGGAGATTGTCATGGCAGTTCAGAGGAAGAGCAAAAAGAATGAAATGGAGGACCAGGAAGGAGTTTTCAAGATACATGATGGATGGTCTTTTATGCTGAGGGGTCTCATTTGATGCTCCCAAGGATCTTGGGAGACAAGTGGGACATGAATTGTGCTTTCCCTCTTTCTCATGGTCTGGATGTGATTATCCCCATTATAAAAGGGGGGAACTGAGGCTCTGAGAGGCAGAACTTAAAATCAAAGACTTTCCATCTATGCTCTCTCGCTGCCTCTCTGGTGACTGTGTGGTGATGCTCACTCCGGGAGGATGGGTAACCCCAGGCCAGTCTCAGGGCAGATTACAGGTTGCGTCAGGATCAGCCATCACCGCCTTAGGTTTTCATTTTGGGCTTATGCTTTGACAACAGAGGGCTCTTAGGACACAGATCCAGTCTTCCCCTACCCTTTTTAAATTTTTCTAGACTTCATTTTATGATTTATTGCTGCTCTGGGGGCTTAATAGCCAATCCTTTTACAGTTTCATCTTTCCTTTCCTTATTTTTGTTGCAAATAACAATGAAGTGTTTAGCTACTGCAGTGCAAAATCAATCAAGGCTGTTCCATATTCACAGGCTCACAGTGGCACCCGGATGGCCCCTGGATGAGATTAACTTTGCGCACATGTCACTCTGGTGTGGGTAATTTCTCCACCTCCGCTCCATCCCTCCCCCTCCAGTCCCGGTGGGGGAGACATTGCGATCCCCCGTTGATTGACTTCCCCGCAAGTGAACACTGGCTTGTGATGTGTGTAACTCAGCAGGACGCACACACTCTGTGTTTATGAAAATAAATAATAATTTCTGTTATTGTTATTGATTGCCATCATTATCCGATTCTGTCTGTCTGTGTCATGGGGTTTCAGTGATGGGATCAGAACACACTCCACAGGAACTGCGGGCACTACCCTCACCAAAAAGCCTCTGTGTTTTGACATGTTTTGCCTTTTGGGGGTGACAGTTGTGGATGTCCCTGGCCTGTTCCTTGGCTGATCTTTGGCGAGACAGTGTTAGTTGTGTTCAGGGTGAGGCTTCAGCTGGAATAAGAGTAAAAACAGCAAACATTTACTGAGCATTTGCTGTGTTCCAGGGATGCTGCAAATGTGGGCTGATTTAATCTTCAAGATAAACCTATCTTGTAGGGACTGAAATAAACCTCATTTTCCAAAGCCAGAGAGGTCAAACAACCTGCCTGAGGGTCAGACACTAGTACACGGTCGTGCTTGGACTTAAATTCACGTCTTTAGGATTCCAAAATCCATACTGCTATTCTGACTCTTGTACTAAATAGAATGCCTGATATATTTGTCTGAATATTCAGTATAAACCAAAAGATAAGTAAACAGGGACTAGAAAGAAAACTGTGAAGGAGATAATAGACACTTCTGGAATCTTGGGCACAGGTGGGGTTTCTGTTTTGTTCTGGAGGAAGATGGAGCTGAAAGGGTGTGTAGAATTAGATTGTGGTTTACCAGACCTCCTGGACGATCATCAGAATCTGGGAATTTTTTTTTTTATTGAAATATAGTCAGTTTACAATGTTGTATTAATTCCTGGTGTACAGCATAGTGATTCATTTATACATATATGTACATCCTTTTCCATATTTTTTTCATTATAGGCTATTACAAGGTACTGAATATAGTTCCCAGTGCTATGCAGTAGGACCGTGTTTATCTCTTTTGTGTATAATCGAAAGTATCTTAATTGTTCCCAGCTAACTGATTCAGAGTGTCCAAGAGAAGGGCCAAGGGATCTACCCGTGTTTCTCAGCTGTATCCCAGGTGGTTCTGAAGATCGACTGGGCTTGAGGACATTGGCATAATGACCTTTAAAGTCCCCTCTGAACATGAGCTTCTCTGATTTGATTTTGTAAGATCCTCCTCTGCCTGTTTCCTTCCTCCTACCTCAAGGTTCTAAATGGAATAATCTGAGGGCAACGTTATTATCACAACGTTTTACATTTGAGTGAATGAGTGGATTTAGAGTGCGCCTCTGCAAGCCAAGCAGGTTCAGACTGTGTGACTAAACCTCTGCCCTTTATAACTCAGGTTCTTACCCCCTCTTACTCCTGGTCACATCAAGGGGCAGCCCACCTAACGGCCAGCGTGCTGGGGCAGCGACAGTAGTGCAGGCGTCAGTGAAATACGCACTGTGTGCCCAGCCTTCTGCTCAGCACATTTAAGTGCCGTCTTATTGCAGCCTGACGGCAGTCCTGTGGGGTGAGTACTGTTTTTATTCCCTTTTTGCAGATGAGTACATTCGATTCAGGAAACTGAAGTTACTTGCCCAAGGGCTACAGCTACTAAGGGACAGAGTCATATTTTTAACCAATTTCAGTCTGACTCCAGAGTCTGTGATCTTAATACCGTGCCCCAGAGTCTCCAGGCAAGGGCTCGAGCACCGACCACATCTTACCTATCGTCTGTAAAATGGAAATCATGGCACATTCTTCCCACAAAGGCTGTGCGAATAAAATAGAGCAGCCTTATGCCTTGCGATCAGTGGATGTTCCTTGCCATCTTGTCTTTCACCTAGACACCAGGACTTTCAGGAAAATCAGATAAATATATTGAAAAAATTCAAAGCAGTAGTATGTTTGGGGACTAGCAATCCATCCTGCTTTACTCTGAATGTGTGTTTGCCCTGGCTCTCCGGAGCTGCCTTGGATTCAGAGCACATTCACTGGCAATAAAATATTTTCTTTCATCTCAAAGCTACCTTTGTTATGCTGCACTTACCATGTAGTAATTAGATCCAAGATAAATATAAATATAAGCAGAATCCTATATCTGGCTTGAGATCAAGTTCTCTTTGTCTCTTGCTCCCAACCCCTTTGGAAGGCATCCATGGCTTCTCAAATGTGATAGGAACTAGTAAATGACACTCGGTGACAGTGGGAAGCTGAGAAGTCCACTAGCATCAGAAGAAGAAAAGGGTCACGTTAGTGAAGGAAATCTTGATGTTTCCATGGCCCCTGGGGCAGTTTGTCTTAAGAGTCCACAGTCAGGAGGCACAGTATTCTAGACTATGACCCACCCTCTTTTCCTAACCTTGGTCAGTAAATGGTCTGAATTTCAGAGATGTGAGAAGGTCGTCCCGGCCAGGGCAGGCTGCTACCCTTCTCCGGGCTTGGCGAGCAAGGATCTTGTCATTGTGTGAAACCTAAATCACACTAACCCAGGCAGGTTTTTCTCAAAAGAGATATTATTGGCATGATTTTCTCCATCATCTCCTTTAAAGGGCTCTCTGTGTACTTTTAGTAGATGGAAAATCAAGGCATAATTGGGTGATTCAAGGGGGAAAATTATCTCTATTTTCAGAATCTTTCTGAGCTGTGAATGTCGTGGGAAAGACGTTGTCCCCAGACCAGGTCCTGGCTCTGGTAGCGGAGCTACTGTTGCAGGAGTTATGGGCGTGAGTTCCAGCCCTTGAAATTACTTGTGCATGTGTACGCGTGTGCAGGCACGCATGGGGCATGAAGTACCAAGAAGTGCTTTGCTCAGAAAACCTGAGAATGTTAGCACAGCCTGCAGCTGATCTATGGTATTTGTTTTTAAATTAGACTTACTTAACTAGAGGTCAGAACTGTGGGCCTGGGTCTCTACTGCTACCAAGTTATGAAAAGAACTCGTTTGAAATCACAAGAGGAATTCCAGGGCCTCTGCTCACTATCCATAAGATTTTTGTAGAAAATTATTAACGCAAATGGATTTAGAATCAAGTTCAGGAGAAAACACAATCACTTTGATCTTAGGACGTTGCAAACCAGGCTTCAACTTATGCATTGATTTTTAAATACCTGTCCTTACCAGAGAAAAAGATTTTAAAATATTTTCTTAGAGGTTAGTGTATAGAGGAATGTACTTTCTTTTCTTTGGTGCATAAAAATAAGAAATTGGTTGGAGGAAAATATTTTATAAGGGTAGTTTTATGTTAAAGAAGATTGTTATCAACTGGAAAAATACTTAATTCTCTGGTTTCCTTAGAACGACTGAGCCACAAGGAAAGGCATTTCTACGTGAAAGGTTTAGATTTGTATAGTTTTGAGTGGATGGGAGTGGATCACATTCTTGTAATTTGTTGCTGCAGTGAAATGATTGGTTGAGCTCCTGTTCTTCACCAGAAGAAAAATGTTAAAAGCAGTTGTAAAAAACAAACACACACACATACATGCTCTCAAGTGTTTCCTGCTCAAGAATATATGAGAAATCATAGCTTAATAACATGTCAACAGATATATTTACTTTGGGGTTTCTCAGGACATTTCGTGTACTAATATATGATATCAAACTCCAAGAAAGTTGCAGGGCATGCAGTATTTTCCACCAACCCTATTTGACCATGAAAAACCCTTTCCTCAACTCATGGGATTACTGTTCTTTTTAACGTTCTACTCAAAACATGGTGTTTGGCCCAGTGCTGGTCCACAACAAGATAAAGAGCTTGTATCCGAGTATGAATCGTTCACATCACTAATCCACCGGATGGTTCAACTTACACTTTTATTTTCCGTAGCAAGACTTCCTCAATGAATGAAGCAATGCGTTGACTCTGGCTTGAGCTCCTTATGTTGTCACGGACCATTAGCAAACAGTTCATGGACCTGTTATTTTGAGTAGTGCAGCTAGAGGCCTCACTTTGGAAAAGGCAGTGAAGGAGCTAGGCGGGGGGACAAGGGTTAGCCTGACCGACCACAGGGTCACTGCCCTCTTCCTGTCTTCCAGGGGCAGAATCCCGTGAGGGGGAAGGAGCCTTAAGAAAGCCTCCCTCTTGACATTCAAGTTCATTCACATTAACCAGAGCTTCCTAGTCCCTAATTCTGTTCCAGGCACTTTGCATACTTCCTTGATTAATCTTCACCTTAACTCCACGACCTAAAAATCTATTATAGCCATTTCACAGGTGAGGAAACTGTGCTCCATGTGGAGGAAGCAGCTTGTGCAAGGTCGTTTGCTAGCAAGTGACAGAATCGGAGTTCAACCCCGGCTGCCTGGCTGTAGATCCCCCCTCTTTACCACTCTGGCCTCCCAGTGGTAATGGTTCTCCACTGTCTTAGCCAGCGTGGGCTTTATCCTTCTTCCAGAGACTTCTTGAAGCAGAAACACATTAGCCAATCTAAAAACCATCATTGCTCGCACATGTTTCATTGTGTGTAACCTATCATCTGTGTGATCTGCATTTATAAGAAGAAGGTTCCGCGTATATAGTTATGTGTGATCGCTGCCCTTACATGGGGCTTATAATCCAGGGAGGAACCAGATGGCTCTGAGCTTTTATTTGAAAGTATTAACGGCACCAACCATGTGGACCCAGACCTGACGACAGCACAGTCACTCCTGTTGTGTATTGAACACTGCCTGAGCTCCCTCTCAACATTTTCTTTTCTGCCCTGTGATCTCACTTCCTCTAATTATCTGCAGGAGCTGAGAGGTCTGCAACTTGGAGCTAAATAGGGACATCTTCTGTTTAATGCCAAAACATCCAGACACAAGGTGAAAACTTCATCCAGTTATCCTGCTCTTTCAATTCCAAACATGCAGATGTTTAGAAACTTCTGAAGGTTTGATTTTTTTTTAATTCACTTTCTAAATTCAGAGAGCATCTGAGAAAAGCATCCTGGGGCGAGGTGGGGCAATCTAAGATGATTGTTGCAGACCAGGGTGTGGGAGTTCAGGAGTTGTGAGGTTAGATAGTGACATGGACATGATGCAGCAAAGCCATGCTTGGTTCCCCTTATTCCTTCCCGTAGGAAGGTCATCTCCGCAGATGAGCTCAGGGTGACCATCACACCAGTCCTGATTAAAGGTGCCTTTGCTGTACTGGATGGTGAAATCAATTAAGAACAGAGGCACCACCTAGGTCTCCTGCTTATTCATTTTTTCACTAATTGCACAAGTATTGATTGAGTACCTACTGTACACCAGGCACTGTGATAGGCCCCAGAATGACAGCAGTGAATCTGCATGGCACAGTCCCTGCCCATGACCCCCTGCCCTCAGTCTCTTTTGGTGGAAAGGCCATGAATCGAATGCCCCTAGCGTGAAACTGACAGTGGGATGGGGGCTGCACCGGAGAGGTGTAAGGTGCACAGGAGAGCGGATAATGAAGGAATTGGATACATTCGGGAAGAGCAGAGAGTAATTTCCTGAGTGCTTAATAATGGAGCTGAAGCAGGAGGTAGGGAAGGCAAGGAGAGGGACGAACCTTCCAGGCAGAGGCAATGCCATGGACAAAGGCCCTGAGGTGGAAGTTGCACAGGAGAACAGGGGATGCAGTGAAGGCCAGGATGGCTGGAATGCAGGGCACAGGGGGATGTATAGTATCAGCAAGATGCAGGTGACAAGGCAGCCAGGTTATGGCCTCACTGGGGGATTTGCTCCTTCTCCCAAGAGTAATGCAAACCCTTTCTTCATTGCGCTGGTCATTTTTTGAAACTGCTCTTCTTCGTTCAAATAGGTAAATGTTCTGCACCTAAGACAGGAGAGACACCAAGGTAAAAAAGCTGCTAGCATAACCTCAGAAGTTCCTGGCAGATATAATGAGTTTAAATTTCAGAAGCCAATGACATTTTGTTAGTGTGGCCGTGTTGCCCTCATGGCCTGGACCGCCACTGTTTTGATACATGTCAGGGCATGGCCTCCCTGGAGCTCCTCCAGTATCGAGGCGTCCTCCCTCCAAGGTGAATCCTCCCACGAGTGATTGAATTGTTTGGAGGGTCATAGAAGCTGACAGCTCCCTATTACACAAAGGAAAAGATAAGCTTCCGATTAGTCCGGGGGCTGCAGGAAGCCAAGATGGAGTGCACCTGTCAGAACTGCTTACGACATATAAATCATTACCTCAATTTTCCATGCAAGAATTGGGCCAGAGAGAGAGAAAGAAGGGACCGAGGTTGCGTAGCAGTGCAGAACCGTATTAAAGAACTCTCACTTGGCTCCAAATCAGGATTTGCTCTGCTATGCATGCAGAGAGAACAGAGCCCCATGCCCAGAGGAGCGACAGAGACAAATGCCCACTGGCTCCAGGAAGGGGCGATTTGTTTCTGTGGCGTTTCCTAATGACTCCTATCGCTGATTTAGCGATAGCAGGCACCAAAGCTTTCCCAGACTCCAGAGGGGGACGTGTTTGGTGCCTCGCTGGCTCTACATATGGTCCTAGATTTCCCTATGTGTGTCATCACCATGGTAATCATTGGTATTAAAGTGGCCACCTTTTTTTTTTCTTTTTTTTTTGATTTTTAATTATTATTATTATTATATTTTTTGATGGAGGTGCTGCAGATTGAACCCAGGACCTCGTGCATGCTAAGCATGCACTCTACCCCAGAGCTGTATCCAGCCCCCAACATTACTTTTTTATTTTTGAACATTTTTTATTGAGTTATAGTCATTTTACAATGTTGTGTCAAATTCCGGTGTAGAGCACAATTTTTCTAAAGTGCCCAACTTTTACAAGCAAGTACCCAGTGATGTTCCAAAGTGACTGGACCACTTTGCATTCCCACCGCGCAGTGCATGGGCTCTGCCTGGTTCCACATTCTCATCAGCACGGCGGTATTATTTTTATTTGTTGCCATTCTAGTAAGTGTGTGTTTGTGTACTGCTCTCTCACTGTGGTTTCCAATGGTGTTTTTTGATGAACAGGTATTTTATTCAGGAAAGTCCAGTTTATCTTGTTTTTGTTGATTCTGTTTGTTGTTTTCTGTGTAGCTAGCACTTTTAGTCAAATTCTTAAAAACATCTGATTAGATTTACATGACGATTTTATTGTTTTGGTTGCCATTTTCCTTTCTCCCATTCACTAAGAAGAAATCTCTGAGAGCCAGGGGCCAACTGTGGCTAACCTGCTGTCCCGTGGTCCAAGATATCAGGGCATTTCTATAGGCAAAAACCAACCAACCAGCAAAAAACCCAGCATAAAAACCAAAAAAAGACAGAATGAAGAACAGCAAGACAGAAGATACTCAATGAAGATTCAAAAGTTTAAATTGACTGGATGGTGCTCAAATCTTCCCTGCATTTTACGTTCAATAAAATACCAAGTAACTAGCAAAACATGCACACCTGGAAGATTCCATGTGGAGAAGCCCCAGCACAGAGTAAACTCAGACTACTAACTTGGGCCACAAACCTCAAGAAACACTGTCCTGTGCTTCCTCTGGGCTGCTCTAGATGGAGTGAGCAAAACTGTGGGGGAGCTGGTTCATTCTCCAGGACAGATAGAGTTAAGTCCATTCTCAGAGCTTTTGAAAGGGGCTCTGGTCAGTGGCATGGATGTGGAAAGGGGACCATGGGTTTGTCCAGGCCACATATTCCAGCTGCCAATAATGGAAGAGCCTTTCTTCTTTTCCACCATCATGTATTTTAAAGAGAAGCATATCTTCAAAATTATGACACAGCCCATCATGTGTCGCCTGCCAGTTAAAGTCTCTAGGACCTAGAAGAGAAATGCAGTGTCTTTTATGTGAGCAAACCTAAAGTATGAGTCAAGCCAGTACATGGAGAGATATGGGAGCTCAAGGAACACGTCACATGGATCCCTTAAAATAAAACAAAATAATTGCCAGTGTCTTCAGAATGTGTGAGCAAAATGTTCTCTTTGCCAGGAGAGATGTGAGGCTGACTTATCTCCACTTGCTCTCTGGTAAGGGAGGAAAGCCCACTGTTGGAACCATTTTGGGAGAGAGCCTAATGCAGTGGTTAAAAGACTTTAGAATAACAGCTCTGGATTCAAATCCCAGCTCTGTGCTTGTAAGGCTTTGGGTCTTTTATTTAAGCTCTCCAAGTATCAGTTTTATCGTGCATAAAGTACCTACATCATAGGACTTGTTATCAGAAAAATAATACTAGTGCAGTATCTGGCTTCTGGTACTGACCGTTAATTAGTAGGTGACTAGATCATGGTTGGGTATCAGGAGTCTCAGAGCAGGGAGATAACAGGTAGACCCCAGTTGCTGCTTTTGGACAGAGGCATACAGTTCAAGGAGGGCAGGTGAGAGGGAGGAGACTTCTAAATTGATCATATGGCCAGAGTTTATTTGCCTAAGACATAGCAACCCTCATATTTAAGATTCTCTAGTGAATGTTCACATCTCTGGCCTAAAGGAAAATCCCATTCAAGATTCCTAATGACACTGTGTAAACAAAGATGAGGAGATAATGGATAATAAAACATTGTTTGAATTTCTGTGGGTAAAGTATGTTCCCACCTTACCATGCCCGTTTCTGAAAGGCCAGGGAACTTACAAATTCTCACTGAGCTAAGAAATGCTATGTGCTTTAGTAGTAACTCCTTCACTGGGAAGAAGCCACAGTCAGGTCAAATGGGAGTGGCCTCGGGGGTGGTGGCATGAAAAAGATGTCTGATTTATCCCTCCCCCTCCTCTTTCCCTTTGGTAACCATAAGTTTGTTTTCTGTGTCTGTGAAACTAACACAACATTGTAAATCAAATATCCTTCAATAGGGGGAAAAAAAAGCTTCCTGGAAAGTTGTTAAGAGTTGACTCAGGACTTCGGTTGTGAATCTTCATTTAGATTCTCTCCCTCAGCCTCTATCTGTCAGTCATCACAAATGCAGAATTTTCTGCCTAGGTCAGAGGCTCTACTGTCAGATGTTACATCTTTTGTCTTTATTTTCCATTACCATGAAGAAAAACTTTCCAAGTAGGTCACTTTTCCTTAAATAACAACAGCCAAAAAAGTTCTCTTCGTATTTTCTCCTTCGTCCTGATCACTAAGAAAAAAAATTCTATTTTTCTCTTCTCGCATAAGCCCATCATCAACCAGTTTAACATTTGCAAATTCAAATACAACATTGAGCACAAAAATTGGCTTTCCAGAAATTTTCCCCTTAATTGGTCTGGTTTTTTTATAGAAATCATTCTGCCAGCATCTGTGGTGAGATAGATTCTGGAAAAACAATGGGCCAGGCCAAATTATCAGGTAGAATTAGATTGCTGTCTACTTCTGTTTGATAACAGCACTGTGCCGGTGCATAATTTTTACTGATTATCAGAAGGGAAAAAGCCATCACTCAGGCAGATGAGTTTTATTGGCCTTGGTCCCTTCTGGGGAAGAAAACAAAAATGTATGAGCAGAAGCCTTTGCAAGGGCCATATATGTTGAGAGATTGAAATTCCAAACAGTCTGTAAACTTAGTTTGCCTAAATCTGCAACCCTCAAAGATGAAAATGCATCCCTATATTTGGTGTCATAACTCAAGAGCTGAGTTTGTCTCATTTTCTATAATTCAAGACAAAAAAAAATTTGCATACCTAAAAATATGTCTAGAATAGAATGTCATTTTAAACGAAAGAGTTCTCATGAAGGAAGAATAAATAGTTGGGCAGAGTCTTGAGTCAGACTCCTTCAAAGACTTGGAAAGTTACAAAGTTAAATGAACACTTGCAACTGAGAAGCTGCATGTACTGCTTCTACAGAAAGAGACATTTTTTCTCCACCTTTGTTTGTTTATATGGTGAACCATAGTATGGTTTCCATTTTCCCTAGCTGTCCTTAATCATCTCCGTTTCTACGAGTGGTTTCCCGTGTCGAGATGGGTAATGTAACTTTCGTCTGTGATGTCTGGACAAACTCTGCTTCCCCTTTCTGTGCCTTTCAAGGCCTCCTCTCCCCCCAGGAGTATCCTTGTTGAGAAGCTATTCCTTTGCTTCCAGATCTAGACTCTCCTCCTTTCACAGAAACCCAGTGAGCCCATTCCGTGAACAAATCTTGGTCTTCTCTGACTTTGTCATTATGAGAGTCAGCAATATTTAGTCCCAGTTTCCTGTACTCCAGACAGTTTAAGACATCTGTCAGTATCAAGGGCCAGTTATATCATTTGATCCTTGTTCGGCATCAAATCCAGTGCCTTAAAAACAAACAAAAATCTGTGTTTTGCCTTTTGAGGACTTAAAGACAAGAACTTTCTTCGTAATCTTCTTCCCCTGGGAAATTTGCATGTCTTGCCTCCGTAGACGTCTCCCATTGTGAAAACTGCAGCAAATAATTTTCCTCCTTGATGTCTTTTTTTTGGCACATTCTTACTTGTCAATCAATAAATTACGCCCTGCCAAGCTCCAGCAGCCTGGCTTCCTTCTTTACCACTTACATTCTCCTTTTGTGTTTAAAAAAGAGCTCATTATTTTTCTCTTAACCTCCAGTGATATCTTCCCTTTATTCCCTCCCTTTGTTTTGCTTATCGTTTAACTTAATTCTCAAATGGCACCCATCTGCACCTGCCTCGATTCTCTGCATTTTCCCCTCTCATAACCAGAAGGTAATGAGACTACCATTAGAGTCACGTGCTCCTTTTCTGATCACACCAGGATAAGGAAATGGCATTTAAATAGCAGTAGCAGATAATACAATAGAAGATAAGCCATAGTAGGGATCTCAGCTACTCAGGTAGGTAGTTTTATGCTCGCCGGGATGCATAGGGCTTCCTGTCAGAACTGTGCCTCGATTTTCTCATCTCAGGATTGAGGTTAACCATCACTTACTGTCTGTTTCATGGGGTGCTTGTGAGGATTAGATGAGATAAATCATGCCATATGCTTGATGGGAGGCATATAGCAAGCCCTCAGGAAGCATTAGGTACTGTTACGATTACAGTAAACAGATGTAAAAGACGCAGTCCCGCACTTTGGGGGTTTGGAAGCTGCAGCTGTACGTGGGTGAGAGGGATGTAGTCAGTGACCAGTCAGGGACCCCAGCTCTCTAGAGTGATCACCCGTTATGTGCAGAGGATGCATTCCAAGAACCCCTAGTGGATGGCTGAAACCGCACATAGTACTGAGCCCTAAATATACTGTTTTTTCCTATACATACGTACCTACAATGAAGTTTAATTTATGAATTAGGCACAGTAAGAGATATCTGAATTGCCAGTATCACTACTTTTGTGCTTTGGGGCTTTTATTAAGTAAAACAAGGGTTACTTGAATACAAGCACTGTGCTACCTCGACAGTTAATCTGATCACCAGGAGGGCTACTAAGTGACTAATGGGCAGGATTTGCTAGACCAAGGGATGATTCACATCCAGCTAGATTTCATCACGCTACTCAGGACAATGTGCAATTTAAAACTTACGGATTGTTTATTTCTGGAATTTTCCATTTAGTATGTTTGGACTGTAGTTGACCGCAGGTAACTGAAACCACAGAAAGGGAAACCATGGATAAGGGGGAACTACTGCTATTTGTTTATACAAATAACACTGAAAAGGCACACGAAATAACATTGAGTGACCTAAGGACAGAGACTCTTGTTTGTTGTCCTGTTCCCAAGACCCAGGATTGTGCTTGACACAAAGTAGGCTACCTATAAATACGTGAGATCAACATCTATTAATCACCTAACACGTCCCAGGCACTGCAGTGGTCACCTTCAAAGATGACTGCATTCCCCAAAGTCCGGGCTCTGTGTCTCTTGGTACAAGACAAAGCTTTAAGTAATACTGAATCGTATAACTGAAGTTTTTCTCTTTTCATCTCTTTCAAAAATTATTCTGATTATATAAAGCCTGAGGTCTCACTTTGATATTAACATGTTTTAACACCTCTAATAAAATAACACTTACAAGTCTTGATTTTTTTTAAAACTGAGAGCTGGCCTTAAGCTCTAAGTCTTTCCAGGCGACCATATATAGCTAGAATTTAAGAACTATTTTTTCATTGTATTTACTTTTGTAACGTTCTTCTGGTTTTCCATGAATCGCCATGACATAAAGTTCCCTATCAAAATTAATGTGGTTAACTAAAAAGCTGATTTACTTAAAGGAAATATTAAGTAAATAGTAGTATAGGTAAACAGATAAGGTAAAACACATTGAAGAAGCACTAGTCTAATTTCCCTGCACTTATCTGGGAAGCTTTTTAAAAATCAAGGTGCCCAAGCCCAACTGAGTTTGAGTCTCAAAGTGTAGATTTGGACAATTGTATTTTCTGTTCCTCCTTAAGAGATCTCAGGTGGTTCCAATGAAAAACCAGTTTAGGAATCTCTGAATGAGAAAGTCACCAATTTTCTTTATGTAAAAAATATTTTTAATTCAATCAGCAAACATTTGTTGAGCATCTGCTGTGGGTAATGCTCTGTGCCCTGCGTGCTGGCGATAAAATGGGAAACAATATGGAGGCAGCCCCTGCCACCATGGAGCTTACATTCTAGAAGAAGCTCATAATACTATGTTCCCTGTGTTTTTGCCCGCCTAAAAATGCTGCTTCCGTGCTGAATCACAGCCTGAAAGAACACAGAATCGTCATAACTTTGTGGCACTGTTCGGTTATGTTCCTGGCATGGAGTTTACTATAGAGAGAAGTCTGAAACCAGCCTTAATTTTACATCTTTTTTTTAATTGAAGTATAGTTGATTTACAATGTTGTATTAGTTTCTGGTGCATACCACAGTGATTCAGTTATACATTTTTTTCATATTCTTTTTCATTATAGGCTATTATAAGCTAATAAGTGTAGTTCCTTATGCTCTACAGTAGGAACCTTGTTGTTTATCTATTTTGTACATAGTAGTATGTATCTGCAAATCCCAAACTCCTAATTTCCACCCCTACTTTCTCCTTTGGTAACTATAAGTTTTCTATGTCTATGAGTTTCTTTCTCTTTTGAAAATAAGTTCATTTATGTCATTTTTTTATATTCCATATATTAAGTGATATATGATATTTGTTTTTCTCTGTCTGACTTACTTCACTAAGTATGATAATCTCCAGGTCCATTCATGTTGCAGCAAATGGCATTAGTTTATTCTTTTTTATGGCTGAATGATATTCCACTGTGTGTGTGTGTGTGTGTGTAAGTGTGTGTGTGTGTGTACACACTGCAACTTCTTTATCCAGTCATTTTCAGTGGACGTTTAGGTTGCTTCCATGTCTTGACTATTGTAAACAGTGCTGCCATGAACTCTGGGGTGCATGTATCTTTTCCAGTTAGAGTTTTCTCCAGATATATACCCAGGAGTGGGATTGCTGGATCATATGGTAACTCTATTTTTAGTTTTTTAAGGAATCTCCATACTGTTTTCCACAGTGGCTGCACCAAATTACATTCCTACTAACAGTGTAGGAGGGTTCCTTTTTCTTCACAGCCTCGCCAGCATTTATTGTTTGTGGACTTTTGAAATGATGACCATTCTGACTGGTGTGAGATGATACCTCACTGTGGTTTTGATGTGCATTTCTCTGATACTTAGCAATATTGAGCATCTTTTTGTGTGCCTATTGGCTGTCTGTATGTCTTTACATCTTATTTTTGACTCATTTTTAAAGATCTGCATAACCCATAAACCTTTATACTTGAAGTGGGATAACTTCACCAGAGAATGCCTTGGTATTAACCATTCTCCATCAGTTTTTGTAGAAATAGTGTACCCTTCAAGCTTTTCAATCTTGGATTTAAGTCTTTGTTTCAGGCAATTTTTAAAAATACAGTTTAAGTATTTTTTTCCCAGTCACTTCTTTTGGTCTCTTCATGACCGACACATACATCGGCTCCTCTTTCTTTTTCTTGTATCTATAATCTTATTTCTGTTGATTTTTATATCTTAATACTTTTTCATTTTGTTTTGTGTCACTTCCTCAAGCTTACAAACATGTTGAAAGGTATGTTTTCAAGATTTTCTTTACGTTTTACTGTTGTTACTTCAAAGCAGCTAGTGTCACTATAGTTGTTTTATTTTCTCTTTCATTTCCCTCCTAAGTTCTGCTAGCTTGTCATCACTTCCACATAAAAAGCCTCCCAGCTGTTCTTCCTACATTCGCTCACTCTCCCCACCACCTTCAACAATCTGATAACCACATAGCACTTAGTATAATACTTTAAAATTGTAAATTAGATTATTCACTACCCTGTTAAGAGCCTCAGATGGTTTCCCCTTACCATTTAGAGTGAATTCCAAAGTCCTTATCGTGACTTACAAGGCCCTACTATTGATCCCTGCCTACAAATTATTTGATGAGTTTCTTATATTATTTGGCTCTTTGCTTTGTCTTCCTGATTAGTGAGATGCTTTTGGGAAAAGATGATTCCATACCAGTATAGCACCTTGAATCTAGTAAGTGCTCAGGAAGTACTGTTGGAAATAGTTATATTAACTCTTTCAAGTATTAGACCGTCTTACTGTAAGTAGATCTTGGCAAAGGAAGATAGAAGATCCCAGGAGGATAATCCAATAAAGAGTCTTAAAAGTATCAAGATTTTAGATTCTCTGATGTGGTAGAAAAAGTATGGTCCGTTAATTCAATTGTGTTTGAATCCTGCCTCTGCTGACCCTAACTGAATGACCTCATGACTCACTATGGCATTTAACCTTTGAGCCTCAGTTCTTTAATTACCTGTAGAAGATCGATAAAACCATGTGGGATTCTTTGTGACGCTTAAAGGAGTCAGTGGCATATGGGAAACAGGAGGTATTTGAAAAAGAGTTAGTAAGGTGGGCGATTTTACAGAGGCTAGATTCCAATGTCATTTGTAAAAATATCTTAGAAAAATCTCTTAAATCACCCATATGATCTAGTGTACATAGTTTTTATAAACTCTGTGCAAAATAATATGTATGTATAAATATGCATAATATAAGGAATAGCGTACAATATAATGCTGTGCCAAAAACTTGAAAGGCCATTCATGAAAAATAGGCTTCTTTGAGCCTTAGTAGCTCATTTAACACATCAAGGTGCTAGGAGGTAAGATCTGCACAGGTGACCTGTCTGAAGAAAGAGCAGGTCCACTGCCCACATCTCATACTTACTTGGGTGCCTGGAACCATTGAGTGGAATGTGGTTGCAATAGTCAGCACTATTTTAATGTGTTTCCTTTTTTTTTTTTTTTTCTGACTTAAGCTGAGCGTATATAGTTGAATACACAGGTTAATGCCTATGTGTTGTGATTCAGTAAATAATTATTCCTAGAGTAGAGGCAAAATAAGTTCTCAACAGAATGTGAATTAGGTGGAAGTTGGGTGGGGTGATTTGATATTCAACTACAGTGATTTTAAATGAGATGGTTATTTGTCCTCTTTCCTCTGTGTGATTAGTTTTCCCTTCCTTTTCATGGTTAGCCTCAGAGCTTTATGGTTTTGAAAGAGGTCCTCTGCTTTGCCTGTTTAAGAAAATAATTTATATTTCTCCCTTCCGGAAGAAGAAAACAGTTATTGGAGTTTATAATCCTATGAGTCAACCTCAAAGACTTGAAGCTCCACCCCTGCTCCCTCCCTCCTGCTCCCCACCACCGTGTAGGCTCACATTTCAGGAAACCAGAGGGCAAAGAAAAGTTCGGGGATGAGTCAGGGGCTAGATGGCAACCTTGAAAACCTGAGGGGAACAGACTGGCTAGAGAGTTCTAAAAGGACAGAACACGGTGCTAACGCACGTGGAGAGAACATTCAACCATCCGTGTGTAGCCTGTGGGAAGACAAAGTGAATGTGCAGAAAAGATTCCAGGGTCATAGTGAATAACAGTGTAAAAATGTCAGTTCAAACTAGACCAGGCGTGAAGTCACCCAAAATAGCATGTTTCTCCAGAAGTAATTACCAAATCTTACTCAGTTCAGGATAAACTCTTATTCTAAAACAATTTAAGGATCTAGTCTGAAAAAAACATACGATTGCCACAGAAAGATCTCATAGAACTTGTAAGACTGACAGGGAAGTGGGGGGAAATTAAAAGAGAGAGTTAAAGAAATGGGTTTATTGGTTGAAGAAGATTAAAAGGCAATTAAAACAGCATTCCAGATGAAATAAAATTTCTTTTCAAGGAATAGTGACTGACTGTGCTCACCCTCCTTGAAGAAGAGACTGTGAGAAGGCTAAATTATTAACACTCAGACTCAAGTTAGGAAATAATTCCAAGAAGGCTGGCAAATTGGAGCCCATTTGAAGAAGGGAGCTAGAATTTATCTTTTCTTTAGAACTCTTAAAAATAGCAGATTGTTCTTCACTGGATTGTGTGCATATAGGGCACAAGGAACGGAGAGGGTTCTAGGGCGATGGGGGTGGAGATCTTCCTTTGGGATGGGGACAGGGTAGATGGAAGTCGGGTAATAAGGGAAGCATTGGAGGAAAGGGTATGTATGGAGGGGAGGATGGATGCAGTAGGTTCAAGGGCAGGGCTGAGACTTCACCAGCAGGGTCTGACTCTTCCAGTCTTCCTGTCTGGTTTCCCTCCTCTCCTTCCTAACCGTGCTGCGTGTTTGGTTGGGAAGCATAATGGAGTCAGGGCTGGAGTGATTCATTGGAGGCCATGTTCAGACTGGTAAACAGACAAAGGTAACCTCTGTTGGCAAAGAGAGAAGAAAGAGCCTGACATGTAGAGAGAAGCAGTTTAAGAAACCGCTGGCCCTTAAGAGAGGCAGACAGGAGGCAGAAAGACAAAGGGTAGTTCCCCAGGTCCCTAAAACCGTGCTGAGCCCTGTTCCATTTCACATGCTCCATTTTCAGTCCTGAAAGGCTGTGAGATTTTTCTGTCCTACAATAATCCTTTTGGGTTTGGTGTCTTAGTTTTGGGGGGTTTTTTTGTTTTGTTTTGTTTTTTAAGTGAATTTGAGAAGGTTTCTGTTACTTGCATCTAAAGAATCCAGACTAGAATAGAACTTCCCCCACCCTCAGCCTTTCTTCTCTCTCCCGAGTCCTGCCTTCAAAGGCTTGCCATCCCCTCCTCTTTATAGTCCGGGATTGCAGCTGCTTCTCTTAGATTCTCTCTGTCGACCCATTCCTCCACCCATCTCCTGATCTGTCGTCATCATTACGCAGAAAAATCCAATCACCCAGAACCCATGACTCATTAGATTCCTACCACCGTCTCCCACATTCACATATGCACTGTCTCCCAATCCTATATTTCACTTCTAAGAGAAAAGGATAAATCCTAGGAAGAGAATTTAGGAAATCACATTCAAGTTCAGAACAGTTAGTAGGATGGAAGAGATCTGACTTGACATGAACTTAATGTGAAAGAAGACCTGGGAATTTTGGTTGACAATTCGATACGGACTGTTACAAAGTCAGTTTTAAGCCACGTAAGTAGAAAGCACATGTCTTGTGTGGAAGAGTACAGGTCCCTCTGTGTTCTGAGCTCTGGTAGATTGTGTTCCATCGGGAGAGGTGAAGGAGCCCTAACATTTGGTAGGTTATAAAGATTGGAGTCAAATCTCGGTGTAATTTATTGAATGGGGAATGGGATGAGTTGAGATCTGTCCTCAAACATCTGGAGGGCTTTTGCATGGAGGAAGTGGGTAGACTGGCTTTCTGTCCACCCAGGGAACTCGCAGGTGGACTGTTGAGGAAAGCAGATCTAAACTCAAAGGAGTGAGGAAGCCATGCTCATTAGAGCTGCTGACACTTCCCCAGGAAGAGTCCAGTGCAGGCTGAAGCATCCCGAGAATCCTGCCCTGGCTGGGCATTAGATGTGAGGACTTAACCTTCTTTTTCTTTTACATTATGAAACTAACGCAGGGTTATAGCAACAAGTTAAGTAATACTATATGGTGGCCCCACATGTGAAGGTAACTCGTGTTACTGGTTTGGTGTGTATCTTTCCATACCTTTCTCTATGCCTGCACAAACATATTAACATCAATGGATGGATGTGATTTTGTTTTATTTTTACAAAATTGAGGTCATCCTATACACACTACCCTGCTCAGTAATGTAAGCAGCCCTCTGGGTCGGTTCACCTTTGAAGTAGCTGCAGATACTCTGTAGTTTGCAGATTGTAACTTATTAAGATAGTCCCCTGTTGATAGACAGTCCAGTTGTTTCCAGATTTTGCTACAATGCAATGGTACGTAACAATGCTACAATAAGTGATCTCAAACATATATTGTCTATAAACTGATGTTTTGCTTTTGTAGGATGGTTTCCATTCAGTTAGGCTTTTTTGAGCTGAAAGATGTGCACGTTATTGTTTTAATGGCTACTTTGAGATCACCTTCTGAAAATCTTGTTGCAGTTCATACTGCCACCAGCAAGTGCCCATTTCCTCATACAGCCTCCAGCATAGAATGTTATCAGTGATTGTAATTTCTGCCCATCCGAGTAGAGATACTACTGAGAGTGTAGGATAGTGATTGAGGGTAAGGATGCTCTTGGCCAAAACACCCAACTCCCTATCTCAGCTCCAGTGAGCACTAACTTTCTGACTTTAAGCTAAGACACATAACTGCTTTGTATCTCAGTTACCCTTATTTGTGAAAAGAGGTATGATATGAATACCAGCCATAAAATTGTTTTGAGTATTAAATGAATTGCGACAAAAGACTTAGAACAGTAACTGGCAGATAGTAAAATTCTTATAAGTAAAGATTAAAGATGAACAAGATCAATCTTCTGGAAGATTAAAGATAAAAATATCTTAACTTCCATCTCCTTGACTATTAATAAGATTAAGTAAATTTCTATATATTTCTTGGTCATTTGCATTTTGCTTTCTCTAAATTTTCTGTTCATATCCTTTGGCCAGATGTTTACTGAGTTCTCCTTTTGTCAATTTGGGGGAATTCTATATATTATAAATAGTAACCCTTTCCTGTCATTTTTTATCTTCCATAGATTATTTGATTTTTATCTGTTTATTCAAATCAAAGTTATTTTTAAAGTTAACATAAAAACCTCAGTCAGTACAGAACTATAAAAATAATTTTAAACACATATAATCTCATACTCCAGAAGATAACCATTGTTAAGAGTTTGTTGTATGGAAACTCTTCCATTTACCCTCTCCAGTTCATTGGCTTTCACCCTTGGCTCTACAATTCACCTACGGGGCTTTCAAAATGCTAGAATTCCACCTCCCAGGCATTCTGATGTAACACCACCCATCGGTGAGGCCCAGGCATCAGTTTTTAATAAGAGACCCCATTTGATTCTAATGTGCACATTGGGATGAGAACCAGATGTTGCAATCCTGAAAGGTCACTGTTTGTCAATTTGTTCCTAAATCATAATGTCACTAGTAATCACTACCGCCATCTGTTGGCTGGAGGCAGAACAGACAGTTTAGCTGTGCATACAGCTTTGCTCCTATGAAAGACCATGTTTTAAAGTTCTTAGAGATGCATCTTTGTATACATCCACACCTTTTTAGTGTAAGGACATCTCAGGTAACTTCCAACTCTAAGATTCTTGAAGTTTAGATCGAATTTATATTTATCTTCTTGGTCCTGTATAAGTCACAGTAATAAATGGCAGAATATAGCATGGTACTCCTGAGGTCTTGTCGATCTTTAATCATCAGAGATTCAATATTTATCCTGATTGTTAATAGGATAAAGTGTGTGGACAGATTTGAGAAATGCTTTCATCAGTAGCAGTTGAAAAACAAAACAAAAACAATTTTCGTGATTAATCCTAACCAGACTAACCCAGAATTAAACCACTGCCTCTTCCCATCCCATCCCCTTCCCTACCTATAAACGTTAATTGAAATTTCCCTCTACTGTGGTATTTTAAGATGTCTCCTTTTTTCCTGTGGAATTACACAATGTGAAACATCAAGGGAAGTAACAGCAAAGGCAGTGAACAGGGAAACACGCTTTGAGAAATAGCAATGTTGGCAGAAAACTGAAGTGTCTGGAGAAAAAAAATAAGACAAAACTGGCAGAATTACAGCCTGCTGCATGGGCTGGTAATTAGATAGTGAGTTTATCTTCTGAGGGAAAGATATTTTTCCTCTCTTTTCTGTAGAGAGGCCAAAAGAAGTCAAACACACTGAGAGCATGAAATTGTTAGTCTGCCATAAAAACCATCTTTGAGGCATTGGGTTTAAAATACATATATATATATATATATATATATATAAATTCCCTAGGCATTTTTTATGGGTTGTGTGTTGTTCTTGTAGCTGAAAATAGGGAATAAGTCTTCAAAAGAGATAGATAGATAGACAGACAGACATATTGATTGATTGATTTTTATATATAATATATATAAAGACTTTTAAAACCAGAACATCTTTTTTAAATTTTTTTAATGGAGGTACTAGGGATTGAACCCAGGACCTTATGCATGCTAAACACACACTCTACCACTGAGCTATAACCCTCCCCCTAAACCAGAACATCTTTGTGAACTGGACCTTCTTGCTGTCTGTAGTGGAAGTTAATGCTGGGTTTCTTTTATCCACCCTAGATTTAGACTCTCCAGAAAGTTTTCCTTAGGTACTAGATTTCTCAGTCTCAGAACTATTGACATTTTGGACCGGGTAATTCCTTGCTGCTGGAGGCTGTCCTGGCCATCCTAGGGCTCTTAGCATCACCCTGGGCCTCTACCCTCTAGATGCCAAAAGCATACACCCCATTGTGGAAAACCAACAATATCTCCAGACATTGTCATATGGCATTTTTGTCCCCAGTGAAGAACCACTGATACGGAGGAGGCTTATGGCCCTGGTTTGGGGAAGTGGGTTATCACTTTTTCAAAAAAACAATTCACCTAATTCCCCAGTCTAAATTAGATCCCCTGTTTCTTTTTCATGAAACGGTATTCTTTTGCTCTCTTTAACAACACACATCTCTTCATAGCATCGCGACGCTTTATGACAATGCATCTACCTTGAGGCATTAGTGTCCTTCTTCCCTATTAGACTAAGTGCCGCAACTAATCTGCTTTGTTCACTCTGTGCACGTCCTGCCTAGAGCAGTGATTGGCATTTAATAAATGTTTGTCACATGAAAGAATATAATTCGAAGATATTTAAGACCCTGAAGCACAAAGCCTGATCTGGTCCAAAGGGGGTTTTCCTCTCAGGCTTATTTCAATCTATGTGACAAAGCCAGGAAGAGAAAAAATCAGGGGCATATTGAGGCTGTTGAAGGGTGTGATCAGGGAAATCTAAAAATTAGATTATTTGGATAGGATTCCCTGGGGTTCTTGGCGGGGTGGTGTTGAGTGGCAGCTTCATTCTGGAAACAACAGCTCTGATATGTCACTGGAAACCGGAGCCAACGCATCACTCCTGCTTTCTGAACTCCATCCACCATTGACCCCTGGAGGAAACAAGTTTTTTGACCAGGGTGAGGCGTCACGCTTCGTTAATTCTCTGAGAAAAAAATGCCCCAAGACCAGGAGAGACGAGCCTTGGGAAAATAAACCTCTACACAGACAGCACAAGAGGCCTTTAAATGCCTCTTTTCAGGTTCTTAAAAAATGGAATTAAGATGCATATTTTTTAAAATGAAAAATGACTGGCATTCTTCCCACCGAAAATGGGAAGTAATTTAATTTGCTAGTGGTTTATTTTCTTTGACAGTCTTTGTACATTCTCGATTTGGTTTGTTACACTGAATTACCCTTCGATAATGGGGACACAGAATGCCAGACTCTGCCCCCCAGGTTGGTTTGATAATTGGATGAACGACCAGATTGTTCAAGGTTTTCATGACAATGTGAACAGAAGCTATTTGGAAAACTCAGAACCAGAAAAGCCTTCAGCTTTTTTTTTCTTTTTTTTTTCCAACAAAGTTAATTGCTACCCAGTGACCAATCATTCCGCTAGCCACTTCTCCTGAGCAATGCTAAATGCTGTAATCATGACTGAATTCCCTGGGAGGATGGAAGGGATGCCTGAAACACCCAGCCAATAGAAAAAGTCCAAAAATCTTCCCTAGGCAATCTCTCAGAATGGACCATTTTTCTACAGTTGGAAGTTAATGGAAAGAATCCCAGTGATAACTACCATAGGGGCTGGAGTCAGACCGTCAAGCTGGAAGTTACCTGAGATGTCCTTACACCTACTACCTGTATGACCTTGAGCAAATTTCACCACCTCTTTTGCTTCAGGATCTGCATCTGCAAAATGCAAACAGTCTTAGTACCTAGGTCATCGTGAAGCTTCAGTAACATCGTGCACAGAAGTACTTAGCACAACCCGGGCACCAAGTAAGCTCCCATAAATGTTTCTTGGGTAGACAGTATGTTTCAGGCCCTGTGCTAAGTCTCCTCAACAAACCTACTGTGAGTTGCTCTCTGAACACGACACAGGGAGCCTTGACAGGGAGGAAGGTCATGTGGCAAGCCCAGGGTCTCATGGCTGATCAGTGGTCCAGCCAGGATTCAAGCCCAGGCCTGCGTGACTTCAAAAACTCTTTCACACCATACAACTTCACATGTTGTGCTTGTGTGCCCCCAGAAGGATTCGGAAAAGCCACGTAGCTTCCTGGGCATTTTTAGGTTAGACAACTAAGCACTTCCGTTGTAGTGTTAAGTCATTTCAGAGAATGTGATTTCAGGAGTATTTCGAACACAGGCAGTTTAAAATTAAACTCTTACATCACCTTTTTAATGCATCCCATGGAATTTAAATACCCTTGTAACTGGATACCCATTGATTTCCACTAAAAGAATAACGAACACATTCTTTAAAAGTCAGAGCTTTATATTGTCCCTTTTTCGTCAAGTGTGTACTTTCACTGCACTTCCCCCAAATAAATGTTAAAAGCTTTTTGGGGATTATTTCTACAACAAAAATAGATAGGTTTTTCCTTCCCTATGAGTGTAGGACTATCAGAGTTTACATTTTTCTGGTGGGAGAGGGAAATAGCTCAGTGTTAGAGTGCATCTTGGCATGCATGAGGTCCTGGGTTCAATTCCCAGTACCTCCCTTAAATAAAAATAAATAAAGGTAAATTTTTAAATTATTTGGATTTAATTATCTCTAAAGTTATTAATAGAACACCACTGACCAAAACAATATAAACATGTAATTCTGACAAATAATGATCAAACATAAAAAGTAAAATTTTATTAGAAATTTATATTATAATGAGCTGGGGGCGGGGGTATTTGGGGGACTTTGATTAAAGGTTTCTGACTGTCCCTACCCGAAGTGTTTGAGCCTTGGTTAGTGCGCCACATTAGGACTGAGGATGGGGAAGGTGTGTCTTTCTTTTCCAAAGGTGGGAAGGAGAACCTAGGCTGTGGGTTATGTCCTGACATGATTTGATTTGGGGAAGGAAAATACATTAAGTTAGAAATGGGGAAACGTTTTCCTTTAAAACTGTCCCAGATAGTTCTGGGGAAGGCGCCACATTCTTCTGTTTGCGGACAGCTGCTCTGCACCACTAAGCTGTGTTGCTTTGGAACAGAGATATTTATAGCAGGACCCAGTGGCTCTCCCATCTTCAAGATGACTCACTCGCTCTTCCTTGACAGTGAAGTCTGGGTGCTTTCAGCTATTGGCTTTATCCCAAACCTGCAGTAATTGTCGTTGGAGAGTCACAAAAGATGTCTCTTGAAGGAAGCCCAGGGAAAGGCAAGGTGGCAAACTTGAAGTGAGACTGAAATCTGGAACTTTCTATCCTCTCCTCCAGCTTTACCATTTAGTGCCTCTAGCTGGGATAGTGTGAGCACCCCGCCACACCCAATTCTCCACCAGGCCTCGAACCTGTGGTCCCAGAGCACCAGAGGCAGGGTTTCCTCGCACCAAGAAAAGGTGGACAGCTCCCGTCTGTTTCTGTTTTAGATCAAACAGACATGGTTTCAGCTTCCCAAAAGGGCTGGTTATGAACAAGCCAGAGTAGGGAGTAGTGCATTGCCTGTCCCCACTAAGCTATGTAAGGGTACTCTGTGTGGTGACTGCCCAGCGCAAAGTGCTCAGTAAATGTTCATCGAAGGTTTATCTGGGGTATGTGTGTGTGTGGGCATAACATTCCTATATGAACTTCCTAATTGATGACATGGAGCCCACCTAACCCCGTAGCCTTTATATATCCTGTCAGTCTCAGTACAAAGTCATCTCTGTATTTGGAAGAGCATTGGGGACATCTGTTGAACACCGACAAGGTGGGTTTAAATTGACAGCAGTTTTCTCAAAAGTCCCCATGATGCTGATGATGAGGACTGGACTGAACGACCAAGCATATTCACATGCTTGTCTGCTGAACTCAGTCAGATGTGACCCTGAGTTCCCAGACAGCTGAAATCCATTCGCATCCTTGTACAAGCGGACAAGGATTCTTGTCCTCTCTTCCTTCTGTGTGACGCCACATTCTTTCTGTTCTTGAGCTCCCGTCTGGCCATCGCTTCTCTCTCAGAGTCTTGCGTTGAATCTGTCGGCTTCCTGGGGCGCTGGAGGTTGCCATGGTGAGCACAGCTGTTGTTTTCTCTCTGTGAAGAGGCCTCACCTCTAGCCTCTCCCCCTGCTGTGTATTTTCACAGATGTTGTTTAAAGTGGGGGCCTCGGGGGCTTCCAGGATTCAGCTCTGCTTTCATCGTGTGTCTCTGAAGGGGGTTTTTGTGACCCGCCGCCACCCGCTTAGGTGCCAGGAAGACTGTGACGTATCGCCACCATGGTCACCAAATAAGCCACATGACAGCGACATTCATTTTGTTAGTAAATGGGTTCTTGGAAGTGAAAGATGATCTTGTCTTTCCCAAGAGGAGAGCCAGGAAAGATAATGAGAAAGACATGAAGGGAGGAAGACTGAAAGAGGAGTTGGGGGAGGCAGAAGGAGGGGGAAGGGGAGGGAAAGAGAGCAAGAATGAGGGACTTTCTTACCAGGGAAGGGGGGTCAGTCTTGGGCAGTTGCCTGCACCTCCCTGAGTCCTCGTTATCCCCACAGTCATACCTGTGATCTAGCCCTAACTGCTGTTCCTACATCTCCCACCACTGTCCTTCCCTGTTCACTCCTCTCCAGCCACAAAGGTGCCTCACTCTTCCTCCTACCCTCTAAGCGCTCTCCGACCTCAGGACCTTTGCACTTGCTATTCCCTCTGCCTGAAATGCTCTGCCACAGGGAGCCACACGGCCCCCTCCCTCCTTTTACTCAGCTCTCTACTCAAATGGCACCCCCCAGGGACGCCTTCCATCACCCCCCCACCCCCACCCCTACACATAGTACACTGTCCATTGTCCGCCTCCTTCCCCAACTCAGGTTGTCTTCAAGGGGTTTAATCAGTATTTGGAGTGAAGAACTAAACCGCGGACCCCTACGCCCAGAACACACGGAATCACACACCTGCACATGTGTGCTTTGCTCCTTCCCCTTTGAGCTTCGGCACTTGCTGGTCCTCCCCTCCCTACCCTCCTCTTCTGTCTGATGGATTCCTATAAGCCCTTCCCTGCCCTGCTGATTTAGTCGTCCCCTCCTTTTGCGGACTCCTCCATTACGGCCCAGACCACCTGCACTGAGATGTCCACGCGCGGCTTGTCTCTGCCACACACCAGACTGCTCTTCTGGTCCCAGCATACAGAGTGGCCAAGCAGTGCCAGGCATGAGCACGCACTGTGTGACTTGCTGCAAGTCACTTAACCTTTCCAGCCTCTGTTTGCTCATCTGGGCAGCAGAGATCATAATATCCACCAAGCTAAGTCATAGGATACTGACGAGGACTCCCTGATGAATCCCTTAAGTGTTTAAAGCATTCTAAGCCGTCAGCTGAGTAAGAGGGTATGAGTGGAGGGTGTGCTTGCTTGAGGTGGGGTGGGCACGGGAGGCCTCTCAGGCGATGATTGTTGAACAGAGACCTGAGTGATGTGAGGGAGGGGCCCGGGGGCTCCCTGGGCACCTTGCATCCTGCTGATATTACAGCTGGGATAGATCTCTGTGAGCCTCACGGCAGGTGAGACTCCAAGGCTGCTCTCTTGGGCCCTGGGACGTTCTTGATCCTGGTTGCCTTGGTAGCCGGCCAGGGTGCTCATCCTTTGGAATCAGGCTCAGGGTGATGAGCTGACACTGAATCCAGGTCGGGGAGACCAATGAGGCACCTGAGGGAGGGGCAGGACTGAATTGCTGCAGTGCAGTCTGGAACCACCTGCCCCCTCCGGGCCCCGTTCTCATTCACAAGCGCAAGGCAGCACCAGCGTTGTCTCAGGGATGTTTCTAGCCCACAGCCACTGCCAGGGTGGCTCAGAAAAGAGTTGAGCTCCCAGGTAAAGGTCCTGGCTTGCTCCTGGATTTTGTCTGGTCTTTGGAGACTGGCTCCAGCACCTGGTGGCAGGGCAGAGGGAGCTCTGATGAGCAGCAGAAACCTGGGCTGGGCTGTCAGCACCCCCGGGTGACCATGGACGTGGCACATCGTCTCTCAGGGCCCTGATTTCCAAACATGCAGATGTCTAGGACTGCCTGGGCCAGTTGGTCTCAAACTTTCTTTATCCACAGAAGTATTTATTTAAGCCAGATAGGATTGAGAATCCAAACAGATGACCAAGGATGAGGAAGAGGGTAAGGCCTAGATACCTCGGCCTCCCACTCTGCCGCATGGCACACATCCACACACCACGGCCTTGAGAGAGGCTCTAAGGGCCCTTCCAGGGGTCACTGTTCCATGGTTCAGTGTCACATCCATATGGCACAGAGTCCTTCCAAAATGTTAGGCTGAACCCTGTGAAATTACTTAGATGTGACCATTTTTGACTTGCATAAGTGGCATTTTCATATTGCAACATCAGACTTGCATTTGCAGCAGTGGCTAAGTGTGTTCCCTCAGGGACCAAAGGGCCCACTTTCAGGCCCTTGACTTCCTCTCTGTAGGACATTGGCCAGGACACTGCACCTCCCTGCACCTCCCCTGTAAAAAGGGCAAACTGAGGAATCTTCCTTGTGAGGTTGGCTACTGAGAGGGCTGAAGGGCACGGGTGCTCTGACACTGTGCCTCATCCTACAGGAAACCCTCCAGGTTCTGACAGAGAAAGCGCTCAGGGTGGCTGGTGAGCTGACCTCGGGGAACAGTGTCCCACTCTTCTCCCTACCTGGCCCTAAAAAGAGTGTGTGGCCGGAGCAGATGGAAAACACAATCCCAGCAGGGCATCCTAACCAGTCTCCTATCTGGCTTAAACTGCCTTAGTTCCTTGTCCCTTCTTGTGAGGGATGTCCCTGGGCAGTGGACAGCCTGGACCTGGACACAGGAATGGTGCTGGAGTACCATGAGTGACATTTATCCCCTGCCTTCTCTGGGCAAAGCATGAGCACTCCCCCCCAACCCAGATACCTGCATGGCGCTTCCCCATTAAGTGGTACATCATGGAATATGTCAGCCTGAATTAGCAGGCAGGCCCGTCACATTAAGCTGAAGCTCTGCACTGGCAGTTCCCACTTTGTAATGCCTCTTGATCTTAGCTGTCATGCCCCCTTCCCTGTCACCACAGCCACGGGAAGCCTCTGCAGACAGCGCCTGGTAATGAAGGAGGCCCAGGGAAGAGTTTAGGAGGAGCCACAGGAGGTCGTCACAGAGTGCGTGTCTCCCGTGGCCCTGGGGAGCCTGCTTTGAGCTCCGCTGCCTCTGTGGGCAGAGGGAGCAGCCGGCGCTCCCTTAGGGGTGGAGGGTGGGTATGGCTCAGTAGAAGAACGCATATTTAGCACTCACAAGGTCCAGGGTTCAATCCCCAGGATTTCCATTTAAAAAAATAAAATGAAAAAAATTTTTAATCAAAATTTTTAAAACTTTCTGGGGAAAAAATAAACTCCAGGTGGGGAACTTCTAGATGACAAACCGCAAGAGCTTGGAATGTATCTCTGCAAGCACATGGAAGAGGTGCCCCACTCAAAAGCCGTGAACACATGCAACACCAAAATGAGATTTCAGAGAGCATTTATCACTTCCTACCACGTGTGATACTCAAGTGTGGTGGGGTACAGTGGGAAAGCACCAGCCTTGCAGTCAGGTAGACTCTGGGATCAGATTCTAGCTATGGCTCCTATAGCTGTGCCACCCTGGGCTGGTGACATAGCTTCTCTGAGCCTGAGTTTTCTCTTTGTAATAGCACTTTGTATTACTAGTATCTATTTCATAGAGTTGTTGAAAGAATTACCTGAGATGGTGTATGAAGGGTAAATGCCCAATACATACTTGTGGGAGAGTGTCTAAGGATAAAGTCACTTTTAAAATCCATTACAAAGCCTTAACTCAGATGCACCCTGGATGTTCAATACTGCGTCACTTTCCTTTTCAAAGTTCTACTTCATTCATCCTCCAACTTGTTCTCCACTGCAAATCAGGAATGATCTAATCAAAATTTTAGACCTGATCATATCAAAATCATTAGAAATCTTTTGATTTCTTCCAATTTCTCTTAAGGTGATGGCAAAAGTCTTTCTTGGGGCCTGCCTCTTACTACCCTGTACTTCACCTCTCACCAAGATTCCCATCACTCTCTGTCTTGACTGTGCTGACCATTCAATCTTTCATTCTTTCCTTACTCACACCTACCACAGGACCTTTGCATGTGCTCTTTCTGCCAACTGGAATATTCCTCCTTCCCCTCCTGGCCTTGTAAACTTCGTACTTTGAGTCATATAATTCATACATCCTCAGCAAAACCTCTCCAGACCTCTCTGACCATTTGCACTATTTATTCTTTTGGGTACTTACTACATTTTATTATGAGATGAGTTTGTATATACCACTATGATCTGGACCAGCCGTATGAAGGCAAGACCTGGATCTGGTTTTGCTTACTAGTTGAGCCCCCCAGGAGCTCGTCCAGAACTCAAGCAAATGTTGCTAAAAGGGTGAGTGCAAGGCTGAACTGGAGGGCACGTCATCTCAACAGACCCCGTGAACCTTCATGATAATTAGAACACAGTGAATACTTCACATAGTATAACCAGAGCCCAGGACGGGCAAGATAGTGGCCCGTGGTCACACAACCTGTCAATGAGAGGTGAATCTGTGATCAGAACCCAGTCCTCCCAGCTCTTGCCACCCCTGGGCTTATGCTCTAGAACCATTGTCCAGAACTGGGTGGAGGGCTCACAAAGACTTGCCCTCCCCTCCCATTCCTGGTTTTCAGGGGACCCCTGGCTTTTCCTGCAGCCACATCTCAAGCCACCTCTGGTTTCCAGCACCACATCTGCACAGGATTCTGTGATTCTTCTGAGTTGTTCATTTGATTTTAAAACTCTCTCAAAATCCTTCAAGACCGAGCTGGGAGAACTCTGATGTGTAACAGGTTATATTGTTGAGGTGACTGTACTTCCCACAGTTTAAACTTGGTTTTCATCTTCTTCCCCTTATCCCCTGGATTGAAACAAGTCCACAAGTTGAAATCTTAGTCGACCACCTGGTATCAGATCAGTCAGGGCTCGGTTGCAAGAGATGACTTCCTTGAAAAGAAAATAGCTTTTGGTCCTTTGATTTTCTTGTTTCTTTTAAAGGACCACACCTGCGTTTTGTGTTTGTTTGGTTTGGTTTTCACCTGTCCCCTTTCAGGCATTAGTGTTCTCACTACTTCCTCCAGAGCCAGTTTGCCTAGATGGAGTCAGAAGTGCCCTTGAATCAAAGAGAGAGTCAGAACAGTGATGGGTCCTTGTTCATATTTGCCAGGAAGAGCTTCTTGTATGGAAACTATTTATCTGCCTGATTCTCTGACCTGTGGGGAAGAAAACATTTACTCACATATCCTTACTTGCTCCTTAAACACATACTTACTGAGTATCCTTTGTATACCAGTAAGATGACCATGTAAGTTATTGTCCCAGCAAGGATCGTTGATGTGAAGGTGGTACACCAACACAACAGGTTAAACAAGACTCCCAGGTTAAACAGGATGTCAAGGGATGACCTATATACTAATGGCTGACTTGGGGCTACTAGAATCTTGGGCAATTATATGCTTTTCCAAAATTCCCGTAAGGATCGAGGACAAAGCCAGGATGGGGTCTAGACCATCAAAGCCATGAAGGATAAATTTAAATCTCAGTTGAAATAGACTTTTCTAAAATTTTCTCACAACTTCCTTTTAAAAACATGTTTCAAACAATCTGGAACAACAAGTCTGATAGCTGATGACCCTAGGGTGGGTTCTAAGTTCCCCTGAGATGAGTCCACCTGGAGGGTCCTGGAAAAAAGCTTAGAATGTAAAGGATGAAATTGCCCATCAGAGCTAAGTGATGATGACTTTTTTTAAGGAAGGAGAAAAACTAAAAGGAACCAAAGGAAATAGGAACCATGTGATTTATCAGTCACTTTCTCTACCTTGCAGCTCTTTTGTGTATCATAATAAAGGACATAAACATGCAAGCTCTTTTCCTAGTGAAGAGCTTTTGTCCTGAAGTGATTTGTTTCTCTTGTATCCCAGGTGCCTGTCCTGAGACCCATGGACCTGATGGTGGAGGCCACCCCACGAAGAGTATTTGCCAACGCGCATACATATCACATCAACTCCATATCAGTCAACAGCGACTATGAAACCTACATGTCAGCTGATGACCTGAGGATTAACCTATGGAATTTTGAAATAACCAATCAAAGTTTTAGTATCCTTTCCTTGGGGCCAATAACCAGTTGGCTTGAATCAAGAGTATTCAGGTATGAGCACGCTTGGGGGGAAGTGGAATAGGGAGGGGCAAATCATGACTGAAGACCTAGCACTTGTGGAGAGCTGTTCTCTTTGAAATTACACTGGCATCTGTGACACCCTTTCATCCAGACAAAGTTAGGGAAGCACTGAATTACAAGTGGTAGGCCAGGACTGCCTCTGATTTGGACCTCTGAATCAGTTCCTTCACACAGAGGCATTTGTGTGGTGTGAATTAGAACTAGACTTGACTTCATCAATTGTAAGACCAGACCCTAGAGTTCAGCTTAGGGTTCCTTCCTCTTGTTAATGGATTCACAATTGGCCTGTATGGACAGTTATAGACCACAGGTACACAAGAGATGGTTTTCATTGTATCATAGTAATGAAAATAATCATAGCTGTCATTTATTGAATGCCAGGCACTGCTCTGGGAACTTCACACATAGAATCTCAGTTTGAAAAGGGCACATAATTGTCCAGCTTGATGAATTTGCACAGACAGGCCACTCCTGTGTAACTAGTATCCAGATTGGAAAACCAAACTTTATTAGCAGTGCCTACATCCCCATCACACTTCTCCCAGTCTCTGCCTGCCAAGACTGCATCTGACATAACAACCTCATGATGTTAGTATTATTATCTTCTGTTAGGTAAAATGTAGAGAAGTCAAGAATACTGCTGAATGAGTGTCTGAGCCAGCATTCTCACCCTACTGTGTGGACCCTTCACTGAATATTAAAAATTGGTCATTTATTCAGCACCTACCACGTGGTCCATCCCACCCCAAACCTGACCGGTTAATGGTTTCACTACCCAGGCAGCTGAGCAACTGACCTAGGAAACAATATTGATCTTCCCTCTCACTCACCAGCCTCCCTACCCCCAACTCCATCCATCTGTGAGCCCAGCCTTGGCTTCCTCTAAAATATATATCAGATCAACTCATTTCTCTCCAACTCCACTCCTGCCAGCCCTTGCTGGAATAGGCCACTCTTCTCTCACCTGTGTGACTGCAATACATCCTGTCTGGTCTCCATTCTCTCTTGTTCTCCTACATGGCACATGTTCCACATAATAGAGTGGACCTTCCAACATGTAATTCAGATATCATTCCTCCCTGCACTAAAACACTCCAGTCTCTTCCCATTGGACTTAGAATAAAATCCAAGTTCTTGACCTTGGACTATGAGATTCTACGATTGTAGCCCTGCCTCCCTCTTTGATATCCTATCACACTGCTCTCTCCTAATTCACTCTGCTTCAACCAACTAACCTCTTTTCTGTACCTGGATAAACCTTGTTCATACTTCCATGCTTCGCATTTGCCCTTCCCTGTTTCTGGAACACTCTTTCCCTGCAGCGCACATGGCTAACCAGCTGTCAGCATATAGACTTCTGTCTTATGTCTCCTCAGAGGCATTTCCTCCCTTAACTCTCAAGTAGCTCCCATTAACCCTCTATCCTTGTTAGCTTCATAGCACTTATCACTATTTGAAATTGTTTTTTGTATTTGTATATTTTGGGTTTCGCCATATTAGAATGTAAATTTTGTGAGCAAAGGAACTTTGTGTGATCCATTCCTGTATCCCGGTACCTAGAATATTCTGACACACAGAAAGTACCATTTTGGTTGGACAGATCAAGTTTGAAATACTGGTAGGTCATCAAAGTAGAGCTATCCAGTAGATAATTGATCATGAAATCTAACCTGGCAGTTTCACCTTAAGAGTATATTAGTCATGGTGAAGCTCTGAATGTTCTGATGTAAAATAGACTCTATAATGGCTCAAACACATAAAAGATTATTTCTCTTCCAAAGTCCAGTATTGATAGTCTCCATCAGCAGGCAGCCTCTTCCAGTCAGTGATTCAGAGATTCAAGCCCTTTCCATCTTGTGGCTCCGCATTGTCACCATGCTTATCTGCGTCAGTACAGCAAAAGAGGATGATTGCATAGGACCACACATGGGAGACCCTTATGAGCTGGGGTCTAAAGCAGTAAGCCTTCCATTGGCTAGAGCTCAGTCACATGACCTCCTCTAACCACAAGGCAGGCTGGGAAATGTAGCATAGCTGTTGGGCATAAGTAAAAAGCCCTGGTTCACGTACACAATCAGCTAGTCTCCACCACAGAAGAGTGCTCAGTAGTTCCCCGAGGCTTTTCAGGGAAGGCAGCTGTAAGTTGGTAGTGGTGATTATGGAAACACTGAGCACTGACCACTAATACCATGACTGGTATCTTGTGTTGATCACAGAGCAGACTCAACATACTGTCTGAGCCCAGGAGAATCTGCCTACAGATTTTGCCTGGAAGTGTAGCTGCTAATAGAACGAATGTGGGTGGTGGTTCCCTTTCTCCCTTGACATCTATTCCAAGAGCCAGAAATCTGCTCAGGCTCGGCTGCTATCACTCTGAGTTTCTGCTGTCCCCAGCCTAGGTGACATGTTTTCTGAATTTTGCCTCTAGGCTTTCAAGGGGGAGGGAAGTTTCTTTAGGCATGTTAGGAGACAGATGCCTTGGGGAGAATGCAAAGGGGAAATATTAATAGCACAATTTAGGTTATATCCTGCAGATGTGTGACAGCCTGCCAGATGCTGGAATACAAATGAGACCGTGCCATTCACCCTTAAAGCAGCCATATGTAAAATAATCATTGCCATCATGAGAATGATGATAACTGATATCTATATAGCTGTTTTCAACCAGAGCGCCCTAAGCACTGAGCAGAATGTAGAAACTGCGACCCTTTTGCGTATCATCTCTGAAATGCAGCCACCTCTGGGGTAGGAAGCGGCTTTCTTTCAAAACAAGCTCAGAAAGCACCAACTTTCAGATAGGTCTTATTAAATCATATGGTGTTTATTTAGTACCATTCCTATAATGCCTCTTACGCACTAAGGAGACAGAAGGAATGTGATTTAAGATAGAGAAATGTGGGGTTCCCGAAGTGTGGTATGAGTACCACTGAGGTGGTAGGCAAGGTGCTTCTAAATACTACATGGGCTTTGTTTTCATAATTATGTCCGTGATAATGAATATTACAAAATACAACTATCATATCAATCCTATGATTTCACAGATACTGAAAAATCCACCTAAATTACAATATATGGCTATGGAAAGAAAAGTACTAGTAAATATTAAGACAAGTGGTCTTGCAATATGGCTTTTAAAAAAGTCATAACTTCCAATGACTAGCATTTGGTGTGACATTGGCATTATGGTTGAGAACACAGTCTTTGGAGTCCGACAAACAGAAAGTTCTCACCCTGCTCTACTACTTGTTGGCTGTGTGAGCTTTAGCATGATTTTTTAACTTAGCCAAGTCTCTACTTTATGATCTGTAGAGAGCAGCTGTGTCAAAGAGGATTATTAGAATTTTTAAAGGTCTTTATACACACACACATATATACACATACACATGCATATATTTGTGTGTGTATATGTGTATATATGTACATACATGCATACACATACATATATGCTTAGGGCAGCACCTTGCTAAGTAAATGATCAATAAACAGGGGCAAACATAATCACAAGTATTATTGAAAGGAAAAGGAAATTAGAAAAGTAGAATGTTAGACGGGTAGATTCTAGTCTGCTGAATTCATCATCTGGGTCATCCTCTCAGTTTTGGACTCCTCTGGTTCTGCAGTCTGGTGTTCTCTGCAGGATGTTTCTCATTTTACCTTAGTTACCCTACTCACATGGCATCTCTGAGGGCCAGGCCTTGTGTTCAGCACCGTAACAGAGGGAGGCATTCCTAGCCTCATGGCACTTGGTCTTAAATCCTCTTCCTTCCATCTGTAGCCAGTCTGTCCCTGTTTAGTGTAACAGGTTCTGGCTTAAAGTGATCAGGCTTTGCCCTTAATGGGTTAACTATATTAGGACAATAATAACTCACTTCTATATTAGTGAATTTCTAGGACAAGAGGCAGCCCTAACTTTTCAATAAGAGGAAAATTGCTATAAAAGGATGTTTCTTATTTCTGAAAACTATGGTATACCTAGGATCCTTTGAACTCTGTTCTCAGAACTGAGAATGAGTTGACCTAGGCTCTTAGCTAGTCCATTAGGGGACCTGTTAAATACATCCATATCAAGTAAGAGTAAAGTTACAGCTCTCAGCAACTGTATACAGAGCACCTAGTTTGTGCCAGGTACTGCACTAAGCCATGGGGATACAAGAGTGGGAAGAAACAATTTTTTTGCTTTCAGAATGACATTCATCAAATAATCACACTCATGAGTATCTAATTACAAAGTGCAAAAAGTCCTGTGAAAGCATTTTTTTTAAAACCTGGTGGGAATAAAAGAAGACTTTACTGAAGAACTGATTATTGAGTTGGGATTTGTAAGAGAAAGAGTATGAGCTAACTTGGCAAAGAGGTGTGGAGAGATTGGGCCATCATGTACAAAGGTCCTGTGGCAGAAGGGAGCATGTTGGAAGAAACTCAAGAAGGCCCCGAGAGTGAAGTAGTGCATGGTGTAAGCAAGGCTGACAAGATAAGCAGAAGACACACCTTGCATAAGTCCAGTCTCTAGGCATAAGACAAAAGTTATCTCTGGGAGAGGCCTTCTAGATTCCAAGGGTACATCATCTCTGACCTTGGTCTTAGCAGCCCTGTGCATCAGACTCACTTCTCAACTGAAGAGGCCCTCTTGGAGTTGGTTTCCTGATCAGGGGACCATGTAGCTGCAACTCTTGGCTTCTAGCGTCTGTCACTCCATAGTACCATGGACAGCAACCTTCCTTTTAATCCAATAGGATTCTGCCAGGCAGGCTCTGAGGGAAGCTGTGGAGCTAGTACAAATTCCTCTCCCCTGTTGCTGCTGTGACTTTCATCTACAACTGTACATATCAATCTCAGTCTGGCATTTAGTGTAAAAGGAGAGCATCCCTTCCAATGACACGTCCAGCACATTGGCCTGTGTGTGCCCAAGCAGCCCCCATCTTCCCATATTAAATGCAGCCTTGGCAGGTTGCCCCAGGCCTGGTGCCTTGCTTGTTTAGATGCTGACCCTGTGTATTGGAGGCCAGACCCAGGACTTTATGGGACTGGAGATTTCTCCTCCCACAGGGCAAGCCCTTAGAGGCTCGTGTTGTCAGGGGAAAGGGCAAGAGTACCACTCTGCAGGCTTCTTTTGGGCTTCATGAACTGCCTCAGAGCAGTACCACTTAGTAATTGGGAAGGCAGACTCTGGAGTCAGATTCACAGGGTTTGAGTCCAGATTCATCTCCTAAAATCTGTGTGACCTTGACAAGTTGCTTAACATTTCTCTGCCACCAATTTCCTCATCAGTTAATGGGGATAGTAATGCCACCTTTCTTACAAGGTTGTTGTAAGGAGGTGATCATGTAAAGCACTTGGCACTTGGTGCCACTCAAATGACTGGCACCAAGAGAAGGCTCTATAAATAGTAGCTGTTGTTCTTTGCTCATATCCCCAGCCCCCTGTTCTTACCTTGTTGCTTGGATCCCATTCTCGCCTAAGAAAACCACAGGCTAAATGATCCATACCGTACAAGCCCTGGCATCCCGGTCTGTGGATCTACTATGAGTTTCTGCATCTTAAAAAACTTTGCCTAAGGAAAAGGCTGCTGGGCCACAAGAATGAATTAAAGTAAAACCCATAAATATTTATTGAGCACTTACTGTGTGCACTGGAGATGCCAAGATGAATAAAACTCCCTCCCTGATATCATGGCCCACGTAATCTAGAGGGTGGATGTATCAATCAGAGTTCAACTAGAGTGACAAAAGCAGCAGAAGAGTGTGTGTTTGCATTTGCAGGGGGTGGTGGGACAGGAGGTAAGAGAGAGAGAGAGAGGAGATTGACTTGTTACAGTGAATTAGCCTTGCAGTTGTGTGCCTGGCCAAGCAAGTCCAAGTTCTGTAAGGCCAGTGGTGGGAACAGAAAAATGACAAGCAAGCTAGAACACCACAGGCGTAAGCATCACAGGCCATGTCCACACGTGGCCATCAAGAAGGAAGATTTAGAGAGAAGGGAGAGGAGTTGTAGTCTTAGCATCCATTTGGAGTCTCTTCCCCAAGGAAGACCTAAGCCTTCGTTTAAATGCCTTCTGACTGATTAATTCAGGACCACCCAGTGCGATCTCCCCCTTTGATTAACTTAAGTCGACTGATTAGTGCCTTTAACCACGTCTGCAGAATCCCTTACAGCAGCACTTAGATTGCTGTTTCACTAAATAACTGGGAGAACTTGTGCATATGTGCAAAGTGGCTGCTTCCTCCCTTCTGGCCTCCAGCTTGCCTGAGAGAATATACTTTTTTAGCCTACCGCAACCAGAAACATTTTAGAAATGTTTAGCCTAACCAAGTCAACATATCACAAAGCTACCAAATGAGTATGTGGACAGAGGGAGGCAGACATGTAACCGTACTGGGGTGGATGAGACTAACAGCCTTTTGAGCCTGTGTGAAGTAGCAGGTATGTTATGTGCACATCATCTTCTGTAGTTTTCTTCCTCTCTTTGTTGGTAAGTTAACAAGTTCAAAGGCATTTGAGATCATGTAACTTGTCACAGGATTTGGGATTAAAATCTAGGTCTATCTCACTCTGTATTCCAGTAAAATGTAATCTATCATGCTGTCTTAAATTACTCAGATAATAATAATATGGGTTAGGCGTTCTCACAGAGGTGCATTCAAGGTGCTGTGGAGAGGCAGGTGGGAAGGATCATGAAAGAAGGGCTAGAACACTTCGTAAAGAAAACAACACTCGTGTTGGCCTTTGAAGGAAGTACTGGGTTTTGGGGATGTTTTTCTAAAATTTCAAGCTCTGTGTCACATGAATAGGAAAGAGGCTGTTGTTACAGGACTTTCTCACATATACACACGCCATAATCATAAAGGACATCTTATTCCAGTGTCTTTTGCAGCTCACACACTTAAAGGCAGTTACCAATAGGCACCCTGTGTCTCTGTCAGTCCTCTCATATTGAGCCTAGCCGTTGGCAAAAACTTCTGTGAATATTTGCACATTGGCTTTTTTTAAGCTCTTAAGAGAGGACTGTCCCTCGGAGTCCTCTTTGGAGATTTCCAGTGTGTTATCATCAGGCAACATGTCCGTTCAGCTCACAAGATCTGGATGCTTTGTAATCATTGCTTTATATCCAAAGATTAAATTCAGGCTTTGGAAATAAGGACTTCAAAGAAACTCATGGTCCCTAAAATGGAATCCAAGTCTAATATGCTCAGTTTTCAAGACCTTGGTAAGGCTGTTCTCCACTCAGTAGACTGGCAGACTTTAAGTGCTATCTTAAAAGCTTCAGCTGCTTTTGAACATGGGTACCTTGCCCAGGTAAAGTTAGATTCCACTCTCCAGCTTGGCCTGTGGTGGGGCTCTCCTGTAACTGGTTGGCTTAGAAGGAAAGTTGGGGGAAAACTTGTCAGTATGTGCAAAATCAGCAGTGATGACGGAAACATGAGGATAGTCACCCTCAAAAGCCCACTAAACTAATGCATGTGAAAGCTGTCTTTTGGAGAAATCCGTGTTTTCTTTGAAATTTGGGATTATTGAGTCTACTGTAAAGCCATTTAATAAGTAACCTTCTTTCCATTGTCTTATTTGATCATCAGAATTCTCAGAGGCTAACAGAATTAATAGGATAATACCCATTCTAAGGCAAAGAAACTGAAACTCAGAGAGAGAATGACCTTCCCATGTTCTCTGAGCAAAATGGAGTTGGATTCAAAGCTGAATTCCAATCTTTTGACTGTATATTGTTAAATCACAATATTTACCACAATATTATCCTCAACTTTACCCAAAGAGGAGGCTCCTGGCCTCTCAGCTCTTTCATAGATGGTTCTAGGCCAAGGAAATGACTTTTTTAACTGTTTGTTTTCTTGATCTAATGAGACATATTCATTGTAGAGATTATAATGACCTATAATCTCACCATCTAATTTTGGGGTACATGCAGTGAATTTACATCACAATTTTAACTTAATGCTAGCTGACTCAACAGTAAGGTCTCAGAAAAATAAATAAGGAAATAAAAGGGAAGAAAATTTAATTCTTAATTTATCCAGGAAGCCTTCTCCTGTTCAATCCAAGAGTCACACACACACATACACACCCCTCCTCACTCACACATACACACCTCTCTCCCCTCCCTGCTTTATTTTTCTGCATAACAGTGTTACTATCCAGTATACATAAATTTGTTATCAATATTTAAAACTATTTACATATCTTGTTTACTGACCATGTCCCCTACGAGAATAGAGTCTCCACGTGTCGGGAATTTTTGGTCTGCTTTGGTCACTGCTATACCCCTTGTACCTAGAAGAGTCCTGGCAGATTGTGAATGTTTATGAAATACATGAAAGGATACATGAATGAATGGACCCAAGCAAGGTTCACTGAAAGATAACTTAGATGCCAACCTTAGAATCCAATGCCCCTTTAAGATACAACCATATTTCCTCCCACCCTGTCCTCTCTCTCTCTTTCTCTGATTCTTTTTACATGGCTACGATGAAACCGTATATATTTTATAGCTAACTTACCTCACCTAAAATTATACATGTATATAATAAACATAGAAAATATCTTTACTTTTTCCACTGAAAACACTACAACTTCATTAAAAGGAAATGTGGAAATCAAATGGATAATTGAAAAGAAAAAGAAACTCATAAGCTCACCCAGATGGAACTCTCGCTAACATTTGGTACTTTTGCTTTTTAGGTCATCAGTTTCAGAATGTAAGTTCTAAATGACATTTTGATCACACTATAGATACAATTTTTCTTACAAGTTTTTTTTTTAAACAGACTTAGAATTTTATTGCATAAACAGTTTAATGAAATAGATCGGAACTTAGTTGTTTCCCTATTTTTGTATTTGTAGGTTGTTGTCAGTCGTTTTCTTTGATAACGTTGCAATAGACATCTTTTTTGTAGAAAGTTTTTTCCAAACTGGGATGAAGGAAATGACTTTTGAATGGTCCCCATGCTACCCCTTAGCATCCTGCCATCACCCTCTCTGTTCCCTCACCCCACTGCTGATGTAATTTATGGCTCTGGCTTCTTATTTGTTTGAAGCTGATCCCTGAAGGGGTGACCTCCCAGTGTCTTCAATTATTATTTTAAATGATGCCTTAGGCTGCTGCCTGGCACAGCGGTGCCCTCACCTTCCTGCCTTCTGCTTTCCAAGCATGGAGCTCAGCTGCCAAACTGGCTGTGCCCCCTCCTGTCCTCAGCTCTGCCTCCAGAGTCCCAGCAGAGAGGCAGATTAACCCCTTTTGTTAGCAGAGGTAATTTGCCTGGGTTCAGCATTAATAAGGAATGCCGTAAGCCATTGAGGTCAGGATGAACAGATCTGTCAAGCCCCAGGGTTAATTTAATAGCAATCTGTTGGCTGTCTGCCTTGTATATTAGCCGTGAATGCTGTGCTCTGTTTTGCTTTTGCCATTTAGTTCTTTGGGACAACGGGGAAATCATTTGGCTAGAGAGCTCTAAAGGATAGGGAAGAGAAAATTGACTGTCAAAATGCATCATTCCATTTTCAAGATAATACAGGGAGCCAGGAATCGCTCAGCTCCTTTCTCCTTCCCTCCCAATGTGAAGGG
Organism: Camelus bactrianus; assembly: GCF_048773025.1. Taxonomy (NCBI): domain Eukaryota; kingdom Metazoa; phylum Chordata; class Mammalia; order Artiodactyla; family Camelidae; genus Camelus; species Camelus bactrianus. The sequence goes on along the minus strand of NC_133541.1, from coordinate 104,742,935 downwards.
CAAAACCAATACCCTGGAGGCTGTAACTCCCTTTAGAACAGCGTGAGGAGGAAGGCTGAGTTTCTAGATGGTGCAGATGTGAGATATGCTCTCCTGCCATTCCCCATAGCCATTGCATTTTTGGACACTAGACTCCTTCTCCCACATGTTTCTGGAATTCAGAAGATCTGCCATCAGTTAACAATTCAAAAAATCCCTTATCATGTTTTTGTCCCAACATGTGGTTCAAAAAAAAAAATCATCACATCAGAGGACACAAAAATCCTAGGTCAGATGCTGTGTCCAAGTTCTGGTTTTGAAAAATGTAGCCCCCACAGTGCTGGGTGAATTGAGAGAGAGAGCACAGGCCCAAAGCTGAAGAACTCCCTCTAGGATAAGGCTGGCTCAGTGAGGGCCATTCAAAAACAAACAAACAGACTAAACTAAACAGGGTGATGCTTGAGGGCGAGGGATGATGGGCAGGCTTCAAGGTCCAGGGTGGGCAGGAGGGAGGGAGGCAGGGAGGTCGGAACCAGGGGCAGCAGCCCTAAGCAGACCCAGTTCTGGATGGAGTTCTTGATGGTGGGGACTGTTCCTGGTTTCCTCTGTATGTTTAAACACTTTATTTTCACATAGCCTAACTTTTGGGCTTTATTTTTAGGTAAGAAAAAAATAGCCATAGATGTGGCACCTCCCCCTCCCACACAGCCCCGATCCCTTCCAGTTAAGCCTGTTTTCAGAGCTGTACTGGTGGAGGTTGAGAAAGCCGACACCAGATTTTCTTTCCCTATTTTGGGAGAAGAGAAACATGCTCCCTGGCACGGCAGGGTATGAAGGCTGTTTCTGGAGGGTGATGAAATCTGACAGCAGCAGAACACTAACCTCAGCTTCTCCCACACTGTGTCGTGGCCGCAGAGCCCAGGGCGTGGGTCAGGGGGGTGGGGAGGATGTCAGAGCTGCAGCTTGGGGCCGCCGCCTGTGGGGCACGGGCTCCTGCTCCACAGAGTGTGGTGCTGACTGCAGTAATATTTCTAACTCTGGTAGCAGTTGACTTGAAAGGTAGTATTTTGTGAATCTAGGGGACCTGCGTGCTCTGGAGACCCAAGTAATGTTTGCATCTGGGTTTGGTGAGGGGAACTGTAGTAAACTGTAATGTAGTTCAGTCTCGAGCTAATGTTAGAAAAAACCCAACAGGATTTATAAGAGATAATTGAAAGGGAGAGAGGCACAACCAAATACAAAGTCATTATTGCATCAAATTGTGTGCTGGAGCATGGGTGATGTTTAATAATAGATGACTACTTTGTTAGTGCCAGTGTAACTAAAAATATCAGTGCATTTACTCATACCTCATCTAAACTCTAGGAGGGGACTAGGCAACCAGCTTCATGGAAAGCATTAAAGACTTTTATCCATCCCAGTCTAATAGCATAGTCTGTGTCAGGTTACTGCTTGTTGATTCGGCGCAGTGCTTTCCAAAATGTGATACATAAACTCCTGCCACAGGGTTCCTTTTAATTGTTAAATGCATTGATTTCATGTATATTATTTAAAATGTAACTAGCTCATTAAACCCATGATTTTATGAGTATTGGATTACTGCTTAGACAAGGCTAAGTTGAGAAAAAAAAGGTTTAAGTTGATCTGTAGGAAAAAATATTAAGTGAAAAATGCTATCTGGTGATACACAGGTGGGGCAAAATCACAAATGTGGCTCAAAAGTGAGCATAATTTTGGTCCACAGCATCCACATCGCAAGGCCTGTTCCTTTGCAGGAAGGCACTGGGTCCTCAGCCTTAGCCAGATACCTCCCAACCTGCACCCAGGTCTCCCGAGCCCTCAGTAGGGATGTAAAGTGACCAGCACAAGCTCAGTCCCTCAGGCCTGCAGACACCTGACTGAACACGTTTGTTTCCACTGAGTCACCTCCATAAGTGAAAGGGCAAATGTTTCATGTTAACACACAAGGATGTGGTCTTTAAAAACAGCGGTATAATCATTCATTTTTTTTTAAGTATGAGTTTTTTTACTGCAATATGTTTTATTTTTATTTTTTAACATTTTTTGTTGAGTTATAGTCAGTTTACAATGTTGTGTCAAATTCCAGTGTAGAGCACAATTTTTCAGTTATACATGAACATTCATATATTCATTGTCACATTTTTTTTTCGCTGTGAGCTACCACAAGATAGTGTATATATTTCCCTGTGCTATACAGTATGAACTTGTTTATGTATTCTGCATATGCCTGTCAGTATCTACAAATTTATAATTATTCTTGATCAGAAAAGAAAATACTGAGGAGAGAAAAAAATGATAAAACTAACAGTATATTCCATGGGAGGCTAAAACTGTCACACCACACAACTGGACGCTTCTTTCTGATACTTAAACTCCCACACAAGCTCTAAAGCAAATCACAACTTATGGAGACTTGAGGTCCTGTATATCTTCAATAAGAGAAATTTTGCATAATTACTAAAGAGTACAAATCTTGCAACTAGGATAAAACCCTAAGACTGCCTATCTTTAGCCATGTGACTTGAGGCAACTTACATACTCTGAGCCTCTGTTTCCACCCTTGAAAAAATAAGGGTGAGGAAGGTGCTGATTATAGAGCTGTTACAAGGATTACATGATGTGCTTTGCACAGTGTTGACCTGTAGTCAGTAAATGATAGCAGCTGTTATTATCATTATCATCAACATATTATTTCAAAAGCTCTAAGGGATTTCGTGGAAGAGGATTTACAGTCTGTCACAGATATCACTTCTCAGCCCAGGAGTCTGGGTGAAGATTCAAATATATTGAATTATTCAGTTGGCATGGAACTAGTTTCTTAATCATTATTAGAAAATGAGAAATGAAAGTCTTTGCAACTTGGCCCATTTTAGCATGATGACATAAGTGGGTAACTTTGATATGAATGGGACATAAGGGTTATGGGGGATGAAATCCTGATGAGGGGCAAGGGAGACCTGAGCTCTAGTGTGGCCTTTGGTAACCCTGGACCTCCTCTGCCTGGGACCTGTAATACCTGCCGGTTCATTCATAGAGTTATTATAAGTGTGCACTAAAATAAGGTGGCAATGGTACATCACCCCGAGGTCCCCTTCTCCTGGTCCCCTCCTTGACTCTTCTGTGCCAGATATCGTTGACATCAAGCCGGCCAACATGGAGGAGCTCACAGAGGTGATCACGGCGGCTGAGTTCCACCCCCATCACTGCAACACCTTCGTGTACAGCAGCAGCAAAGGGACAATCCGGCTGTGCGACATGCGGGCATCGGCCCTGTGTGACAGGCACACCAAATGTGAGTAGCCAGCAGCCCAGGGCTGCCGGGGGTGGCTGGGTCTCGGCCCCAACGTGTGGGAGGAGAAGGGGGAGAGCCAGGGCTGGGGGGTGATCTCCGTTCCCGCGCCCGACATGCTGGCAGTAAAGACACTACACGTGTGGGGCTGACTCGGGAGTCAGCGCTCTATTTGGCATTTCAGTAAGAGTGTAACCTCATGTCTAAGTCCACAAACGTTTGCTTCAGGCTGTGCAGTTCAGAGATGAATAAGGCACGAGCCCGGTCACTTAACCTTGTGACATGATCTGAATTATGTTTTGAGGTTCCGCGTGCTGCTGTGGGCAGAATGGACCTGCGGAGAGGAAGGGGGAGCAGTTAGGGGATGGCTGTGCCATGCGGGCAGGGGGTGAGGGTGGGCAGGTCAAGGGCAGGGCATGGAAATGGAGAGGAGTGGATGGGTTCGGGACAGACCTTGGCAGTGGAGTTAACCGGACTTGCTGGGCTGTGGGAGGCTGAGAATTTACGAGGACTCAAGAGCAGCTGGGGGGGGGGGGTTCAGTTAATACTGTGGTGTGTACGTGAAAGTTGTTAAAAAGAAAGCTGTTCCCCTTAAAAGTTCTCAGCCCAAGGGAAAAGGAAATTGTAACTCTGTGTGGTGCTGGGTGCTCATTAAACTTGTGATTAGTTTGCAATATATACATACAGCAAATCATGATGTTGTACCCCAGAAACTAATACCATGTTATATGTCAACTATCCTCAATTTTTAGAAAGAGCAGTGGGGGAAGGGGTCCGTGGCTTCTTGGAGAGGGTGAGGCTTTGGGGGAACCAGCACCCTCAAGGTCCCAGTGGTTCTAGTGGGCACCAGGGAAGGGCTTCAGTGAGAGCGGATGGGATAAAGTCCACCAGATTCACAGGCCCTGGGGTCTCACTGGAGTTTTCAGGGCACTGATGGAGCAAAGAAGCTCCAAAGGAGTCAGGGCTTGGAGGCCAAAGGCTAAGACGAATGGAAACGGGTGAAGCGAGAGTCACCTGGCAACAGCAGCAAGGGCTGCGGCAGGCAGGATGGGCCTGGAGCTGGCAGGGAGGTTTTCTGGAAACAAAATGCTCCCCAGAGTAACGGGGCCTGGAAGGCAGGGGTAATCTACGTCGTGTCATGTCAGGCTGAATGATGTGCAGCCGCCAAGACGTTCAGGAGGGCCAAGAGCTGTGTTTGTCCGGCACTCCCTTCTGCTGGGCACTATTTTGCCACGACAGCTGGCGGTGGGGCACCGGAGGTGAAGCCCTCTCTCTCCCACGGGCCCTGTTTCAGTGTTAATTCCTATGTGACACGATACGATGACTCCCTGCATGGGCGTGAGGTCAGGAGAGGAGTGAATATCTGGGCCACTGCGACCATTGCCATTTGCTCGTTTGCTGTGAGAAGGACTGCATAGAGGTGCTGGTATGTATGTAATCTGTGTGGATTCTAGAGTCCCACAGACCCAGGTCAAAGCCAGGCTTCACCCCTTATTAGCTGTGTGACTTCGTCCAACTTGCCTTCACTTCTCTGCACCTCAGTTCTCTCATGTCAGATGGGGAAGATGCTGACGTCTACCTCATGGGTGTGTCATGGGGCTTAGGTGAGATAACTATCAAGAATTGTTAATGAGATGTTTTAGTGTTTTTTCACACTAAGTGTGTCTTTCATGTCCAGATTTCAATTCAGATGACCCACATTTCCAGTGCTAAGTCACCATGGGTAGCCGTAGTTACCATGTTGGACAGGACTGATGTAAGAAATTCCTTCCCTCCAGAAGGTCCTGTTGAAGAGTGCTGATCTAGACTGACAGCTCCTTGAGGGCACGGACTTACTGTTTTGTTCACTGTTGTTTCCCCAGTACCTAAAACAGTACCTGGCCCATGATAAATGCGTAATCAATATTTGCTGATGTGTGTGCTGGTATTGACCTCTGAGCAGTGCTTACTTATACGCCAACAAGGGGAAATGGTCAAGGCAGAGGGATCAGCATGTGCAAAGGTGCTGGGGCATGAAAGGCCATAACGCTTTTGGAACTGCAGGGTGACTGATAATGGCTGGTATGTAGGAAATGACTCAAAGAAGGAAGAGTTGAAGTTCAGGAGGAATGCAGGAGCCTGTTATAATGGTCGTGAAAATGGACTTGAATTTTCTCTCAAAGTCAGTGAACAGCCACTCAAGTAATCAGAGGACTAATATTATTTGAATTATGTTCTGGAGAAGTTGAGTAGACTTAAGGCAGAAGGATGCGAGTTGGGTTCTTGCTGGGAGAACAAAGAGACATGAAACAGGTTGGGAAGAGCCTATCACGTACAGAAGGATTTCTTAACAGCAGCACTATGAATTTGGGGCACGCAATTCTTTGCTTGGGGGAGGTGGCTGTCCTTTGCACTGTAGGATGTGTAGCAGTATCCCTGCCTCTACACACCAGATGCAAGCAGCAAAGGCCGGTCGTGACAACCAAAAATGTCTCCAGACATTATGAAATATCCCGGGGTGAAAGCTGCTCCCAGCTGAGAAGAACCACAGATGTAGACTAAACTTCATGGCCAGTCCATCGGCCTGAATTTCTTGTATCTGTGATTTGTCCATTACTATTAAGAACTCTGAGGGGTACCATGGAGAGGTAAAGCATCTCTTACACTCAAGGAATTTCAAATTTGGCAGATGCAGCAAGGTATACCCAGGACACCCAAATGAGTGATGGAGACGATTGGGAGTTGGAACACTCGGGGGAAGGTAGGGCTTTTGAGGTAGACCTCACAGGGAAGGCTGAGGCTGAGTGGTAGCGTTGAAGCACAAAAGGATTTGGCTAGGTGGGGAATGGAAGGGTGTTTCGGACAGTGCACACCAGAAAGGGCAAGAGCCTAAAGTTAATGAGCCATCGATATGAAACCTTTAAAGAGTCTTAGCAAGAAGTGTTGGGCGTGGGTAAAAGGGGAAATGGAAGAAATGAGGTCAAATAGGGATGATGGGTCATATCAAGTCAGTCCTGAAGGTCCGAGGCAAAAGTTGACCCCTTCATGTGTTCATTCATTCATTCATTCAGTACCTGCTCTATACCCAGAGTCTGGCTCCTATGGTCACCAGACTTTCTTGAAATTTTCCACCAAGTACAGCACTCCTAGAGCCAAGCTGTGAGCCTAGCTGTGGTGGAGGAAGGGCACGAGGGGGCATTCCAGCCTCTCTGATGTGCTCTGGACGGCCCAGCCTCTCAAAAGCTAAGCAACACATACCTGGCAGAGGTCCGGGACCTGAGGGGAGGGAGGTGCTGACCTCAGCGGATTTTCTTTCAAGTCTTATTTTTCCATCTTAATATTTCACCTGAATTTGGTATTTTATTCCCATAAAATGACTCCTTTCAGTTTAATAATTACGTTCTATTTACATTTCTACCCATCCCCCAATTTCAAGCCAAATTGGTGTTTCCAAAAGATGCAGCCTTTGTGGCATCCTGTACCACCTGGTGCACCTCCATATCCTCCTCTTCCCTGGTCTCCAAGGATACGGGCATGTTCCCCAGTCTGAGAAGCAAAGGTCCTAGTATGTGGAGAGCAATTGGAGATCATCTGTCTGGAGAACAGAGTTATAGAATTTATATTTTAGGGAAGATTAACACAGTGGTGGTGGGAAGAAACAAAGGAGAATTAGAATATTTTGCTTTAGTCTCAATATGATGGAAATTCATAACCTAGATAAGGATGGTAGCTATTGAAATCTAAAGGAAGGGAAGGGAAAAGGGAACATTTTCTTTTTTCTTTTATTTAAACACTTTTATTGTAGTATTGTTCCTGTATGGTAAACTACATATATTTCAGATGTAAAATTTGATGAATTTTGATAGATGTATACACCCATGAAACCACCACCACAATCAGGATAGCTAACATTTCCATCACTCCTCAAGAGGTGCAATTTTCCGATTCCCAGTTTATCCCTTCCCACTCCCTTTTTGCCCCCTGATAACCGTAAGTTTGTGCTCTATGTCTGTGAGTCTGTTTCTATTTTATAGATAAGTTCATTTGTGTCCTTTTTTTTATTTGATTATTTTATTTTGGCAGAGGGGGAGGTAAATTAGGTTTATTTATTTTTGGAGGAGGTACTGGGTATCAAACCCAGGACCTTGTGCATGCTAAGCATGCGCTCTACCACTTGAGCTATACCCTCCCCCCATGTCCTTTTTTTTTAGATTCCACATATAAGTGATATCATATGACATTTTTCTTTCTCCTTCTGGCTTACTTCACTTAGAATGACGATCTCTAGGTCCATCCATGTTGCAGCAAATGGCATTATTTTATGCTTTTTTGTGGCTATGTAGTATTCCATTGCACATATATACTCTATCTCCTTTATTGAGTCATCTGTTGATGGATATGTGGGTTGTTTCCACGTCTTGGCTATTGTAAATAGTGCTGCTATGAACATTGGGGTGCATGTGTCTTTTTGAATTATATTTTTCTCTGGATAAATGCCCAGGAGTGGGGTTGCTGGATCATATGGTAAGTCTATTATTAGTTTTTTAAGGAACTTCCATACTGCCCTCCATAGTGGCTGCACCAATTTACATTCACCAACAGTATAGGAGGGTTCCTTTTTCTCTACACCCTCTCCAGCATTTATCATTTGAAGACTTTTTAATGATGGCCATTCTGACTGGTGTGAGGTGATAGTTCATTGTAGTTTTGATTTGCATTTCTCTAACAATTAGTGATGTTGAGCGTCTTTTCATGTGCTTGTTGGCCATCTGGATGTCTTCCTTGGAGAGGTGTCTATTTAGGTCTTCTGCCCATTTTTTGATTGGGTTGCTTGTTTTTTTGATATTAAGGTGTATGCGCCATTTGTATATTTTTGAAGTTAGTCCCTTGTCAATCACATCATTTGCAAATATTTTTTCTCATTCTGTAGAATGTCTTTTTCTTTTGTTGATGGTATCCTTAGCTGTGCAAAAGCTTTTAAGTTTAATTAGATCCCATTTATTTTTGTTTTTATTTCCATTACTCCAGGAGCTGGTTCAAAAAATATATTGCTGTGATTTATGTCCAAGAGTGTTCTGCCTATGTTTTCCTCTAGGAGTTTTATAGTATCTGGTCATACATTTAGGTCTTTAATCCATTTTGAGATTATATATAACATTAGAGAATGTTCTAGTTTCAATCTTTTACAGGTAGCTGTCCAATCTTCCCAGCACCGCTTATTGAAGAGACTGTCTTTTCTCCGTTGTATATTTTTGCCTCCTTTGTCATAAATTAATTGACCATAAGTGTGTAGGTTTATTTCTGGACTTCCTTTCCTGTTCCATTGATCTACGTGTCTGTTTTTGTGCCAGTGCCATACTGTTTTGATCACTGTACCTTTGTAGTATAGTGTGAAGTCAGGGAGTATGATTCCTCTAGCTCCATTCTTCTTTTTCAAGATTCTTTTGGCTATTCGAGGTCTTGTGTGTTTCCATACAAATTTTAACATTTTTTGTTCCAACTCTGAAAAATGTCATTGGACTCTGATCAAGATTGCATTGAATCTGTATATTGCTTTGGGTGGTATGGCCATTTTAAGAATAAAATACCTAGGGATAAACCTACCCAAGGAGACAAAAGACCTATACTCTGAAAACTGTAAGATACTGATGAAAGAAACTGAAGATGACATAAACAAATGGAAAGATATACCATGTTCTTAGATTGGGAACATTTTCTTTTAAAATAACTGTGGGGATGTAAAGCGGTAGTAGAGACTGGCATTCATCACACATAGATATGTGTTGTTCAGTATCCTTCCCCTCCAGACTGTAAACTCTGTGAGGACAAGAACTTAGTGTCTTTTGCTCACATCATACTATGAAGGCCTGACATGTAAGTAGGTGCTAAGTAAATATTTATTCAGTGTATACATTTATGCCTGAGGGTTGACATAAATGGCATGTGGAATGCGAACTGTAAGACACCATCCTGAAGGGGAGTGAGGGGCTGGGGGTCACTTTGGGACGTGCTGTCTGTGAGAAACCAGTAGGAGGTATATATCCCTGTTATATAGATACATCTTGTACATACGTTTGTGCACGTGTGTGTGTATATCCATACATATGTATATATATGAAAGCTGTGTTTTAAGTATTTGTGCCATGTAGTTATGGAAGCTGACAGGTCCCAAGATCTGCAGAAGGACTGTAAGTAGTTTTAGTCCAAAGGCCAGCAGACTTGTGACCCAGGAAGAGCCAGTGTTTCCACTGAAGTGTGAAGGCAGGAAAAAAATTGGTGCCTCCTCTCAAAGGAGTCAGGAAGGAGAATTCAGGTCAGCCTTTTTGTTCTCTTCAGGCCTTCAACTGATTGGATAAGGCCCACCCACACTAGGGAGGACAATCTGCTTTACTCCGACTCTTAATTTAAATGTTAAATTTATTCAAAACCCCCCTCCCAGAAATAACCTAGGATGATGTCTGACCAAATCCCTGGGCACCCCATGGCCCAGTCAGGTTGATACATAAGATGAACCGCTGCACTGTCTGAGGAGGAAGGATGCATTGATCAGAGAATCACAGGTGCACGTTGTGACTGTGAGAAGTAGAGTGAAATATAGGCACATGGTGCTGGGAGGAGATGTGACAAGGACCCTCCACCCCAAGGCAGTGACCAGAAAGCTCCTACCTAAAAGCTAAGAAATTCCCTGGGGAAAATAGAGGGAAGAGTCATTGGGCACACCCACACCCAGGGCCCCCGGGGGCTGCTCCTCCCTCCTGCCTGGGTCCCACACAGCCCTGGAGAAGCAGAGCCCAGAGGACAGTCCCTCAGGAGGCCAGGAGCTAGCTGGCAGCCTGCAGACCTCTGCCGCAGCCCTGCCTCCTCACGCCCCATACCGACCCCAGCCCTGCTCTGAACCGCCAGCCGCCAGCCTCCTAATCTAATTAAGAAGCGAACAAAATTCATTTTCCTGACTCGTCCAAAGTGCCGACCTTCTTCAAGGCACATCTCCCTTTGTTTGCTGCAGCAGCGGCCCCTAGTTCCCACCAGCTAGGAAAACAAGTTCAGTCTGACCTCGCGCCTGACACTTGATATTGATTTTCTCCATCCTCCTCAAACGCCAGCCTTCTGCCGACCACAGTGCAACTGAGGTGTGCGAACGAAATTGAGACAGTTCATCAGAGTTCAAAATGAAAAGCAACATTGGCTTTCGGAGATGAGCGCTGAGAAGGAGGGTATTTAATACCGTCGGTGTTTAATCAAAATGCCGAGGAGATCCGTGTTATCAGAGCCGCATATATTAATTTCCATATGTCCCTCACTCTGCATACTCAGCAGGGGTTGGAAAGGATGATTCTCTTCCTCATCTCTCAATTTTTTTTTATATCGCTTCTGGCGGTAGTGACAAGGGTTGTGCTTGCCGTTTGAGATTCTAATGCCTGAAACAATAGGGTGCTGATGGCAGCAGCAATGCCTGGGCTGAATTGTGCTTTTCCCTTTGAATGCAAGTGTATTGGGAGTTGAGTGAAGAAACTGGCCAGGTGTGATGAATGACAGCCAAGGAAATGAGAAGGAAATGAAATCTGAATTCCTTTCTAGATCCCCCCAGGAATCGGGTCCCCACCCATCTCTCCGGCCTCAGCTCCTCATAGTCTGGCCAGTGCACTGGCCAACTTCCTGTGCTTCCAAACACACCCAGCCCTTTCCTGCCCCAGGGCCTTTGCACAGGCTCTTCTCCGACCTGGAATGCCCTCCCACATGCCCTCACTTGACTGGGCTGTTCTTACTTTTTAGGTCTCTGGGTAAATATCACGTCCTCAAAGAGGACTTCTCTGTTCACTCGACCTGTACCCGGTTCCCATTGCATCACCTCATTTTATTTACGTATCTCATTGTGCTCAGCTATCGATGTTGGTTTTTCTTCCTCTGTCTCCCTGACTAGAATGTAACCTCTGTAAGTCCAGGGACTTCATTTATCTTACCAACCAGTGCATCACCACTACTTAGTGTAGTGCCCAGCCATGAAGAGGGCTTCACTGAACAGCTGTGGTAGAAGGGCAGGCAGATGAAAAGACAGATGAAAGGAGTTGTTTTCTTTGACTAGAGTTACTGTAAAACCACCGGGGACACAGTGACTTCAAAACACAAGCTCTAATTGTCTCCCAGTTCTGGAGGCCAAAAGTCCTAGACCAAGGTATCACCAGGGCTGGCTCCATCGGAAGGCCGTGAAGAAGGGATCTATTCTAGGCCTCCCTCCTCAGCCTGCGGGGGACCGTCTTCTCCCTGTGTCTTCACGTCATCATCTCTCTGCACGTGTCTATGTCCACAATTCCCCTCTGTATAAGGACACTGGTCGTACTGGATTAGGGTCCACCTCCTGACCTCATTTTTAACTTAACTACCTCTTTAAAGACCCCACCTCCACATAGTTACATTCTGAGGTACTGAGGACAATGACCTCAGTTTCAGAATTCGGGGAGGTGGGGACACAACTCAGCCCATCGCAGAAGACCTGCAGGTCATCCAGAGCAGAGTCCCTGGAGCTGACTGTTCCAGGGCTGGGTCCCAGGCTCGCTGGCCATGGGCAGCGGCTGCCAGGGCTGACACTGTCCTGCAGTGGGTAAGGGTGCGAGGTGATCGTGGACACAGGGCTCTCGGAACAGCCCTGACCATCGTGAGCACGTAGTGCACGTGGCCCTTAGTGATGGTGGTGGGAACCGGAGGACAGGGGTGAGTGACATCTGTACGTGGAGCCTCTACGCCTCCCCCGTGGTGGTCTGTGTGTTTTGTGTGACGATGTCTGGATACTTTCCTGTTGTGTGGAAGTAAAAATGCTCTCTAAACAAAGGGGACAGGAATTGATTTTAGAGGCAGTGAGGTGCTAAGAAGCCTGTTTCCTATTCAAAAACCACTCTTAAGGGGAGAGGGTCCTGAATAAGGAGAGTTTGTTTGAACAGCACAAAAGAAAAGCAGCAGGTTGGGAGTCTGGGATTGACAGGTACACACCACTATATATAAAGTAGATGAACAACAAGAATTTACTATAGAGTAGAGGGAACTGTATTCAATACCTTGTTGTAACCTATCATGGAAAAGAATCTGAAAAAAATACATATCTGAATCACTTCACTGTATACCTGAAATTAACACAATTTTGTAAATCAACTATACTTCAGTTTTTTTTAAAATAAATAAAATGTTTCAAAAGGAAAAAAAATTTTAAAAAGAAAGAAAAGCAGAAGGTGGAATGCCCACGTGGAAGTGAGAATTGAGATAGGGGTTCCCAGGAAGGGGCATAGAGATTTAACCATCGGTCGTTACCTGCAGACACAGTGAAAGATGGAGCATGTGGGGAATGCTTATGATAGAGGTTAAAGTAGTACCCAGGGTTGCACACCCACCTGGAATTCTACAGAGTGAAGAGGAGTACGTGTGGACAAAGACTGGGGGTGCTAGTGTTCCCCCTGAGGGTGTAGTTTTACTTCTATAGGGCAGAGCAGCGCAGAGCCAGGGCGATGTTCCCTGTCTTGGTCCGTTCAGGCTGCTGGAATCCAGTGCCACAGACCGGATGGCATAAACCACAAACACTTACTTCTCGGTTCTGGAGGCTAAGCCGCCTATAAGGCACCAGCAGATTCGGTGTGTGGTAAGGACCTGCTTTTTGGTCCATAGGTGGCCGTCTTCTGGCTGTGTTCTCGCGCAGCACAAGGGTGTGAGGGAGCTCTCTGGAGTCTCTTGTTTATAAGGTCACTGATCACATTATGACAGCTCCACCCTCATGACCCAATGCCCTCCCAAACCCCTCACCTCCAAACACCACCACACTGGCCTAGGTTTCAGTGTATGGGTTGAGGGGACACGGTCATCCGTCAATAGCAGTCCCTGGAGGCACAGCCTGGCATATTTATGCTTTGTTTCTTCCCTTCTGTCCAGCTCAACCGACAGCAGTGAGTGAATTCAGAGACAGGGCCAAGGTAGGGGAGGAAAAGCAACGTGGTGTCCACTGTCAGTCCCTGTCCTTGGCCTAACCGGGTGATCTTAATCAGGTTACTTAACCTCTCCGTGTCTCAGTCTGCTCATCACTAGTGGCAGCACCTGCCTTACTGGGGGACTGGTGAGCACTGAATGGCAGGACCCTGTGGAGCCCCAGCGCAGTGCCTGGCCCATGGTGAGCGCTCCGTGGTAGTTATGGTTGGGATGATGATGCCGTCTGGCTCTGCTCCCACGTGTCTACTACGAGCAGGAGCGGGGGAGAAGGAGCGGTCGTCGTGATGCAGTAATGTCAGTGGCTGTGAGCACAGCTAACTCCGTGACATTCACTGTGGCCAGAATGTAAGCCAAGTTCATCCCATCCTCCTGACAATCCTATGAGGGTCATTCTGTTCTTAGTCACACTTTACAGATGAGGCAACCAGCTAAGCGGGGGAATGATACCCCTATGGCCACCAAAGAACAAGTGACAACTGGGGTTTGATCCAGACTCATGCCTCTTAATCAGGACACCAGAAATCCCTTACTCAACCAAGATTTACTCAACACCTACTCCTTCCTGCCTTCAGGGATCTTACATTCTAGCAGGAAGGGAGGAAAGAAGAGACAGACAAGTGCACAAATGAATTGAGATCATTTCTGACAGTGATCAAAGCTGTAAGAAAACGTAAAGGACTGAAGAGTAGCCGGGGTGGTGCTATTTCCCTGGGGTGTTGAGCGAAAGCCTTTGAATTGGGACCTGAATTGTCAGAAGGAGCCAAACAGAGAAATAACATCCAAGTATGAAGACCCTAACACAGGAACAACCGTGTGAGCTCCAGGAACAGAAGAAAGAGCAGCAGGTGGAGACAAGTGGCCAGGGAAGAGTGTAGGGGGTGGGGCTGAAAAGGGAGGCTGGGGCCAGATGATGCAGAGCCTTGCCGACCGGGGCAGCATGCTTGGATTTCACTCTAAGTGTGATGGAAGCTAGTAGACAGTTCTAAGCAGGGACACGAATGCTCTGTTTATGGTCTTAAACAAATTCTCAGAAAAGAATTGAGATGAAAAAATAAAGAAAAGAAAAGAATTGAGATGTATAAATGAATTGCTATGTTGTACACCAGAAACTAACACAACATTGTAAATTAACTATACTTTTTTTTAAAAGGGGGGGGGTGGTGTTGAAAAGCCTGGAAGCACCAAGCAGTTCAGAGGCTTTTGCTACAATTTGGGGAGAAATGACACTGGCTCCGATCAGGGTGAGGGTAGTGATGGGGTGATAAGCGGACAGACACAGAAGGTACTGAGGGGGCAAGGCTCAGAGGACATAATGAGAGGCTGAAAGTGGAGAGGGGAGAGACAGGGAGGAATCTGAGAAAACGTAGGTTTTGATCTGGAGCATCTGAGGGTACAGTGGTAGCACATACTGCTGACGAGACTGAGGACGGAACAGGTGTGGTGTGGAAAGACCAAGGGCTCCCTTTGGGATGCATCTGGACTGAGATGCCTATGACACAGCCCATTAGAGAAGTCTGGTAACAAATGGATACCTGAGCCTGCAAGTCAAGGGAGAGGTCAGGACTGGAGACATAAATTTAAAAGTCAGGATCATATTATGGTCTGTAAAGTCATGGGATGGTGTGAAGTCACTTAGGTGAGGAGGAGAGGAGAGCCCAGGATGGAGGCCAGCATTTACCAGGGGGGTGGGAGGAAGGCAGGTAGCCTTTTATAGGAGAGAGTATGAGCTGCCAAGAAGGGAAGAGGGTGAGCGAGGAGCAGGGCTGTGGGCGGGGGTGGTAGGCAGATAAGCCAAGAGAGGAGAGTGATGTAGAAAGATGATGGGATCACTTATGCTTACGGGAGGTCAAGAAAGATGAGGGCAGAGAAGTGATCATGAGATTTGGTCTCCTGGACATCTCTGGCTATTAATTAGTTAATTTAAGTGGAAGCAGTTAGCAGAGTGCCTGGCACATAGGAGGTTCCCATTGCACATTTCCTGGATGAAATCAATCACGCATGTGAACACCATGCTGTGTCATGACACAGAGTAGGTTCCTTATTTGCATCTTTATTCTGTCATAGTTTGGACAAACCTGCCTCACTCCTCTCCAACCCTGGAGGTCCCATCCTATGGAGAGGGCGTGGCCCGGGCTGGGGACTTGCGGGAGACGAAGCTGGCCACGGCGGGTCTTGAAGTCCAGGGTGAGGAGCCAGGCTTCCTTTTAGCAGCGGTGATGGGCAACTCTGCGGTACCCATCACCTTGCACTGGCTCCACCAGTGAGTCTCAGACCAGACTCACTGTATTCCAGCAGCAAAGCCCTTCCGAACTGACAGATCTGCAGCTGGAGACTTGACCACAGGAATTCCCTCCCTCGGGTGAAACCCAGGCAGGCCTGCTGTCTGGGGGATGTTCGGCAACAACCCTGCAGTGCACTTAAACCTGCCTGTCGTGGACCCGGTGTGAAGACAATCTGACTTTTCCATGCTCTAGAGAAAAGATACAAGCACTTGAAGCCTTAAAGTCTGAGATGTTTTAGTGAACAGTGTAGTCATGGGAGAAACAGCTTGATTTCCAATGCAAATGGGGCAAAGTTTGATGCCTGATCTAACAATCTAAGTCAGAAATTCCATTTTCCTCCAAAGGTGTATAGAGTAGAGGGGAGTGGATGTTAGTTTTGAGGCCATTCTGGATGTCAGTTAAGTCTCACAGCAGCCAAAGAAGATTGGTTTCAGTTACTCCAGTTTACAGATGAGGCACAGAGAGGTGAAGGAACTTGCCCCAGCTCATAGTGAAGGAGCCAAAGTTTGAACCCAAGTCTGTCCGCTTCCAAGAGAAGAATCCATTCTTCTCATTCTTCTCCTGGGTATTTGGCAATAGGAGAAAGAGCATGATCTTTTTCTGACATCCAGGAGGATAATTGCATGGGACCCTTTTATATAATCTCCATGGGCTGGATTCCGCGCCCAGCAGTTTCCAATGGCAGAATTGAGTCTGCCCTTGCACAGAACAGGAAATCCACTGTCTCATTCGTCACCTTCATCTACAAACTTAATTGCTAGGTCCTGGTTCTATAGGCCACTAGATCCTTTACGAAACCTACGGCTCATTCCCCAGACCTCTGATAGAACGTGTCCAAAGGCATCAGCTGAGGCTGCAGCTGCAATGCATCTTAAAGCCTCTGAGGTTTGACACAGTTTCCAAAAGGGGTTCAGTGTTGAGTAGGGGCATAATTAACAGTGTTTATTTCAGGGGAGCTTGGTTAGGTTAAAAAGACAAGGCCCTTTATTAAAATGCTTTTGCCGGATGACAGGATTACAAACATAACCAGACACACACCCCCTGCTCCTGGAGAAAAGCCAGACACTTGATACAAAGAGCAGAACTCCTGGAAACCCACCTCCCCCCGCCCATCCAACGTCGACCCCATTCAGGCTTAGCAGCAGCGAGCAGCAGAGCCGGCGAGGCCCAAACCACAGAGCAAAAATAGAATCCCTTCCCCCTCTGCCTCATTTCCATTTTTGATTAATTTAACCAGTCCTGTCAATTAGTCATCCTGGAGACTCCAGTTGAGTGGATTTTCCTAAGAACGGGAAAGCTGATTAATTTTGGAGGCGAGTGTCATTCATTAGCAGTTGACACCTTCCCAGGTCCTGCCCTCCCCCGCCAGGGGTCTTGGATAAGAAGGCAACGGAGGCTGAAACTGGCTCAGACCTGGGGCTGCAGCCCCAGAGGCACACACAAGGGGAAAGGTTGGCCATGAGGTTGTAGGTGGCTCTGGCTGCTCTGGGCTTGGGATGTCTCAGGGCCACTTGCCTGTCATCGTTGTCCGTGACAAGCCATCACTGGCAAAGCAGTCACACACACTGGATAAGCATTCGGAATTTCAGGTTCAAGAGAACCTCGGTCAAGGGAGTAGCTGGGAGGAAGTTTCCCCAGGGAGGAGCACTGACCTGACAGCCTAGGGAGGGCTCTGGCCAGGGCAAGATGGGTCTCACAGTAGTCTGTCCCTTCCCACCCAAGGGAACGTTGCAGTTCACTTCTTCTTTGTTTTCATTTCCTGGCTGCTTGAACAAATTACCACAAACTTAGTGATGAAAAACAACATAAATGTATCATCTTACAGTTCAGAAGTCTGACGTGGGCCTCGGTGGCTAAAATCCAGGTGTTGGCAGAGCTGCGTTCCCTTCTGGAAGCTCTTGGGGAGAATCTGTTTCTTTGCCTTTTCCACCTTCTTGGGGCTGTCCACATTCCTCGGCTTGTGGTCCCTCTCTCCATCTGAAAGCCAGCAACCACGGGACAGGTCCTTCTCACATCCTACCATCCAGACTCTCCTCTTCTGCCTCCTTTTTCCCCTTTTAAGGACCATTGTGATTACATTGGGCCCAGACAGGTAATCCAGACTAATCTCCTTAGTTTGAGGTCAGCTGACGAGCAACTTTAATCCCATCGAATTCTCCTTTGCCAAGAAAGGTAACCTATTTGTGGGTTCTGGAGGTGGACGGGGGACATCCTTGAGGAGTCATTATTCTGCTCACAATCCTGTTCAAGTTTCACCAAGTAGGACTAAGTGCCCTCCATCAGAGCACCTGATACACCAGGTGGAAGCAATCTGCTTCCATTTCTGTCTGTCTCACTAAGTGGTCCCACTGTTATGGCTAAAGCTCTTTACTTTTGCCTTCTACACTTAGTATGGTGAAGGTGCTAAATAAATGCTTGCAGAACGGCTCTAGTTGTGTATTTTGATAAATCTGCACCTGGTACTTCTCTTGACACGAAGAGGCTCTCACTAAAGAGTGGCTGACCCCATGCATATGTACTCAGTCCTAGCTTTGGGAATGCTTTGGCATTTGTAGGCAAAGTAAAGGGACAAAGAATCTATGAAATGACAGTAACCAACCTACTATTCACTTATTTCACAAATATTTATTCTTGCTACTATGAGCCAGGTGCCATTCCAGACACTGGGAAAATGGTACCTCCTTCCTCCAGGTAGATGGAGACAGACAGCAAACACAGAGGTAAATAATTGGTGACAAGTGTTTCTGGAGAAGCAGTGGCAGCCAGTGCAGAGGCTGTGAACCTAGGCCTGTGCTGGGCAGGTCGAGTGGCAGAAGGAAAAGCACTTTGGCCGCCTGTAGGGTCGTGAGAAGGAGCAGCATGAGGGGAAGTGGGAGGAGGAGGCTGGTGGCCCAGATCACTCGACGACTGTACACTGAGGGTGGTCACCTCGAACCACCCCGGGGCCTCACGCCTGTTGGACTCTATGCAGAGGACTTGGGAGCTAGGTAACATGGCAGCCCTGTAGGCCGAGGTAAGGAATTTGGCTCTTATTTAGGAAAGAAAATCTAAAGGGTTTTGTGTAAAGAAGTGACATGATTATACCTGTAAATACGTCACTCGGTGGCTGTGTAAAGAATCAAACATCAGGAGGAAGAGGGTGCTGGGAGGAGAGTTAGAAAGCCATCAGAATGGTCCAGGCAAGGGATGGTAGCGGCTTAGCCTACAATGGGCCAATCTGGGTTACACTTTGTGAAGTTAACAGGACTTAAAAAAAAAAAAAAAATATATAGATGTGGAAGGTGAGGTTAAGGGAAGAATACAGGATGACTCCCAGCTTTTTGGCCTGAACACACGCCTCGATGAAGGGCAGTGAACAAGCTGGCAAAGAGAAGGGGAGGGACAGTGTGGGGAGGAAGCTCACAGATTCCATGGACTGGAAGATTTATGTTAAAACACAAAGCATAAAATGATTAAATTGGTACCTTGTGCTGTTTAGCACTTAACCATCCACAGAACCCTTCTCCTCTATTATCTTAATTGATCTGTATAAAACCCCTGGAGTTCAGAGTATTCTTTCCTTTTTATAGCTGTTGGAAATCAAGGCCCAGAAATGATAAATCTAATACACTGACAAAGATCACAGGTTTCTCATGGTTTTATTTCTTACTTTCTTTCATGAAGTCAGCCACCTTCAGTGCTTGCCCAGCACTGCGGGATAAAGCAGGGAAGGGGGACTCGCTCTCGTGTGTAATTGACACACGCTTAAGTCTGCTGGCTAATTCAAACCCCCTTTGCGGTTCACATAATTGTATTTTGACAGCTCTGTAGGTGGCATCGATAACTGAGTTGTGAGATCTGCTGTCCACTCAGGCAGCTTCCAGCGCCATCCGTGTGGGTCTCTTTTTCTGCTGAATTACTCCAAGCACCTGCTGGCGTCCTGTATCAGCAAGCTCAGCCCAGCGGCAGCAGAGGGCAGGGGAATGCCCGCCCCCAGGAGGCTTACAATGATACTTGCTTTTATCCTCTCTTTTATCTTTAGCCTGAACATAAGATTTTTAAATAGGATTTATCTCATGGATGGTCATCCTTAATCCTGGGGTTCGACTAGTTCATCTTGAAATTCTGGTGTCGTGGGAAAACCCCTGTAATGTAGTGAAATTGTCACTTGAAGAGTTACATCTGAGAAACATGAGATCATCACACTTTGGAAAAAGATGGTTAGATAAGACAAAGCAAGGAATGGGACCATGAATGTGAGCCCAGTGTTGGGCTGAACACGATGGGACGGACAGACTTACAAAGACGCAGTTACTGGTTCAGTGCAGTTGTCATGGTGGAACAAGAGGATATGAAATTATGGAAGATTTCTGATAGAAAGTTCATTTTAAATTGAAAGTGAAATTTAGATCCCCAGCATCAGAGAGAAAATGCCAACCTCATGGTGTTTATGCTGAGTATCGTGTTAGCTGTTAAAATGAACTGTGATGTCAAACGTTGTCAGTGTATCCTAGGTGTTCCCCAAAGTTTTGACACATAGCATTTTTCAGTCCCTGTTTACTGAGAATCTTCTGTATTCATGTCATTGTCAGGGCAGAAAAGTACAAATGTGTATTACTACAACACGTGGTTGCCTGCCCCTAGGAAGGTTGTTAGGTAGCAGAAGCATTCCTGGGGGTGCACCTGAGGTATGGTGGGGGCTACTAAATCATACTGAATGAACGAACGAACGAATGAATGAATGGGACATATTTATAAAAGATCCAAGATCAGATCAGATGTGATATGTGTCTCACAGTACACTAGTGCTATGATTCTTAAACCAGGTGTGTAAATGAAGGCATCAGTGTTAGCTTTTTTCATATAAGTGAAAATCCTCTTTGGATTTTTTTTTAGTTAGGTTAGCAGAAACAGGGACTAGTGTAGGTCTCAGGTAAAAGCGGAATGGCACAAAGCGAATATTCAAAAAGCAGGGGATGCCCTGCACATTGTAGCGGCCGACTGTGTTGGTTCTAAGGACAGACACACCCAGTGTGGGTAACTTGAACTGAACCTCTGGCACTTGCACTTAACCTCTCTCTCTAAGTCTCAGTGTCTCACTCTATAAAATGGGGACAAGAACAGAGCCTGCCTAATTGGATTGTTGTAAGGATTCAACAGGAGTGTTTTATTCTTATCACAGCAATGCATGAGTGCAGAGTTACAGATGTGGAAATGGAGACTCAGAAAAGCAAGTAATTTACAGGAAGTCAAGGACGGAATCATGGGGAGAGCCTAGACTGAAACCCAGATAGAAAGCCCATGGTTGAAGCTGTTGATGGATAATTAGATAACACCAAGAAAGGCTTTCCGTCTCCGCCACGCTGGGCCCGATGGGGGAGGCAGCTGGTAGACCAGGTGCTAGGCGAGCAGAGAACAGCACTGGCATCTCTCTGGTGGAGTCTTGCTTTCAGGAAGTCAACATGTGGTGGTCCCCTGGTTTCCTGAGCACCTCCTGGGGGTGACCCAAAGCACATGGCATGAGCCCTGGTGGAGATGGAGGGATCACAATGAGAACAAGGTACAGAGAGTCCCTCCTTCCCCATGACCAAGCCATTAAGCAGAAGTGCTTGCAGAGGGATAAAGCCTGTATTTTCTTCAGTGATTACGACGTGTGTCCCCTCTCTGTATCCGAACACGGAGGCTTCAAGGTCCCAGAGGCCTCGAAGTGGGGCTCGTATGTCTGGAGCCAGGGGGAGGGCTTAGCAGGAAATAAGGTGCTCAGTAAATTTGATGACTGTTCTCCACGTTGCCCCTAGTGCGTTGTGCTAGATCCATAAAGAGACATCTCTGCCCTGGTTAATTCTGTGTGACTGGGGAGAGCATACAGCTAATGAAGTCCAAATCAGAGGTTTAATCCTTAGACCCAGTTCAATTCATTTCACTGGGACCATGCCCTCAGAGGTAGGGGCTCTGTCTGTCAGCACCAGGTTGAATGGGGAGGGGGCCGCAGAAGTGGGCTGCAGAACCAGAGCTGGATATACATCCTGGCTCTGTCTCTCCCTGGCCCGTGACAAAGACCGATGACTCTCTGAGCCTCCTTTCTGCATCTGTAAAGCAGGCACATTGCGAGAGTGGAATGGAGTATCACATCCATGGTCCAGCTCAGTGCCTGGTGGATGGGAGGCTATTACTCCATCTCCCACAACAGGGTAGCTACTACCAGTCCATGTAGGCAAGTTCTAGGAGAATTCAGACACAGCGCTGACTATCAGTGAGTTAGAAGCAATGTTTCCCTGTAGAAAGCTGGCACTGGGGACACAGAGGCACAGCACCAGAGGCATGAAAGGACAATGAAGCAGTGGCCAGCCTGCACCAGCATCCCTCTGTGTGGTGCTGGGCCCGTGCTAAGGTGGACCCTCCTCGCCCTGCTCTGCCAGGAGATTACTGTCAGCAGGGAGCTGCTCCCCTCTCGCTTGCCATGTTTATGCCTCTCACTGTGGTGATTATATAGACAGCCTAGAAAACGGACAGCCTGCATCTTGGGAGTGCAGCCCTGGCCTCGCGGTGCCATGACAACCAGCTTCCCAGCAATCACCCCTAATAACGGCCCCACACTCACAGTCTCCTCCACCTGGGCAGAGGCTCCCCAGGGGGTTTGAGCTTCTCCTGGAGCAGCTGCACACAGCTTCCTGTTGGAAACACATTATGAGAGAGAGAGAGTGAGCAAGCGGGAAGATGAGCAGTCTACCCTGTGATGTACGGAGTGCTCCCAGGGACCTGGGGACACTGCCGTCCTGTTCCTGGAGCTCACTGCTGTAGCAACATACAACCCCACAGCAGGAGTCACACAGCCCCGTGGACATCTTTGCTGCTCACCTGCCCCACAGAGAGAGGGACATCACAGAGTGAAAGCACATACAAGGGCCAGTTTATGAAGCTGGGCTTCGCTGCTACCAGATTTCTTCATTAGGCTCCTGGCGAGACACCCACAGTCACTCATCTTGTCTGGACTGGAGCCGCCCTTTCTAGCTGCCTGCTGGGAGCAGGGTGCTCAGAGCCCTTGTGTATCTTTCCAGCATGACAGTTCTCAAGAAGACATCTGCCCTACTGGTCTAATGAATGATTAATTCTCACATAGGAAGAACAATCCGGTCCCCAGTGAATAAACTTACCTGTGGCTATTAGCCCCAATTCAACCTTTAGATTGACAGGTAAGCCCTCAGCCAAACAGGTTCTAGCCTCTTCGCTCTTAAGATCACAGGTTCTAGCTGAAGGTCCTTCATGAGAAAGGTCTAACCCCCAGAGCTACTGAGCCCTTAGGATGCTGACCTCACCCTGGGAGCACATGGTCCTTGGGGTCCCAGTCTCTCCACGCCTCCCTTACATCACCAGTGAGATGGCACTCATTCTCACCCTGGCAGGGTCCACGTGCTCTTGTTCTCACTGGTGCCGCCTTCCTGTGGATCCCATTCCCTGAAGTAGAATTGTTTGTAAATTCTAAGCAAATATATATATTTTAATAATGTGGAAGATGGCCAAATTGATCAGTAAGAGGAAGGAAAGGATATTGTGGGCTGAGGTGATCCAGGAAGGCTCCCTGGAAGAGGCAGTGAACCCTGATAGCTGGATAGGAGTCAGAGAAACAGGGGAGCAGAGATAGATGGTATTCTGGATTGATTGTTGGTAGTCACCAAAGTATATGTTGATATCCTAACCTATGTGATGGTATTAGGAGGTGGGGGCCTTTAGCAAGTGATTAGGTCACGAGGGTAGAGCTGTCATGAATGCAACTTGTGTGTCCACGGGGACACAAGACCCAGCACAGGATCCTCACCAGAAGGGTCTATGACCATGCTGGCACCCTGCTCTCAGACTTCCAGCCTCTGGAACTCTGAGCACTCTCTGTTGTTTAGATGCTGCCTGGTCTGTGGTGTTCTGTGATAGCAACTCGATAGAGGGGAGGGAGCAGGGATCAGGCCCCAGCACATGCAAAGTGCTCCAGAAACATCTGCCACCATTCATACAGCATGTAAACCAGAGGTCACGTGCTACAGTCCTTGTGGCTCACAGGTGACTTATGTTTGACTACATACTAAAAATCTATACTTGGTTGCTAACAGTGAAACATCAGTGCTCCTCAGAAAAAAATTTAGACTTTGAGACGCTCTGGCTGTGCTGGACGCACATTCCTGCTGCTGAGCGGAAACGGGGTGTGGACACTCTAGTTTGCCACACTCGCTACCCCTCCCTGTTGTGTACCCATGTGTGCTATTTTTGTTTCACTACCTGACTGGCCCCTGGAGGCAGGAATTCTCAGACCCTGGTGCGAACGATAAGTGGGCCAGTCAGGTTGCAGTGAAGAATCTGAGCAGGAGAGAAGTGGGGAGTGACATCGGAGTGCTGATCTAAGGCTGAATGTGAAGGGCCTTGAATGCCGGGCTCAGTGGGTGGGATGGGTGGCTATTGGTAGTTGGGAGTCACCACGGGTGTCTGAGCAGGGAAGTGGCGTTGCTTTGGGGAGAGTTATCCGGCACACAGTAGGACCACGTGCAGTCTCCTGTTCTCTTGCTAAATCTTGATGGTCTGTGAGCCGCCTGCTTGCTCTGTCTCTGCATTTGCTGTGTTACAGTTTTTCTGGACCGTGTCAGCCCATGGGTGCAGCAGCAGCAGTGGGATGCCAGGAGAGAGAGGGCGGCCGAGCTGTGTTGTGTCACCAGCTCCCTGGGAAGGGGCAAACCTGTCCCAGCCTGCTCAGGGCGGCCTCCCGGGCTAGCTGGAGAGGAGCAGCTGCTGAGGGGAGCAGGCTTTTCAGGGACCTCCAGGGAGAGCAAGCTACCGCCAGCGCCAGAGACATAAGAGCAGCTTCCCTGCGGCCCGAGGGAGAGCTCCTAAGCCCTGTCCGCTCCTCTGTGGACAGTACGGGGAGGGAGGAGTGTTCACTTCCCGTTGTTACTGTAACAGGTGACAGCACACTGAGTGAACCTGATGGCCTAAAACACTGGGAAGTTAGCATCTTAAAATTGTGGAGGTCAGAAGTCTAAAATGCATCTCACTGGGTCTGCAGGGCTGGGTTCTTTTGTGGCAGCTCAGGGGCGGGGACAGTCTGTTTATTACCTTTTCCAGATTCTGGAGGCAGCCCACCTTCCTTGGCTGCTGGCCCCTTTCCTCCGTCTTCAAAGCCAGCAATGGCCGTCGAATCCTTCTCACAGCTCATCCCTCTGACCCTGACTCTCCTGCCTCCTTTCACTTGTAAGGACCCTTGTCATTACGCTGGGCTCAACCAGATAATCCAGCAGAATCTCCCCGTTTTAAGGCCAGGTAGTCAGTAACCTCAGTTCTCCTCCGCCACGTGACATATTCACAGGTTCTGGGGATTACAGTGTGGGCATCTTTGGGGGGTAGGGGTGGAAATGAGCAACTTTTCTCAACTTTTCTTCCTTTAAGGGGAAAAAAAAAAAACCCCAGCTATGGGTAAGTAAGTAAGTGGGCCCGCTCCTTATTGAAGGAAGTGCCCAAGAGCGTGGGGCCTTGTCGGTACAGCTCAGTCTTGTAAACCCAGCACCTAGCAGAGCGCCTCGCCCTACTGGGCAGCCAGCACACGCTGGCTGAAGAGTGTGTGACACGGGTGCTTGTGGACCTCTGGTCGTGTGCTGGGCACTGCACTAGGTGGATTCTTGCAACCATGCAAAAGGGGACTGGATATCTGCGTTTTTCAGATAATGAAGCTGGGTCTTAGAAAGTGTGAAAAAATGACGGACAGTTCAGCCTGTAAATGGTGGGGCATGGGCTCTAGCCCAAATGTGTCTGACTCTGCAGTCTGTGAACATCTCCGGCACCAGCCCTAGAGACACACCTTAGTGATTCTGTGGCTCCCTAAGCGATCATCTCATCCTCCAGCCTTTCCACATGTGCTCTCTGTGCTGCAGTCCTGGGGCCCCACTGTCCCCCGAAAATATATATATTTTTTATTTTTTTAACTTTATTTATTTTAAATGTCTGGGAGGAGTAGGTAATTATTTATTTTTGGAGGAGGTACTGGGGATTGAACCTGGAACCGCCTGCATGCTAAGCATGCAGCTCTGCCACTTAAGCTGTATCCTCCCCCACCCCGAAAATGTATTTATGACCTCAGGCCTTGTATTCGTGCTGATTCCCCTGTCTAGCATAGGAAGCACCCCCCAGGCCCCCCAGACGTCACCATCAGGGGTCAGCGGACTACAGCCTATAGGCCAAATCTGGCCTACCGCCTGTTTTGCACAACTCTAGCAAAGAATGAGGTTTTTACATTTTCTAATGGTTGAACAAAAATTTTAAAAAGCATGCTGTTCCGTGACACATAAAAACGAGCTGACACTGACGTTTCAGCGTCCGTAAGCAGAGCTGGACTGGAGCACGTGCTCATCTGTTTCCGTGTCGTCTGTGCTGCTTTCATGCTACGCAGGCAGAACTGAGGACTTGCAAACGGGACCAAACGGCCCCCAAAGCCAAAAATATTTCCTATCTGGCTCTTTACTGGAGAAGTTTGCCAGCCTCTGATCTTTCTGGAGCTTACTGACCATTCAGGGTTCAGCTTGTTATTAAGCCTTCCATGATTAGACCAGCCCAGATCACAACACACCAGACTGTCTCATCATTTTTGCCCCCCCCCATGAATTTCTGGTCCAAAAATGGAAACAATTCTTGTCTTGATTAAGAAATTTCTTTGACATGTTATATGTTAACTTTGATGATTATATATTAAAAGACATGATATTTATGAAGTATAATACATGCAGAAGAGTGTGAAAAAAGTTTTAAAAGTCAGGGACCAGTGCAGTGTCTTCTAGATTAATTGCTCCTACTCTAGCATGCTATGTGTTGCATCGCTACAGTGTTCACTGTGGAACAATTATTTGTAGCATTCATGACGGGCTGTATGAAAAATAAGTTGCAAAGGTTAAGCCACTGGGCTTCATTATGTCCCAGTTCAGAGTGCTCTGAGTCTTCATACAGTCTAAGTTCCAGTCTCCAGCCTGTGCCTGGGGACTGTGTTATTAGGCCCATGGAAGTACAGCAGGCACTAATTAAATCTTAAACTTCTTCTCTCCTGGTCCCCAGCTGGGTGAAGGCCAGTGTTCTTGGTCCACGAGCATGCTTAGCCTCCGTGGGAAAGTTGCTGGCCCTTTCTCTCACCGGGCAAAATGATTGGCTGTGTCTTCCGTTTAGTAACAGTTACTGGCTGCATCTCAATCCGCGAGCCTTTCCTCTCCAGGGGCAAAGCTGTTGCCTGCCTGTCTCTGAAGGAAAATTGCCATCTGCCTTACTCTGTAGGAATACTGCCAGTTGTGTCCCCATTACAGGGAAATTGTCAACCATGTCTCCAAACAGGAAAGCATGCCAGGTGTGCTTCTGCGAGAAGAAATGTCAGCAGAAGTCAGCGATTTAAAGCCTGGTGCGTGTATGTGAGCCTCTTCCTTTTTCCTCCCCCTTCCCAGTTGCCTTCACTCTCCCTCTCATCCGCCTGAGTCATCAGAGCCAGAGCGGTGGTCACGTTGTTCAGCACCAAATGAGAGGCGTTTGTACCGAGGAAGGTGTATTTCAGCTGATAGTCCAGAGACAAGCTACTGTGTGTCTAATGGCCCAGTCAGGAGACCTAGAAATTGATTTAACAACTGGTAGCTCTTAAGATCTGGCCTCAATGGAGAAAAACATCAGGCCTTCGGACTCATTTCATACCAAGCTTGCCTTAAGCAGCGCCCACTGCCGCATTGCCATTGCCCCCGTTATTCTGGGTACAAGCCTTATGCTGCGTGCTCGACGTGAAAGGTCTCATCACCCTAGAAGTAGGTAGCTACGCCTCGTCTCCATTGGATGGATAAGGACGGTGAAGCTCGGAAGGGGTTAAACCACTTGTCTAAGGATTCATAATTTACAAGCCACAGAGCTGGGTTTCCACCCAGGCCTGCTGAGTTTGGAACCACATGTGCACTTAGTCCCCATACTGTGGAGTGAGAGGAGGCCGGCAGGATCTGCTGCAGAGGCCTCGGGCGCCCCCTGACCCTCCACTGTGGACACGAGTTCCTGTGCGGTGTCCAGGGTGAGGCCCAGAGGAAGGAGCTCCCCACCCAGCATCAGCCTTTACCTGTGGTTTCCCTCCTTTCTTTCTTCTCTTGTCCACAGACTCCGCAGCCAGCACACTGCACGCCTCCTTTCTGCTTTTGTCCCATTTGTAAGGAATGTGGTTTGTTAGCTTTAGGTTTCTCTAAAGTCTACTAGTTTTCTTAACTCCTCCTCTCTCCTATTTGTGATGTCAACTCTTACCCAGGATTCTGGGGCCTTATTCATTTAGCCAGTCATCTAAACTGTCTCATGTGAACAGCTGTGCGCCGAGGGACCATGAAGGAGAACATCAAATACAAGATAGTTTTTTCTAAATTGAAGCATAGTTGATTTACAGTGTTGTGTTAGTTTCTGGTGTACAGCAGTGATTCAGTTACGCACATATGTTCTTTTTCGTATTCTTTTTTTCATTACAGGTTATTACAAGATACTGAATGTAGTTCCCTGTTCTATACAGTAGGATCTTGTTGTTTATCTATTTTATATGTAGTAGTTAGTATCTGCAGATCCCAAACTCGTAATTAATCCCCCCCTCCTTTCCCCTTTGGTAACCATAAATTTGTTTTCTGTTTGTTTTGTCAATAAGCTCATCTGTCATTTTTTAGATTCCACGTATAAGTGACATCAAATATTTGTTGTTCTCTGTCTGACTTACTTCCCTTAGTATGATAATCTCTAGGTCCACCCATGTTGCTGCAAATGGCATTATTTTATTCTTTTTTATGGCTGAGTGTTATTCCGTTGTAGAAATATACCACAACTGCTTTATCCAGTCATCTGTCCGTGGACATTCAGGTTGCTTCCAAGTCTTGGCTATTGTATATAGTGCTGCTATGAATATTGGGGTGCATGTATCCTTTGGAATTAAGAGTTTTCTCCAGATTTATGGCCAGGAGTAGGTTTGTTGGATCATAAGTCTATTTCTGGTTTTTTAAGGAATCTCCATTTGTCTTCCACAGTGGCTGCACTAAATTACATTCCCACCAGCAGTGTAGGAGGGTTCCCTTTTCTCCACACCCTCTCCAGCATTTGTCATTTGTGGACTTCTGAATGATGGCTATTCTGAGTGGTGTGAGATGATACTTCATTGTAGTTTTGGTTTGCCTTTCTCTGATAATTAGCCATCGTGAGCATCTTTTCATGTCCCTATTGGCCGTGTGTATGTCATCTTTGGAGAAATGTCTGTTCAGGTCCTCTGCGGGGCTGTCATTTTAAGGCTTTACAGTGTTGCTACACTGACCTCCTAGTATGCCGAACAGCTCGAAAACAGATTCCTAGGTGGAAGCTTGTAAACATTCTTTTTATGTCACTTAAAGAGCCTCCGGGGTTCTGTAGTCCTCAGTCCCAAATTGTTAAGAGTCTTAATGAAAGAAATAGGATTGGCTGATACAGAATCAATGCATTCTTTTGATAAAAAAGGACTAACATTTATTGAGGACCTACTGTGTGCTGAGCAGTATACGTGCCCTTTCTGCAGCAGTAAGTAAAACGTGAGCAGCTGGTAAATGACTGCCTCCAAAGCGCAGTTTGCAGAGCCCTTCCCACCTCCAGCTGTACTTGCAGATGCACTGGGTAGGGGGGGACCAAGCCTCAGGGTCCCCATTTCACTCTCTGTGGGGACATCTATATGGGGCATGCCTGGAGTTTCTAAGTCCCCAGTCCTAATGAGATTACCTCAAATAGAGACTAAGGTGAAAATCTAGTTAACTCTGCAGACACCAGAGTCCAGGGGTCTTCATTAGTGCTGGACCCCAGACCAAGAGGTAAGGGCACAGACTGAGACACTGGCTCAGAGACTAATGAGCTCATATTTTGCGATTTCAAGGGGTTTAATTTTCAAATTCAATTCTGATCAGGTTTTGTTGTTCTTTTAAATGATTCTGGGAAAATTAGTACTTTGGTTTGGCTTGTGGCTTAATTGAGCAAGGTTTGAAAGACAAATCATATTAGGTTTTCAGCATAGGGTTTGATAGGGACTCGGTGAGTGCATTGAGCAGGCAGGGAAGAGGAAGCCTTGGGGGATGAGTTACTCAAGAACCTGCAGGCTGGTAGCTGGTTCAGCCTAAATTGTGGTAGAAACACAAGTGGAAGCATACTCCATTGGTCAAAAATAATTAAAATGTAGGCAAATAAATGTGTATATAACTCGACGTCATAGATGCCAAGCACCCAGAAGGCAAAGATTTTAACATCTTGCTTTGGTTTTAATCAAGCAGTATTTATTGAACATTTATGTGCACTAGTTTCAGTACAAAGATGAGAAAAAACACTCCTGCCCTCAGGAAGCTCCCATCCTAGGTGAGATAAAACTGAGGCATGGATTGTTAAATAACAGTGTGAGACATTACAGTTTCATTGTGCGGGTACCCGAGCAACTGTGCAAGGAATGGATCAGACTGAGTGTGATGGGGCTTCAAAGAAAAGGAAAGAGCATTAGAGGCTAAAACAGGAGGTAAGAGATGAGGCAGCAGAATCAAGCAGAATTTGAGACAATGAAGGAGGAAGGATGAGGCAGAGCATAAAGATGGGACACAGCAAGAGGTATTCTGGGTATCCAGTTTGAACCAGAGAAGATCAGAAGCAAGGTCAGAGAAATGAATTAAGGCAGCTTACGATAAACTTCAATGTCTTTTATTCCTGTAAGTGGAAATCAGTTGAATGTACTGAAAGAGTTAAGAACCTGGATATCAGAGCAAATGACAAATATAAACAAAAGACACTGTAGCCACAGTTTACCCCCCTGAGACTGAGGCACAGGAAAGCTAAGTAACTTGCCCAAAGTCACACAGCTAGTCAACGGTGGACTTACCTTAGGCCCAAGGCAGTCTGGTAGCAAAGCCCCACTACTGAACAGCACAGTCCAAGAAATAAAAATGTGTACATCAATATTCATAGCATCATTATTCATAATAGCCAAAAAGTAGAAACAAATGTCCACCAACTGATGAATAGATAAACAGAATGTCGTATATCCATACCATGGAATATTATTCAGCCACAAAAAGGAATTGATCATGTCACAACACGAATGAACCTTGTAAACATTACACTAAGGGGAAGAAGCCAGTCACCAAAACAAACAAACAAACAAACCCCACATATTGTATGATTCTATTTGTGTGAAATTTCTAGAATGGGCAGTTCCATAAAATAATAGATTACTGGGTGCCTATGGCTGCAGGAATAGAGAATAGGGAGTGATTGCTAATAGACATGGAGTTGTCAGGGGCTTTTTGGGACGAGAGGTGATGAAAGTGCCCTAAATTAGACTTTGTTAGTGGCTACATGATTATGTGATTATACTTAAAAAGACAAAAACAAAAAAAACACAAGTATAAAATTTAGGTGAGTACATTTTATAGTATGTGAATTATACTTCAAAAAAAAGGTGTAAAAACATTTGTAAAGCATCTAAGGTGACTGAGGGGTTTGGGTATGTATGGACAGCGATACCCAGGGACTCAGGGGAAACGTGACATGGAGTGAGTTAGGTACGGAGACGTGGAGTCTGTCAAGGGTCTGCGGACGGGCCAAGTCCCGAGCCGGTCCTTCTCTGAGAAACAAAATACAGAAGCCAGTGACCGCTTTTTCTCCTGCCAGGAGCTGACAGTCCTGTTGGCAACTTGCATGCTGTAGATTCCAGCCCGACTCCAAGGTAGACTGCCGGCTTTCTTGCTGGCCCAGACATGCTAGCACCAGTTGGTGAGGATGCGCTAAATGTGTTTTGCTTTGCTTTTGTTCTGCAGTTTTTGAAGAGCCGGAAGATCCAAGCAACAGGTCGTTTTTCTCTGAAATTATCTCTTCAATTTCGGACGTGAAGTTCAGCCACAGTGGGAGGTATATCATGACCAGAGACTATCTGACCGTCAAAGTTTGGGATCTCAATATGGAAAATCGCCCCATCGAGACTTACCAGGTACAAAGCACCTTCCACCCAGAGGTAGAGTGAGCCCTTCCTTTGTGGGTTCCAGGTCAACGTCTGCCTGCAAAGGCTTACAATGCAGGCGAGTAAAAGACATCTTGAGCCAATGGAACATGCAGAAATAGCAGGTAGGCACCCAGTGCAAGTCTGGCTAGATCCAGCCTAGAGAAAAGAGCAGGAACCGTGCCCTGAGGCCCAGTGTTTACAGGCTGGGGAGGGAGAGGAAGTGGATTTGGCAAGAGAGATGGAAGCAAAGTGCCAATGAGGTAGAAGGGAAACAGAGAAGAGTGTCCTGGAAGGCAAGTGGAGAAACTGTCTCAAGGAAAGAGGAAGCCACCAACTGCCAAGTCTAGTAAGAAAGGACTGAGACATGGCCACTGGAGTTAGTGACGTCTGAAATTAACGGCCACATGTAGGTGAAGTGGGAGGAGTCTGATTGGAGTGGGTTCAAGAGAGACTGTAAATTGAGGATGTCGGCATAAGGAGTACAGGTAACTCAAAGAATGCTGTTCTGAGGGGGAACAGAGCAATGGGCAGTCTCTGGAATGGGATACAGGATTCGGGAAGTTATCACAGCTCATTTTATGCTAATAGGAGCAAGCCAGGAGAGAGAGCTCACGGAAGCAGTCAGCTCTTTGAGGGAGTAGATTCCATTGCAGAAATGGCCTTAGATGAGACGGGAAGTTCATCCATCAAAGGAAAGAGAGAAGAGTAAACAGATGCAGTAAGTTTGTGAATTTTGTGATAGGAACATAGGGAAGGTTTCGTCTTAGTGCTTCTATTTACCAGTAAGATCAGAAGCAAGGTCATCAGCTGCATGAGAAGCAGAAGTGTAAACTACGCATCTGAGAGGGAACTGACCAGGGCAGTGTTGTCGGGTTGCTTGGGTGTCCTCTTGAGGTTTATTTTATTGATCTGAAGTGAGACTAAGCTGTATGTGTGTTTTTTTCCCCAGCCACATTCACCTGCTTGGTCTCAGAAAGTTAGATATAACCAGTGATGGGGTTTTTGCCAAATAAGTACAATGGAAGGAGGGAGAAAGGCAAGTCTGTTGAAGGTCTGTAGTAAGGGAGTGGTTGGAATGATGGTTTGCTGAATCTTTGCTGAATCAAAGGTGGGTAAGGAGGGAAATGGAGGAGTGATCGAAGCAGCAATGGAGTGATCCTTTGTTAAACAACTGCAGTCAGAGTAATGACAAGGCTCGTAAAAGGACCCAGGAAGCAAAGGACAGAACTGATTGAACTTGATTGAACTTGTCCTCTTCCTGATTGAAAAATCTGCTGCTCCAGAGGCTACTCCTGGGGCGGCTGGACTTCTGCCCTCGTGTGGCGAGGTGGGGTTAGTGCAGTGCTGCTCCTGTCTGAGGTCCTCAGTTCCTCGGACGTTATGCCATCAAACATGACTTTCTGCTACCCATCCTTCTTACAGTCATCAATGGTTCTGACTCCCTCATTCCTGGAAGCAATTCTTAGTGAGTCTAATATTCTGGTGTCTGTTACCTGGCCTCTTCATTTTCAAAGAGGAGGTTGAGGACTTAGATGACTGAATGAGATCCAGGGGTGCTAGAACAGGGTCTGGGGCCCAGGATTCAAGACCCAGGTATGTGGGTGAGGTACTTTGGCTACCCCTGGGGTTCAAGCTGCATCCCATGTATATTTAGGGTCTTACTGTCCCCAAGCTCCTACTCACAGCCCTTCATCTTCATCCCAGTTGGCTAGAGCCAACATGAGTGTCCTGCTCTAGCTGCACAAGACAATCCATCTGGTGTCGCAGCACTTAGAACTAGAACCTGAATGGGCGTGGCGCTGACAGAAGTGTGCCGGCTGGAGAGCCTTGGTTAGCAATCAGTACTTTTACGTTAGGGAAGAGCTTTTAGAACAAAGCTAGCTAGGTGTGACGTGGGATCATCAGCATTTAAGATCTTGGTTCTCAAACTGTTTAGCTAGTGGTAGACTTGGAAATCCTTTTTGTGGAACACTAATAGGTATCATAGCCCATGTACTGAAGTGAAATGTTACAAAAATTTAACCTGTTTTAGATGGCATATATCAAGCATTTTACTTACCATCTTTGATATGATATATAAGCGTAATATACCATACAAAAGTTGGTTTAAAAAAAAAACTGCACCTGGAACAGTGTGGGAAAAGATTGTGAGGACTGGTCCAGTAGAAAGACTAGTGCCTTCCCTGGGCAGGGAGCCAAGTGGTATTCCTGCAGATTTTCATGTATCCCTAACTGATCGTAAGCAGGAGGCTGTAGACTTGAGCTATTTTATGATCAGCTATTTTCAAGTCTACCTATAAACCAGGGGTTGGCAAATGGCAACCTGTAGGCCACATCCAGCACCCCTATCTGTCTTGGTAA
Source organism: Camelus bactrianus (assembly GCF_048773025.1). Classification (NCBI taxonomy): domain Eukaryota; kingdom Metazoa; phylum Chordata; class Mammalia; order Artiodactyla; family Camelidae; genus Camelus; species Camelus bactrianus. The sequence continues at coordinate 104,709,070 of NC_133541.1, read as the reverse complement.
AAGAAGTTTTACTGAAACCCAGCCCCACCCGATCATTTACAGATTGTCTGTGGCCGCCTTCATGCTACAGTGGCTGAGTCATCATGACAGAGATCATCTGGCCCACAAAGCTTAAGAGATTTACTAGAAGAACAAAAAATCGTCACCTCGCTAGGCCTCAGAGTAGTCTAGTAACTCCGCAGCACTCGGCCTCCACAAGCGCGTGATTTGATGACCACTGCGTAGGGAGAGTCGGTGTCAGGACGGCCGTGCTCCAGCTAGTAGGAACCTAGAAGAGAAAGAGTATTTGAAACATGAAGAGAGAAGCCTCACATAGGATGAGTTTTAAGGTCTCTCTTACTCTGCTCTTTAGATGTTCGCGTGTATCTCGCCTTATTCTCTCCTCTGACGCAGAAAACTCCATGTGCTTTATAACAGAGCGTGTATGTGACACGCCTCCACCAAGGAGGATCTTTTCCTGCAGATGCCCTTTAACTGGAAGTGGTTAGGAGCCTCTCAGGACTTCGATGCTACAGAGAAGAGAATAATGGCTCAGACTAGGTTTTCCCTTTGAATCCACCTAGACTTTTCTCTCTTATTTTCACTTTTATCTCCTATTTTCTTTTATTGAATTATGGTCAGTTTACAATGTGTCAATTTCCAGTGTACAGCACAATTTTTCAGTTAGACATGAACATACATATATTCGTTGTCACATTCTTTTTCACCATGAGCTACCACAAGATCTTGTATATATTTCCCTGTGCTATACAGTATAATCTTGTTTATCCACTCTGCATATGCCTGTCAGTATCTACAAATTTTGAACTCCCTATGAGCGATTTCATATGGTATTTTTCTTTCACTTTCTGGCTTACTTCACTTAGAATGACATTCTCCAGTGTAGCTGCAAATGGTGTTATGTTGTCGGTTTTTATGGCTGAGTCATATTCCATTGTATAACATACCACATCTTTACCCAGTCATTTGTTGATGGACGTTGAGGCTGTTTCCATGTCTTGGCTAGTGTAAATAGTGCTGCTGTGAACACGGGGGTGCAGGTGTCTTTTTGAAGTAGGCTTCCTTCTGGCTATATGCCCAGGAGTCTCCTAGACTTTTCTCTCTTAAGGTTTATTAATAAAATGAGTTATTGGTGCTGCAGCTCCTGTAATAACTGACCCACACTTCCAAAGCACACATTTTCACATGTATCACTAACCTGTGATATTCCTTTAAGATAAAAATGCCAAAGGTGAGTGCCCAGGGCTGGCAGGGGAGAGCCAGCCCGGACAGGGCAGGACAGGGGGATGGTGGGCACTCTCTCTCTCCCCAACCTGAGATTGACTGAAAGAAACCACACAAAAACTATCTGCTTCATGATTCCAATTACATAAAATACACAAGGAATTTTCTAAAATACACAAACAAGCAGAACTATAATGTTTCAGATACATACTTAGTGGTCACACCACTAAGAAAAACAGGGAAATGGTTATTATAAAATTAAGGACCATGGTTATCTTTGGGCAAAAGGACTCACTCAGAGCAGGCATTCAGGGGACTTCTGGGAAGCTGGCACAGAACCCATTTACCATTTTAAAGGATTTCCCTTTATAATAATTCACTAACTTCTACATTAGTTCGGTTCAATTTTCTGTCTTATGTATTTCACCTTTTGAAAGATTTTCTTAAAAGCTAAGAGAGGCACTCAAACACCCTGACACCCCAGTCCCCATTTTTTTATTTTTACGGGCACACAGCTCCCACTCAGCTGTACACATAGTGTGGCTGCTTTCCCCCTCCAAGGGCAGAGTGGGGCAGTTACACTGAGGCTGTGTGGTCCACGAGGTGTAAGTATTTACTATCTGGCTCCTGACAGGAATTTGTCAGCACAGACTCAGTCCTCTCTCTGTGCTAGGACTACCTCTGTTCCGCTTTGTTCAAGAATTCTTAATGCTGATTGGAGATCTTCAACAAGCGGAGGTAGCCCTGTAAACAAAAGTCTCCTTCCAAGGCAGATCCGAGCCACTTCCAATACGCCCAGACTGTGGCAGGAGAGGAACACAAGTACAGAAACGTACAGAAACAGTCTACAGCCTCGTTCCCGCGCTCAGGGCACATGCCTCACCCTTGCTCCGCGCTTCCCGCCTCCAGTGCCAGGAGCCCGCTGCCGCTGGGCTTCCCTGCCGCCGTAGCACTGAGCAGGTACCCTGATGGGGCCCAGCGCTGTTTGGGAAAATGAGAATAAACGTGGAAGTAATTAATTTGCAGAGTTAGAAATACTTACACTGTCCAAATAACTCAGAGAGCTTTTCAAATACCCCAAACATCTAATGCAACATGGAATGAATCTGACCTCCTTTCTTCATGCAGTCCTAAGCCCACAGCTGAGCCTCTGAGCTCAGCATCCAAAAGAACCCTGGGGCTCAGGGAGGAGAGGGGCCTGGGCTGCAGGACAGCGGCCACTGAACCCCTGCTCTCCACCCAAAGTCAAACAGTGCTTTTCATAACGTCCCTCTGCCTTCACGCAATTCCAGCTCCCTCTGGGCCTCACTTCAGTTCATTATCACAGCTCCTGTCTAGGACTGAGACTCCACATAAGGTGAGGCCGATAAGGCGGAGCAAGTGGGAGGCAGATGACCAGAGACGGCAAGAGGCCGTGCCCCAGATCCCAAGGCTCGTGGCCCCTCTGCTCTCTTTCCTATGTGATGTCACCCTGTACTTCACGCTCCGCTAAAGTGAAGAGAAGGGCAATAGCGACACAGTGAGATGAGTTTAGACGAGAAATGAGACTTTATGCATAAAGCACATGGCTAATCACTATTTCTACCTAGTATAATTACCAGTGCCTACCGGCAAGTCCAGGAGGAACTGGAAACTGAACCCTATTCCTACTCTCTGAGCCTTAACCATCTGCCTATTTGCCATCTGCACCTGAGTTGCTGAATGTAGCTAGAAAGTTACCCAAATATGCTGACCAATTTCATTTAAAATTCACATCCTTTTGTCTCATTTCTAGAAAAAAAAAGTGACTAATGAACTTATTTACAAAACAGATTCACAGACAGAGAACAAACTTATGGTTACCAAAAAGGAAAGCAAAGGGAAGGAGGGATAAATTAGGAGTTTGGGATTAGCAGATACAAACTACTTTATATAAAAGAGGTAACAAGGTCCTACTGTACAGCACAGGGAACTGTATTCAATGTTTTGTAATAACCTATAATAAAAAACATGTGTGTATATATGTACTTATGACTGAATCACACTGCTGTACACCAGAAACTAACATTATAAAACAACTATACTTCAACTTAAAAAAATTTTTAATAAAAAATACAATTCACATCCAACAATGTCAAGCAGCCGTTGGTGCCTTCCAAAAATCCTGCACTGTTCCCCAGCCATTCCCCCCACTCCTCACTCTCAGCTGATTACCTTGCTTCCTATTTCACGGAAACAGAGACAGGGGAGACCCGCAAACCCCAGGGCCGTGCCAGCCACACCCACGTCTATGGGACAAGCGCCCCCCGCGGAGACATGTCCAAGTTATCAAACCCCAAAAGGAACATGCAGACTCCATCCTCCCACTTGCTCAAGAGAGACCCAGGAGCCATCTTGACTACTGTTTCCTCTCCACGCTTCACAGTTGCTCCACCCACAAGCCCACTCGGCTCTTCTTTCAAATACGTCGAGAATCTGACCACCTCCCCACCTCTGCTGTCTCCCTGGTTACGACTGCCCTCCCTGCCTGCGGCCCTGCACTCGCACCCTCTGTCACAGCATAGCAGGCTCAGCGATCTCAGGACGTTACACAGAATGAGGGACCAATGTGAACTGGTCAGCACACGCTGAGGCCCCCACACCCCGCTCACTGCAGCGGCTCCACCCCCCTACCCCCAGGACACGTGCCATTCCCTGTGCTGGGAAAGCCTCCCCCCAAGGCCACTGAGGTGCCTTCATTTCCTTCAGGCTTCTGCTCCAATGCTCCTTTATCAGGTGAACCCTTGACTACTCCCTCTGGTATAAACTATACCCCCAGGTCTCCCAATCCTTTTTTCCATGTTTTTTTCCCTCTGATTTTATCGCCATCTGAAATATCTCACATATTTACTTGGTTATACAGTCTCCTCCCCCACACCCCAAGGAGAAGAGCACCCCAAGGGTTTTCTGCTCACTGCTCTATCTCAAGTACACAGCATGCCTTTAATACCTGTTGGTCGAATAAAAGTGCACAAATGGTGTCCTCTGGCGCCTGTGCGCAGGTCAGCGTAGAGAACAGGCATCTCGCACTTAGCGGACCCTCCTCTGTGCCACCATCTACGTCAGCAAGCCTGTTTAATCCACACTAGCCAGGTGTGCAGCTCACTACCCCATCTTTCTGTGCTGCGGCTGGAAGGGGCCATCCATGCCTGGGTTCAGACCCAGGGCCATCTGATTCAAGGCACACTGGCACTGAGATAAGTAACAGTTCACATCCAAAGAGAAGCTACTCACAGGGGAACCACTTTTAACAACAACTGATCTCCTCCTGTGTTTCCACCCCCACCAGGTGCACGACTACCTCCGCAGCAAGCTGTGCTCGCTCTACGAAAATGACTGCATTTTTGATAAATTTGAGTGTGTGTGGAATGGGTCAGACAGGTAAGAAAGGTCTGTGTGGCTGGGAACCTTCCAAAGGTGCACTCTCTCCTTGCTGGCCCTGGGCCGTGTACCCTAAGCCGGCTGCAACTAAACAGAAATCAAAATCGGGCCTCCAGGGCCAGCAGGAAGGCTGGCGTGGGCCGCTGGAGGACCCTTGAGGTCAGTCCTGGAAAGAAGGGAAGGATCTCTGAGACCCTTGACTCCTCTTTCAAGACCAGCACAGGTGACCATTTACCCTCAAAAAATCCTACCTTTTACACACAGGACATTCCCAGCGCTAGGTCAACAGGTCGAAGTGAAGCTCCACGGGCCGCTTTCCAGCGTGAAGCGTTCAGATTACTGCAAAGCTTGTGTTCTAGATGGAGAATTACCCCTTGAAGCTGGCAGGACAGACCTGCTGGCCAAAGGCCCTGGTGGCTCACTAGCTGCATTCTAGCAACCTCACGTATCACATGCCCTCCACGTGATGTATCACTGTTTTAAGGATGTTAATTTCAACAGGACTTCATATGACCGCCCTAGTTTTGCCTCATGTAACACATACAGCTGATTCTTGACTTCTGGGAGAACTAAGCACCGACCACCACGGGCTGGTCCTTGACCAAAGCGGCACCAGCGAGAGGGCCTGGAAGCCCAGAAATGCCACCATGACGACGCACTTGGAGACCGGCACTTCTACTGAGAGCAAGCCGGCCCTCTCTGACCCTTGTTGCGCTGTCTCTGCTAATGATCCAAAATGAGCTTCGCAGGCCTGGAAGGGGTCACCGCGTCATACCACCCAGCGGGGAGAGGGCACAGGGCAGACAGCAAAGCCACTGTGCCATGTGAACAAAAGCCCCGGAGGAGAGAAGAAGCTACCCCAGCCCTACTACTTCACTTATTTTTACTTATATATAATGTATTCATTTATTCATGATTTATAATTAATAGGTTTTCTTTGTATTTGTGATTCTTACTGTTCCGGTTTCCCTTCTATCTTAACTAAGATTCAAAAACTACTTACCAGGCACTCCACACACATCACATGTTTTTCAATCCTGACCACAATCTGAGAAGGTTGGTTTCATCAACCCCATTTTACAGTTGAGGAAACTGAGACTCAGCCCAGTCAAGTAACCTGCCCAAGCTCAGAAACTAGTAAGTAGTAGCGACAAGAAGAAGTTTGAGTCTGAATCCCAAAATCACCATTCTTTCCACAACATTACAATTTCTTTCCATAACCAATAACCAAGAAAATGTTATTCTTGGTCTAGATGAAGTTGAGATTTTTTTTTCCCCAAAAAAGACTCCCTTACTTTTTAAAAACAACTCGGGTCGTGTTGAGGGAAACAGTTCAGTGCGGGGGACGCAGTGAGGCCAAGTGGCTGAATATTTGTGCCCTGGACTCTGGCAGATGTGAGCTGGAGACCCGTTTTAACCACTTGCTAGCCGTGTGACACTGGACAAGTCACTCACTTTCCCCTTCTATGGGATGATAGAAGAGGAAATGAGATCCGGGGTAAAATTTTTGTTTACTCTCTTCCCGAGTGAGACCATGACGGCCTCCATTTTTTTCAGCTAAGTTTTCAGAGAAAGCCAAATTTTGAGCTAGTTCTTAGCAGGGGGAGAACACAGGCAGGTGCACGTGCTGTACTGTCGACACCCCTCCCGCGGTGCTGATGTGAGAGAACCTTGGCACAGAATCCTGCTGTGAATATGCACGATACACTGATGGCTGTCTTCAATGTTCCTACTCTCCTAACTTCCCTCCAGTCTCAGAATCCTGAGGTGAGGCAGGTAGGCTGAGATCCTTAAAACCATCTGACTTATTTATGGAGCCAAAGAACCAAAGAAATCTACTGATAAATAACCAGGGTTATCACTGTCCTTCATTTCCAAACCAAACAGCTTGTTGCTCTTAGTGACTCCAAAGACACTCAGCAGTCACACTGCAACGCCTACTGCAGTTTTTGATTTGTTTGTTTTCAACAGAACGTACAGTGCCCTAAGCTGGCCACAGCGTGCTGTGATTTGCTATACAAAGTCACGACAGAGATGTGCTCCTGCCTTTGTCTACAGCACTCACTCACTCACTCCCTGTTTCCTCTCTGCCTGCAGTGTCATCATGACGGGCTCCTACAACAACTTCTTCAGGATGTTTGACCGAAACACCAAGCGTGATGTTACTCTCGAGGCCTCGAGGGAAAACAGCAAACCCCGGGCTATCCTGAAGCCGCGCAAAGTGTGCGTGGGAGGCAAGCGGAGAAAAGACGAGATCAGTGTTGACAGTCTGGACTTTAGCAAAAAGATCTTGCACACAGCCTGGCATCCTTCAGAAAACATTATAGCAGTGGCGGCTACAAATAATCTATATATATTCCAGGACAAGGTTAACTAGGAGGACAAGTTATTACTTAATCATCTCACATACTGAATACTAGTCAAACACGTTTTTAAATGTTTCTTTGGGTGTTCATTTGATGCATCGACTTTAATTTCCCTAAGCAGGAAGCAATTGGAATAGAATTCAGTGGAGTCCAACTTTCCCAGATCCCCGGTACTGAAACACTTCTGCCAAACCTGATAGGTTCTGGGACACTTCTGTTTAGATTTGACAGCTGCCAGCTAACAGTAATTCCTCCATAGTTGACTTGAATTTCTGATGCTTTTATTGCCCCGTTTTCCTCTGGTGGGTCCAGTGTTTTGTTTCTAGATGTCTGCTGAGATAAAATGAGGTTGTCTGTAGTATTTAAAGAGAAAAGAGGTAAGTTTTTTTTTAATTAAGCAATTCCATTTGATTGAAAAAAATTCAACAAAAAATAAACACTGTTTACTCTATCTACTCTTAGAGAAATTCTTGTTTTGTGAAAAGTCAGAACCAGTCAGCATCTCCTGCCCCTACAGTCTTTTTTTTTCCTTCCTGTTTTCCATTTTCTTTTGAACAATTTTCTTTGAGCCAGAGATTGATTCACAAGGCTGTAACGAGTATGCCATGTGGGAAGGGACAGGCCACACCAACCCAGCCATTTTTTTTTCTAAGCGCCATAGAAACAGCCTGAGAATTTGGCTGAGAAACACCATGAATGCTTCAGGGGATGTAAAGAGAACACTTTCTGCACAGGGCTTCTCAGAGTCGGCTTGGCAAGGCCACGTGAGGCCAGATTCCATCAGCTCTTGCTTTTTATCATTTTAAATGGCTCCTCTTACACATTCCTTGGCTTTTTCCCGTCAACCTTTTCCAGCCTATTTATTCCAGTGACTGCTAAAGGCCGAGTCCTGGTTGTTTATCACCTGGCATTCTAAATGCAGCAGTAAAGTGGGAGGCCGAGGCAGCACCCTTGAGTCCCCAAGAAAGGCAGGTCTGTTCTTTCTGGGTGTGCCTCCGAAGCGGTGTCCCCCCATCCCCCACAACCTCTTCTTGGGTTTCGTAACCAAAAGTAACAATCCATCCGTCTCCACTGTAGCAAGAACAAAAATGGCCAATTAAAAAAATGCTGCTTTGTACAGTCTCACCGAATGCTTCTAACTCCCCCTAAGCTCACCCTCTGGAAAAACAGGCCAGTGGGCTCTCCTCCTACAGAAACAGAGTATGGGGGGACCCAGCCACTGATGTTGAAGTGACGGCTGCTTCCACCTGTAGGGGCCGGACCATCCTTCCCCCGAGATAAGGGTTCGGACATGTAACCTCCAGCAGGTTCTCTGCAGCACACCTCTGGGAAGGAGACTAAATGAACTCGGAGGACGTAGAAATGTGAAGCAGAGGCTCGGGGAGGAGATACTCAAAGCCGGGCCTGGGCCTGTGTCTCCATTTCTGTCCTGGTGACTCATTTTCTCTGACTTCCATTTGTGAATAGGAAATGGCTTGAGATGAGAGCTTTCCTTTTAAAGAGAGATTTTCCTTGGCGTTGTATATTTATTATAAGTCCCAACTTTCAAGTGTAGTTTGTTTTGGAAGAGAAAAAATATAGTGTAAGAACCATATTTCAATTCTAAGCTACTATCCATTTCATAAAAGCTCTTGGGCAAGGAAATAACTATCCACTTAAGTGAGCACAATTTTGTAAGATGTGGCTCAATTTTCAAAACATGAAAAAGCACATCTCAAAATTGAAGGCTCACCTGGGTGAAGATATGCCTTTCTTCTCCGTGTTCATCTTCCCTGCGATGGAAGCCCTGGTGAAAACTCTTCGGGCAGGATTCCTGGCCTATGGGGAACCATGTTCTTGGAGGAGACCTGAGAGCATCAGAAGCTTCTCCAACTCAGAGAATGGGGAGCTCAGGATAGGCAGAAGGACCAGTGGGTTACTGTCCTGAGTTTCCTATCACCTTCCTCACGGCCTTGTCTCTTCTTTGAGATTCCACTCCTGTGACTGTACCAGGTGACCGTTGGGACACATCACTGTTGCCTGAACTTAAGCATCAACCCACCTCTGTACTGCTACTAATTTCACATTTAACTCACCTTTCTTAAAAGCAAGGCTGAGCATCCTCCAAAGAAAGAATATTCTTGAAATGTCACTTTTAATGTTTTGTTGTAACATTAAGATAATCACATAGCCATTAATGTAACAAACATGCACTCATGCCCCACCTACAGTCATTTTGTGGTGCCCAGGGCGCATGCTTACCAAACTTCGGGACACTGAGTCACTGATCCCACAGAACATTTTAGCCTTTGGAGGCACTGGAGACTCTCCATGGACAATGGTTCTGCACACACTGGAGTCCAGGGTGTTCCCAGGGCACAGACGTAAACGGTTTCGGGTATGGCTTTCAAGGGCTCACAGGCCCCTACAGCCTATCCACGGCCTCCATTTCAAGGCCCTTACACAAATCCAACAGCCTCAGCACGTAGATGTGCAGTCTGAGATCCAGACAGTGGGAAGAATTTGCAAAAGCTTTTGGCGCTAAGAGCAGAGGGCTGCCATCCTCCCCTTCACCCCAAAGGATGCCTGAGAGCAAACATCCAAACTTAAACGGAAACACCAGGCACCAACCCCTCCCACCATGCTTCAACCATGCCCTGCTCTGCGCCAGACATGTAAGTAGGTGTTTACAGCTGCGCTCTCCTTCCGCCCCAGGGCTGGTGATTTTCTCAGCGGGTGGCACCTAGAAGCCAGTCCCTTCTCCAGCTGACACTCAAAGCTACTTGAAAGCTGACTTGCCACGTTTTCAACACTTTGCTGGGCTCTCAGAACCCTGCTCTACCTTAACTTTACCCGCAAGGCCTGCAGCATGGTCGGAGCCATCAGGTTACACTGAAGGATGTCAGGTGACTTCCTGGAAACAGGACTCGCAGCTTCTTGAGCTGTGGTTAAGCTCATCCCAATGCAAGAGTCCGTTCCTGACATTTTAACAAGCAGTTTGAAAGCTGGACTTTGGCAGACATCCATGCTTTCTCATCCAGAGGAGGAAGATGAGTTGGAAACATAGAAGGAAGACACAAGGCAGCACGAAGCACTGGGATGTACAGAGATGAATGGGCAGTAGGAGCCAACTGGCTTCATAATTCCTTAGTGTCTGGCTCCTGCCTTAACTCTTCTACTGGTGGAAAAAAGTCTCTAAACCTCTCATTGGCCTTGGAATTAACTCAACCGTACCAACAGGCATCAGGCAACCAGCATGTGTGAGGCGGAGCAACTGTCAGGCGGCACAAAGATGCGGCTAAAGGTCTTCTAGCTCACCGACCCGATGAACTAAGTGAGCTGTGTCCAGTGCGTTTCCTTTCAACACTCCAGGGCCAGTTGCAATAAAATCTAGACCCTCAAATGCTCAATCGCCGACAACATGGAGACCATTTCTCTTCCTTCAAACCTGCAGAGTAACTACCGAAAGCTTCCTTCCTACCTGCCCCCCACCCTGGGCCCCATTCTTTTTTCAGCCCCTCTGCTGCCTGCCCGCAGGGCTCAAGCAGGCCCTAGGAGGCTCACCACCAGTGCTTTGGGGGTACACTAGAGTCCACAGTCTGAATGAAAGAACCCTTCCCAATTTGTCCCCTTCCATTAGGGGTATGTATAGATAAGGCTGGCGTGTTTTAAAAAATACCCCCCAAGACACAGCAATTCCCCCGAGGCACCCCTGAGACACATCCACACTGCAGCCTGACTCTGTGCCTCTGCCAGACCTTAACCACCCCTTCCCTCTGGACTTCTAAGTCAAGTCTTGGTTTCCCTGGGGATGATTTGCCCCGTCAATGGAAACACAGAACCAGGAGACTGGAAATCCCGGTCCTGCTCCTGGCTCTGCTGCTAAGTAACCGGGGAACTTCGGCCCGCCACTCAGCGCCTGCTCAGCCATGTTGCCGAGAAAATGGCTAGAGAGCCATCTGTCCTCACTTAGGGGTGATCAGGAGAGACACAAGACATTCATTTACTTACAACCACACTGGTAAGTCTAAAGGACCGCAGACAACAGCAGCAACCATCACTGAGGACGTGTGAGCGATGTCTCAGCGTCTTCCCTTGACCCCATGAGATCAATGCCAGTGTTATTCCCACTTTGCAAATGAAGAAATCGACTCAAGTTTTCAACGTAGCCAAAGGCAGACAGCCAGTAAATGACGGAGCCGGGACTCCAACTCATGGAATCAGACACTACAGCCAGAGTTCTTAAAATACTGGTTCTAATATATGACAGTACGTCACATTTCCTGAGTGCTTACTATGGGCCAGGTTTTGTGCTACAAATCTCACATGCATTAAATTCATTTACCATTCTCCCCCCCAAAACAAAAACTCTAGAGGCACATGCTGTTACTGTTCCCATTTTACACATAAGGAAACACAGGATATAACCTGACTAACTTTATATAGCTCAGAAGGGACAGAGCCAGACATTTTGGTCAAAGTTCTTACCCTCTCTCCCCATCTCATATTATAGATATAGATGGAAGTCACCCACTAGAAAACAAACAGGTTCCGGTGATGACCCGTAAGCTCATCGACATTAAACACCTACTGAGTGCCTGGTACGTGCCGGGCAGCCAGGCCCCAGGCAGGGGGTAGAGTGCCCGAGGTGTGTGAGCCCCCGGCCCCCGCCCCCGCCCCCGCCCCCTAGGAGATGGCAGCCGTACAGGAGCAGCGTGGATGCTGTAAACGAGCATTCACAGTACAACGAGGTGTGTACCAAATGCAGAACTAGTACAGAGAAGGAAGCAGCTCATGAATGAGGACTGCTAAGAAAAAGGTTTTCAGGATAAGTGACATTTAAGGGTTTTATTGCAGTTCACACAATGAACAAAGCATGATATGCATTCACGTAGAGAAGAACATGAATGATGCACTGCAGGAAGGATGGAGATGGCAGGAGAGCAAGAAGCCTGTGTTTAAAATACGTTTCCCACTTGCCAGAACCAGCCTACCCCTTCTTTCTTTCATTCATCCAATACTAAATATTTATTAAGCCCCATATCCAAGTACTGTATTTAAATGTATAACAGATAGAAGGAAGAAAAGGAAACCAATAGTTAAGGACACATTTTGCAGCAGACATTGGGCTAGGCACTTTTTTATATCATTACCATCGCCTGGTGGCTAAATACATTATTCCATTGTTACAGGTGATCAACAGGCTCAAAGGGTTAAGTGACACAGTCACCGAGACACAGCCAGAGGTTTTATCTACATCTGCCCTGATCTAGAGCTGGCACCTCTTTCAAGGTAATGCACAGCTACCTTGTCCTTTTTTTCTTCATGAGTGAGAACACTCACAGACCATCTGTCTGCGACCAAATATTGCCTGACAGCTGACCAGGAAAACAAATTTGGTCTGTCACCAAAGCAGAGAGTAAAGTCACGTGGCTCACAGAGGTCTCCAACCGCTGATTCTGACCTTATTATTACTGTTTAACTGTTCCCCAATTTAGATCTTCCACGCCCCATTGGTTAAACTGCTGGTGGCAGAACCAAGGTGATATGCTATCTCTGCTGATTCCTGCCTCGGATGCTGTCAAAATAATGATTCCTGCAGGGCCAGGAACAGGGGTATAGTGACTGCCAGACTCCCAGTCCACCCCCTACCCCCACTTCCTTGAAAAGTCCACCTATGTCTCTTGGATGGAAGGCTCCCAGCAGAGCCCCTCCTGTCCACCCATCTCAGAACTCCCAGTTGCAACCCCAGTCACTTGGTTTGCTGCACTGGGTCTGAATGACTGTGGACAGAGCCTTTCTCCTGAACTCATCTGTGTGCAGACACCTAGAGACCACAGAGAAGTGGGATGAGCCCCGAGCACTGTGATTCTTGCTCTGGCTGGCTTGTGCTACAGTCCCTCCCAGCCAGAGCACTAAATTTTTGTGGAGATCAAAGAGAACCCCAGGGAGGCTGGAGTAGAAGTGAGGGAAGGAGGCTGTCTCACTGGCCAAAGGAAAGCAGTATTTTGGCATTCTATTCTATTCTCTCAGCTGGCCATTATCCATTCATTCATTCACTCATTTATTCATTCACTCAATACACACTGAACAACTGACCATGCACTACCTGCCAAGCCCTGTGCCAGGGGGTCTGGGGAAGCCGTGGTGACAGTCCCTGTCTTCACTGGGCTTCCAGGTCATGGGAGATATGGCAAACTCCCAGGCAATGTAACAGAGTATCTTGGTTAAGAGCCCTGATGCTTGCCTGGATTGAAGGCTAAGCTCCACTACTTGTAAGGTGTTGGACCCTTGACAGATTAACCTGTGTCTCAGTTTCCTTACTGATGAAATAAGGGTAAAAATGATACCTATCTCCTAAAATTTCTGTGCAGATTCCTGACAATAAGCAGTCCATGAAGGTTCCTTGCTCCTGTTTTCCTAGTGCTGAGAAACAGCATGATGTGTGCCCTCATGGGTATCTCAGGTGCCAGGAGAATACAGAGCAACCCCACCTCATCCAGACTGCAAGCTCCCCAGAGGATGGGATTCCTAAGGTAAAACCAGAAAGTTAAGTAGGAAATGCGCTGTCCAGAGGATAAGAGGCCAAGAGTGTTCCAGGCATCAAGATGTGTGAAGGCAAAGGGGCACGTGGTGTACTTAAGAAAATTACAATATTCTGTTATGATGGATGGGTAAAAAACAGGAATGCGACCAACAGAAGCCAGGGGACATAAGGTCAAGGGACAGTAACGCGTGATATGAAAAATACCATTGAATGGCCTCAGTGAGGTTCACACATCACGGATTCTCCAATAGCGAGGCTATGAGCCACTCGACAGAATAATTACAGTTTCCGTAACATAGCAAATATGAATGGTCCAGGCACGGGGGATATCCTGAGAAACTCAGGTCAACTGTCAGGTCCTCAGATTGGCCTTTCCTAACTCCCCAACCTGCACGAGGACCAAGGCATTCTCTATTCCCCAAAGCATAGAGAACAGTCTGGCTCATAGTAAGTGCTTAATAAATGTATGTTGAATGAACAAATAAATGAGTGAGGAAGACAGGCACAGGCGTGAAACCCTTAGGGAGCTTACACGATGAGCAGTGTGCCCCTGGGAGTGTGAGTTAAGGGAGGTTTGGTCTACAGCATCACAGGACTGCTCAGAGGAGTCAAGAAATGAAAAAGAAAAAAACGGAGAGCCAGTGAGCCAAGACGCATTCAGAGCGAGCGACCGAGCTCAGACTGCAGCGCCAGTTACCAGAGCATATGTATCCCTGCCTGATGCATTGCCCTCCCAGCAGCAGTCAGCCTTCTGGGACCTCGCAGAGCATGCAAAAAGGCTGACAGCTTACAATCAATACCATGTTCACCGATGCAGCGAGCAGCATTATCACATCCAAGATATTACCCCCACCTCCCGGCTCCGGCACTAAATATTCCCCATAACAAGGCTAAGGGAAGTGACAAGAGCTATTATTTTCAGCCTTCCCACTTGGAAGCAAGAGGTGAGGCAGACCTTCCCCAGATGTTCTTAGGGGAAGGCAAGCCAGTTCCCCAAAGAAAGCGCTCAGCGCTGAGCCCAGACCTGATACAGCAGGACAGGGATGGGAGAAGATTAGCATTTTCATTTGCCTGGGTGTCCACAACATAGGGGAGGCTCTGTGGGCAGCTGAGAGGCACGACAGTGAATTAGAAGGGGATGGATGGTGAGGTTGGCGGGGGACATGTGAGGTGTGAATGCTGGATTTCATTCTACATGCCCAAGTCACTCTAATAAAAAAATTAAAAAAAAAAAAAAACCTGACTCCCCCCTCCCAGTTTGGCTTTCTTATTTCAGCTTCTCTGACTGTGGCGTAATTGAAAGTCATATTTCATCTGGGCTAATGATTTCCAACTCTAGGTGCAGGTGGCTTATGAACAGTCAGCCCGAATTTATCAAAGAGATCAGCCAACAACTGCATGTTAAACAGCACCTATTTCCTAGCAGGGGAAGTGGACCGGTCACGTTCCATTGGAGCCACAACCCAGTACTGCTGCCATGTCCACGGAAGCATGGCTCATTCATCTCCGATGGGACACTAACAGGAAGACAGCCAGGGCTAGGACACTAGGATGGTCTTATTTCTTAACTCCGAGGTTGAGAAATTTCTTTAATGGCAGGCTCCATTTTTCAGCCCCTCATTTCCTCTCTGACTAGATGAAGGCTGTCGCTCTTATTTGTCATATTCTTTGGGGAAAGAGGCAGAAAGGTGAGTTAGTTATATCTGGGATGGTTCTGGAAAGAATCAGCTGAAACTCAAAGCTGGGTATATTCGTGGAAGATGTGACAAACATCATAGAGGCTTATGAAGTGTCCATCACGGAACAAGAAAGCTCAGTTCAAAAGCTAACAGCTTCCAAAGTACAGAAAGAAATGGAACGTGGTTCAAAGCTGTCCTTCAATTTGACCAGCACAGCAAAGGTTAAGTAACTATCAGTCTCAGATGATGCCCCGAGAGGGACATAGGGAGGCTCCCGTGAGGGCAGTCATTATAGCTTTCCCGTCTTCTCCAGCATTAAACACATGATGGATTCTTCTTAACACAACGTCACACACACACGGCCCCAACATCCCACTGACTGACTCCCCTCTCTGAGAACCCTCCCTGAATTTGTGATCCTTCCTTTTGGAATGGTGGCTGCTTCCCAGCTGCTTAAGGACATAACCTGGAAACAAATGCTGTAAAAATGTTTTATTGTATTTTATATCAGGACTGGAGATCCATTTACAAATTAAAATCTGACTGGCTTGGTTGATAATAAACTTTTATGACTCTACATAAGATTGTAACAACTTCTCTTTTCACCTGCTGGTTATATTGCTCAGTCACAACGACACTTGGGTGAAATAACTGTCCTAGAGATGAGCAATAATTGAACATTCCTGTTTGTGGACACACTTCAATTTGCCCTGGCACCTTCACAGCCAGAGGAGTGGAGTGAACTGCCCAAGGGTACACAGGGTTGCTCCCAGCCCAAGCCCGAGACCAGGTCTTTTGAATCTCTAAGATGAGCCTCATTTCATTGCTGCTTTGACATTTTTCTGTGTGCCTAAAATCAGTGGGTCTACTCCCACCTAGAGTGACGGTCTTGATGAGCTGCTTTAACTCCTATTCAAGGAGCACTCAGCACTTCTGTCAGCGGTACCGGAGAGTTCCGCAAGTGACGCTGGGAGAACGCCCTCACACCAAGGTTCACTGGGGTGCGTGCCGGCACAGAGTCACACAGGTGGACCCACGGCATTTATTCACTACATTACATATTATTTACCTACAAGATTAAGTGCTGTGCATTTTTTGCCTTCCTTCAGAGCTCTTCACCAATTATTGACACCTGGCCACACAGAGTAAGCTACATAATCATGGCATAATTCCTGTCCTCAAAGAACATAGTCCAACAGGAAATGAAATTCCAAAAAGTGACTTCAATATAACCCGGTTAATGTAATGGCAGAGATATGCGTGAGTTATGGAGGGTGTGCAGAGTTACAGAATCCGATCTCCTGGGGGAGATAGAAATGGAGATCAATCCTAAAGGAGGATGAGGCAGCCACATGACCACGAACATGAGCAAAGGCACGTGGCTGAGAAGCCCCACCTGTCTCTGAGCACTGCCAGCAGGTTGATTTCAGTGAAAGGAAAGACTCTTGGTTAGCACTGGCTCAAGTGCTGGTGAGGGAGCAGGGCCCACACTGCACAGGGCCATCCAGAGAGCTTAGACATCACTCAGCAGCCAAGGGAGCAAGACTGGAAGATGCTAAAGAGGAGAACTGACATAGAATTGTATTTCCGAAGACCATCTTGGCAACTGTGTAAATGACACATTTGAAGTAGACGAGATTGAAAACAGGAAGCTGTTGAAGTGGTCCAGGAAAGAGACGAGTGCCTAAACTGGGGATCGATATAACTTAGAGAATGACTTGATGAAAGCAAAGACAGAAGTTAATAAAGATGCCCAGGTGGATAGCTAAGATGACAAGCAATGGCATGAACAGAGTTGGAGATTAAAGGCATGGGACAGTAGGGTTTAGCCGGAGGAAAAGATAAAGGAGTCTAACTGGGGACATCGGGAGTTTGAGGAGCTCGTGAGGCAGCCAGGTGGAGAGAGAATCCCGACAGACATCGAGATAAAAAGACTTATGACCGAGATGCCACTGATATGCTGGAGAGTTAATTACTAGTGTGTTCTGGCCTTTATGGAGAGGGTTACATGGGAGGACATAGAGTGAGACTATGTTAGCTGAGCAGAGGGCCCTGGGGAACAACATGTTAAGGAACAGACAGTGGTGGCCACCCAAAGCTAGAGAAGGAAGCATCAGAGTCACGACAAGAATCATGGGCAAAGGATACCATGGAGATAAAGGAGTAGAGCTCCCCCATTGAAAAATCCAGCTCCTATAAATCTGTATTTAAAAAAAAAAACAAAACAGAAAAATAATGGACTTGAGGGCAATTCACCAAAGATGATCTCCAGATAATCAACAAACATAAGAAACATGCTCTAGGGAACTATATTCAATATCTTGTAATAACCTTTAATGAGTAAGAATATGGAAATGAACATATGTATACATACGCATGACAAGGACATTGTGCTATACACCAGAAATGGACACATTGTAACTAACTATACTTCTATTTAAAAAAAAACAAAAAAATGCTTTACTTAGTCATCAGGGAAACGTAAATAGTACTGTACAGCCTCAAAAGGAATGCCATGAGAAGGACTAACACTAACAAGTGTTGGCAAAGATGGTACAACCAGACCTCTCATACACTGCCAGTGAGATTACAAATCCATCACTTTGAAAACCAATGCAGCACTATCTACTAATGTTGGAGATATTCATACCCTATGACCCAGCAACACATTCCACTCCTAAGCATACACTCAGCAAGCTGGTGCATGTGCACACCGAGGGACAAGTTCACAGCAAACACTCTTCTTGTGCTAAAATTAGACAACACAAATGGCCACCAGCAGAACCAGTGTGCTCCTCTCGAAAAACGGAATTCTATTAACAAAAGTGAATGAACTAAAACTCTGAACAACAACATGGGTGAATTTTATAAACCTGAGGTTGAGTGAAAAAAGCCACACAGAAAGTAACTGCTTCATGATTCCAATTACATAAAATACACAAGGAATTTGTTAAAATACACGAACAAGCAGAACTGAAGTATAATGTTGAGGATACATACTTAGCGGTCAAACCGTACAGAAAAACAAGGAAATGGTCATTATAAAATTAAGGACCATGGTTATCTCTGGGCAAAAGGAGTCACTGGGAGGAGGCATTCAGGGGACGTCTGGGAAGCTGGCACAAAATCCATCTACCATTTTAAAAGATTTCCCTTTATAATAATTCACTAAGTTCTACATTTGTTCTATTCAATTTTCTGTCTTATATATTTCACCTTTTGATGTTTCTAAAAGCTAAGAGAGGGACTCAAACACCCTGACAACAGGAGGCTGTTCTGTGTTGGGGAAAGCAGCCCTGACTGCCCATCAAGAGTGCTGGAGGGCATCACTGAATCCTAACACAGGACAGCATGTTTGTAATGATGACTGTGAGCCATCAGGAAAAAAAAATCATGTTAATTCTGTATCTGCTGTTGGACAAGGCATGGAAACAGGAAATATGTAACAGAATAAAGGAAAGTTACAGAGGCTGCAGCAGCTATAGCTAAAAGGCAACCACTGTGCTCAACCTAGGAGTTGGGTGTAAATTCAAATTCTCACCTTTCCCTTCAGAATTCGTCCTCATCCTCCCATCTTCAACAATCTTCTTCGTAACAGTCCCCAGGAAGAATAACCACTGTGAGCATCCAGCTTCTAGCAGGGAATAAGCATATGACCAAGAAACAAGGGGTGGAGACACCCCCTTTCCAAAGTATCTGGGTACCTTAGTGAAGTATTTCCATTCACTATTTCCATTTACCTCGCTAAATAGAAAAATGTGATAAATAGGGCATTATTAATGCAGCCAACATTTGTCTTCACTACCCAGCATTCTGCCCTCTTTCTTACCACAAAATCTCTAGACATTGGCTTCGGGTGGACTGCTCTCTCCCAACACCCAGCCATGTACCTTGAATGAAGCTGACCTCACTCCTCATCGAAGGATGGAGTCCATCCAACGAGCCCGCCACCGTTCACAGTAAGTGACCTAAGTCAGGCCGGTCATGGCCGGCAAGGCTCAATTCTAGGGCTTTGTTTGAGCAATCAGGGAGGCAGACGTGTTCTTTCTTGATGAGTGACTAGAAAGGGATTAGGAACAGGAACAGCAGCAGCCACCTTGCCGCCACATGCAGCTTGAGAATGGCAGATTGCCAACTAGCACAGGGGTTTGAGCAGGATTCAGTCAACTCTTCCTGTCAAGGGTCAGCTAGAAATATTTTAGGCTTCACAAGTGGTACAGTCTGTTGTAACGTCTCAACTCTGTCACTATAGCATAAAAACATCTATTGCTAATATGTAAGTAATTGAGTATGGTTGTGTTCTAATAAAACTTCATTTACAAGAATGGGTGGAGGCAGGACCTGGCCTGCAGGCCATAGTTTGCCAACCCCTGGTTTAATATACGGTCTCTGGAAATATTACATACTCAAATCCTGGCTCTGTTACTTGCACATTCCTGAACAAGGTACTTAATCTCTCTACCCCTCACTTGCCTCATGTATAAATGGAAGTAACAATACCAACTACCTCATAGGCTCTTTATGAGGATTAAATGATGACGTATAATGTACCTAAACCAGGGCCTGGAACACTGAAGTGCTGTGTGTGTTAGCTGCTTCTACCTTTATCATCATGACTACCGTCAATGGTGCCAAGAGAAAGAAACCCAGTCTTTTATCATTTGAGCCCAAGATCGAAATGGGCCAAAAGTTCTTAGCCCAGGCTATGAGCTTCAGGTACATGAGGTACCCGTTTGCTTGAAACAGTGAGCTAGTTTTCTGTCTTATAACTGAAATTACTCCATCTGAATAAATGAATGGAAGCCGGCTAGGGATGACAGTTACCTAACAGCCATGATGTAACCTCCCGCATGTCTTCACCCATCACAGACATCACCAATGGAACACAGCATTCTCTCTAGGCCAGATAGGGACTCAGACATTACTATGGACTGAACTGTGTCCCCCCACATCCTCAAACTCATGTTGAAGCCCTAACCTGCCAAAGTAATGGTATTTGGAGATGGGGCCTTTGGGAAGTAATCAGGTTTAGTTGAGGTTATGAGTGTGGGGTCCTCATGAGATCAGTGTCTTTCTAAGAAGACACATCACAGAGCCTTCTTCCTCTCTTTCTCTCCACCTGCACAAACCAAAGAAAGGCCGTGTAATGACAATGAGGCTTGCCATCTGCCAACCAAGGAGAGCATTCTCACCAGACACCAACCCCACCGGCACCTTGATCTCAGGCTTCCAGTTTCCAAAACTATGAGAAATAAATTCCTGTTGTTTAAGCCACCCAGTCTATGGTATTTTGTTACGGCAGCCCTGGTTGATTAAGACAGACATGTTTCCCCTCTCAGAACAAGACCCAAGCAGTCTCTTTCCATCAATCAAAGTCAGTATGTGAAATGAAACCTCCTTATCCTTGCTTTAGGTCATGAATTCCTGGAGCTGATCCCTAGTAATATTAATGAGCTTTGTAAATGTTCTCTTACTGTATGCTTAGAACAAAGAAAGAAATTTGCCGTAAGAGCTTTAAAATTTTAGGTGTGGTTCCATTTTTAACTTCTCATTTATGAGTCTTTATTCCGTTAAACTTAAAATCATCCTCCATTTCTTTTTTCTTTACCAATTACCTCTTCTATTAGAAGATTCAGTAAATGCTATCTGCATGAATGAGATCAGCAAAGGCTTCTAAAGAACAAGTTTCTCCTGTAATACAGGAAGTGATAAAATTAATAGACTTTAAAATGTAGAGTGTCACTGATGAATGGAACGTCCTTAACCCACAGCAGAAAAAAACAATCGCATAATTAACTTGACTTGTTTTACATTCATAGGAAGAGGGGCTTTTGAATTCAGTATGGAAATGAGCCAAGAATCTGGATACTTTCTGTTTTTTCTTTAAAATTTAATTAGCTATGGCGAGCAATATTCCATACTTCCCAAATTCCTAACTTACACGGTGGGAATACCATTTCCACCTCCCTGAAAACTTAGATGCATTTCATTTCAAATCAAAGGAGATACCATCTGTTAACAAAGGATTCCCTAGTGGGTCTACAGCTACCTATGAACTGTGCCGAGCAGCGACTCTCCCATATGAACGTGCATCAGAACCACCCTGAGAGCGCATTAAAGCACACTCTGCTGGACCCACCCTCAGAGGTCTGATTCAGTAGCTCTGGGGTGGGGCTGGGAATCTGGCCCTCTAACTCACTCCCAGGTGATGCTAGTGCTTGCACATGATTGATACCTTTGTATTACTTTTCTATGCCACATACAACTTACCACAAACTTAGTGTCTTTAGAAAAACACAAGTGTATTATCTCAGTTTCTCTGAATTAGGAGTCTGGGCATGAGTTAGCTGGGCCTTATGCTCAGGACCTCCAAGGTGCCAGAGCTGGGGGCCTCTTCCAAAATACCGTGACTGTTGGCAGAACTCCTTTCCTCACAGCTAGGGAATTCATGGAAGCTGTATCTTCAAGGCCAGCAGTAGGATTTCTCTCACACTTGATTCTTTTCTGACATCAAGAAGACCCGGTCCCTTTGAAGAGCTCACCTGATTAGGTAAGACCCCACCCAGGATGATTTCTCTTTTGATTAACTCAAAGTTAACCTATTAGTAGCCCAACCACAGGAGTGCTATCCCATCATTGTCACAGGCTTTGCCTACACTTGTAATGAGAGGATTATATAGGGAGGAAGGGAGTGTACACCGAAGAGTGTACAAAGACTCCTGGGGGTTGTCCCAGAATTCTGGCTACCATAACCTCTATCATAGTACCTAAGCCCACAATATTGAATTACCAATTTGTATATCTGCCTCCCTACTGAAAAGTGCCCATTTTACATCTATGCCCCCAACACCAAACAGAGTGCCAAAAGACAGTCCATCAACACCAAATGGACAAACTAATGAATTCTATACTGTTATCTCCTAGTGGAGACCTTTTCTTCCCTACTCATTTCAACATCAAGTTGAAGAAGTAAATGACAGATCTGATTACATGTAATGTCATCAGACAGAAAAACTGAGTAAGAGCAATAATATCCCTAAGCAAAATTCTAATAACACGTGGACAATGCTGGTTTCAGAGGATTATGAATTTCATGCAATAAATATTCAGTCGTTAGGTTAAAATTGGGATTGCTAAAAGATTTGACATACAGGCTTTGACGCCTCGTCTTGTGCTTGACCAGACTACTTCAATTTACAGCTGTCATTATTATTAATATTCATATTTATCATTTGAGCACTATTTGTCAGGCATTGTGCTGGATGGTTGTAAGTAAACACTGTCCTCTAATGTCCCATGACGGGTAGAGATTACTTCTCTCTGTTCACTGCTGTACCAGTGTTAACTCACTGTCTGGTCACTAGTGGGCTCTCAATGAAACAGCTGTTAAATGAGTTACCAAAAACCCTTGGAAGAAGGTATTATGCCCATTTCAAATGTGGGGAAACTGATGCTCAGAGAAATTAAGTATGTTGCCTAAGGACACACAGGGAGACAGGATTCGTTCAAGCCCAACTGCTTCACTCCGAAGTCCACACCCTTAACTTCTCATCTGCAATACTTCACTTCTCACCCGTGGAATTACCCTATCTTAGGAAGTTTTGGCAGTTTAAAAACTGGACTTAAGTTGGCCTAAGTCTCTTAAACCAAAGTCTGTCTTTATGTGTACAGATTCTATTTCTAAGAGTTTTAGCCTTCTAAGCAAGCCTCTCTCAAGAGAGGGAGATGGGAAAGTGGACCATCAATTATAACCCAGACCTACACTCATGTAAGTCTAGACCTCAAAACCCTTCTCTTAGATCAAGTCACTCAGGACAAATTCATTTAGGATTTACTTTAACCGTCTACTCTAGATGCCAATGGTTCTTGAAATTGTCACCATCCTGGAAAAATCAGGCAAAGGTCCAGATCAAACTCCAAGTGGACATTTCAAATCCTTTCCATCAAATAGAAAATAAATCCACAAAACATATGTATGGGAAGTATACAATGGCCTTAAGAGATAGTGCCATCTGGGAGGTTGTATGCTCCAGAGATTTGGGGGTATATAAATAGTAGTAGGCTGGCAGGAGGTATAAGCATGATGGTGACTCCCCCATAAGACCCTGGTGAGAAGGATCATGAGACAAGATTGTGACTTTTCTCCTCTGTGCTTATTCAGAGTCACCTTCCAGAGTCCCTGGAAACGAGGCAACCAAACACTCATTATGACACTTTTTCAAGAGAAATAGAAATGAGTAGGGCTGGAGACCTCCCTTGTGGACACATTCTTGGGTACTGGTGGACTCACCCCTTAACTGCGTTCCCACCCCAGTGGCCACATCCCTGGTTGCCATGTTTTCACCCTTTGCCCCCACCTAGTGACCACAGCCGCACAGACCATAGTCTTGTGCAAGATTCTCAAAACAAACCCTGACCCACACGTGGAGGCTGAGATCATGGTGCAGTTTGGCCTGGTTTCCTGTAGGGGTGCAAACTTGAAGGCTGACTGGGAGGTGCTGTACAGTTGCTCTGTGAAGCACACACGTGCCTGCCCACAGGCTATGTGTTAAGAGTCCCTGAGGAATTCAAAATAAGCACTTAGAAACTCTTACAGAACTTTGACAGTAATTTTACGACTATGGAATCTAATTTTAAAAATTGGGGTGTATTTTCTTTTAGTCTAATTTTTACAGTGCTTTGGCACAGACAATTTGAAAAACACTTTCAGAGTGGAAAACAGAGATCCGCAGAGATAGAGGCAGAGGCAGACATTTGGGAAAGGGTCCTGGGTTCTAGTCCATTCCCGAGGCCTGATGACACCCATGCCCTTCCATTTCAAGAAACCTTCCTGCGTCCTTGTGATGGCTGTTCCTTTTCTGCTGCCGCTTGCTCAGGTGATTTTATGGGCCCTCAAACTCAAGTCCTGTTGAATATATTCAAACTAGTCTCTGATGAGAGAGAGAAAAAAAAGCCCTACTGCTATTTATCCTTGTTTCTAAGAAGCTCTCCTAACCTGAGACTCCGTCAAAGCAAACCAACAATTACCTTTTCATTCTCATCCTTACTTAGGCCATTCATTCTAAAGTAACAGGTTTCCTTATGTTGGAATCATGGAGAAGAGAAGAGAAATGGCTGAAACAGAGAAGCGTTAATAAATATGTAGAGAGAGCCCACTACGCGCTCTCACTAGAGTGAACAGGCATGAGCAGGTACGCGCAGGCTTGCCGTGTGGAGCTCATGCCACAGTGGGAGGAGAGACACAGCCAACGACTCGACAAGTAAGTCAATACACAAGATCGTTCCAGAGAGTGACACCTGCAAAGGAAATTATATGTGATGACGAAAACAGACCACCCCCTCAAAACTACCAGCTAAGGCAAGGAGGAAGGCAGGAGAGAGGAAAAACTGGTAATGGTGATGAATATTAATAAATTTCATTTACTAAAAACCAACTGTGCCAGGCCTGCTAAATATCTGAAGTACCCTCACAACAAGTGTAGGAGATGCGATTTCATTGCTGTCCCCATTTTACAGATGGGAGAAAGTTCAGAGAGATTCCCTAACTTGCCCAGGATAACAGCTGGGAAGATTAAGATAGTAAGCTAAATATAGCTTAGGCCAAAGCCCATATTCTTAACCTCCGCTGGAGAGTAACGGAACACAAAGGTGAGCCTCAACAGAATCACTATTTGGTGGGGGGGGGCATCACCCAGAACAGTCAAGCTCAGCCATTCTTGCTTCTTGGCAAAAAAGCCCCTGAAATCCCTCCACACACTCACATTTGCTTCTGAAAGCCAATGCGAAGGCTCCCGCTCAGTGAGGCTAGTCAGCATCAGGTAGCAGGCGCCAACAGCAGCCAAGTGCTTTGGGCCACATAAAAGCTGTTTTTGCAGGAAGGATCTCACCAAGTGGAACAAGAAAGAAAGTTGGATCTTATGATGTTAGTTCTCTAAGCAGTGGCAGGGAATGGCTGTAAAATGACTACTAAAACCCGTCAGATGTACAAATGGCACGGACCTCAGCTGAACAGCGATTGAGTCCGTCCGTGAATATCTGGACTGGATTTCCAACAGCCAGAAGAGCCTGAGGCTCAGCTCTTTCTTTATAGATGCTAACCAATCCATCACAACCACCGCCACCTCCCCCTGCCATTTAAGCCATGTCCTCCCCTCCCCCTCATTCTCTTGATAACTTAGTGCATGTGTTTTCTAATAACAGCTTCAGGTATCTGAGGTCATCCATCTTTCTTGACCTTATTGGTAGACAGGTTCTGAATTTAGACCGCCATAACCAGCTTGAGGCAGACTGCCTGACATGCAGGCAATGAGCAAAGATGAACACAAAACTGTGTGCCTTCAGGTGTGGAAAAGATTTATGAAATGATAGCTCTACTGCAATTAAAAAAATCCATTTCTACTTCACTATTGTAGAATTTGCCGCAATCTAAGATAACTTTTATTGGATTTACCTGTATGCTGCCTCTGAAATAAAAGTACACTAAAGAAATTAATATTTTCAAGCAGTTCAGTAATATTAGCTCTGTGCAAACACACCATGTGCTATTTATCAAAGTGTTTTTGAGGATGTAGAGAAAAGGGAATCCTTGTGCACTGTTGGTAGGAATGTAAATAGGTACAGCCACTATGGAAAATAGTATGAAGATTCCTCAAAAAATTAAAAATAGAACTATCATATGATCCAGTAATTCCATCCCTATTTATCCAAAGAAAACAAAACTACTAATTCAAAAAGACACACACACCCCAGTGTTGATAGCATTATTTACAATTGCCAAGATATAGACGCAACCTGTCTATGAAAAGACGAATAAATAAAGAAGGTACGATACATACATATATACACACACAATGGAATATTAACCAGCCATAAAAAAAAGAATGAAACTTTGCCATTTGCAACAACATGGTTGGACCTAGTGCGTACTAGGCTTAGTGAAGTAAGTCAGACAGAGAAAGAAAAATACTTTGTATTTCTTAGATTCCACATACAAGTGAAAACAATCAAACATAACAAAACAGAAACAGACTCACATACAGAGAACAAACTAGTGGTTACCAGTGGGGAGATGAGTGAAGGAAGGGTCAAGACAGGGGAAGGGGATTAAGAGGTACAAACTATTAGGTATAAAAAAAAAAGTTACAAGGATGTCATGTAAAGCACAGGGAATGTAGCCAATATTTTATAATAACCTTGTATGGGGTATAGACTATGAAAATATCAATTCACTATCTTGTACATCTGAAACTAATATAATATTGTAAGTCAACTATACTTCAATTAAAAAAAAAGAAAAGAAACCAGGAATGATAAGCAGACAGAACCGCTACATCAGACAGAAGAACGGGAGAGTGTGTAGCAGCCTCCTGAATCAGCTGACGTGGAGCTCGGCATCCTGGGTAGTGAGCAAGAAAGCCCCAATGTAGCCATTAGGCACTCAGGAGTGGCCAGCAGTCCTATGAGCTTGGGCCTGTGTTTCTAGCTAAGGGCCAGGCAAAACACCAGGGGATCAAAGGGACCAAGAGGAAAGCCACACCGTCAAGTTCTGCTCTGAAGCGCCTCTACAAGATCCTTTCCAGAAACATGGGACGGGGTCATGCTGCCATGGGCCATTGTGCTCCCTCCTACATGCCCCTCCTCCCTGACCTTTGGCCTCAATTCTAGTCACACCTGCTTTGTCAGTCGCTGCCTGCCTATATGGTTCCTCTCTGGCCTTCAGTATCCTTATTGGTAATATGAACGTACTATCTCTTCTGATGACCTCATACTGATGGAGTGATATAAGTGATGCAAAAGGGCTTTGGAAAGTGTAGTAAGCTACACAGATGGGAGCACTAACTTCTCCCCATTTCTGCCATTCCTGCTTCAGATCCGTTCTCCTATGTCCCATCCCCCAACTGCTCGTTTGATCAAACTTTGTCCCAAGGAATCGGGACTACTACTAGTGCTCCACTACTCTGTGCCATTTCCCCTGACCACTCTGCAACCTAGAGGCTGGACCATTTCCATGGTTGGTGGAGCCTACTGACTGGCCCCAAAGGGAGTGGTATGTCCTCTTCATAAAGGGCATTCCCATCATGAGTGGGGAGATGCGGGCAGTGGTGTGAGATAACCACTGCAGCAGGGCTGAGCTTCTGCCAGTTACTCATCTTCACAAGATGAGTCAGCACAGGATGCCACTTGGAAAAATGACACTACCTGCAATTTCCCCATCTCAACCCCAACCTCCACGTCCTCTTTCTGTTCCTTCTTGCTCCCATTATCCAACTTGCCTTCCTCCCCTGTCTCCTCAATATTTTACGCCTCAGCCTGCTCCCCAGCACCATCCACTTCTTTCAGCTTTGGACCTGGCCTGAATCTCCCTCCTCTGCCTTGTGTCACCCCTTCTTGCCACCCTAATTAAGGATTTCCATGCCTAGGTCTTCCCTTTTTCCCTCCAGACCATCCACTTGCCACCCAGTTCATCTTGCCCTCCTTGCTAGTTACTCCTTTGTCTTTGCCCCTACTCCTCCTCCTAGCCCTTCCCTTGGACTCTGGTTCTCACCAACACTCCAGCTACCCCAACCTGATAATTCCCAAATCTCATCCTGGAAAGAGGTTCCTTACTAGTGGGACGGATCTGGTGAAGCTCAGCTCACAATTGCCAGGACTGCAGGTTCCCAGAAGCCTGACCTGGTGGACACACGGAATTCAAGATGACGGCCAGACAGCATTCAGCGTGCATGGTAAGCTTGGTTCCCTACAGAACCCTTTTTCCCTGATGGTGTTTCCAGCTCTGATCAGATCCTGGTTATCTTACTTTCTGCATTTTGCCTTCATCTTCGTATTCAATCCTCTTCAGATGCCAGAGACACCCTTGACAAGTTCCTTTCTGTTCCTTTCCTCTCCTGCCTGATCAGCCAGCCTGCATGATTCTCTACATTTATAATCAGCTTCTCCATAGAACTTGGTCTGTGGCTACAGAACAAATAGCAAGACCAGTGATAGAAGGCAGAGAAGAGGTGGGAATAGAATGCATCTTATCTGATCTCTGGTGGGTAAGTACTATTGGTTTACACTGGATTAAAGTGAGCTCAAGAATAGGTGACCCCTGAGAACTCACACATGGGGCACAGGGTCCAAGACTCCAATTTTTTCAGCATCCTAGGATGATGGAACCTTGCTAGGGACTTTCTGCCCTTGAGAAACGCCTCCTGCAGGAAAAGGATGGAATCCTCCATTGTGGTTTTTTTTTTTTTTTTTTTAACATTTTTTATTCCTCCATTGTGTTCTTATCACAGCTCTGAAGGTTGAGCCTCTGTCTGCTGCTTATATCCCAGAATGTGGAAGGTAGCCAAGTCTGGAAGGCAAGGAGAAGTCCAGATCCTACCCAGATGATAGCATCAGATGAACAGGTATTTTTTAAGTGCTCTCTTCAAAATGATATAGAGATTCAATGCAATCTCAATCCAAATCCTAAGAGACATTTTGGGAAAAGTTGACAAGCCATTTATATGGAAAGGCAAAGAGCTGGCAATAGCCAGGACTCTCTTAAGAAATGACAGGAACAATTTCCCTACCAGATATCAGGACTTACTACAAAAATAACAGTAATTAAGATAGTGTGATACTGGTACAAGCAGAGGCAAAGAGACAAATGGCACAGAACAGAGTCCAGAAACAGATTCACATATATGTGGAGGCTCGATGACAGATGCAAGTTCCATGGGAATAGGACTATCTTTCTCAGTAAACAAATTCTGGGGCAACTTGATTCTCATATGGAAAAAAATTAAGCTAGATTCCTCCCTCATACTACAGTCAAACATCTATTTTAAGTAGAACATAGATCTAAAAGTAAAAGGGTAAACAATAATCTTTTAGAACTGCTATAATCATGGTTGGCTATTGAATACTTGGGACATGCTATTAAGCATAAAATTCGCACTGAAAATTTAAACACTTAGTATGAAAAACAATAAAATATCTCAATAATTTTTATACTGAAATGCTGAAATAATAATCTGAGTATATTGGGTTAAACATTTTAACTAAAAAAAAATCTGAATCCAGACCCTTCAACCTCAACAATTCCACTACACTGTCCAGACGTCTTTTTACATGTTTTACAAAATTGTTATCAACAGCCACTTGGCAGAAATAAAGTATTTGTCAAGATCACTCTGAAATCCACAGCAGACCTGTATTCTCTAAGCCAGAAACAGAAGCAAGTTTTTCTTGTGGTTACAAGGCTTTACCAGACATAGGATGTTCTAATCTGTATTTCATAATTCACTTTCAGAGCCCTGAAGCTCTGCTCAACAGTTGATCCCCTCCTTTGCTAATTGTTCCCTCACCCAATCTGATGAGCACGTCCATGGAGAGGGTGGGATATTGGAAGTTCGTGGCAGAACACGCCTCAAGTCCTAGGAGAGCCACCGTCCAAAGTAACGACTGCTGGCGACTCCCCTCAAGGGCCCCAGCCCAGGCTAGTCCCCTGTTTAACACCAGCTTTGCACCAGGCTGGCCCCAGCTTCCCTGGGGCTGTAAAGTTCCCGCGCACCTCATCATCTGAGCCGTTATGCTCTCTCCACAAGCATCCCTTGCCCTGGGGTGCACAGGCTCTGCACGGCCCCATGTTTCAAAGAAAATTCTGTGAGTAAGGTGTGCCAGCCCTTCCAGGAAACGAATTCCAGGTTTCATCTAACAGGAGAGACAGGGTCTCTAGTCCGTCTAAGTAAAGTCAAACCTTGGGCCTTGGGAAGAATGACACCGATCAGAGGCTCTGCTAGTACCAAGAAGTCACTTATTGGACCAAAACCCAGAAGTTGAACAAACAGCTGAAACCAAAGCCTGTGTAAACCCTCTCTTTTTCCATTGAATTATAGTCTAGCTCCCTTCTCCCTGCCAGAGGGAGAATGAGAGAGAGAATTTAAATGGGAATCTGCCCTTATTCTGCATGACTCAGAGCCAGAACTAATAATAAATCAGTGGAGGTTGAACAAAGGCAGATTTGAAAGGGTTTTATCATTGGTCATGGTATTGACCACAGGTCAGTGTCAAATCTGAATCACTAGAAGCATCGAGCAGAGTTCAGGAAACTGGAGAACCAGACATGGATGTAGTAGAAAAGGGTGCTTTGTCGAGTGGAGCAGTGAGTGAGATTTTAAAGGTTCTTTCAAGAAAGTCTCAATATTTAGTAGAACTCTAGAAACAGTTTGATATTTGATACATCCTTAAATTCATACACGCACGTCAACGCACACACCAAGCCCGTCACGTAGTGTCTAAGAGCCTGAGCTTTGCAGTTAGACCCACTTCCACCACTTTCCAGGCCATGTGACCTGGAGCAGGTTACTCAACCTCTGAGACTCACTACCCTCATCCGTCCTGGCAGTAATAATGAAACCTGAATCCAGAGCCGTTGTGAGGATTAAGTGAAATAGTATAAAGAACTTAGAACATGGTAAGAAGTCAATAAATCATAGTTATTAATATGACTGGTCTCTTTGTAGTCCCCAAACATAGCATATTCATTTTTTTCATTTTTCAGATTCATAAGGTAGAATTGTTACAACTTGACTGCACATATATAATGTATCGCATGAAAGTACATATACACAATATGTTGCACATATTTTTTATTTTACATATACGTACTATTTACTGTTTCTAAAAATGTTTAGAGCATCAGCTTTTTAAACTTACATAGTTATCAAAGGAATAAAACCAACCACAAAATAAGAATTCAAAAAGATACATACACCCCATAGCATATTCATTTCTAAATCTAAGTCTTTAGTCAAAATGTTCCCTCCTGAAAATCATATCCACAACCCCCATTATTTCATCCATTCTACAAGGCCCAGGGCAGACAGGGATCATGACTGTAGACTCAGGGAAGGAAATGTAACTCTAATATAGTACTTGCTTCTATCAAAACCTAAAATCTACATTCGCTTTGACCCATAAATTTTACTTTTATGATTATATTCCATACAGATGTATGAGTATATGTACATAAAGCTATACGTGCTCAAGGATATTTATAGCAACACCTTCAGCAGCTGCAAACTGGAAACAACCTAAATGTCCATCAAGAGGGAACTGCGTGGTCATTTATGGTACTTGCACGCAGTGATTATCCTGCGGATGTTAAACTGAGTGGGCAACGCTACCTCTATGGAAATGTAACCAGCAGTCAAACATTAAGTGGGGGGAAATGAACACTAGATGTAGTACAGTAACATTTGTGTTTCAAAAAGAGCAAGAAGAAATCCTACATACATATGCTTGAATAAACAGAGTATCTTTAGAAGGGCTTTTAAATAGTTACCTCTGGGAAAGAAAACTGGGGTGCTGTGGTCCGAGAGAGGAAAGAAATTTATTCTTCACTGAATACCTATTTGTAGTATTTACATTTTTACCATATGTATGTACTGATTTTTTAAATGTTTCATGTGTATGTGCCAATTTTTTTAATGGTTTAAGGTCATTAGAATTAATGGTTGAGCTCCAGCTTCTCCTCCTGGAGGAGGCAGTCCCAGGCTGCAGCCCCTGGTGGTCTCTCGTCCAAGCTTCCAGAGCCCTGAATGCTCCCTGTTCTCCTCCCCTGCTGCCTTGACTGACTACCTGTGGATCACCCAGTCACGCTTGCTAGATTATAGCTCATAAAAGCACAGCACAAAATTACAATATGGAAAGTACTGTAACAGAGGTCTGTGAATTCTGAAATGTTGTTTCTGGCAGGCTGAAGACACTCTGGATTTAAATTGTTGAGCCCCAAGCTCAAATATTTGACAGATGTTCTAAGACCTTATGAAGCACAAAATAAATAGTGCTTTGAGATATCCAGTCCCTCTACCTTCCTTTGCGGTCCGCTAACATCAAGGGCACCAAGGTGACCGTCTCCCCTGCTCAGAAGGCACCCCTGGAGTGAGGAGACAGTTACAAAGTTTTACAACAGTAAAATGCCCAAGAGTTCAAGCCGGAAATCTGAAAAAGAAAAAACTTCAAGTGACAAGACCTCTCTAGGTGGGATCAGAATGAGTAAGAATCCTTTTCCAGGATTACCAACCTCCTTCCTGCCGCCACCGTGAGACAACCTCCAAGGGAGGTTTTCCTGGACCATAAGAAAGTGACACCCAACCGGCCAGATTATTTTTACCTAAAGAGCTTGTCTGCTTCTCTCTCAAACTATTCTGTGAGTTTTCTTTATTTTTTAAAGGAGAAGATTTCATTACCCCATTTTCATAGCTTTTTGTCTTAGTTTTCAATTCCATCCAAACTTTCCCCCACCTCCCAGCTGCACACTCTGGCTGATTCAGGTGACCAAGTTCTCCTGGCCCAGGTGTGGGGAGTACACGAAAAGTGAAGGATGGAGCCCACTACATTTTGGTCCTCTTGGCTAATATTCACCAATCAACCTACATGGGCAGATGGTGCCTCCTCGTCTGTAAAATTCCCGGGGTCCCATGGGGTTCTTTTTCCCAAAAAGCCCCTGCTGTTCAGAGCTTGATGAGAATCTTCATGTCTCTGGTTAGTAAAGGGACCCCAGGTGCTGCTAGAGGAGAGGGGAATGCAGAGACTGTGAGGGGCAGGGGCTGCGGAGTAAGACTCCTGTCTCTCAGCTCAGGCCCTCAGTCAGAAGAGATCACTGTGATCTCTGCTTCTGGGAAGTAAAACCAAGTCCCCAAAAACCGAGCTCCCCTCACAAGTTTACGATTCATCTCTCTCTCCAAAACTTTATTCCCTTTCTTTGTCCCCACAATCCTGTTTCCCTCGGGACTGAGGAATATCAAAGAAAACGGGGGGCTGAAACCAAGAAGGACCCCAAGGGGCCTTCCTGGTGACAAGGGTGGCCTCCCCTCTTGTTTATAGGAAAAAGGCTTTAGTCTCTTAGGCAAGTTCCAAAGAGCAGACTTCAACGGTTACTAATCAGAGGAGTGATGGGATGCAGAAACAAAGGAAAGGCAGTCCAGCAAGACAGGGAACAACAGTTCAGCAGTAGAACAGAATCTTAGATCCCTCTCAAGGGGTGTACGTAACAACCTGCTGTACCTCTGAGCTGTTCTGCAGAACCTAAAACCCCCGTCCCCCAGGTGGAGAGTGGAGACTACATGCTGACCACAAGTACGCTGACCCCGGACTGGCTGGAACCAGAAAGTTGGTGATTGGAAATATACACAAAATGTTATGATAACTCAGAGAAAAAAATGTGACAATGAGTGTGTATATGTCCATGAATAACTGAAAAATTGTGCTGAACACTGGAATTTGACGCAACATTGTAAAATGATTATAAATCAATAAAAAATGTTAAAAAAAAAAAAAAAAAAAAGAAAGTTGGCGATTAAGACTCCAGAAACACGACCCTGTTACCTCATCACCAACCAGTCAGAAGAAAATCCAGGAGCCACAGCCCTCATCCTAACTGTTGCCTTTAAAAACCCTTCCCCAAAAGCCATACAGGAGTTCAGGTTTTTTGAGCACAAGCTGCCTGTTCTCCTTGCTTGATGCCCTCCAAATGCCGTATGCTCCTTCACCACAACCAGCTGTCAGCAGACTGGTTTTGCTGCATGGTGGGCAAGGAGACCCAAGTTTAGCTCAGTAAAAGAAATGTCTCCAGAAACCAAAACCTCAGTTTTATACGTGGGCTCCTTTAGCTATAGTAGGATTTCCCAAGGATGCTCCAAAGAACACACATTGTACAGGATGTAAGTAAAACACAGACAAAAGATTCTCCAGGCAAGTCCACTGGGACTGGCAGACTTATTTGTTACAGGACTCATCAGAGCCTTTATTGGGCAGCTTGTGCATCTACAAGGAGGACATCTAACACGCAGTATCTCGTCGTTATTGGACAAAGTACGTCCTTGAGCAAGTCACTGCATGGCTACCAGTCCTCAAACACCCTCAGGAATGTGCAGCCACAAGAAATGCCTCTAGGGATCTTCTTTACAAATGTTTCTGTCCAGTTACATCAAGGAGTTGGCAGAAATGTTCTCCAATGTCCTCACCACCTCCGATTTCATGACCAGCTGAAGGTGGCAAAATACCAGGACCCACTATTTCTTGTTTCTGGTGCAAACTTCTTTATTCAATTAAATCACAACACGAGTAAGAACAAAAGCAGCAACAACTAGTAGTTTACTTTTTCCTGAGCTGTATCTGCCAGGTCCCCTACAATGTTTCCTAAAATCTTCCTAGTATCCTAGAAGGTGGGTTTCCCATTTCACAGATATGGAAAGGCGACCCTATAGATGTTAAGCAGCTTGCTCCAGCTCACACGACCCAAGAGTGGCAGAGCCTAGAACTCCTAAATGGCACGTTATGCAGAACAATCATGTGTGCAATGAAACCCAAGTCCCTCAAGATAGTCCTGGGGGCAGAGGGGAGGCGATGCTCTTCCTAGAAGCAACACCACAAACATTAGCATCAAAGTGGCTTCCAGAAGACTTTCCACGTTCCAAACAGGGACTAGCATAGGTCTGGGCACTCAGTAGGCTAGCAGTGAAAAGCTCTGAATAAGTCACCCTCTGCTCAAAAATATTCAGCCGGCAGAACAGAGCACATGCACAAGAGGAGAAAGCCAAGAAAGGAGACAGAGGAGACAGGAGTGCAGAGCCCGTGGAGGTACACAGCCAGTGAGACAGTCCCCAAGGCAGGAAAACAGCTGGTTCATTTTATGAACCAAATTTGCCATCTTTCCCTAGATTTGGGGGGAGCCAAAACTGACAAAACTCCTAGAAGCCATCCTCTCTCTCATTCACTCTACCCTCACCCACATTCAATCTATCAATAGATTCTCTCAGTACAGAGGAGCTAGTACCGAATTCCAGAGCTTCCAGAATGGCTCCTCAGCCCGGCCACTGACTGCCATCTTCCCACAGGCCCTACCCTGGCCCAAGCACCACCTCTCACCTTGACAGCCGCAGATCCTCCACCTGCTCTTCCCGCTCCCATTCCTCCCCCCACTACCTGTGCTCCAAACAGGGACCTCCCCACCTCCAACACAAGTCAATTTACGTCATACAGCTGCCAAAAGCGGTCCAGATGTGCAAGAATACAGTCCAAATTCCCGATTATGGCCTTCCAAATTCTGCCTACCCCTCTGATCATTTCAGATCACACTTTCCTGTCACATTGCCCTCCTTTCTGCTTCTAAAATGACCTAATCTCCTTCCCATATCAGATTCAATTTGCAGCTCCCTTTCACAGAACACTCTCCCCTGAGATCTTCACATACCTGGCTCCCTCCTGTCCTTCAGGGGATGGCTTCATTGTCACCTCCACAAAAAGGCTTTCCCTCACCTCACACCCCACTTCACTCTGCATGGCATTGAAACCAAGTCCCCCTAACACTGAGTTTCCCTACTGAGTGTATGATTAACCTCTCTATCCAAAACGTTATTCCTCTTCTTGCCCAGCACCTGGTCTCAAGACTGGGGAGTATCAAAGAAAAGGGGGGGGGCTGAAATCAAGCAGGACCTTGTGGGGCCCTCCTGAGTACAGATGCTTTCCATGCCCTCTGTTTCTAGTTTGTAGAAAACAGGCTTCATTCAGCCTCTCTGACTTTGCCTAAATTGCAAAGGGTAGATTCAAACAGTTGCTAATCAGGGAAGGGAGGGAATACAGAAACAAGAGGAGGCGCAGTCAAGAAACAATAGTGCAGCACCAAGCAGGGGCCTAGCTCCTCCTCAGGGAATATACACAACAACACCTCTGAGATCTTCTGCAGGAACTAAGGCCCCCACCCCAGGGGGAGGAGGGTAACTTCAGGCTGAGCACAAGGTTCCTGGACCACCAGTCAGAAAAACATCTGCACATGGAGGGAGATAATTAAGACTCTGACCCCCTCCCCTTATGATTAACTTCCCTTTCTCCTTTTAAAAACTTTTATGGTTGAGCAGAATCTTTGGAGTTCATTTTTGGACATGAGTCTGCCTTCTCCTCAGGTTGCCAGCCTCCTGAATAAAGCAACCTTTCCTTCCCAGCCAACACCTGCCTCTCAAATGTTGGCTTTCAAGTGGCCAACAGTTGATCTTGAGTTTAGTAACAGCACCACCCCATTTTGTCACCATTACAAGACACATTACTACCTGAAATTTGCTGGTGCACCTGCTGTGGACTCATTTTTGGTCTGTCGTTCAGACTGGAATGTAGGCTCCAAGAGAGCAGGGCCTCTCTTCTTGTTCAAAACTTCCCCTCCATGGCACATTATTAGGAGCTCACAGA
The DNA here is from genome assembly GCF_048773025.1 of Camelus bactrianus. NCBI lineage: Eukaryota > Metazoa > Chordata > Mammalia > Artiodactyla > Camelidae > Camelus > Camelus bactrianus. The sequence continues at coordinate 104,672,660 of NC_133541.1, read as the reverse complement.
GTAGTTACTGTGTGAATGAGTAGATAGTCCCTGTATCGGTGATTCTTTGAGGGAATGTAATAAGGGAGTCACATCTAGTGGTGGCAAGAAGGCTGGGGACGAAGAGCAGTGCCTGTTGGACCAACCCTCCAGGAGAAGATGTCACAGCACAGAAGACACAGAAGCTTCACCCAAGGAACCTTCAGAGTCTCTGAAGAATGGCTTGGAGGCCCTGCCACAAAATGTGGTGCAAAGAAATGGCAGCTCCATAAGGTTGGGGGACTCGGAACTGCATGATTTAGGTTATCTAATTTAATCTTCACAAACACCCACTGGAATTGGCAGGAGCCCTAAACTCACAAAATGAGGAAATGCAGGTTTGGAAAGGTTGAGTCACTGCCTGGTGGCAGAGTCCTCACACTCCCACACTCTCTGTCAACAACTCTGTATGCTAGGTTGAGTTATATTTACTTTGTGGCATTTGCCATCTTCCCAGATGCCCATTTTTGGTATCAAATGCTTCCTTGAGTCAACTGAAAGAAAACTGCATTTTTCAGACAGCAAATTCAAGGTCTCAGAGGGAACTTAGCAGTACTGTGTTTACAGATTTATCAGCTCTTTGTCACCTCTGCGAGGCTGATCCTCTGTCTGGTGGAGGGCAAGACTGGAGAAGAAACATCTCTAGAAGAAGGTCGGAGACTCGGGAGTTCCAAAGAGACCACCACAGAGGAACTGGCACTGAATTCCAGAGCTGACAGTGACTATGCCGGGGTTGGAATTTATAACCTTTAGTTTTCCTGGCTCCTCCTAATGTGATTTTTCCCTGCAATGATATCTCTGAGTGATGAATAATTGACATAATATTCAACACGTATGAAGATCGATGTGATCCCAAGGCTATCAATCTATCCATTTTAATGCTCCCTTTGCCCACATCCCTGATGGGCCCAGAGATGAATGGGGGAGGAGAGGTCCTGCAGAGCCTGATGGTGAAGGTGACAGAACAGCTTCAAATTACAATGTCCCCAGGATTGCGTGGGGGTGGGGAGGAGAACTTGGACTCAGCGGCACCTTGTTAAGACTCCCTGGGGAGCCACTAGTCAGGCACAGAGGCAGACTCCAGTGATGAATAGCACTCTCATGCCTTTATTTCTTAATGTCTTTTTTTAGTTATATGACTGTAAAGAATCTAGATGCAGAGACACACACACAGATACATACATACGGAGAGAGAGACACACACATATACACACAGATCCATGCACACACAGGATACATACACACATGGACAGACACACACCTGAGTTTGGCAGAAGCCTGCTTAGTTTTCAGATGGCCTGCTAGGCTGCTCCCTGTTTAGGTTTAAAAAATACTAAATGACTGCAGGGCAAGTTTCATCTTTAGAATTAAAAAGATAGGGAGAATCTCCCCAATTGGGGTAAATGTAGTATTTTCAATGTCTTGCATGACAATAAATTCCTTAAAACTAGGTTTTGAGAAATATTCCTAAGGCTCCTTTTCTTCTCAAGAATCATGGGACCAATTCAAGGACAAGCGTATGCTGTAATTTTAAGAAGTTTCTCAGCTTCCTTTTGTGAACGGGCTCCCATTTAACCTATTTAACAGTGATGATAATAAAAGTCTTCTGAGCAGTGAGAAGACCAATACATATGAATACAAGATGTTAAGGTCACTGTTACAGTATTTATTCTGTTCCATTAACTAAAATTTCTAGCATCCCTATAAAACCCATGTCCCCAAGGGACCAAGAACTCTAACCACATGCTTCTAACTGCAATGCTGCCACGTGGCAATCCACGGTCTTGAACTTCTCAGTTAGTCTCAAGGTGATTAGATAACTTAAACTAATGATGAATATGATACAGAGTCATCTGATACAATTACAAAATATTAAGAATCTGAGTCATTAGGGAAAATATTATGTTCCCTATTGACAGATATTATCAACCGAACTCTTATTTAGGCCAGACACCACATGTATAGATTTTCATTATCTCATGTAATCCCCACACCATGCCATGAGATGCACTCTTAACCCTACTTTCAGATGAAAAAATTGAGGCTAAGAAAGACTCAACTGTCCTGTAGGTAAGTGGCAGAACAAAGTCTGGATCTTCCTCCCTGTCCTCTGAAGTTCCGATATAAAGCCCACGTCTTAACAACTACATCATTGTATATCATTTCTAAGTGGCCAAACTCAACCCTATTATTTTAAGGGGAGATGGTGGAGGGAAATCCCTTGTAAGCCTATACATTCTAATATATGCCCTCAAAAAGCTGCAGTCAACTTTATTTACTACAGTTTCTGAAGTCACAAAAAGGATAGGTTCCATGCTAACAGTCCCAAGGGATCAACCAACAGAACATCAACTACCTTTATTCCCCAGGCAGATCTGAACTGACTGCTTCAGGATATTTGCCGTGAGTGAGCTTCAGATAGTCTCTAAACCCCTGAAGTTACAGTCAAATTTATTTGTATCTACATGAATTTTTCTGGCATGAAAGTTTACAGCTTTGATCAGTTTCTCAAAGGCCTACAGCACCACTAGACTGGAGACAGACAGTATTTGGATACTGCACCAAGAGAAAAACTCCTAGAAACTGCATCTTCCTCAAAATGATGGTGGAGACACCCACAAAATATCAACATTTCAAGGAATTAAAGTTTGTTAAAGGTACAAGATTTTTTACCTTTACTAAGAACTGTATACCTGTAATCATATAACAATGTAACTCTGCCTTCTTGAGTCCTCTCAAGCTTTATTTGGGACAGCCTAATTTAGAAAGAAAGGAGTCTTCTGAATGACTTTTGGCCTTGGGCAGTCTTGCTGGCACTGCAGCAACACCTAGCTTTCCCTAAGGCACATCTGTAATCGTGATCTCTATGACACTACTTCAGGGACAGGAGTAAAATATCAGTAAATCGAAGCATATTGTTAAATTTTAAAAAACTGAGTATTGAACAGCATGCTTCATATACTTCTATTTGTTGTGTTTATTTTGCTTTGTGGTTTTTTTCTTTTGTTTTGTTTTGTTCTAGAGAAGAGGAAGAAGATGAGGTGGCAGCAAGAAAAGATAAATACATTTGCTTATTTTCATATAAATTTCACGTAAGAAACTAACACTGGCTGCTTCATGGGTTGGGGGGGGAGGGTAAGAAGGAGACACTTAATTCTTCGCTTTTATAATTCCTGAATTTGAAATCATGTAAATGTATATAGCTTTTAAAAAATACTTTCAAGGCAACTCAAAGTACAAGTTTTCACATTCACTTCCTATTTGATTAAACATCATTTCTATTGTCCTTAACTGAAATACATGCCACTGGAAGTTAAGTAGCTTCTTTCTAAAGTCAACTGGAGGAAGTTCAAGCACATGAATTGTCATACCAGCCTCTTAGAGCTTAGAAAACTCTATCGACTATTCCTAGACATTCAGAAAATATTACTGCTTTTAGTTCCAAGTGTGGCAATCTATACTGACGGTAACTTTTGTTTCAATATTGCACGACAGCATGATCTTTTTGAAGACTAACCAACAGTGAGATAGCCACACTTAATTTTAGATTTACCTTAAATGGTGCTACCAAAAAAAAATCTCTCAGGCAAGGCAATGATCAAGGAACAGATTCCTTCTATGAACTCTAAGTTTAAATTTCAACAGTCAAAGACAACCTATGGTCTATCACTATTCATTCCTCTGCCTGGTAAACTTTTTGATACTAATTCAAAAGGTATCTCAACTTCAAAAGTATTAAAATGGAAGGCAGGTAGGAGGAGAACACAAATACTCACTAGCATGGCTAAATTTTAAAAGACAATACCAACTGTGGACAAGGATACAGAGCAGTTGGACTCCACATACTTCTGATAGAAATGTAAAATGGTACACTTACTTTTGAAAACAGTTTGGCAATTTCCTACCCTATGACCCATAAATTTCACTCCATATTCCAAAGAGAAATGAGTGCATATGTCCACCAAAATACATCTAAGTGAATGTCCATAGCATTACGTATAACAGTACAAGATGGAAATGATCTAAATATCCATTATCAGGAGAATGGATGTACCGTGGTCTATCCATGCAATAGAATACTTCTCAGCAGTTAAAATGGACTACTACAAGCAACAACTTGGATGAAAGTCAAAAACATTATGCTGAAAGAAAGAAATCAGTCACAAAAAAAAAAATGAACACTGTATGACTTTATTTACATAAAATTCAGAACTAGACTAAACAATCTCCAGTGACAGAAATTCTAATAGTGATTGCCTCTGGTGTGAAGGAGGGGTTGCCTGCAACAGGGAACAAGGGAAGACTGAGAAGTGATGGACAACGTCTGCATCTTAATCCAGGTGACTACACAGATGTATGTATTTGTCAAAACCATCAAGTTGTACATTTAAGATCTGTGCATTTTACTCTATGTAAACTATTCCTTCATAAAGTAGAGGGAATTCATATGGTTTTCTTTGTGAATACCTAATTCTGAAAAATGAGACGGAAACAAATCTGTGCAATCCCAAAAGCAATGAAATAGGAACTCAGTAAATGCAAATTCCATCTCAGTTCTGAATTTACTGCCTTCACTCTGGCAGTTTGCTCTCTGTTCTGTCTTGTGAAGCAGCTAGACTAGATTAGTGGGTTTGTCCCTAGATCTTAATCTTTGAGGATCAGATTCAAGCAACAAATTCAAACTCCAGAAAAATGACTATTTTGCACTGGATCCCAGAGGGGTAAAAAGTGACCTGAAGGCCGTGTATTGAAGCCAGGGTAGGCAGCCCTGGAGAAATGTTTTCTCAGACTTTTTATTGAATGCTCAGAGGTTCCCTATTTTCTAAACCAAACCAACGGTCACTAAAATGCCGATTGGTCCACTGAGGTATGACAATATTTATTGTTTCAGTAAAAAAAAATTAGCATTTATACTTTACTAATATTTACCCAGTATGGAATCAGTAATAGACATGTGATTTATAAATAAATATATATAAACTAAGATTTCTTGTTCAAATTTTTATATAGAGATATATGACCTAAAAAACATGGCATCTCCTCTTGTATTTTAGACCTTCAAGTTTCATTAAATTTACCCACCTACCCCCAAAATGGAGACCCACATTATTTTGGAATTTGTTTTTGCTTTTTTGACCCCCCTGCTCCAGACTCTAAGTTTCTGCTCTTACTGTCAGTGTGCTGTTACTTTTGCACCCTTCCTTTTGAAGGCCCACCCTGGTTCCTTCCAGAGGGAGCCCCTCCTTCACTCTCTGTGCAGTGCTTTGGGTGGAGCCCATCAATCTATCTGTCCCCTTGGGCTTAGCAGTGGGGCTGGGGCACTTGACTCAGACGATCCAGAATGAATCCTGGGACTGAAGAGTTCTCTCTCTTTTCCCCAGGACATGAACCTGATGGGCTGCAGCCTTGGAATGGCTGCTACCTTCCCACCCTGAGAGCGAGCGCTCATCTGTGAACTGAGCTAAGGTACAGAGGGACAGACAGCACCAGGTGCAGTTTGTCTGAGCCTGGATCACACAGTCTGAAGCCAAATTCACTTGAGCACAGGGATATTTTTGCTCAAAGTTGTTTAAATTATATTTTCTATCACATGCAGGAAGAGAAGGAGGTGGGAGAAGAAAGAAAAGGAGGAGGAGACACGGTCCCATTCTCACTTGCTTTCCTGGCAGCTCCCAGCCTCACAGCATTAACGTGAGGACTCTCAGCATGCCCGTGAATCGGGACGACAGTTTGAAGAATGTCGAGCTAGGAAAAGCACGCCCAGCAGTATTTTAGATGAACAGAGGGAGATAAACACCAAGAATGTATAACCCTCAAAGGCAAAGTAAGTTAAATAATAACAGCAAGGTCAACGACCATCAACTGTCAGCATGTGTCCTACACTGTGTCATTTATTGGTGCCATTGTATTACATGTTTTGACAAATCATTAAAACTCCATGTAACAAACAAAGAAATGGACGTTCAGAGAGGTTACTTGTCAGATGTCATACAGATAGTTAGAGGAAGAGACCTGAAACCAGGTCTACCCAATTTCAAGCCCATGCCCATGCATCCTTTGACTCCTGGAGGTCCTCTACCTCAGAAGCAGGTCCTGTGAGATAAAGTAATTGCCAAGGTCATAAGATACAGCTTGTCAACTAAAAAAGATGCATAAGCTGAAAGTTGAAAAATACGTTTTATTTGGCAGACTTTCTGAGGACTTCAAGCCCTGGAGGTAGCCTCTCAGATCTCTCTAAGGGACTGCTCCAAAGAGGTAGGGGAGAAGCCAGGATATATAGGAATTTTTGCAGCAAAGACCAGGTAGTCGGAACATCAAAACTTCACCATTAATTAAAGAAAACCAGGTATCTCAAAGTTAAGGAATTTAGTGCTTTTCTATGCATGGGAGAATTCAAGAGTCTGGGCTCACTGAAATCATTTCTTCGATCTGCACCTTAGCTGTCTAGGGTCAGTGTGCTGTTCTTTCCCATCCTGTGTCCCCTCAAGGGGCACTGTGTGGGTTGCTGCAGAGGCTGAGAACTTGGCTGTGGGCAGCATACTTGTCTCCATCCTGAGTTCCCTCCAGCTCACCCCCAGGGGCGGGGGTGGTTATAGTAGCTCACTTGATGGCTGTAGCATCCTTTGTTTGCTGATATAGCAGGCAACATTTTTCATTTACAAGCTCTAGAGTAAAACCTGGGTTCAAGACCTACTTATTCGTCCTTATGTGACTTTCAGCAATTGACCTTCCTAAATCTGCAACTTCTTCCCCTATACAATGGGGTTCATACTGCACGCATCAAAAAAAGTGCCTCAAGACCTATTGTACAGCACAGGGAACTATGTTCAATATCTTGTAGTGAGCTGTAAAGGAAACAATCTGAAATATATATTTATATGTATATGTATAACTGAATCGCTTTGCTATACACATGAAACTAACATTGTACACTGACTACACTTCAATAAAAAATTAAAAAACTGAAAAAAAGTTGCCTTGATGTTTAAATAACAAAGCAAAAAAAAAAAAAAAAAAAAAAAAAAGCAAGAAAACCTCCTAGTACAGTCCTTGCCAATCCCAGGGTCTCGGTAAGCGCTGGTCTGAGTCTCCCCTGCCTTGGCCGGTCACCATGGCCCTATTTTCCCAGAAGTCTCGATGCCAGCCCTTCCCAACCATAGTTCTGAAGAATTCATTCCAAAAGTAAATGCACACGCCCAGCTGCTCTTGTGGGACCCACAGCAAGCACTAAACATGGCAACTCTATCCTTCACTGGCTCCTGGTAATGAATTGTGCTTTTAACCAGCCTGATGCAGCCAGGCCCCCTGTTCCCAAGCCGAATCCCATTAGCATACACAGCCCCATTTACTGATAAATGCATGTAATTTGTTTCCGGCATGTCACTGTTTTATGGCTGCTTCCTGTCTTGGGGCTCCAGTGATAAAGTTTTATGCAGTTGTGTTTTTTTTTTCTTTCAATTGTAGCTTTGCATTTTAAGAGACAAAAAAATAGTTTTTAATTTAAAATCACTCATGGGTTGGCAATCCCTTGTTGCGTTAAAGTGGGGGAAAGAGGGATGAACAAAACGGGCGGGAAATCGAATAGATCAAGCCCAGTAAAGAAAATCAAGGCAGCTCTTATCTCATTAAAGGGAGGCAACACCTATTCCTGCGTCCTTTCTGAAGAACAGGCCATTCTGTTGTCTTTCTCAGATGTTGTGACCCGGCTAAGGGGCCAGGCAAGCAGAGGTGAGAGTCCCTTTAGTTGGCCAGTGGAAGGAACAGATTCTGGTATCCAATGTCTGAGATTTGAGCCCCAGCCCTGCAACACACTTGTACGTGACCTTGGTCTAGTTAGTTGCCTTATGTAAGTTTCAATCTCCTCTCCTGTCAAATAGGCAGAATAACAGCACTCAATTCATAGATGTGACAGGGTACTTGGCTGCAAGCAAGAAGACTGTTTTAGAATCTACAGATGTAAAGATGTGCACACATGGAGGAGCAGCAGGAGCCCCGAGTGCCCTGAAGACGGGGCAGTACATCTGTCCAGAATGTAGCTACCGGCAGCACAGACATACTCTGCTATCCTGTCTCCACCCTCTCGTCTCTTGGCTCAGGCTCACATTCAAAGACTCCAACCTAGTGCCTGATGACTAAACTGCCTGCCAGAGGCAGGGAAAGGGAAGGTGAGGCACCCTGGAGTAGGGCTCTGTCTGGATTTCCCCACACAAGGGAGGGTAACGGGAAGATATGCACCAGGGCATCTCTCCCCCATGAGAAATGCCCGCAACAGGATGGTTATGGAAAATGAACAAAATGCACAGAAACCCCTTAGCCACTTGCTAGAACCTAGCAGATGGCCAATAAATGGCAGCTATTATTATTGCTATAATTAGCATTATTTTCAGCAACTATCGCTCTGGACACCGGGGGTGATCCAGGCAGATGATAAAGATACTCATTTTAGATGAATTCGTGATGAGGGTCATGGGGAGAGGGCGGAACTACAGACATTCAACGTACAACGTACAAGGCAGCGCCTCTGAGGAAGCGCTGAGACTATCAAGGGCACTTGTGAACAGGCCTTGAGATCACCGGCAGCCTGGACACCAGGAACCATCATCTGCTCTGCAGCGAAACTGGCACTGTGATGCCAGGGCCTCCCTCGCAGCTCCCAGATACCGCAGCTCCCAGATTCCACCGCTCCACGAGCGGGCTCCTCGGCTCTGCATGTAACAGTTCTTCTGCTTTAATGACTTGCCTCAGGTCCCATGTGTAGGAAAGAGATCGGAGGCCCTCCTGAGGTTCCCGTGCAGTCTCAAACCCCATCATCTAAAATGGATACAGGTAAAGGGACAGACTGGGATTTCAAAATGTAGAACAAACAAGATTGTACCGTGTAGCACAGGGAAATATATACAGGATCTTGTGGTGGCTCACAGCGAAAGAGAATGTGACAATGAATGTATGTATGTTCACGTATAACTGAAAAATTGTGCTCTACACTGGAATTTCATATATTGTACAATGACTATAACTCAATGAAAAAAATGTTTTAAAAAATGGATACGGGTACTTTGCATACTGTTTGCGTCAAAAACATGGCTGAAGGCTAAATATTAGCCCAGCGTAACTATGCAGAAAATGAAGCCTGATGTGGCAATTAATTCTTTGCATCTCTCTGCTGTGTAACATGGAGATTTTTTTTTTTAAGGGCAGAGTTCTCTCGATAGGTTCAAGTCCTATTAGTGGCTTAGTGCTAAAATTAAAAGTGAAATACTACCTTGGAAACCATGGTTCTGAAGTCATTCTGATGTTGCAGAGGAAGAGAAGCGTTCTCTTAAAAATGTGTGGTTTGAGTTGCCTTTGGCAGTCCTAAGCTGACCCTGTATTGCTTGGTCCCTCCTCACAGCCAAGGGACATGATGGTCTGTAAATGATGAATCTGAGGCCTTGAAAGGCTCAGAAGGGCCACTGCAGTTTTAAAAAAGGAAAGGGGAGGGGAGGGGAGAGAGAAAAAGAAAGAGGAAGGAAGGAAGAAACCAACCAAATTCTATATTCGGTAAAATTTTAGTGATGCTAATAGAAAATTTAGCAGTGAGTTGAAAGTTACTGGAATCTAGAATACATACTTATTTAGAGATGCCATACTTCACCTCCCCACCATGCCAAATCATCCACCTGTCCTAATATATTAAAGTTGTAGGGGGTGGGAGTATGGCTCATGCACAAGGTCTGGGGTTCAATCCCCACTATTTCTATTAAAATAAATAAATGAATAAATATCTAATTACGTCCCCCCAAATTTTTTTTAATAAAATAAAATAAAGCCGATATCCAAGTTGTGATAGTGGTAACGCTAAACGATAGAAATTCATCAAAATTCACAGGTTAATGTGCTGGGTTGTTATTCCTTCATCCAAACAATCCCGACTCAATGCCCACTATCTGCCAGGAACAATACCGAGTTCTGGGGCCACAACAAAGAGCAAAGACAATCAGGGACCTCTGGGAATTTCCAGGCTAGTAGAAGAAAAAGCTAATGCTTGTATAACAGAAATGCACAGTAGAAAACGTTACTAGTACTATCAGAGGGGAGGACAACTCAGGTAAGACCAAGGCTTCTTGGAGGAAGTGTGGCCAACAGGCTGAGACCCAAAGATTGCAACTTGGTACCAAGGTGAAGAGTGGATGGGGGTAGCTGGAGAGGAAGGATATTTTGTCTGGCAGTCATCCAACTTGCCTTATGCTCACTCCTGCCTCAGAACTTCAAAGGTCCCTGAACACCATTATTAGCAACAGGCTGGGAAGTATACATGCCCCTAGACCCACCCCTGGCATGCCAAAAACCAGAAGAACAACAATTTCCAAGTCAAATACTATTGATCAAACCTCTATGAACAAGACCATGAAGAGTATACAAATGAGAATGCGATCTGGTTCATCCCTGCCCTCCGTAATACCCACCTAGTTTTGAAGACAATACAAATTCATAAATAGTTAGAAAAAGTATGTAGGCTGTTCAAGGCAACAACAGAAGGCATAGTCTTTTATTCATTTAACAAATGTTTAGCAATTATTATACACTCAGCATTGTGTGGGAAACAAAAATGACTAAGACTGGGTCACGAAAGGTAGGGTTCACTACATTCCTATTAGAACGCCCCAAATCCAGAACACGGACAACGCCAAATGCTGATGAGTATGTGAAGCAACAAGGACTCTCGTACACTGCTGGAGGGAATGCAAAATGGTACAGCCACTGTGGAAGACACTTTCCAAAATTTCAAAGAAGACAGTTCCTTACAAAACTAAACATACTCCTACCACATGATCCAGCAATCATGTACCTTGGTATTTACCCAAAGAACTTAAAACCTTATATCTACACAAAGTCTGTACATGGATTTACAGCAGCTTTATTCATAATTGCCAACACTTGGAAGCAACTAAGATATCCTTCAGTTGGTAAATGGATAAATGAACTGTGATATATCCAGACAAAAGATTGAGCTCTAAAGCCATCGAAAGACGTGAAGAAATCTTAAATGCATGTTACTAAGTGAAATAAGCCCATCTTAAAGAGCTACTTCTTTGAAAATCATACTATATAATTCCGATTAGATATTATAAAAAAGGCAAGGTTCTGAAAAAAGGCAAAACTATGGAGAAACAACGATCAGTGGTTATGAGGAAGTTGGAGCGTGTGAATAGGCAGAGCATAGAGGATTTTCAGGGCAGTGAAAATACCGCGTATGATACAATGACAGACACGTGCCATTATACATTTGTCCAAACTCATAGCATGTACACCAAGAGTGAAACCTGAAGTAAACTATGGACTTCAAGTGATTATGATGTGTCAATGCAGGTTCATCCTAGGTGAAAAATGTACCATTCTGGTAAGTGATGTTAATAACAGGGGAGGTTATGCATGTGTGGGAGCAGAGGGGATGCAGGAAATCTCTGTACCTTCCTCTAAATGTTGTTGTAAATCTAAAATAGCTCTAGAAAAAAAAAAAGTCTTTTTAAAAAAAGAAAGATAGGGTTTTCATTGGCTCTTCAAGGGGAACAGAAGCTGGATTGATGGGAAAGTGAAGACATATATAGCCCATGGAGACATAATGAAGGAAATAAAGCCAGAGAAAAGGGACAAGATGTCCAGTTCAGTTGTAGGTGAGGAGTTGCTCAAGTTGGCCAACTCCCACCTGCTATGTACCCAAGGCAGAAAATAACCAATCTCCATTCTACTCTTAGATTGCAGGAAACTTTCTTTCCAGGCAGCCACTCCTGATACGCTGAAATATGAAATTATCCAGCAAAATAGTGGCACTACCGACAGAAACAAATCAGAGAGGTAGGAGAACTGAGCTTGGAGGGAAAGGAAAAAGGTTAATTTAACTGGTTGGTAAGGATGTGTCTAGGAGCAAACTGGTAAAATTCAACAAGACCTATTAACCTGGGAATCTGCCCCAGAAAGGTGATTCTAGATCAACATTCACTCTTGAGCCCTGTTTGCTAGAGAAAATCACAAACCCAGGCTACTCTGGATGATTATGAATAAGGTCTTCATTTAAGAGGCTACATAATTGTGGGGACGATGTAGCAAACTGAGTGAAAGCAGGAGTCTGCTAATGGACTGGATTGGGGGTTTTCAAACTTCAGTCATTTGTATCATTCCTGTTAAGAGTGTGAAAGAGGTGGTAACAGACATACTAGCAACTAACAAAGACTTTGTCCTTTAAAGATGAAAAGAGAACTGCAAGAGGGTATATACACCTGTGTGAGTTAAATGCTACCTGTATCAGGTCTGTGTGCCACCAAAAACGCATCTGTCAGACCATTTAAGGCTCAACATTTCTGAAACACTGGACACTGCATAATTGGTTAAAACTTACTGAGCCTGTACAGTCAGCATTTTAAAAGCTTTCTGCTCCAAACACATCTATTAGAAATTACTACCTCTAGTTTACACATGAGGAAAAAAAGGGGCATGAGGTTAAGAAATCTCCCTAGGTCATCCCACCAGAAAATGGCAGAGCTGAGATTCAAACCTAGTCAACTTAGCTCCAGAGGCCATCCTCTGACTATAATACGATACAGGTTGGTCAGAGAGTGAAGCATCTCTATAGGGTGATGTCATGGGAAGGGTGACCTGATGGGTTGCTGAAGGTGTCATAGACAGAGAGGAGCATCTCTGGAAATCCAGAGTTTTGATGGATGGTATATCCCCCACAGTTACAAGAACATAGAGAATGGCACTGAGCTAAGAAAGTTAAGGTGGGCCCTCCATGGGTGAGAACACTATATGATTAAGCATTTCCTAAGAACATAATTTAATATAGTATATTAAATAGAAATTCAAGATTATGTGAATTTATATGTGTGTATGTATGTGTGTGTATATATGTTTGTGTGTGCATGTATGTATGTGTGTGTATACATTATATATATATATATATATAAAGTGATAGAGAAAGAAGGTCTAAGGTAATATTCACTGCTCAGAGTTTAGTCCAGGAAACAAAAAACACTGTAGGTATCTTCAGAAGAACATGATTTAATTCAGGGATGAGACGCTTGCAAAGTCCATGTAAGAGTTAGCTGAATGCAATTTAAAATGCTGCCCGTAGGTTCCTGTGGGGGTCATAAGGACTGTTCACCAAGTCTTCCCAGCTCTCCACCTTCTTGGAACACTTCCCAGCCCCTCTGTGGTTAGGTGGGACTTGGGACTAGTTAGGACCATTGGTGCTTTGAAAGTGACATGTATGGCATGTAGGTCTGAGCACTGAATTGCCAGCACCAGGCCCCTTTACCTCTCTGCCATGGTAGCCAGCAAAGACTAAGCTGATGGCTGCTTTGTCAGTCTAGATCTTAGAGTGAGGAGACACAAATTGCAGCTCCTCAGCAATCCACAGCTGGCATGTAGCAGAAACAAGAAATAAAGCTTTGGGGGTGGGAGTTACAGCTCAGTGGTAGAGCACTTGCTTGGTACGCACAAGGTCCTGGGTTCAATCCCTAGTGCCTCCATTATGGGGGAAAAAGAAATAAAGCTTTACTGTTAAAAAACAAAAACACTTAGGATTTTGAGGTTGGTTGTTACCCCAGCAGAACCTCACCTATGCTGATGGAAGCAGGTTCTGACTGCAAGACCATGAACTCCCACAGCCACAGTCCAGAGGGCAGGAACGATTACTGCCAACGAAATGTCAGGCTACTGCTGTTTCCACAGCGACCACCACTGCTAAAGCCACAGCTTCCCCAAACGGTGACATTAAAGAATAAACAGTAACCATCAAGTCCACCTGCTGCCAACACTCACAGACGTCAGCAGCATGAAACCTCAAGGGGGCGGGGGGGCAGATAAAAGAATGGTCTTTGCCTCCCTTCTATCTTCAGAATCTCAAGGACACCTCCTTACCAAGACCTAAACTGCCTCCAGCATCCTAGTGGCCAAAGAGTCAGGAGAATGAGGCTTTTAGCCTTCTAGCCCCTGTGATGGAGGAGGATGGGGACACAGAAGGTGATTGAAACAGACACAGAATGCCAAAACACAACATCTGGCACAGATTCTCAAAGTGTGCTCCGGGGACCCTCTGCAGCAGAACCACCGGGAACACCTACCATTGGATGCTCAGCACTTATGGTCAGAACCTCAGGGGGTCTGGGCATCTGCCTTTCGACCAGGGCCTCAGGAATCCTTCAATACGCACTAAAGACAGATCCTCTGGACCACGGCAAAGGGATTTACCTATAAATGTGAGAGGGGGCGGGGCAAGGTTCAAAGCAAAATGGCTCCTACATGAAAATTGTTTTGATATTTTAACGCCCCCTCTAAGGTTCATGGTTTTTTTTTAATATTTTATATTTTTTATTTAGTTTAAAGGTTCATGTCTCTTGCCTAGTTTTAAATCATATTAAAGTTGCAACTGAGAAAAGTCAGATTTAGACCTCACAGAAAACAAGACCCAAACCTTTCATTTTAAAAACAAGGAAAAGGAAGCTTAAGGTTAAGAATTTTCTGTAAGATGAACTACTTTTAGTGAGAGAATTTTGTGAACCAAAGAAATGACTGAAAACCAGATAAATTAGATTTAACCTCAAAAGACAGGTCTGTCCACCAGACACCTGTCTCTTACCCACAGATCTCGGGAAAGACTTAATCCACAAGTTACAGATGGACAGCCCTCAAGCCACAGCTGTATTCTTCTATTATACACTCTATTATTTCAACATTTGAGCTAACATCTAAAATTTAGGAGATTTCATATTAAAAAATCTACACATCTAGTTTCTCTTGAAAAATGAGAACTAACCACTGGGGGCCCACGTTCCCAATTGACTCCTCTAGGAAGCAGCTGCCATCCATTCCTACCCCGCCCCACCTCCAAAGGTAAACTCTGTACTGTGCTACAATCCCCACCACTCCCTACTGTCCCCTGGAATTTCAGGCTGAGGGTCAATGGCCATTATCCCCATGCTTAAAATAGTATTTCTTACCATAAAGAAAGACTTCTCATAACTCTATGTTAATCAAAAGCACAGAAGCAAATATAGACCAGTGAGGCTGTGTGAGTTGAGACCTTCCTGTTTCATTCATTTTTATTACCAATCTGCTCCAACTTGCCACTCTGGCCTTAGAGTGTCTGGTAGCATTTAGGTTCTTAGGACAGGACTGCAGCCTAAGGTCTGAACTCCAACTGAGGAGAGCCCCCACCTGGCCACCTGTAAGACAACACCCTGGGCAGCGCGCTACTTTCATACGCCGGCATGAGAGCACTTCTCTATACAGGATGCCACTGCGCTGTGTGTTTGAGGTAATTAGTTTGGCTCAAAAATTTGCAGTTAAATAAATGTTAATGAACAGCTGTTCCCAATAAACAGGATAAATTGAAATTAATAATTGCCGTAATCATTTAACAAATGAATTACCCACTTTTTAAATACACCAACATCACATGTGTAATCAACCGTCAAGCCTGGCCAACCTAAGAAAATTTATTTAGTGGTGAAATGGGGCAAACTCGGAGCCAAGCAGGGCACTGTGCCCCCCAAGCTGATGATACCAAGAAAATGTGTGACAGCTTCACTTGCTTTTACTTTAAAAACAGCTAATAGACTTAATTGCTTGTGGATCTTTAAACAACCCAACTTGGTAGTGTCCCAGAAGTAAAAAAAACTGCTAGAAGCACTGAGTTCTTGGGCAGTGGGAAGGACATGAGCTTTGCAGGGACGAAACTAGGCTCAATTACCTCAGTTTGCCCATCTGCGTAATGGGAACAACAGTATTCTCATAGGGTGATGAGAAGCTTCGCATGAGATCATGTATGTCAAGTAGTTAGCGCGATGTTTGCCATATAACCATAGCTTATTACATATTCATTTTCCTCTACACCATAAAGGGAAAAGCAAATTCCAAGGAACCAACTTACTAGCAAACTAAACATCGATCCGTTGGAGCCCCAGCACTGACCTTTCACGAAACGGCCACTTACTGTGCCAGACGCTGTTCCAGGCACGATTACCGACGTGACAAGAGCTGTGCCCGGTAGAGCTCCCACCCTGGTTCCTTGTGATGCACGAGAACTTCGCAGGGAGTGCCCTGAGGGACTCAGGGACAGTGGGAGAGGGGTCAGGTGAGTCTCACTGGGACCACATGAACAAGGAGGGAGCACCTCCCCGAGTGTCAAATTAGTGACGAACTCATTTGTCTCAGCAGGCATTTCTTTGAATCTAATATAAGGTCAAAACCTTACAACAACAGAACATCACCTATGGGCAAAGTTAAGTCAAAACCCTCATCCACAGATGTGAAGGGTGTAAAACCAGACAGCCAGTTTAGAGGCAAATCTGGCCACATCCGATACATTTTGTATGAGCATCAACTTCAACCCACCAATTTCACTTCTCAGTAGTCTTCTGGAACATGATGCCTGCTATGTTTCTGAATGTTTCTGAACAAAAGTCCTCCCCAAAATTTACACGATGGAATCCTAACATCCATTGTGATGGTATTCGGTGATGGATAACTTGCGGGTGATTACATCATGAGGGTAGAGCCCTCCTGAATGGGATTAGCGCTCTTGTAAGAGACCCACTGAGCTCCCTAGTCCCGCCCAGCCTCTGAGGACACAGCAAGGAGTCAGCAGTCTGCAACCTCACCAGCCACTGATGGCACCCAGACTTAGACTTCCAGCCCACAGAACTCTTGAGAAATACACTTCTGTTGTTTATAAGCCACCCAGTCTGTGGTATTTTGTTATACCAGCCTGAACGGACTAAGATAACACCCCAATATGCACAAGAAACACTGCCCAAGTGTATTCATCACAGTATTGTCTGTAACAGGGAAAACTAGAAATAACTTTAATGATCACCCACGGAGAAACAGCTAAACAAATTATAATATTTTCACAATATGGAATACTTACGGAACAGTGAGTGAAATGCTGTAGAATTATATGTACTAACATGCTAAAATCTCTAAAACATATTGTACTGGAAAAAAACAAGTTGAAATACTGTATGTGGGCTGAAATGTGTAAAAATGATGCTTTTATACACACGTTTGCATGACAGACTACTTGTTGCCTAGCCCCCCTACCATTTGATAACAGAATCATGATTTTATTGGTTTGCAGCAATGGATTCAACTATAAGACTACAGTTCTCAAAATCTTTTGCAGCTAAGCATAGCATTATGACTAAATTCTGGTAAATGAGATGAACTCAGAAGTGAATGCAGATAAGACCTCCCTCCTTCCTTCTGTGTCTGGCCTGGGATGTGGATAGAATGGTTGGTGCCCTTGTTGCCATCCTGGACCAGGAGGTGACCTTAAAGATGGAGACAATGGACAGAGGATGGCAAACTGGTACCTGGATCCCTGGTGACATGATGGAGCCACCATGCTGGCCCTGGACTGCCTGCATCCCAGCTTTCCTCATGCAAAAAAGAAACTTGTAATTCATGTAAGCTCTGTTTGAGGTTTCCCTATCACACACAGCCAAATCTAGTCCTAAGTAGCACAGCAGACCAATCCAACAGTCTGCGAAGATACACACTGAGCTGATTTCAGTGATCATCTCTGGGGAAGAGAGGGGAGGGGTTCTGTTACAGAGCAAAGTCCAAGGAAAACAGAGCTCTTTCATATTTAACTTTCTGGAATTCATTCATGTGTTTGTACATCTAAAAATTGATTTCAAAATAAGGGGAAACATGTTAAATTAAAAAGAGAAAGAGTTTGATGAAGCAGCAGCTGGCAGGGCTCAGGGCCTCAGGTGAGCCAGAGCTGCTTTGTACCATGCTCGCCCGCTGCAGCCAGAGAACAGCTGGACCATTACAGCAACCACCTCCCCGGAGAGCTCCTACCTGGGCTGTCAGCTGGGCACCCCCAGCACAGATGCACCGCCTGTGGACTGACCGCCAGAAACCATCCAGCAGGCAATACGCCTCGTTCCCCCCCAGGAAAAACAAATCCCAGCTGAGATATTTGTGGGGCTCTGTCGTTGTTAGATGGAGAAACGGAATCAGACTCTAGAGGCACGAGTTAGGTTCAATTACTTTCCCTGTCAGAGAATTGTTTTTTCTTTGGCGAGCAGTATCTCTCAGTCAGAGGGGAGACATGCAGATGTGACAGAGGTGATACTGTTTTGGCATTTCCTCGTGTGCTGAGTGACACCATACACCTCCATCCTGTGTCAGCAAAGAGTCTGGGGAAAAGCTTGGCTTACAAACTCTGCTGGCCCCCAAATACCAGAGAGATGGGGAGCTAATTAGCCAGGTGTAGGAGCACCTGGGGTATGTCACTAAGACTTTAAGTTCCTATTCAATTCACATTCACCAACTTCAGGTTTTTAGCAAGATCAGCAAGAAATCCCAGATGGATCACAGCAGGGCAAAATTGGAAAGTGACCCTCCCAGATTTCAACAGCTCTGTCCTCATTTACTCTCAGATTTGGCCAAATCCCAAACTTAAATAGCGCAACCATCAGCTTCCTCTCTGCCCACATCTGTGAAGCCTGGACTGGGCAGGCGGGTGTCACTGTAAATCAGCATCCGTAATTTCAAATTAGCAATCGGCCAGACCCAGGAATTCTGCTGTTTCAGAGTAAACAGGTCTTCATTTGTCCTAATTCTCAAATCTTCCACACTCTGTCCCCTGCTACTTACTAGCCGCAATCAAGAGAACAGGATCTGCCCCCTCCAAATAGCAAATCCTGTGTCTGCACCATCTGCCGCTTCTGCCCTCTTCCACAGCAGGGAACTGCCCTCCTCCCTAAGGCCAGTCCCCACCATGGGGTCAGATCCCCCAGCCCCTCCCCGCTTCCCAAAGCAAGTGCTGCTCCTAAGGCTGTTTTGTCGTCTCTGGAGTGATCATCCTCTCCTTTGTCTCTGCATCACTCCCTCCAACACACTCGTGAGCTCTAGTAAAGGAGAGGGACCAGTGCTGTTCGTGGGAGACTCGATCACAAAAGAAATATCAGGGAGGATTCCCAGAGGAAGCAATGCTCCAACAAGATCTGAAGGATGAGAAGAAGTGGGCTGGGAATAAAGGAAAAGAATATCCCAGGCATAAGAATTCAGAGGAAATGGTATTGTGGTGTACACCAGAAACTGACACATTGTAACTGTACTTTAATTAAAGAAAAAATTCAGAGGAAATTAACCTAGTCACATAAAAAAACTTCGTTGATTTTCTTACTTAATCCTCAGAATATTAAACGTTGATGACATATTAAAAAAAAAAAAATCCCAGGCAGTGGGACCCTGCTTGTTCATAGGGTTAACATTCCAACCCTATGAAAAATAGAGGTCATATGGTACTTTGAAATTAATCTATCAGAATTACCTGTGTATTTTTACTTGCAAAAATTAATACTGAAGGAGGACAGTCTTTCAGATACATAACAACCAAGTAATCTGTATCTGTTCGCTGTCTTGGTCCATTTAAGCTGCTATAACAATACCACAGACCAGGTAGATTAAACCCAACAGAAATGTATGTCTCACAGTTCTGTAGGCTCAAAGTCCAAGATCAAGGTGCCAGCATGGTTAGGTGAGAGCCGTCTTTCTGATCACAAATTTCTCAATCTATCCTCACATGGCAGAAGGGGCTAGAGAGCTGTGTGGGGGTCTCCTTGGTAAGAACACTAATGCCATTCATGAGGGCTCCACCCTCATGACCTCATCACCTCCCAAAGACTCCACCTCCACCTCCTAGCACCATCACCTGGGGAGCTAGGATTTCAACATTATCAGTTTTGGAGGGACACAGACATTGAGACTATAGCAAGAGCCAATATCCACATGTGGTTATTTTTACTAAAATAAAATGAACTATCCAGTTCCTTAGTTGCACCATCCACATTTCATATTGGACAGTACAAACAGAAAACATTTCCATCATCACAGAAAGTGCTGTTGGACCTTGCTGATCTAAACCACTGGAAGCAGGGAGGTGGACAGAAGACTAAATATATATTTTTGTAAAACTTATAAAAATAAATCTGTTTGATTTTTATCTGTAAATATATTATGTGAATTATAGGAACATCAGTAAATTAATGGCCTGTGCCTAATATCACAAATTTGGTAAACAATATTCTTCAACAAACACTTTGACAAAATGCTGATTTCCTTACAAGTAGCTTCCAAATTACAAGTCTCCAATCCTTGGAAGATACTTATTCAAGCCAACCACTGAATATTATTGGCAAGTTCTTTGTCCTTTTTAAGTGAACACTTAGAAATTCAACTTTAGGGAGAGGGTATAGCTCAGTGGTAGAGTGCATGCTTAGCATGCATGAGGTCCTGGGTTCAATCCCCAGTACCTCCATTAAATAAAATAAACCTAATTACCCTCCCCAAAAGATTATTTTATCAATAGAAAGTTGATTTTTTTTAAATTATCAGTACATATTTAACTCCAATTTTATGGTTCCTAGTTTGTCAATATTCTGTCCTTTTCCCTTATATCCTGAAATAAAAGATAAAGAATAACCCTAACTCAACAGTCTTGTGTCTGCACCACCTTTCCTCAGTGCTTCAGGTTCCATAGAACTTGCTGCCTGTGGTTTCAACAACAAATTTAAAGCTCTCTGAGAGGTTTAAAATAGTTTTGTTCCAAAGCTGTGAGGTGAAGAAAACATGGTAATTACAAGGCTACGGTGGCTGGACGCAAGGAGGAGGAGATGGTTAAGATAAATCAGGAGAAATGGGCATGGGACGTTCTATCTTTAACCTAAGGAGCAGTAAGAGGTCACTGGAGGATTTCAAGGATACAAGGAAGAACACGGAACAGGAAAAACTCAATCAAATTTGAGTTTTCAAAAGATGACTCTGGTTGTCATGTGGAGAAAAATTACAAAGAAGGGTCTGGAGGGAAGCCAGAGGAAAATGCACATAGACCTCTTAGGAGGAGATCACAGGAGAGCCTGAGGGTTGGACTCTGGGTCACCAGCTGGAGGGTCACGACATCTCCCAAATTACAAGTAAGACACCCTCCTGATAAGCGTGGAAGTAGTTACAGGGCAATGAGGTGGGATATTTAGCAGTCAAATAATCCTCAAAACCTGGAATGTATGGTCATTCCTTCAGCAGTAAGCTTATTGTAAATATTTGTTATAAGTACTTATTTAAAATATTTTTATTATAAATAGAGTAATTTGTTACTTGGAGAATTCTTATCTAACAGGAAAGGCCAACTCCTCTCTCAGGATTCCAAAAGAAAAATGTCTTATCACCTTGAAATTTTTACACCAATGCAGACTGGCATGACTTTCCCCTGAAACGTTAAAGCCACCCTACCTTTGTTACATACTCCACTCTCCTCCCCGGTAAAGAAGTAGTATAGAAATGTCCTTTCAGAAAAAGACAAATTAAGTCTGGGCCATTTATAATCCCGGGATTCTATAGGTCTTAGCAGACCACAGGTCAAGTTCAGCCCACCAGTGAACACTTAGAACACTGGCTGTTTGTTTGTTTGTTTTACCAGAATGATGCTTCAAAAAAAAATTAAGCAATCAGTTTAAATCGTAAAGTTTCACAGGAAAATCTAGAATATTTTCTTCTTCTGAGAAATCCAACCTGGCAACACTAGGGCTTTCTTTCACAAGGCTACCATCAGCCAGAACCGAGTACAAGCGGGTCCTGTCCAACCCAGAACCCTTCTCCAGCTCCCAAACGCCTCCTCCCCTACCCACACAACTTAGGTATCTGAATTCACACAAGTTACAACTCATCGGTATTATCAGCAAGGTACGTTAGTCTCTCGCCCTCTGCTGGCAATTCTATGCAACTGCATGAAGTCAACAAATTATTCCGGCCTATTGATTGTAGAAAATGTTTTTTGTGTGGCTGACCTATTTGCAGACAAAAAGAACAAAAATTCCTGACCTTCTCCCAGCATCAGATGATATGTACTCAAGAAATGCAAACTGAATTTGATTTTAACAGACCACCATTTTAAACAAATACAAATTTCTCTTAGTACAGTTTGTGAAGAGAATTCAGAATTACTTTATTTACATAACAAAGCATTAATTTTTTCCCCAATATAGTGTTTGAACTAATTTTCCACTACAGTCCTGAATATGATGAGAGCACACTGATTTGGTCCTCAAGTTTCCGTGAGCTACACTACGCTTAGCCATCCCAAGATGGAGAGGCCAAACTTGTGTCACAACAGGGTGCTCACAGTCCCCACCAGAGGAACCAAAACAAGAGGCCCTTTGTCACTGAGCTGCCGCCAAGTGCAACCCTCCATGCAGGGGAAATCACTGCCTCACAGGACATTCCCAGTCTGCATGCAAAGCTATCCTAGCCCACTCCAACGTTACATACTTTTAACAGCTCTATCTTGAAAAACTATATATATATATATTCAATTAGAGATTTCTGCTCTATTTTTTTAACCACCATTCTCTTCTAATAGATAAAATATGACAAGAAAGCAAGGCTTTGATCACACCCTGCAAATTCATCACATTCCCAACCAGCAGCAGGAATAGCTAAGGAATACAAATGTCAAAATTTTTGCAGCTGAACAAGAAGTCTAGAGGTAATTGCCAAGTGCACCTAATCAAAGACTCCTGTGGGAATATGATAAAACCCACAGGCATGTAAGACCAACTGGAACTAGCAAAGACTGAGATTCATCATTCTTGCTGAAATTCTGTTTCATGCATTTCAAGTACAGCGTGGGACCCCAGCAGAGCTCTGCCCCTTTAAGCAATTAATTAATGTAGAAAAACAGTTTGTCTTCAACTACATATATCTGCTTGCAATAAATGTACTTGAAACTCCCAGTTTCCTGGGAGTCCCTTGAAACCCTTTCAGGGGGTTCACAAGATCAAAACTCTTTTCCAACAATACTAAAAAATCACATGCCTTTTTCACTCTCAATCTCTCCTGAGTGTACAGTGGAGTTCTCTAGAGGCTACATGATGAGTGATACCTCCACAGACTGAAGGCAGAAGCAAACAAGAGTCCAGCTCTATTCCATTGAGCCAGGCATTAAGGAGATTTGCAAAAATGTGGGGAAAATACCACTTTTTCACTAAATTTTTTTGTTTTAGGAAGTATGGTTATTTCTTATAAAAATGACTTATGTTAACATGTAGTGGAGTGATTATTGCCTCATTTAAGTGAATATTTTAAATTTTTCTCAGCTTTAGTTTATAATAAGGTAAACACTGATAGATACAATCACATGAACAAAAGCGCTGTGGGGTCCTCAATTTCTAGAAGGGTAAGGGGTCCTCCCAGACCAAAAAGTTTGAGAACCATTGTTTTAAACAGTTTTGTTTCTGCTTCCTAGATTAAGCAAGCTCTCTGAAAACTGGTTTTATCTTAAAGAATCCTCTTTGCATCACTAAAAAGCACAGGTCTGGGGTCCAGAGTTCAACCCTCAAAGCTCCAGCAGACCTAACATCCCACCCCCACTCCCCAAACCTACAGTCTTCGCTTTAACTGAGGAATTCTACCATCTCACTTTGCTAAAGACCATGTTTTATAGTGATTATAATAATCCTAGTCCCTCTTTTTTTTTAATTCAATGAGGTTCACCATTGGCCAGGCATGTAGCCTGCGCTATCGCATTCATGAATTAATAGAAAGCACTCAGAACAGTGCCTAGAGGGTGGTGAGCCCTCATTAATGGTTAGCAATGATGGTGGTGATTCTGGTGGTGATGGCTGCACAACTATAATCCTGTGATGGATGTACAAATGAGGAAACTGAGACACAGAAATGTTACCTGCTCAAGTTCACACAAGTAGTTAAGTGGCAGAGCTGGAATTCCAACCCACTTCTGTTTGTCTTAAGTCCACGGGCCAAACACTTCCACCGCACTGTACACCAGCACTTCTCACACTGAACCCTGCAGATGAATCATCTGAGGCCCTCGCTAAATGCAGATTCCGATTCCAGGGCCTGGAGTGGGAACTGACACTCTGCATTTCTAACCAGCTCCCAAGCAGTACCCAGGCTGCTAGTCCTCAATCCACAGCTTAGAGGGAGATTGTACACCTCCCTTCACGGGGATCTTTAACCATTTTTTAATTTCTGTGTTCATTTTCCTCTGTCTCCATCCAAAGATGCTTATCCTAATTAAAAGTATTTTTCACCCATGTCCCATTTAACACTAGTCCCTAGGCTTCATTCAACTTACATTTTGTCTGAGTCACTGATGCCCCGCAGACACCACATTCACTCTTTTCTCCATCAGCTGAACTAGTGCTTGGAGCTGTCACAAGGGGGCGCTGCCTGCCCATCAGTAGCCGAGGTGAGGCAGCAGTCTTGGTGGCCTTGTGGCACTGTGTGACTACAGGAACGTATTATTAAAAATGGATGGGAAATGGCAAAATTAAATTGCAGGTGGTGACCAGAAGCCTAAGTCTCAAACATAACAATTCCAACAGCAACAGTCATGATTCAGTGTGCCAAAGTGACATGAAAGTGAGAACTATTCGGCCTCAGCAGAGGCTTTATGACAATCAGCTGTGCCTGTTTATGGACGACAAGAAAATTAAGAATTTGTCTGATTCTAAGAAACACAATATTAACTCTAAAGATACATTATTATTGGACTCTTTAACCCATAGGTCACCTCCACACACATCTTGGACATAAAGTCTCTTAAGCAACGGTATCACACCTATTACCCAAAAGAAAGAAAATGGATTCGTTTGTGATGGAATCTAGTAGGATCTCATTCAAAATCACATACATGCAAGATCAGGGGATATCTTTCCATTTCTTTAAGTCATCTCTAATTTCCTCAGTCAATGTTTTGTAGTTCTCCACATGTAAGTCTTCTACTTCCTTGGTCAGATTTATTCCTAGGCTTTTTTTTTTTTTTTTTTTTTGGATGCAACTGTAAACTGACTATACTTCATTAAAAATAAATTTTAAAAAATAAATCTGAAAAACAAGTAAGAAAAGCTAACCCCTACTACTGTTTTCAATTAGAGTCTGTCTTGGTCAGAGAGCATGCAATGAAGTGGCTAAGTGCCTAATTCTGGAATCTAACTCCTAGGTTTCAATCCTGCCTCTTTGACTCACTAGCCACGTGACTTTGGGCGAATTTGGTCAGGAGGTCTATGCCTCTCTGTCAAATAGGAATAATAGTAGCTATTTCGTTGAATTTTTTAATGCAATTATCCTACCCATACAATTTTGCTACTTAACAGAATGTGTGAACAGTTTCCATATCATTAAATTTTCTTACATAGTAAGTCAGAGAAAGACACATGGTATCACTTACATGTGGAATCAAAAAAAAAAAATGTTATTTACAAACCAGAAGTAGACTCACAGAGAAAACAAATTATGGTTATCAAAAGGGAAAAGGTAAGGGAGGTATAAATTAGGAGTTGGTGATTAACAGATACACATTACTATATATAAAACAGATAAACAAGGACCTACTGTATAGTACAGGGAACTATATTCAATTTCTTCTAATAACCTATAACGGAAAATAATCTGAAAATACATGTGTATGTATATATATAAAATTGAATCACTTTGCTGTAAACCTGAAATTAACATTGTAAATCAACTACATTTCAATAAGTAAAAATTTTTTAATTCTTAAAAAAAATCTTTTAGAGAAAAAAGTGAATGAAGGGCCACAAATGGCAAAATATCCTTTTTTATGAGTGAGTTGTATTCCATTACATATATATGTGTATATATATGCTCCATCTTCATTATCTATTCAACTGTTGATGTTCACTTAGGATGCCTCTATATCTTGACAATTATAAATAATGTTGCTGTTAATAGCTGGGTGTATGTACCTTTTTGAGTTAATTCTTATTTTGTGGTTCGCTTTATTCCTTTGATAACTATTTAAGTTTAAAAAGCTAAAGCTCTAAATGTTCTTAGAAATAATGAACAGTACATATATGTAAATTTTAAAATATATGTGCAGTAAAAAAAAAAAAAAGATCTATCAAGTTATGAAAGATATGGGAGAAACTTAAAAGACATATTACTAAATGAAAGAAGCCAGTCTGAAAAGGCTACAATCTGTACGATTCCAACCAAATGACATTCTGGAAAAGGCACAGCTACAGAAACAATAAAAAGATCGTGGTTTCCAGGGGTTTGGGGGGAGGGAGGGAGGGAGGAATGAACAGATGGAGCACAAGGGATTTTTAAGGCAATGAAGTTATTCTCTGGATACTGTAGTGGTGGCTACATGTCACCATGCATTTGTCAAAACCCATAGAATGTACAACATCAACAGTGAACCGTAATGTAAACTACGGACTTTGGTTGATAATGTGCCCATGTTGGTTCACTGATTGTACCAGATACACCACACTGATGAGGGATGTTGAGGGTAGGGGAGTATGTATGTGTGGGTGGTGAGGGCTATGTTCAAACTCTGTGTATTTTCTGCTCAATTCTGTTGTGAACCTGAAACTGCTCTAAAAGAATAAAATCTATTAAAAATAAAAATAAAAAATAAATCTAAAAAAATTTTTAAACCAAAATCACATGAGTCTAATTTATTTATAAATATGCATAAAGACGTATGTGGAAGGGTTTTCACCAGGTCATTAATTTATTTTTACAGTAAATCAGTGTTGCTGCTGAGAGGGGACTGCAATGGGGAGATGCCTAGGTTCTGGTCATCATGGGAAGAATAACCACTTCATATGAGAAAGAGAGACAGTGTTTATTATACACATTTTGTACCACTCATGATCCCATACCTCCTTTTGATAACTCATTACCTAGCACTACAGTTATTGGAAAGAAAGTCTATTCTGGAGACAGATTAATGCTTTGGAGCTCAAATGCCAGACTACCTGGGCTGAAATTCTAGGCCTATCATTACTAGTCATGTAACCTTGAATCTGTTACTTCATGCAGCGGAATGCTCAAGACTGAGTGTGAAAAGACCTTGAAATATCAGATGATATGAAGAACTCAAAGACTCAACATGATTCAATTACCCATGTAATCTCTGTGTCAACACAACATAGGGAATGCAAATGACAGGAGTAAAATTTAAAGCCAATTCAATGATCTCCAGTGTCATTTGGCATTTATGAACAAGGAAGTCTCTTTCTTAAAAATAATTGGCTGGTTCTGAGTAAAAAATATACCCAGCGTTGTTGGGAATGGTCTGGCTGAGATCAGTGACAGGATATCCTAAGGGTGCCCCCTTCTCCCTGTCTTAAAAGAGAATGCTCTTCCACCATTTTAAAGATGCAGATCAGGTGATAACACAGAGAGTTACTTATGACATAATATACAAAGAAAAAGCCAATTTACAATGGCATCCCATAGTATCCTTTCAAAATTATCTACATGTACTCTTTCACATCATACACAAAAATAAACTCAAAATGGCTTAAAGACTTCAACATAAGACAACACTATAAACCTCTTAGAAGAAAACATGGGCAAAACATTATCTGACATAAGTCTTATCAATGTTCTCCTAGGGCAGTCTACCCAGGCAACAGAAATAAAAGCAAAAATAAACAAACGGGACCTAATTAAACTTACAAGCTTCTGCACAGCAAAGGAAACAATAAGCAAAACAAAAAGACCACCTACAGAATGGGGGAAAATATCTGCAAATGAGACTGACAATGGCTTAATTTCCAGAATATATAAACAGCTCATGCAACTTAATAACAAAAACAATCAAATCCAAAAATGGGCAGAAGAGCTAAACAAGCAATTCTCCAATGAAGACATACAAATGGCCAATAGGCACAATGAAAAAAATGCTCAGAGAAACACAAATCAAAACTACAATGAGGTGACTGACCTTACATCAGCCAGAATGGCCATCATGCAAAAGTCCACAAACAATAAATGCTGGAGAGGGTGTGGAAAAAAGGGAACCCTCCTACACTGCTGGTGGGAATGTAGTTTGGTGCAGCCATTATGGAGAACAGTACAGAGATTCCTCAAAAATCTAAAAATAGACTTACCATGTGGTCCAGCAATCCCACTCATGGGCATATATGCAGAGGGAACTCTAAATTTGAAGAGATATATGCACCCCAATGTTCACAGTAGCACAATATACAATAACCAAGACATGGAAACAACCTAAATGTCCATCAACAGATGACTGGATTAAAGAAGCTGTGGTATATTTATACAATGGAATACTACTCAGTCAAAAAAAATAACAAAATAATGCCATTTGCAGCAACATGAATGGATCTAGAGATTGTCATTCTAAGTGAAATAAGCCAGAAAGAGAAAAATACCATATGGTATCACTCATGTGAAATCTAAAAAAAAAAAAGATACTTATTTACAAGACAGAAACAGACTCAGATATAGAAAACAAACTTATGGTTACCAGGGTGGGGAGGGATAAATTGGGAGTTCAAGATTTTCATATACTAACTACTATATGTAAAGTAGATAAACAAGTTCATACTGTATAGCACAAGGAACTATATTCAGTATCTTGTAGTAACTTACGGTGAAAAAGAATATGAAAACAAATCTATGTATGTTCATGTATGACTGAAGCATTATGCTGTACACCAGAAATTGACACATTGTAAACTGATTACTTCAATAAATATATATATACCAAAAAATTATCTATGTGTATAAAATGTACTTGAAATATGCATATGGAGGTATCTGGGAAGTTAACACACCTCACATTTCCCATGCAGCCTTCCCTCAGAAACCCGGGAACTCTCCTGCCTCTCAGCTTTTAAACCCTTTTCCAGATTCTGTCAGTGACTTATATCCCCTAGAGTTTCAGGGAGGTACCTCACGGGCCACAGCGTTAAATGAAGGGGGTCCTTGGAAAATGGTACCGTGATTCCATCCAACACTTGCTTCAAACAGAACAGCTCCCCTTTTATCTGTCAGTTATCAAGCTTCTGCCTATGATTTCATCTGAAAGAATGTTTTCCACAGCTAAACTAAGTGTGAACATCACTGGCCATAACATTAACTTGGTACCTTCTTTACAACACTTCCAATGGTGTGCAGTCTTATGCAACACTACAGATGATCTTTTTGCCAAAGTGCATGATGTTTTCCCAGAATAGCTCCAAAGACTTGACAGAACCTTAGTCCTACTTCATTTCCCCAGAATGTCTAGAATATCCTCATTGTTTTACTGAATGATTGAAGAGTTCTTTCACAAGGACACCCTTCTCTAGGGCAGCTTGTCAGCTAACCAACACCCAAGATAGTTTCAAAGATGAGGACTCAGTGGTCTACAAATTTCCACGGCTTCACCCATTACACCTGAAACTGTTTTACTATTATCTCCCACCACAAACGCACATCCTTTTCAGAAGTGTTTTCTAAAGCATTAAACAACCATTATTCAAATAACATTTGATATCAAACAATTGTCAAATGTAGCAGTATGCTCAAAAGAAATGTAACTATGAGCCTGGGCTAAACCCGAACACGAGATACAAAAAACTAATGTAAGGATTTTGAAATGAGGAAGTTATCCATTGGGCCCAATGTAATCACAAGAATCTATTATAAGGAGGAGGCATTAGGGGTGGAGTCAGAAGAGAGGTGATGATGGAAGCGGAGGGGAGGAGGCGGAGGGGAGGATGCTGTGTTGCTGCCTTTGCAGATAGAGGAAAGGGCACAAGCCAAGGAATGTGGGTGGCATCTAGAAGCTGGAAAAAGCAAGGAAATGCTTTCTCACCTAAAGCCTCCACAGCTGGGCTGCATTCTTTCTGACAACAAGAAACTAATACAGAATACCTGAAAACATCTCTCAAGAGACTGATGTCCCAGTGGGAGGCTGATCTGGTGGGAAATGCTGAAACCAGAATCAGGAATCCAGGGTCTCTCTCAGCTCAGCTACTAACCAGTTTTGCAATGACAAACAAGTCAAAACCTCTGGGGCACTTTCTCTCTTTTACCTCATTTAAAAATTTTTTTGTGAAGATAAAGATCATTGGCCTCACAAGAATAACTAAAAACTTTCATATCTCAATTATAACTACTGAGCAAAAGGCAAACTAACACCTAAAGTAGAAAAGTTTTAAACTTTCAGAAGAATTTCCAGAACTTACAACAAGGATTTGCAACAAGGGACTGAAGAGTGGTAAAGGTTTTGGTTTTGGTGCACTCAGCAGAAAAGTCAATTGACAAATATTTTGTACCCAATTTGAAATATTTGAAATCAAATTCCAGCCTACCTTTCCCTCCATCCAAACATCTTTCCAAGATCTGCAGTATGATATTTCATTATTGGGGATTTTTTAAAAATCTTTTTAACTTTTTTCCCTCCCAAGAGTAAACATGAAGGGCAAAACCTACAAACAGAAGTGCTGCCTCTCCCATGTTAAAAAGGAGGGCAGAGTCAAGGCTCCAGGGTGATGTCTTCTCCTTCCCAGTGTTCCCCCAGGAGACCAGGTTCGCAGGGGATCTCTGAACCCTGCACAATCCCTCCCCAGCCCATCCAGTCCTGAGACGTCTGAATCATGTGTGACATTGCCATGCCACCTGCTGGATCCGGTAGTCAAGTCATGGAAACAGCTCTAGTCGGTGCTGAGGAGAGCATCCATCATCACATCTACACTAGCCACTCAGGTATGGGCAAGAATGTACCGAGAGTAAAACACAGACAAACAAACAAAAACACCAAATTGTACTTTCAATGGGTGAAGTGTGTGGTATGTGAATAAAGCTCTTTAAAAAACAAAACGCAGAAGAATTCACTGTACAAGGTGGACAAAGCAATAAAATCTTCCTAACAACGTGCTTTTCCTCTAGAGGACAGGACATGTCATTCAATAAGAACCCAGAGCAAACTGTATCCCACAAAAACAAAACAGCCGTAGTCAGAGCTGCGCTGATTACATCTAAAGCATGATTGTAACTATTTGGGGCTCATATATAATATATATATTAGCCCTTTACTTGCGGTTCTCCTAGGACTGTGGCTTCTACAACAAGCAAATTGCCTTCACTGTGGGGAAATCAATCCCTCAGACAGTTCTCTCTGGAGCTGTTTTGGATGATCAAGGCCTCTCATTACGTTGTAACAAAAAATCAGAGCCACAATTATAATTTGCATTATAACAACGTAAAAAGCAAACAAACTCTCACAAAGAAATGAGATAAAAGAAAATACATCATCAAATCAACCACAGCTGTGTTTTAATAGGACTAGAAGTGTTTTGGGTTTTTTTTTTTTTTTTCCAAGAAAAGAAAGTTTTAAATTCTACATAAGCGGGCACAATGCAGCTACCTCCTTTTCTTCTTACCATACTCTTGCTTTCCAAATTTCATCTTCTGTAAGGTCAAAACACAAGTTCGGGGGGTTGGGGGAAGAGGTAGGGTATAGCTCAGTGGTAGAGTGCATGCCTAGGGTGCATGAGGTCCGAGGTTCAATTCCCAGTACCTCCATTACATAAATAAATGAATAAACTTAATTACCTCCCCCCATTAAAAGAAAAAAAAAAAACCACTAACAAAAAATTAAACACACACACACAAGTTGTTAACAAAGGCAAAAAACGCCGAGACATTGTGAAGAGCAAAAAGCATTCACCTCGCAGCTGGGATTCCTGGATTCCAGCTAGTTAGTGCCCAGATACCAAGGAAAAAACGATCTACAAGAGGTCATTTACATCTTCTGGGCATCTACCTCCACATTGGGAAAGTTGTGACACAGACTATCCAAAAGGGCCACTTTCAGATCTAACAGTCTCATTTTTAAGGACAAAGTTCAGTCTCCCGGCTACCGGTTTGTGGAATTTGAAACACACAAGATGGCCGCCAAGTCTGGAGACGTATGTAAATGCGTAATAGACGGTTATTGATGTTAAATAACACAAGATAATCATTTATGTTTCCACACCTGACGCCCACTTTGTAACGAACAGCACAACCCGTCTTCCTCCATCACCTTCCCTACCGTGGATTTAGCAGCTACCGAACCAACCGCAGAAGCAGGACGCCGAGGAAGGGGCTGTTTTGCAGCAGCGGCCCCTCAGACTCAGCCAGACCTTCGCAACACTGACCTTAGAGACGGACGGGCATTCAGCTTGGCGCCTGCTGCCTGGAACGACCCTCCAAGACACCGGATAATGGAACACGCCACTCAGGGAGGCCCCTCAGCAAAGATGCTCCTCAGAAACGAGGAACTGTGGACAAAAAAACGAGCCCCGTCAGAGGACTAGAGAAAGGAAGCTTCAGGAGCGCAAGGCCTTCAGCACAGAGGGCAGGACCAACCGCGTCTTAGGGCCGTCTTAGAACCGCGCCCGCTGGGCTGGTGAAGACGGCGCCAAAGCGAGCGCTGACTTCGCCGCCGCCCCTGGAGACAGAGCCGCGCAGGCTCCACAGGAGACCGCCGACGGCGCCGGAGCCGCGCCGGCCCCACTCGCCCTCCCCGGAGCTCCGCTCGCAGCATCAGAGCCCGAGAGCCCGAACAGGAGCACTTACTCCCTGAGACCGGAAGTAAGCCATACTGCTTCCGGTCTCTGATTGGAAGCAGCTGTTCCCATGTCTTGGCTCCAGGTGCTTCTTCTTAAGGCATCCTCAGCCGGTATTCCCGTGGCTCTGTTATCGCTGCTCTCCTTGTTGGTTCGCCTCTCCACCTTGATGGTAGCTCCTAGAGAAATGGGACTCTTCTCCCACCCGCGGTTCCCAGGGGCTCTGTACCCCTGTACCCGCTTCTCTGTCCACCCAGGGATCTAGAGACCCCATTTCTTTTCCAGAACTCATGAAACCAGCTCCCCTCACGAACTCAAAGCTCTAGGACCAATTGTTCCCAGACTCTAATTCCACACCCCACACCTGCTTCACGTAAAATCCTTGGAGCTGAACTCCAAGCTCTGATCCTAGGCGCTCCGTTTCCCCCCTGGAGATAAGCATCATTCAGTCTCCCGACTCCCATTCAGGACCGAGGGGCCCAAGGTGCCCACTTCCTCTCCAGGACCGAGGGATCCCAGATACCCAGCTCCCACTCTAGGCCCAGGGATCCCATATGCCCAGCTCCTCTCTTGGACCCAGATATCAGAAGCATCCAGCTCTCTCTTAGACCCAGAGTATTCCAGGTTCCCACTTAACCTCCTAGACCCAGGTATATCAGGTCCCCAGCTCCCGTTCTAGACTTAGGATTCCAGGTCCCCCAAAAAGAAGAAACGAAAAAAGAAAACAAAAAGAAAAATATTTGAGCTTTATAGTCCCAGTGTTTGCTGAAGTGACTTATACCAGCTTCACAAGTGCAATCCTTGGAGAACAGTGGGCATCCCGGAACTTCCTTTGCGGGGCAGGATAGCCTACTGCTTATGAGCACCAGGTCTGGAACCCCAGCTCCAGGGTCAGACCCATGGGGATCTCTATCCTAACCCTTTCATCTACTAGCTGTGTGACCTACATGCTCTCCCTGGGCAAGTTACTCATGTCTATGCCTCATGTCACCATCTGTAAGAAGAGGGTAGTAATAGTACTCAAGGAGCTGTCATGAGGATTCAGGGCATAGAACACTTAGCACAGAAGTTAGGACTCACTCAGTAAATGATTATTGTTGTTAATCACTCTTCCCTGGAACTGAGCTATAAGATAAACTTTCCCTAGTCTTAGGAAGAGCTCACACTTAGCTCTGCTTTTATCAGAAGCCAATTAAAAGCTTGGCTACTAATTTACTTTGCCTGGGTTTTTTTGAGTATTAAGCTGCCTGAGGTCCCTGGTAACATAATTTTTTTTTTTTTTAAAGCCTGTGGCTCTGATTTTCCATTATTGTAACACTCTTTCTCAGATTCCTGGGGGGGGGGGGGTTACTTCTTGACAACATCACAATGGGTGGTGGATGTCCCTGTCAGGAAACGTAGTCTGAGACCCAGCTGGGGCGTTTGGCACTGGTGGCTACACTGTTGCTAGTATCTTAAGCACGCGTGGAAGTAGAGGAACCATGCTTAAAGCTCATTTCCAAGCTGAGGAAACCAGGGGTCAGAGGCAACATACACATATATAGAGAGAGAGCCAGGGAGAGATTGTGAGAAAGGACAGTGGGGAGAAGGGAGACTCAGGATGCTGGAACTTGGAATTTTCTCCCAGGAAGAAAACTCAACAATTAATTTCCAATTCTCAAATGGTTCAGAAAATAATACATATGTGTATATGCATATATGTAAGTGTGTTCATGTGTATGTGTGTGTGTATAGAAACAATTGTGGCAAAATGTTAATAATTGGAAAATCTGAACTAAGTATATAAGGTAATTCTTTGTACTATCCTTGCATTTTTTTTCTATAAGTTTGTAATTATTTCAAAATAAAAAGTTAAAATAAATATTCTCCGTAAGAACATAGGAAACTCCATCTTCCAGCCCTTCAGGCCAAATGCTTTGTCTCCAAATGGAGCACTGGGGCTTTCTTCCCTGAGTCACTTTCAATAGGTTTGGGGAGAACCACATGGCAGTCTTTAGTTTCTCTCGAGTGTATTAAATATCAAATTCCTATGCTATTAAAGCCTTCTTAAACTTCTTTAGCTTTTTGTCTTCTATATCTTTAGGAACCTCGAGCATCCCACATTTATAAGCCATCATGTAAAGTAGTATTTTTTTTTCAGATTCTGAACTGATCTCTTCCATGTACATCAGGTAGAACTAGCTGATCGTAGCCTGTAATTCCCAAAACGTTCATTTGCTCTAAGTAACACTAGTGAACAAAAAATGCTGAAACCATCAAGTCATCAGTGGCTGCTGCCACCCCACAGTGAAGACAAGCCTGCAGCCTGGCCTCTGCAGCCGTTCACAATGGTGCACCCTGAGGGGACTCAGAATAAGAAAGGACAGGATACTGGCCCTAGATAGCTAGGTGCCTGTCAAAGGAGTGAATTCACTGAGCCCAAATTGCTCCCTCCCATACATAGAAAAGCACTACATTCTTTAACTTGAGATACCTGGTTTTCTTCAGTTAACAAGTAATCTTTTAATGTTCCAACTTCCTGGTCTTTGTTGTAAATCTCTTATATATCCTGGCTCCTCTTCTACCTCTTCGGAGCAGTCCCTCAGAGCGATCTGAGAGGTCTGAGAGGCTGTCAACCCGGGCTGAGTCCTCAGAGTTGTCCACCGAATAAAACCCTAGGTTGTGCATTTATTTCAGTCGACACACTCAAGGTATTTCTTTGCATATATCCCCACTCCCTGTAAGGTGAGGTGGTGTGGGGCCTCTTTACCACCAGAAGTTGTTCTAGTGAGATTTTAGGATATTTCATTGTCCGCAGCACTAACTGGGGGTTACTGTTAATTGCTGAGATAAGACATCACCCCAGTTTACTCTTTCATAACTACAACCACTTCCCAGAGAAAGGGAAAGAAAACAGAAAAGGAAATCCAGCACCACTGATGGCTTTCGGTAGTGAGTACTTATTTATTGAGTCAGTACTTATTGGCTGAGTTCTGGGTCTTTGGGGAATTTTTTAATGTTATTCTTAGTTTCCAGAGAATAACTGAGGAAAGCAGAGTCAAGTACCAGAACTCAGAGGTCAGACCCCCAGCCCAGCACAATCTCCACTAAATGACACTAAGCAATTCTGATTCAGCCACAGAGTAGAACACAAAATCATTTCAATTCCACAAACCCTTTTCCCTGGACCCTTCTGGCTCCTCTGATCCCCTTCAGTGTATCTTTCCACTTCCCATTATAAAATTTCAAAGTTCTAGAATCATTTTATCCAATAATTTTTTCTTTTCCCAACTTTAAAATGTCATTTTCTTTAAAATCTCTTAAATGCCTTCTGCACAGAAATTGTTTATTTTTCTTTTATTTCTCATCTCAGTAAATCCTTCAGGAATTCTCTGAAAAGAAAACTAATTCATCATTTGGTGGCTTTCATCACTATCACTTGTCTAAAAGTCTTATTAGTATGTTAACCCATTCAAATGCAGTGTGCAAAAATCTATAAAAAATTCACGATAGTAGACTAAACTTACAGTAATCCCTAATTAGAATTTGTTTT
Source organism: Camelus bactrianus (assembly GCF_048773025.1). Lineage (NCBI taxonomy): Eukaryota > Metazoa > Chordata > Mammalia > Artiodactyla > Camelidae > Camelus > Camelus bactrianus. The sequence continues at coordinate 104,636,714 of NC_133541.1, read as the reverse complement.
TTTTTTTTTTAATAGCACTTCTTTCTAGCACCTTTTTTTCATTATCCAGCTCTGTTTGTTTGATCTCAGCCAGGTGTTGATGGGGATGAAGTGGTGGCGAGTGTTGAGTAAAAGAAGAGGAAGCTCATCTCTGCAGGGCGGGGAGAGGGAACGCAGGGAGGAAGAGCACCCTCAGTTCTTAGAACAGTGTGGTCCCCCAACCCACAGTATAAACACCCCCTGGGAACTTGTTAGACATGCAAATTCTTGAGCCCTTGTCCAGACCTCCTGGATCAAGCTATGCAGGTGATTCTGGTGCATGCTTATGTTAAAAGAACTGGGTTGTTTAAGATGTGTTCACTGTAGAGATACAGAACACGGTCAAGATTAAGAAACAACTATTTGAAAAGAATTGCCTTTACTGGCTTGAGTATTGAGCCCCCAGGAACATATCCCACTTACATGTGTGCTCTCCTCATTTATCATTGATGGGTATATTGGGGTGGTTATTTTTATTCCACAGGGCTGACAGTTTATTAGACTTGCTAATGAGCAGCAACCATGCATTCCTGCTGCCTGTCAGAGCAGCCAAGGTATACCACACACGGCGAGAAGAGCTTAGCAACCAACCTTCTTCCACAGTCTGCTCTCAGGAAATAAGCAAGGGGAGGGTCCAGAGGTGTCATTTGACACTGACGTATTTATTTCCTACACAAAAGAGCCCAGGCAGAAAGACAAAGAGAAGCTAACCTCTGCAAGGAGCTGGATGGAAAAGGGGATGCTGACAGCTGCCTCGGCAGACTCCAACTCCAGCACCATGAACGTGTCCTTTGCTCACCTCCACTTTGCCGGTGGGTACCTGCCCTCGGACTCCAAGGACTGGAGGACTATAGTCCCAGCTCTCTTGGTGGCTGTCTGCCTGGTGGGCTTCGTGGGGAACCTGTGTGTGATTGGTATCCTCGTTCACAGTGCTTGGAGGGGAAAGCCATCCATGATCCACTCCCTGATGCTGAATCTCAGCCTGGCTGATCTCTCTCTCCTGCTGTTTTCTGCACCTGTCCGAGCTACAGCATACTCCAAAGGTGTTTGGGACCTCGGCTGGTTTGTCTGCAAGTCCTCTGACTGGTTCATCCACACATGCATGGCAGCAAAGAGCCTGACAATCGTTGCAGTGGCCAAAGTATGTTTCATGTATGCAAGTGACCCAGCCAAGCACGTAAGTATCCACAACTGCAGCATCTGGTCGGTGTTGGCGGCCATCTGGGCTGTGGCTAGCCTGCTACCCCTGCCAGAATGGCTTTTTAGCACCACCAGGCATCACGCAGGTGTGGAAATGTGCCTCATGGATGTACCTGCTGTGGCCGAAGAGTTCATGTCAATATTTGGTAAGCTCTACCCTCTCCTGGTATTCTGCCTGCCATTACTCTTTGCCAGCTTTTACTTCTGGAGAGCATATGGCCAATGTCAGAAACGAGGAACTAAGACTCAAAATCTCAGAAACCAGATGCGCTCAAAGCAACTCACAGTGATGCTGCTGAGCATTGCCGTCACCTCTGCTATTCTGTGGCTCCCTGAATGGGTAACTTGGCTGTGGATGTGGCATCTAAAGGCTGGAGGCCCGGCCCCACCACAAGGTTTTATAGCCCTGTCTCAAGTCTTCATGTTTTCCATCTCTTCAGCAAATCCTCTCATTTTCCTAGTGATGTCAGAGGAGTTCAAGGAAGTCTTGAAAAGCTTATGGAAATGGATGATAACCAGAAAACATCCGACTGCCTCAGAGCCTCAGGAAACACCAGCGGGTAACTCACAGGTCCTTCCTGACAGTGTTCCATCTCCAGAATCCCCAACATTCAAACCAGAGAAAGAGAAAACTGGCTCTCCCTCCTCCGGCAAAGAGAAGATTGAGAATCCCATCCTCCCTGATGTAGAGCAGTTTTGGCACGAGAGGGACACTGTCCCTTGTGTACAGGACAATGACCCTATCCCCTGGGAACATGAAGATCAAGAGACAGGAGATTGTGATAAATAGATGACTTTCATAGCAAAACAAATTGCGATTAGTGTATTTATTTGTAATGTTGCTTATCAATATTGTTGACTTTGCCATATGATACATGATAAAATTATTACCATTGAGTTACAAAAATGCTTCGCAGCCTGCATTTTCAAAATGTGCAATTTGGTAAGTAGAATATCCTATTAGGAGTAATAATTATGTTTCAGAATTATAACCTGGCTGTCCTAAGATTTAACTGTGTTGTATGAAGTTGTTTCTGTCACAAGAGATTCGAAAGGCCAGCTCTTCTGTCATTCGTCCACAGTGGCTGTTTTATTAGGTACCCCTTAGCATCAGTCTGATACGAGCTGGAGAAGGGCTTATCTGTCAAAGGCTAACCTCTTTACCTTTAGTTTCTTCCTGAACCTGCTAACCCTAGCTTCACCCATCAAACTATTTCACACAACCAAAGCTCAAAATCTATTTCCACTATAAAGAGACTTTTCTTGAACATATACATTTTAATGAGTTACCTTCATGTGCTTAAAAAGTGTTACTTAATGAAAATCCATACAGAATTTCCATGCTGAATTTTGCAGAATAAGGAACATCACCTTATTCCAATTCTGGGCTAATTTCGAACCATGGCTTATTTTGGCTAAGTTTTAAGTAAATTCAGACTTCATCTTATACTAAAACCTGCCTCTTTTTAAAGCACGGCAGTGAGCCTTCAGTTTCTAACTTTGGGGATTTTAGTAGCTTAGCACGACATTCTATATTCTAATTTGGAAAAAGAACTTAAAAACTATCCTTCTTTCTCTTCCCAATTAACTCCTCTTCTAAAACAGCAGGAGGCAGTTACTCTTTGACAAGCTGAAATCAGTCTGTTCCTCCCAACATCTCCTCTCAAGATAAACCAGAAGCTATGATTTAAAACCTATGTATTAATTCGTGAAGGTAACCCTCAAATATAAAGATGGTCATCTTTCTTGTTAAATGAGTATTAAACTCACCCATAACATTGAACGGGAACCCTGCTCAACTTTTAAAATACCTCAGAGCTTTTAAGTTATAAAGATAATCAAGAGTAATGAGAGAAAGAGAGGCAGAGAGAGAAGTAGGGAAAAGAGAAAATTCAAGGGGCACAAGACAGAGAATTTGGCTAAGAATAGAAAACAAGGCAATGCCAAAAGAAAAGCAGTAAAATTAATTTTGTGTCCCCAAACATATTACCAGAGAATTTGAATAAAAGGCAATAACCATTCAATTTACAGCAAGTTAAAGCATACCCAACGAAATATGATGATGATACACTTCCTCCCCTATTAAATATATAATAAGGACATTTATGCATGATTCTTGGTTACTCTGTAATGGAATTCTGGGATACTTTCACTAATTTTTCTCTCTGAAAAAAGAAATCTGTATTTAGTACAAGCAATGGAAAAAATATGAAAACATTGTGGGTGGAATTTTTCTTAAAAAAACAAGTTCAGTCTGTAGGTTTTTTGGTTTGTTCATTCTTTACCAATGGTCGTGGTTTGTTTTTCTAACTCGGAAGGTAAGGGCTGTTTTCTTTTGCCTTGGTCCATTACAGATTCTATTTTAAGGCTCAGATCACATACATTTTGTTAGACAGCAGTTATATAATGGGATTACCTTTAAAACTGTGACAAACTATTTGAATTAAAGATTTCTGTGTTCATTATCTACAGTAAATGTAGGATGTAAAGCTTCCAGTGTTTGACATTTTTACTTATAAACAAATAAAAACAATTATGTTTTACTTCAGATATTCTGGAGACTTGAGCTGTTTTTGTCTTGAATGCTGCTTTTGAAATCATCACTGAGCACAACAGGGCTTCACAGGCAGCTGCGACCTTAATGTTGGCACAGGGCTCAGGACTCACTGACCCACGGATTTCTAAAGAGTCTGCTGACAGGCACCAAATCAAGATGCAGATACTGAAACATAGTATAATTACAATACCTCTCTCATTAAGAACCTAATAGATACAAAGTCCTGACTTGATCCCTTCCAGAAGTCTGCCTAGAAATTTTGATTCGCACCTTATGTGAAAAAACTAATCCCAAACACAAATGTAGGAAATTAGAATAGATATCACCAAACCATTTTCTTCACACTGTCCTACAGTGAGAAACAGAACGTAGTCAGTGGGCACACAATACTCTGTGGAATTCAGAAAACAAAATTAAGCGTTCGAGAAACTGCACCATTGTAGGACAGCTGTATTTCTTAAGTAGTTGTGTTCCTCTTGGCAAACACTTCAGTTTCAGTCCTGATAGAGCTTCAAAATCACTCAGTGGACTTACAATAAAAATGAACTTCAAAAAAGGGGAAAAACAACAAAAACCCATGTCCTGTTAACTACCAATTTTGTACATTAAGACCCTAGCAGATAATCCAGTCCAGGCTTCTACAGAGTCCACGTAATTTCTGTGGCACTTACTATACTTAAGCTAAGCACTAAGTCACACGGATGTGACTGTTTTATGTGTGTGATATATGGCTGTCTGTGTGGACGTGACACACACAGATCTACTATGCTCCCTCCTGCGTTCTGCTGCAATCATAGCAGGGAAAATAAATTATCCTATTAACATGCATCTTTCTTTAACATTTTATTTATGCAGTAACTCTGAAACTAGAAATCTACAAAGGAACGAAATAGAAGGATCTTTCTAAACTGGTGAGGTAAGGCTAGAAAGAGCAATTGGGAATCAAAGGTAAGTTACATGGGATCATGTGTATGACACACTGAAAGGAGTCCAAAAAGGTATCCATCATCAATACGCTAATATAAAAAGACAAAAACAAGAAAACAAAAAAAAAAAATCAGCATCTTCTTGCTATGAAGCCATAAAATACTAAGAGTCTGAGCACCAAAATGGTTCTTTACATATTCCTTCCCTTTTAAGCTGCAAATTATTTATTATTATATTCACACCTTTAAAAACGATGTGCTAGTCAAGATTTAAAGTAAGCTTTCTTTGTGCTAAATTACATTTGCCGCTGCTTTGAAGAACAGGTTAAAATTAGTATTTATAAATTACATAACAATAATCAGATACAATCCACATATATAAAAAGGGTTGGTTTATTGTAGTTCAAATACATAAACTGAACATTCAAACATCTTAAAATTAAACTTTAGAAACAAAAATTTAACATTCAAACAAGAGTATAGTTTACAGGGAACACCCAAGAAAGGTAATTTGTTGTCTAATCCAGAATATTGGTAAAGATCACTTAATGGTGAATAAAGTGTATTTAACCAGCAGTCCTAGTCTGACCAACATGTTAGTTATGACCGTGCTTCCATACCTGAGAAGAATTACTAAACAAATCTTCTCTTAGGCTAAACAAGACGTGGCCTATAATCCAAAGGGATAATCAAAGCACATAAGTGAACAAATAAAACAAAAGTGTTCTTTAGAGACAAAGGTAAAAGTATGTCCATTATAATAATCTTAGCCTCTGGAAGATAAGAATTCAATTTTCAGTGTTTTTTCTTTTACCCGCTTTAAGAAACAAAATCAAAACAAAACAAACTCCAACTTAGGTTTTTCTGGAGTCTGTGGTACTTGCATCTTGCAAGTTCAAACCACAAACGCTCTTACGTCTTGCATGTGTAACACTGCTAGAAAGAACGTCACCAAAGGTCACTGATTTCCACACCTCATAAAAGGATGATTTTTAGCTTCAAGATTTTAGATTTACTAGACAGCCTATGTTTGAGTATGTATGTCAGTCATGCCACACAAAGAAAAGCATAAATATTTCCAAAGTGTTCTCTGTTCAGAAACTGTTCAAGAATGCTTCTCCGTCTGTTCATCAGATGGTTCTGCAATAGTTTGACTAATGCACATAAATGTAAAAACCTGAAAATTGGCTCATGCAAGCGTTTTGAATTAACAGATACCCCTGTGGCAGAGTATTCAGAATTATTTTGTTGACCGTCTTGTAGGCTCTGACGCTGTGGGAGGCGGGGGTGGACCCCGGCGATCCAGGTCATCCACGTAGGCCACAATCAGTTTACGCCTCTCCTCGGGCACACAGTCTAGTACTAGATACCGTTTGTCGTTCTGCAAAATTTTTTCTACATCTTTCAGGTGCTGATCCGATTCCTGGATTAGCTTTTTGGATCTGAAATAAGAAAAGACAGCCAAGAATTACTGACTGCTGTTCCTAGGTCTTTCAGAAATGAGCTGGAAATGTCCATCTAGTTCCTAATTGTGTTTTCATTTTTTTTTTAAAGAAAAATTTCACTGCAGTGGTCACCTTTGTAAGTCGCCTCAGCAAAGACTCCAAGGAGTGAAAGGGCCTCAGAAGCTGAATTACCCTCCCACCCCTACTGGCGGTCCCTCCAGATCAGGGCTGAGGGTGGGTGGGTAAATCTTGCCCGTGCTGTACCTGTTCTGTGGATGAACAGAGGACTTCAGTCTGCGGGGCTGCCAATCCCAGCATCTTTCACAAGCTTTCACTTTCACATCTTTCACTAAATTAACTATAAAAATGTAGAAAGAAGTCTTACTTCACATCTAATTTAAAAGCCCAAGCTGATGCAAAACATTAAGGATCCTGACCAAAAAATCCAATGACAAAATACCTAAAAACCACACCCTCAGCACTATCTATCCTCCCGTGCACATACCCTTCATTAAGATGTTTCCAATTTTTCTCTTAAAGGAAGAAAAGCTGGAGCATGAAACAAAAATGATTTCCTGCCACTGACCGCTAAGCAATGTGAAACTGTTTTCCTGATGACAGCTTGCTGGGGGGAGGGAACTCCTGGGTATGTTACAGAGAAACCTTGTTTTAAAGCTCTGATTTTATCATTTAAAATTTTAATTTAAAAGTATCCAGCAAACCGCTTTCCTCTGAGGAAAAAATGTTTTTGCTGAGCTTAATTTAAGTAAGATGATTTCAAGCTTGAGAAGGAACACTGAATAGTCTTCAGAGGAGGCAAAGAAAAATGAAAGTGAAGGATTATTTTAAAAAGTCTCTTCATGAAATATAACTCATATTTGAGAATACTTCTAAAAAAGCAGTGAAGTAAAAATAAAAGTATGTTTAAAAAACTGGATGGGTGGGTAACACAAAATAAGAATTAACATCTGGGCCCTTTCTTTAAAAAAAAAAAAAAAGAAAAGAAAAAAAGGTAAGGTAGATATGGGTTATTTTCAGCCTTTGATAAAAGTTGGCTTCTTCTTATTCCTAAAAATTAATAATGTCAACATGTGTGTGAATGCAAGGTATGCTTTGGCCATCAGAGTAAAGACTAGTAAAGACAATGACTGCCGATATGAAACATTTCATTGCACACACCTATATGTTATAAATTTGGTCTCTTTCAAAAGCGTCCTGAAGTCAGCTTTGGCTGTGATGTATTTGTCTCTGATGTATTCTTCGAATTCTCTTTGTTTTTTCTGCAAAAAGACAATAAGGTTAGGGGAAAAAAAAAATTCCACTAATTTCAAAGTTTGTATCAATTATTTATTAAACCAGTAATTTATAAGTCACAACATAAAATAATTCAAAAGAAAAAAGTAGTAAGGTATGTTTTGTTCATATAACATTCATTAAAATGCAAAATCTGCAATATATGTTTTTAAGACAAGAAGCAAGAATGAGAAACCATATAATACATTAGTAGTAGCTAAAACTTGAGTCTTGCTACGTGCTACACTGCAGAAGCTTTTATAAGGATATCTCCTTTAATCTTCGTAACAACCTCAAGTGGTAGACATTCTTAAAAATAAGGATATTTACGGTTAAACGTGCATTCTTACAGATTATATCTTCAAACACAAAGATAATAATGTGGTATATATAATTTATAACTCTCAGAATTTTAATAAGCTAGTTATATTGAGCTTTGTGCTCAGTAAGGGAGCTTAGTGATAGTGGAATAGCAACGACAGGTACAAACTCTGAGTTTTTTGTTTTTTTAAAAAGACCTTATTATCAGTTCTGAACAATCAGAAAAGTCTGTAAGAGACTGAAACTGGGTCTCTCAGCTATCAGTCTACCAGTCTTTCCCAACCATGTATATTCTGTGGTCTGTGCATCTAAAATTCAAACTAATGGAGTATGAGAGGAAAGAATGATAGATCTATGGATTTTTAGACTCTAAACCTAGAGGTAAAAACCAGGACAGGAGAACGATGGGAAGAAGGAACATATGGAAGGCTGAGGAATAAAATGGACTGGAGTAAGCTACACTTTCCTTGACATCAATCGCTATTTCAGACCCGTGGTGAATTCTTTTCCTACAAAGGAGTCAGAAGAGGGCTCAGGGTCTACAAACCTCACACCTCTGAGGTCGCCCCACCCCAAAGTCTCTGGAGCATACAAGAACTAGAGATCACGTTATGTTGTTCTGCTAGCATGGCTTTAAAAATCAAGCACTTCGGTAGCATGCCATCAACTGCCAGCCTCAAGATAGCTATCTGGTGGGACCTGAGTATACAATAAAAATGACAGCTTCACCAAATCTAGAAGATCCCCAAACACAGGCTTAACTCCAAGGATTAAATTTAAAAAAAAAAAAAAATTTTTTTTAAAATGGAGGTACTGCGGCTAGAACCCAGGACCTCATGCATGCTAAGCACACTCTCTATCACTGAGCTATACCCTACCCCGCCAAGGATTACATTTTTAAAGCTTCTATTGTGCTGTCTTGTTAATATATCATGCCTGGAAGAAAATACGAACTTACAATTCAGATTTATTTCTTACGTGCTTAAAGGTTATTCACATAAAACCATCAACTTCATTTAAGTCAAGATACTAGTGCTGCTGATTAAGCATCCAAATAATATTTACAAACTGACACTAAATCTCAGACAAAAATCTTCTTACCCTGTCACTGGAGGAGAACTTAATGCACCGAGGATCTTCCTTAATGATTTTTTTTACTTCCTTCCATGTGGACGTTAAGGTAATCTTTGAAAGACAAGTGAATAAAACACATAAATACAACTTGCTTTTATTGAGGGAGTCAAACCGCAGCACATATGGTACATAATATTACACACTGACCTGCAATCTCTTGTAATGCCCAAGCGTAACTGGACTAGTTAGGGACAGGGAAGCAGCTTTAATGCCATTTCTTTTTGTTGGCTTGCCACAAGACTTATTTTCATGGCCATACTTTCAAGGTGGCCTAAGACAATCACCTGCAAACCCTGTATCTCCATGGGCAACATCATAACTTCTGAAGAAACCATCACCAAAAAGAGATCAGATAAACAGGAGCAAAACCTGAACAACAGAGTGTAAAAACTGCCAAATAAGGAGGCCATGGTACCAAATTAAAGATGGAGGAAAAGAAGGAATCTATTAAATCTAGCATTAGGAGGCATCAATGATCACACATAGCCAAGGACAACTTGAATTACTATCGGAGCATATAGGAATTCCAAAACTGCAAAAGGAAATAATTTCTAAAGAGTAAAAGTACCATCAACATTTTGCATAAAAAAAAAAAATCAGAGAACAGAGTGTCATAAACCCCATGGATTCCACTAATAGCTCTAAAGACCATGACGTTAAAAGTTGTATCAATATTTTACATTTGGGAATTATTAATGAAGATTCATCTAGATTAAAACAGAAAATTAAGAAACACTTACCGCAGAAGTTTCATCCAGAAGTTGCCTAAAGTGCTCCCTCTTCTTTTTGGTAAGTGCTTCAATGTGTTCATTAAAAAGCTTCTCTTTCTCCTCTCTTTCCAACAAGGATCCAGATTCCCAGCGGTGATCTTTCCGAAGAGTCCTCCGCGTATCAGACCATGACACATCAGAAGAACGTACCTAAAAATAGAGAACTATATCTATCACCAGACTTTTCATATTTCAACAGAAGACTCATTTATTTGGTTCAGGAGTCATACATTTAATAAAGAAGCTTCTGGTAACTCCACCTTAGTCAAGAAGTCACTGAAAATTTGCCTCTTGAAGCCAGAAATCTGACCTCCCAGAGCTCCCAGAGCTCACCCAAGCAATGCAGTCTGGGTTAGAGGTGGGAAGGATGCAGAGAAGATAACCTCCCATCATCTGTGGTCCCTAAGAACGTCAACTACTTGGGTACTCTAGGAGCATCTTACCAACTTCTGCTAGGAGAAATGGGTACGAGTAAGAGAAAATACAATGTCTTATTGTAGCACAAGCAGCTCACCAAAAAAATTAAAAAATTCCTGAGCTCAAATTGGGGCTTATCAACTACATACTGGCAGTGACGCTTCCACACATAAGCAGGGATTAACATCACTAAGAAGACAAGATAACAGACCACATGACAGGTCTGGCTGGTTCACCAACCAACAGAAAGGTATGTTTCATGGAGGATAATGGCATTACAAGTTAAGTCACACTCCTGCGAACACTAAGAAACATGGCATACTGCAAAGACAGAAAAGTAAGAAAGAAGATAAATATAAAAAACATTTATTTAACCAGCATTTATCAAGCATCTAAAAACATGTCAGGTAAACACTGAGCTTGGCCCTGGAAATACAAAGTAAGTTAAGACACTATCCCTTCCTTCAAAGGGCTTGCTGTTTTTAGAGAAGACAGGCATGTAAGCAAATAACTACAGTAACAGGCAGTAAGTGCTGTAGGGGTATATGCTGAGCACAGGGTGGTAAATGGAACAGTGAGGTCAAATCTGCCTAGATGGGTTGGGATCAGCCTCAAAGAAGAGGTATTTGAGTGTGCTCTTGAAGAATGACAAAGTCTGCCACTGCAACGGGAAGTTTAAAGCATTAGAGGTGGAGGGACTGGCATGTGTAATGGCACGATTCATTAAATGTAAGCATCGATCATTAAGGGTTAAGCTCAGCAAGACTAGTGCCTAGGGGGCAAGAGAGGAAACCTAAGAGAGTAAAGTCATATGAAGGCAGGAGGGGTCAAGGAATGAACAGTCTTCCATACTATGCTAAGGAGACTGAACAGAGGGAAGTGCCAGGAGTAGGGAAAACCTTCCCCCTCTGCAAGCAGCAGGGAGAGTTACAAAATCATCAGATATGCCTTTTACAAAGACTTCTGTGACTGCAACAAAGAGGATGAATCTGGGGCAAGTAGAGGCAGGAGGAGAAAACAGGGAACTACAGTATTTGTCCAGAGAACAAGAGGTCACTGAAAACAGATCAGCAGAAGCAAGGGAAGAAATCAGAAGAAGCAAAACAAGTGATGAGAAGAGTGGGAGAACAGGGACAAAGAGAAGGGGAAAATGCAAGAACAGTAGACTGGTCTGGGGCATTCACTGCAGGGACAAAAAACCCTACATACCTCAATCAACTCTGGGTAATACAGAAGGATTTTAAAGAAAATTCCAGGTATCTCCTGTGGTCAGTACACTTCCAGTCCTATATCTCATACCATCTACATGTGTAATAATTGATCATCACAATGAGGACACTAAATCATCAAGAAAAAGGTTAAATTATGTTCAGCACATTTATTTATTACAATGGCATGTTAGTGTGTGATAATTTATGATGACCTCCATCAAGAATAAAAATAAAGCTTCGAAAGTGAAAGATTATGCGTTTTTATATATACAAAACATCAAACTTCTAAAAATATTAATGGTGCTAATACTAGGTACTCAATTTTAGAATATTTTATAGACACTAAATTGTATCTCTCAGAGGCAATTTAAAGAATATTAAAATGCCCACTAATGAGGTAATATAACAGATTTCCAATACCCAGTACTTCAGAGGAAAAAGGCAAGAGAATAATGTATACCATATCAGACAGAAGAGCCTTGAAATTCTGGATAGCTTCTTCTCGTTTGTGTTGCTCTCTCTCTCGATCTATTTCTTTTGTTTGTTCTGAACGAGCCTTTTGAACCTCTCTTTCTCGTTCTCGAAGGCTTGCCTCAATGCGGGCTTGCCTTTCAAGCTCCTTTTCTTTTTCTGAGTCTAAATTCTGTAAAAGTGAAATAACATTAACCTTCTTACCAACTCCACCAAAATGCCTCCACATGACAACCAGTTTGCCAAATACCAAATTTCAAACCTAGTTTTTACAAAGAATGTACCTAAACACTCATTTCAAATTCAATTACTAGAGATTCTATTAAAAATACCAACAAGAAAAATTCCAAACCCCAAACAGTCTCAAACAATCTTATAACACAATTAAGAATTTTGTTATTCCATGGTTATGGTACCGTAAACACAATGGTTACCTTGGCTATTTTTTCAATGTACTGTTTGAAGAGGTCTTCTCTCATTGATGAACTGTCCACTGCTTTGTAACGAGGATCACTCTCTACTTTGTCTTTTACTTTGCTCCATCGAGACTGACTGTCCAAGTGATGATTAGATAATAGTTCAAAGAAATCCGACTTAATCTATATTTCCAAACAGGTGTGAGGTGGGAAGAAAACAATATGCCATGAGAAATTAATCATATCTAGATATTTACAATTAGGAAAAAAGTTCACCTACCTTAAAAATGAGAATAACTTTTTGAATGCACTCAGAGCAGAATAAATTTTAGTAAGGGAATATCTGAATTTCTCTTTTATGAGAAATGTAAAAATTACTACACATAAAGGCTCTCATTTAAAATCTACCAAATTCAACATAAATCATTTTCTCCAATGAAATTATTCAAATATAGGAAAAAACATTTTTAGGTTGATTACAACTTTTGATTTCAGAACTGCCATGTTTTTATAAGGAATATGAATTTGCATTTATTTTTAGCTAAGATTCAGGCTTATAAACTGATGGTAAAATACTTTAACATCAAGATGGCAAGAATAATTTATTTTAAGAAGTAAATAAATAAAATTTTTGTTTGTTAAATAGAGAATTTAGAAATAGTTGAGTAAAAACAGCTTATTCATTACAAAGTTGAAACTATACTGCCAAATGTGTAAAAACAAACAAAAAATGCAGTAAACTTACATTTTGGCTTAAAGAGCAGTGTTTGTACCTTAATATATAAGGAAATTAGAATTTCTATGGTCATAATCATTATTTAAAAAAAAAACACTACATTCAAATTTTCTGTACTTTTTAGTCATTGAACAAGTATGCCTTTACCAGGAGGTGTCAATGAAATAACATTCTTAACAAATCAAGTAATAAGTTAGTAACATTATATTAAAGTTATTAAGTAATATTAATCCTTCAGTGTCAACATTTACAACACTTAGAAACTCTCTTCCAAACTGTATTTTTTTTTTAATAGGGGAAGAAAAGGATAAATGAGGCCTTTGTTTTTATGCACCTTGAGGACCAGTTTCAAAAATTAGTCTCATTTAAATTTTTGTGTGCTCCTACCAAGGAAGACAACCAAGGTAGCTGAAGTCATTTCAACAAAGGATTCTACCACGTCAAGAACCTCTCCTCCACAGGGATTAGACATGCAGCCTTCTCACCTGACCAAGGGAATGAAAACAGAATTTCTGTGTGGGCACAAATAAATTAATCATTCCTTCTGTCTGTTCCAACCCTCTCACTTCTCCCTGTAACCTCATTTCTCCTAATAGAAGATTAAAAGGGAAGTTGATGTCCTTTCTGGAAAACACTCATAAGGTTGTAAGAGACAGAGCTTCTGCACTAGAGAATTTTTTAAAAAGCAAGAGCTAATCAGCTGTGGATTTCTCCACTCACTGAGCCTGGCTCTTGACTGCTGGATTAATGAGAAATAACTCATAAATCCAGTTTTCTAGACAGCGATAAACTACTTGATGTAGTGATGTAATTTTTCTGTTCATCTGTCTGCTTTGTACCTGGGATGATGAACACCAAATTCCTAGATGCATGGGATAACTGGAAGGCAAAATTTACATTTATCTTAAATAAAACATGTAAGCTGTATGAAATAGGAATCTTTCTAGGCCATAGGAATTTATATTAACTCAAAATTTTTTCAAACATTAGACATGAAGCCTTTAAAAATGTATGATGTGTAAACAAAGTGAACTTTAAATAAAATTAAACTTTAACTTCCTTTCACTAAGCTATTATCATGACAGGCTATAAATGGCTTACTGAAGCTTCTATTTGTATGAGAAGAATTATTTAACAACTGCATAAATGTCAAAAAATGTCAATTACCATTAGCAGCAATTCAAGGCCCTACTGTCCCTATTTTCCTCTCTCCAAAAATGAAAGTATCTTACCATCTAAGCTGTTTAGTTAAAAAGGGAGAAATAGTTTCCTTAGCCAAATACACTACCAAGAAAAACTGTTCAGCAGCTAATTCAAAAGAAAGGGAAAAGAGAAAATTTTGTAAGGTTAAGTCCCATATATACAACTTCAAATCTATTGTTCCAAATAATAAAATATTTGAGCCACAATTTAGTAACAAAAAGTATAATACAGTTATAATAATAATAATGTTATCATAAAATAAAAACTTGAGAGCAGCTGGTTTGTTAAACAGTCCAGTAAAAAGAGGCTTTTTTTATAAAATGGAAAATTACCAAAGCTACATAGAAATGATGGCTGTACCCTTTAGCTTAAAAATGGCTACTATAGGGGGGAAAAAAGGATTTTACCAAAAGTCAGTAGCTTTCACAGGTTTTTAACTCAGCCTTTAAGCTTTTGCTATCCAGCCACTGATTCCATTATCTCAATGTTTCAAAGACCAGCTGAGGAACCATCTTAAGAATAGAGAAACTCCAAAACACCAGCTTACTGCGGGGAGCGTACAGCTCAGCGGCAGGGTGCATGCTTAGCATGCCTGAGGTCCTGGGTTCAATCTCCAGTACTTCCATTAAAATAAATACGTAAATAAATAAACCTAATTACTTCCCCTCAAAACAACAACAAAAAGCAAAACAAAAAAACCACACAAACACTAGCGTAAATTATTCAAATACAGCTAAAATGTCATTTTTACAAAATGTATTGACAATACACTTCAATAAGAATATATATATACGGTGAAAGTCATGAAGTGATAAAACTTCATTAACCAGATACTTGTCAAAATGTGAACAGAAAATATACTATATTTAAACCCTTACTTTAAAAATTTCTGCTTTCATAGCCTAGTTAGTAACTGATTTTGCATTCTTTAAAATGAGAAAGTTTCATTTTAGTAATTCCCTCTTTTTTTTTTAACATAATGAATGGTACAAAGCTAAACCTGTAATTAAGAGAATTAAAATTTTACAATCAAAAGAAAATAAAGCTGAACATACTAGGTTTATTTAGACATAATGTCTATTTAATTTCTTATTTTAATTAACATTCTGGGCACAACTCTCTTCACTTCAAAAGGAAAAACACTAAAAAAAATATAATGTACCAGAACTGTGGGAAGCTAAAGTCACCACAAAGAGAGATACCAGTTCTTTCCTCACTAGGGAATCCCATAAATACTTTGCATGTCAGTGACTGACAGCTGTCAGACTGAACTGATTTGCTAGCCGCAAAGCACAAAACTGTGAAGTCTATCCACTTGTTATAAAACAGAATACATAAAACAGTTACCAAAAAGTGTTCAGGAAAAAAAAAACACATTAGAAATGCAAAGAGAAAAACATTCAATTTGTTTAAAAGTAATCGTACAATATCAATCATTTATTTACTTGGCTTTCTTTAATCAAATAGGTTCTTACTAAAAAGCAGCAAACAATTCATTAACACCATTCTAACTCAACAGAAAAAATGTTTACGTGGAACTCAATCCTGCCCATTTCCTCTGAGAAGCATAATAATTTACCCAAAAACAATAAACTGAAATAATCCTGGAAAAATCCACCTTGAAGCACAATAAGTCAGATAATCAGGACATTTCAGTTAGTTTTGACAAAAGTTATTTCACCTAACACTGTTGCTATTTTCAGTAAGAGAGGCTTCCTCCCAATCAGAGTACTGTTACTTTCCTAACAACATTTCTTATAGAGTCTGTAATATCCTAACTGTCTGGAATAAGAGGCAACCTGAAATGTCAAGAATGATTAGGCTTCAGAAGGTCTTGTTCTCCATTCACAAAGCATACAGGGACACTAAGGAGAATGGCTGCATGTTTTGATGGTTCACGCACCACTGGTGCCATCTCCCTACCAGTCTGTCTCCCCGGTGGTGAGCTCCTCTCCAGTCCTGACACGGCAACCGAATGACATTTGGAATTCATTAATCTTTAATAGCTGACCTTTAATTCTGATACACAGTAATTCATATGTAAGATATGTTTACTAAAAGATTAGAAAGTCACTAAAATGCTATCTTTTAGAGGGCAAAAAAGATAAAGAAGCTTTTTGAAAGTTAAACGTTACTACCTATAAAGAATCTTGAAATCTTAGCAGGCAGGCACCGGTGAACAGTCAGGCCCAACCACAACCAGTCTGGGTTAACTGGGCATCTCACTATTAATAAAGTTTAAAGGAAACCTATGTAGTTTAGTGATGTTACTAAAATAAGCACTATGGAAGAAAAGTGATAGAATAATATATAAACAGTTGTGATTATTTATGTCCATGAATGAGATTGGAAACACAGTACCAGCTTAGTCCCTTCCCATTTGCACTTCCATCAGTCACATACCAGAACTAAAACCATCTTACCTTCTCACCTCTGGTCTTCGAATCTTCTTTCTCTTTCTTCCTTGCAGCTGCCACAAATTCATTAAACAAGGCTTCTCGATCTTTCATCTTTTCAATTGCTTTGAATCTTGAATCTTTAGCATGCTTGGCTGCAAATTCACTAAAAGTAGCTCTGTAACAAAATGGCAAGTGTGCTAACTTTGGTAGAGCTATTTCTACTTGTAGAAATGTATAGCAGAAGATACCCCTTTCCCAGTAAGAATATGTGCCAATGAGACAACGAGTCCCAACATCTGCCTAAATAGTGAACGAACTACTGAAAGGAGTAAAAAGGGCTAAAGAGTGAAAATGGGCTTAGAGATTTGTATACTAACAGCATGGTGTTAGGGGGATAAACATCAGAGAGCAAAGAATTTGTGTGCTTCAAGAGACTTAAGAGCTCATCTGTTTCCACCCTAAGATGAGGCTGAGTTTTGCTTCCAGCCATGGCAGAATAACTTACTGAATTAGCTCTCTCTCTGTAAGCTATTATAAAACAGAACAAAATATACAGTGGACAACAGGTAGAGTAAGACTGAGAAAATGAACCCCATGTCCCTATGCCTCAGGATAATTTCCCAAAATGCAAAGAGCCAGAGTCCGAGTACTGTGGTCCTGATGAGCTAGAAGCATCAAAGATCAGAGCATGGGTACTAAAATGGCAGAGGGAGAAGCTATAGAGGGACCCTAAGAAGAATACCATATAAGAATTCCCCATGAGTAAGGAGACAGCCAAAGCCAAGCCATAAAACACCAGAGAAAGGCCACTCCCTGTACCAAACTGCTACATGGTTAGGACCAAAAAAGAGAAACTAAACACTGAGTAGTGATGGAAAAAGAACATTATTAGGACTGTAAGGCCCACAAAAGACCCATATGGGAGACAAAGTTGGAAGGTTGACAAAAACCTTCCACTTTCTGAGATCCACACTAACAACGCATAAAATCAAACCTAAAATTAAAGTGATCAGCCTATAATTGAACTGCCTGCTAAAACAAGAATCTACTCTTCAGAGGAAAATAACAGATTTCAGTGTCTCTACCTGTTATCTACAATTTACAATATTCAATTAAAAATCACTAAACAAAAAAAACATGCGACCCATAGAAAAAAAATTAAAATAGAACTGACCCAAGATGGCAGATGTTGTTTAAGGTACACAAGTTCTTTTAAACTGTATTAGAAGAATTAAATAAAAATAGGTTCAAAGAATTTAAAACATGGTCTTAACAGTTGAACAAATAAGGAGTTTCAGCAGAAATGTGAAAAATTAATGTCTGTGAGGGCTAAAGAGACTATAAAAAAAGAAGTTTCCTCATGAACAAAAGATTATTTATAGAGCTTTCATATATTTAGATGTATTTCAAAATTTGAAGCTTTCATCTTGCATATAATAAGAATTCACTCTTATAATAAACACTCATATTTAATGTTGTTAGAGGTGAAAAATAAAGCTTATTTTCCTCTTTAAAAAGAGTTATTTCAATACAAAAATAAAACACCTTCTCTTAGGTGTTAAACAAGATTAAATTACAACTTTAATTATAACAAAAAAACTGGCTGTACTGAAGATCAGGAGTCCCACTCACTGCTAACATTTGCTTATTTTAAGAATTGCTAACCAAAGCCAGATTCTAATAATCTTTTATATGCAACTGATATTACTCACAATACCTAACTTCATTAATTCAACATTATTAGCAATAGGATATACTGCAAACCTGGTTTGAACAATGATTACGTAACCATAATAAAATTTTAAGGTAAATTAAAAATGCATACCCCAGAAAAGGGATTAAATGTTGTCCATTAAACCCATTTTCTTTTCATGATAAATTATAATTTTAAGACAGAAAAAGCAATTATTACAGTGATTAAAGAATAAACTTTTAAAAAATGTAATATTAATGTATAAAGTGAGAATTCAATTATTTTACATATTTATATTACTTAAAAGATATAAAATAATTTTTCTTAACCAGAACAGACTAAAATAAAGTTTTAGCATTAGATTCCCATAAAGATGTTTTCATGTGACTCACCATTTAAAAACATTATAACAGGCATGGTATAAGAATCTTTTTTAAAAGGGGAAGATTGGGAGGTGGATAACAGTTGATGGTAGGGGATGGGGAAGAGCATAGTGTCTAGGTGTTGAACATAAGAGGTATACCTAAAATTTCCATTAAAAAAGAAAAAAGAAGAAACAGGCACTAAAGTTAAGTAATTCTCCTGGGTCATTCTTTTCCTTGGAATAAACTCCAGTGCTTTTATAAACTCCACTGAAGTATCTCAGTAGACAATATTTTTTCAACTTCAAGTTCTTCCCCTTTGTTTTCTGGTACTTACTAAAACTGGTCCTAACCTCTGTGTTAGTGTTAAATGTGATTCAGTTTAGCAATATGGCACAATGCCCCAAGCGTTAAGGCTCCAGTTAATAGTGCAGATCACTCCAAGAATTCTATCTTCCCCAAAAGAACATCTGTAGTGTACTGTGAAACAGCAAGATGTAATTTTTTTTTAACTGAAGTAGAGTCAATTACAATGTGTTAATTATTGGTGTACAGCACAGTAAGATTTAATTTTTAATGTGTCAAATCCACAAAAGAGAAATCTCGTTGGAATCAATTACTCCCAGACACATAAAGGCTTTAATAAATAGATATATGATGAGACTTCATCTACAAATCTTTCAACATGCATCTCCTGAGAGTAAATCCTTTTTCCTCCATAACCATAAAATCCAAGAAAATAACTAATTCTCTAATATCATGTAATACCAATTTATGTTCAAATTTCCTCAACTGCCTTCTAAGTCTTTTATAAGCCAGTTACAACTATGCTGACTCATAACCTCACCCTTTTGATCAAGAAAAAGACTAAGACCCCCCAGAGTCTGAACCTCTGCCATATGAAGAATACTACATTTTTCAGTCACAAATACTCTGAGCTTTATTTTCTGAAATCTGTATTAATGCCACAGTAGGTTTCTCTTCATATTCCAAATATAAAATTGTAATACCAAATACACTTCCTCAAACAACAATACTCTTTCCCATCTTCACTGACAAAAATAAATGTTTAAACAAGATAAATTTTTTTTATAAAAAGTGCCATTTAACCCAGAGACTCCATGATTCTACCCTACAGTTTCAGAAATTCTCCATGGTCTGAGATATTTAAAACAACTTAATACCTTTACTGCCAAAACTAAGTTATAAATAGGAAGGTAATTCTCCCTGTCCAGACTATTCTGTGTAACACTGGACTGTAGTTAAAATTTCACATTCACTCAAGCAATTGCTTATATTTTACTTTCCTTATCTGTAAAATAGCTAGGATATGAGTACCAAGTCATACTGTTTTGAAGACTGAATGAGACAAAACACACACACACATACATGCACTTTAATTGCATGCATGTATGCATATATATGTAAGTTCATACATTTATCTCTAAGTGTAGCCAAAATATACAATAACTGATGCTCTCATTGTTATAATGCTAGGCACATAAGTTTAAAATGTCTCATTTTGTTCGGTCCATTACATATATTTGCTATATATTAATAGTCAACTGAAATTGTCAGACAAAACAATAATTAGACACTTAGACATTTTTGAAATGAAAGTCCTTCACCACTTCAATTCAATCAAAATGTTCCTGCTCTGCTTGGGGGGAGGGTATAGCTCAAGTGGTAGAGCTCATGCTTAGCATGCATGAGGTCCTGGGTTCAATCCCCAGTACCTCCTCTAAAATAAATAAATAAACCTAGTTACCTCTCTCCTCCGCCCAAAAAAAAAAAAAAAAAAAAAATAATGTTCCTGCTCTGCAATTTATCATGCATAAAACTTAAAGAAAGGGATTTTTTTTTAAATCATTTACCAGTTTCTAGAAAAGGAACTTATTCTCAAAGAAGTTTTCAAAGTAAAGGTACCCTTCTTGAAAACCAACGCCTCATAGAGTAACAGGGATTCCTCTAAAGGAAATAAATTAAGACTAAAGATTCTTAGAAAGGGAGAAACCAATAATTAAGTTAGACATTTTTTATGTCCCAAAATCCAAAAGATAGATTAACTGATCTAGAAGAAAATACATTCATATTTTGATATTTGACAGTAATGAGCCATATACCTTGGATTAAATTTTGCTTCTTCCATCATTTTTTTGAAATCTTCCTTGGCTTGCATTATTTTGTTTTTCTTTTCCCTGCGTTCTTCCTCTGCCCTGGTCTTTACATACTGATCAAATACCTATCACAAAAAAAAACAATTTGACAAGTTAAGTCTTTCATATAGGTAATCTAAACATCAAACTGTGGAATCTGCAAAAAAAAATATTAAGTAACATCTTTGTCTGAACAATAATTGGAAAGGTGTATTAATTATAGATAACTCAACTATATGCAGGTCATCTCTAACAAGTCTCACATTTTAAAGCTTCAGCTGACAGACTAACACAAGCATACAAGCCCTCTGTTTAGGTTCCCAAATTAGAAAAAAGTCAAAAGCCCCTTTAATTTTCATTTTCTCTGATTACAAATTGGACTGGTTTATTTTTACATTTTCGAGCAATATAAAACACATAAGAGAAATGAGTCTTTCCAAATCCCTTCTAGAAAAAAATATTAACAATAGGAACCTATATTTCACATTCTAGAATATTTTCCCCCACTTAGTAATGTATAGTCAAGATGACAAACTGAACATGCACATCTATTTCCTGCTTTCTTCAAATGCCAAAAGGATTTTCTTTTTTATAAGAACAAGGAAATGGGAAAAAGAGAAACAGCAACTCTGTAAGTTGAAAAGCACATGGACAAGTGATAAAAGATTTGGCAGACATGAGAAAGCCAACCCTAAACCAGCAGTCAATAAAAATAAAGAAAAAATCCAATTTTTAAAATTAGAGAATCCTCTAACAGCTCCACAACTGACAGCACCAGGTTCCCATGAAGTGAGGAAAGGGTACAACTACAATAAAGCTTTCTAGAAGCAATTTAATCACTAGGTCCCCCTCACCAACTTTATGTATCTGGGGCACTGCCACTCCTGAACTTCAGTTAAGAGGCGAGTGGTTATTCTCCAGAGCAAAGGTGGGCAAATCATGATCTGTTGGCCAAATCTGGCTTGCTGCCTGTTAGTGTACAGCCCAGGAATAGTTTTGATATTTTTAAACAGTTCGGAAAAAAAGTAGAAAATCTGAGGACACATGAAAACTAAATGAAATCCAGATGTCAGTGTCTATAAAGCTTTACTTGAACAGTGATGCTCATAACTGTACGTAAGTCTATGGGTGTTACTGCACTACAACAGCAGAATTACACAATCATGGTCACATGGCCCACAAAACATGAAGTATTTATTACCTGACCCCTTATGCAAAAAAATTTGCTGACCCCTGCTCTAAAAGGTAAAATGGTGTCTTTGGAGTAGGGGAACAAAAATGAGGAATCCAATGTACCAAGCTGAGAAAACAAGGAGTTAAGCAAACAGCTACACACCAAATATCAAGACACAATTCTCTCTCAGAACTAGGCCTTTTCCCTGCGAGACTAGAAGTTCTTATCCAGAATCTGACCAGTCTAAAATTACTTACCTTACCCTACAGGATCTCAACAAACCAGCCTAAGTCACCCTACAACAGGGGTTTTCAACCTCAGCGCTTTTGACATTTTGGACCAGATCATGTTTAGCAGCATCTCTGTCCACGAGATACCAGCAGCACTCTCTCAATTGTGACAAACAAAAATGTCCTGTAGGGCAAAAAAAAGTTCTGGTCGAGAACTACTGTACTGTACTACAGAAAAGCCAACAATCATGAGAGCCCATCCAGATGTTAAGAGTACTCAAACAGCGTTTTAGTGCCTCATTCTTAATTATGAGCACTCAGGGTCTACAAAGAAAACTACAGACACTCCCCAATGTGAAAAAGAGAGACCAAGACAGCAAAACTAAAAACTAGGCAAGAAAATGAAAAGTTAAAAGCAGAAAAAATTCCTAAACAATTTCATAGAACTAACTAAAAGATACTGCAACCATAAAACAAGAAAAATTTCAAGGACGAAAAAGGAACTCCTAAAACATGACAAAAGAAATAAAAAATCTAATTGAAGGGTTACACAATAAAGTTGAGAATATTATGCAGAAAGTTAAAAAAAACAAAACAACAACAACAAAAAACAGAGGTAGAAAGCAAGAGAAAAAAGATAAGAAACTCTGAGGACCAGCCCAGAGTGCAAATTCTCTGTCTCAGAATGAAAAAATAAAGTAGTTGGAAGCAATCAAAAAAACAACACTCTACCAGAATTGAAAGATAGGAGTTTTCACACTGAAAGGGCCACCAACTGCCCAGCATGATGGGACCTTCCACCAGGGTACAATCACTGTATAATTTTAGAACCCTAAAGACTTAAGGGAAGATCCTACATGTTACAGAGGAGAAAAAAGTAACACGTCCACATACAAAGGAATAGGTATGGTTTCAAAAACTACATGAGGGGGGAGGGTATAGCTTAGTGGTAAAGTGCATGCTTAGCATGCACAAGGTCCTAGGTTCAATCCCCAGTACCTCCATTAAAAGATAATAATCATAATAATAAAATAAATAAATGAACCTAATTACTTCCTCCTCCACAAAATAATAAAATTTAAAAAAAAAAACTTGAAAACTAGAAGCAGAACAATACCTTCAAAATCCTGAAGGAACAAGATTTCCAACTTCAAATTCCTTAGCTAGCCAAACAATTCCAAATAAGGGTACAGTAAGGTGTTTTCAGATATCTAAGGCCTCAAAAATTTCTCATGCACATTCTCTCAGCATGCTACCAAAGAGATGGAATGCATCAAAAAGCAGTAAACCAAGAAAGAAAAGACATATAATGTAGGAGACAGGTGAACTCCCCGCACCACAAAAAAAAAGCAATGAAAATCCCTAGGATGATGGTAGAAAGGTGTCACCCTCAAAAATGTCAGCTGTACATCAGGTTTGGAGGGCAACCAGTCCAGACTAAACAAAGCTGGAAGGCTCTGAAAGAAACATCTTCAGGAAGATAAAACACTCTAATATTTTTTCCTAACACATCTAATAGAATTATGTGGCTCTTTAAATATATGTATCCACATCTCTGAAAAAAGTCAAATAAAAGAAGTTTAAAAAAAATACTTAGACCTCTTTCCAGGTCAGTCTATATATATACGCCAATCTTTAAAAGCTGTATAAACATATATATAATTATCTCACCAGTCCCCTGCTAGGCATGTAGGTCATTTTTCAATACCCTCTAAATGTGGCATTGGAGTGTATCATGAAAGTACTTGCTGATGGAAGTGGGGAAGAGATTTGTTTCCAACCCCTCTCTCCTTTCTCAGTATACACTTTACTTGTAAAAGTATTAAATTATAAATAAAATCCAAGTGAATTAATATTAACTTTCTTTTCAGAAGCTGGAGAACATGTCCTATCTCCTCCTCTGGGATATCCCACACCGAAGTTAGGATCACTCTAAGAGATGAACATCTCACAGAAAATGAGGAATTCTATTATGCTGCCAAGTTTCTCCTAATTATCTGTGCCATGCTTCCCAATACACTTGGTTTTATGTTCACTCATTCCTCGCACTCCAGCTTTAAGACTTCTACTCAAAAGGCATGAGAACCGTTCAGATTTTATTTAAAGCAGAGCACTGCTTGATACTTTTTCTCTTTTTAAGTATAACTCTATTAAGAAACTAATAACATCAGCAGCTTAAGAAATGCCTCCAAAATTAAAAGAAAATTTTAGTTCTCAGTATGTACATGGAATTTCACTTAGAAACTCTAACACTCAAGTGCCATGGAGAGTAAGTCATAAAAGTTTTAAAGTAAGTCTTCAGGGATATTCAGACTAAAGCACTGTTCCAGGCACCACACAAAGGCAGGAAAAGACAGACAAGATAATTTTAGATAACTGGAGTTCTGAATGCTACAAAAAAAGTAAAGAAGGCAAAGAGATAGGTTAATCAGAAGGCACTGAGATAAGTATCTGAATGCAGTGATGCAGTCAGCTATGCAAACACCTGGGGGAAGAGTGCTCCAGGCAGAGGGACTAGTAAGTACCAGAATGTGCCTGTACTGGCCAAGATGTATCAAGGCCAGTGTTACTAGGACAATGTAAGAAAACAGCTCAACAAGTATGCAGCCATGAGTGGAGAATCTTACAGGCCATGAAAGAGTTTCACTTTTATCCTGAAAGAAATGGAAAG